>NC_134713.1:34546663-35171663 GCF_049634645.1 Pelodiscus sinensis
GAAATTAAAATCCTACAAATTTAAAACTGTTCTTTTACTTCCCTTTTGCAAACGCATTCATAAAAATTCTATTACATATGCTTAATTTCTTGAACTGTCCTATAAGTGTAATCGATGCAAAATGACTTTGCCCATTCAATGACAGGCCTCACCTGCTAGTTGTTTTTATTTGTTATTTATAGGAATGTAAAAAAGTGGCTTATTAATTAATCGTGTAACTGCTGATAATGTCAGTGGTTACATGCTGCAAGCTCTGCAGTATAATGCTGACACTGCAGAACCTGCAGCACAGCTGGCTCCTCCAGAGTTGAGCTGGCAACCAGTGTACGCCGGGAGCCAGCTCCTGATTGGTGGCCCCAACCCCAAGGAGCCAGCTATGCTGTGAGCTCTGCAGTATAAGGTTTATACTGCAGAGCTCACATGGCTGGGCAGCAGCCAACTCCCACCAGCAGCCCCGCTCCTGGGAGTCAGCTGCTGTCCTGCATTTCTGTCTCTGATACAGGGTGTAAATAACTAGGGATGTAATAGTATAACCATTTAAACAGTTCATGCTTATCGGTTACTGTAATGGTTACACGCATACTCCCGGCCCTGCTTCCAGGGAGCCAGCTGCCATCCTGTGCTTCAGCCTCTGATACAGAGCCAGCACTGTAGGGTGGCCACCAGCTCTTCGGGAGCCAGGACAGGAGCCTGTGTGTAACTGTTATGGTAACCGATAAGAATGAACTGTTTAAATGGTTATACTATTAATAAGGATGTAATAACATCTCTAGTTATTTACACTCACACATTTGAAATATTTTTATAAGAGCTCATTCGTTAAGCCATCCCTCATGCATTAGCAAATAAGGCTAGACAAAAAATTACAATCTTTAATTTTCTTTAGATGCTTTTATTGTCTGGTGACATACAAAAGGCATAACTACAAATCAGTTAATTTTTCTGGCATGATTTTTTCCCTTGGTATTATAACTGATGAAAATCAAATTATGCCAGTGGCAGAATTCAGTTATTGAAGTGTATACATACTTGCTAAGTGTGTAGAATAGTTTCATTCATAATTTCATAATTTAAAAAACAGCATGTTAGCTAGGTCCCTCTTCTGCAGTCCTTATCCAAGGTGAAATTCACCACACAGATCAGCAGGCCTGCACCAGGCTTATGTATATCATAAGCACACATAAGCCTTTGAAGTGTAGCTTAGAGGCACAGAGTCTTGTACAGTTACTCTGCACTGGAATGAATTTCACCCTGACGTCCCATTCCTGAAAAATTTTATGCACATGCATATCTTCCTACATAAGTAGGCCCCTTTACTTTTAATTGCTAAAAAAATAACTGCTATTTTGCCCCTTCTCTTAATGAGCCCTTAAGCAAAAACAGGGACCACAAAACTTGTCTTTCTGATATTTCTCATGGGGGGAGCGGTGTAGAGCTATCTTGCCAGGCAGCTACTTATACATCACAAAGAACCCACAAATGGCACCATTATTTTTCTTTGTAAGTTATGTTCAATGGCTCTAAATAAAATCAATGTTCCTTCTCAGTTTGAGATCCTGCACTACAGATACAACACTGTGCCAATGAGTTATCTCTCTAACCAAACAGGGCAGAGGGGAAAGGAGAGTATCAGAAGATTTGCTTTATATTTACTTCGGTTCGTAGCCAAACTGAAACAGAAGTGGGTTTATTTAAAGTTTCTCCTCTTCTTTGTATTGGTCTAATTTTGTGATTCTTAGTCACAAAAGACAAAAGATTATGGTATCACTATAATGTGTAAGCATAAGTTCCCATAAAACACATTCCCCTCATAAGAACATAAGAACATAAGAATGGCCGTACTGGGTCAGACCAAAGGTCCATCTAACCCAGTAGCCTGCCTGCCGACAGTGGCCAGCACCAGGTACCCCAGAGGGGGTGGACCGAAGACAATGATCAAACGATTTGTCTCATGCCATCCATCTCCAGCCTCTGACAAACAGAGGTCAGGGACACCATTCCTATCATAAAAATCAAATGCATCTTACCCAGCTGATCAGCATGTGTTCACTCAAAACATCTGAATAAAAATTCTTCCTTTCCCTTTGTTGTGTTCCAATTAGAATAATATTAAATGCATTAAGCCCCATTCATTCCACTAAATTCAACAGTTACAACTGGGCTCATTGAAACTAACCTCTTTGTTTTAAACTCTCTGACTACTGCTCTTCGTGTCTTTTTTCATCCTCCAAGTTTGGCATTGTGTGGCTCAGAACTCTGTCCCACTGTATGGATAGAATCTTAGTCACTCAGCACTGAGGAGTTGTCATCTGAACTCAGCCCTGTACAGCACCCAGGAAGTATACAAGACTGAAGAAAATATTAGATCTGTTTAACCTTTTAAAAAAATAGGTCTAGCAATAGGTTTCAGGCATTTTCAGCAGTGAATGAAGTTAGAGATATAGAAGTTTCTATTAGCTGGGCAAGCAGTTAAAAAAACATATCTCCAGGTATGTGTAGCAGTTTCAAAAAGGAATTGACTTTACATTACTTTTGTGTTTACTTTCTGCAAACACTGAGTGACTGAGTTTTGTTCACAAGAACTTTAAACTCACCTGCAGGAGTAGTCACACCAGAAGTGGGCTGAGACATTACTTACTAATGACATGATAATAGTGTTACTACAACCCTTAGCTTAACTAATGAAACAGATACAATGAAACAAAACAGATAAGGATCAGACTCTACCCTTCACAGATAATTAATTTGTATCCCCCCCCCATGGTATAGAGGACAGAAAAATAAACATGTCAATAATGAGCTAATGGATATCAGAATGCAATAGAATAGAATCACAATAGAATAGAATCACAGGGTTGGAAGAGACCTCTGGAGGTCATCGAGTCCAGCCCCCTGTCCTTGTTGAACCAATCCTAACTAACTCATCCCATCCAGGGCTTTGTCAAGCTGGGACTTAAAAACCTCTATGGATGGAGTTTCTACCACCTCTTAGATAACCCATTCCAGTGCTTCACCACCCTCCTAGTGAAATAGTTTTTCCTAATATCCCACCTAGACCTCCTGCAGTGCAACTTGAGACCAATGTTCCTCATTCTACCTTCTGTCACTACTGAGAACAATATTTCTCCATCCTCTTTGGAACCTTCCTTCAGGTAGTTAAGGCTGCTATCAACCCCCGCTCCCCCTCTTTTCTTTTACAGACTAAACAAGCCCAAATGCCTCAGCCTTTCTTCGTAGGTCATGTGCTCCAGCCCTCTAATAATTTTTGCTTCCCTCTGCTGACCCTCTCCAACACATCCACATCCTTTCTGAGGGGGTAGGGACAGAATTGGACACGATACTCCACATGTGGCCTCACCTATGCTGCATAATGGGGGAATAATCATTTCTCTAGATCTGCTGGCAACGCTTCTTCTAATGCATCTTAATATGCCATTAGTCTTCTTGGCCACAAGAGCACACTGTTGACTCATATCCTGCTTTTCATCCTCTGTTATCCCCAGGTCTTTTCCTGCCAAACTGCTGCTTAGTCTGTTGGTCCCCAGCCTGTAATAGTGCTTGATATTCTTCCATCTCAAGTGCAGAGTCCTGCACTTGTCCTTGTTGAACCTTATCAGATTTCTTTTGTCCCAGTCCTCCAGTTTGTCTAGGTCACTCTGGACCCTATCCCAACTTTCCAACGTATCTACTTCGCTCCCTAGCTCTCCCCCTACAAACTTGCTGATGGTGCAATCCATCCCCGCAGCCAGGTCATTAATAAAGATGTTGAACAAAACCAGCCCCAGAACCGATCCTTGGGGTACTCCTCTTGAAACCAACATCAAGCTGTTGATCACTACCCATTGAGCCCAACAATCTAGCCAGCTTTCTATCCACCTTACAGTGCATTTATCCAGTCCCCACTTCCTTAACTTGTTGGCAAGAGTTATGTGGGAGACCGTATCAAAAGATTGCTAAAGTCAAGGTATATCATATCCAATGACTTCCCCATGTCCACAGAGCCAGTTACCTCATCACAGAGGGCAATCAGGTTGGTCAGGCATGATTTGCACTAGTTCTCAGTGTCTTCGCAGAACATGGTGCCTGGCTAAAGACTAATTGGCTGAAGCTCTGTTCACAGAAGATGGATGTAATATTGATGGACTGGGGAAAAAATCAGATTGGTGAAAGTTACATTATTGGGTAATATGCCTTTAAATAGTTTGTAAGTACTTTTGTAGCCCTGTCTTCTACTGTATGTGCCACCAGCCACCTGTCAGAATGCCTCTGTGTATATGTAGCTTGACTTAAATGCTATCCAATCTTCAAAAATACAGTCCAAAGGGCACAGCAATTCACTGAGTCAAAAGCTTTAGTAAGATCAATAAAAGCCATGTACAGTAGTCAGTTTTGCTCGCGACACTTCTCTTACAGCTGCTATACAATGAAGATCATATCTGCAGTTCCATGACATGTTCAAGCTACTCTGTGACTCTGGTAAAATTACTTCTGACAGGGGCAGAAGATGGGTTGCAAGGACCCGTGTCAGAACTTTGTGTGCAACAGCAAAGAGAGAGATAACATGATAATTTCCGCAGTCTGCTTTATCTCTTTTTTTTTTTAAAGCGGGTAACAAACAAGGCATCCCTCATTTCACTGGGTGTCTCATCCTTTATCCAGATTTTGAGGATAAACAGACTAAGATGCTGAATTAACTGTGGTCTACCGTCTTTAAAGATTTCAGTGGGGAATAGGAGTGTCTAGACTACAGGGCTTTGTCGACAAAAATGGACTTTTGTCAACAAAACTATACCTGCGTCTACACTACCGCCGAGTTCTGTCGACATAACATCGACAGAATTCGGCAGTTTTGTCGACGCCAGTAAACCTCATTCTACAAGGAATAATACCTTTTGTCAACAGAGTTCTGTTGACAGAAGGCATTATTGCATCTACACTGTCCTTTGCGTCTACACTCTCATGTCAACAAAGCGGCTTGCATTGTCGATAGAACTGGATGTAGTCTAGACGCTCTTTGTCGACAGAGGCTTTGTTGACAGTATTTGTCAACAAAGCCTCTGTTGACAAAAGCCTGTAGTCTAGACGTACCCTAAGGGGGGATTCAGTGGTGCTTTGTTCTTCATCTGCTTGGTGGCATTGTATACCTCATGGAAATTGGGGAGGAGGGGGGTCTCTGAGCTCATCCCTAGAAAGTCATTGGAGGATTCGCTCAAACTTCAAGCATGGAATTATGATTAAGAAGATCTTCAAAATGTTCTTTCCAGCAAAAGTGTGGTTCCATCCTTTGAGTTAAGGGGGTTCATGCAATGACAAGCTAGCCCATAAACGGCCTTAACAGCACTAAAAAAACCATGTGTATTATGGGTATCCGCAAAATGTTAGAGTTCTTACACTTTCTCAATCCACTATTTGTTCTTGAGTTCTCTGGTTTTACATTGAATTTCTGCCTTCTCTCTTTGGGCTTCTCTCTTTGTCTGGCAATTTATGTCATTCTGCCAACTACGAAGTACCATCCTCTTGTCATTGTTGAGCTGCTCAATTTCAACATCATTCTCCTTAAATCAGTCCTGATGCTGTCTGGTGTGGTAGCCAATTGTTTCCTCATGGGTATTGATGATTATTGCTTTCAGCTGGCTCCAATGTTCCTTAATTTCTTCCAGAATCTCTGATGAAAACTTCTCTCCTTAGACTGTTTGGAAGTGCTTACACTTAGTGGGGACCTTCAGATCTTGACCCTTCAGCTAGCTCCTGATCTGTTTCTTTTGCAGCCTCCATTTGGGAGCGATAATCAAATGAGGTGATGATCAGTCCAGCAGTCATCAGCACTTGTCATTGCTCTTATGAGAAGTACGTCACTACGATCTCGAGCATGAACTTTAACAGAGTCGAGAAGATGCCAGTAGTTTGAACATGGGTGTCTCCAGGATGTTTTGAATTTGTCCTTTTGTCGAAAAAGGGTGTTCATGACGATAAGTTCATGTTCAGCACACTTGGTCAGGAGAAGGATTCCATTTGAGTTGCTTTTGCCAACTGCTTTTTTCCTGTTTGTTCCTTTTCACAGGTCTGAATCTCATCCAAGATGTGCATTGAAATCCGCCAGAAGAATGATCTTATCTTCTTTAGGGGTCTCTGATAAAATGGTTTCCAGCTGAGAGTAGAAATCTTCCTTTACATCCTCATCAGCATCCATTGTTGGTGCATAAACCCTCACAATAGTTACCTGTTGGTTTTGGGTGAGCCTCAATCAGAGTGTCATGAGCTGCTCATTGATGCCTATTGGCAGTTCAGAGGGCACCTTACAAGCTTGTTCTTAATAGCAAAGTCTACTTCATACAATCGAGGTTCATCTAAAGATTTTCCCTTCTGGAAGTAGGTGTATCCTTCTTTTTCTTCCCTCACCTGTCCTTCATCAGCTCTTCTATGAAGAGCAATATCAATGTCAAAACAGTTCAATTATGAGGAATGCTAGCTGTATATCGCTCTGGTCAGTCACTGTGTTGTCCATCAGGGTACATATTTTCCAGGTTCCAAAGTTGAAAAGTTTCTTACATTTTTGACTGCTGGGGTGGTGATCCTCTGGATGTGGCTATCCAGCCAGGAGGAAAAGAGGCAAGACTATTTTTAGGGCACTTTTTATAGCCCCCTCCCAATGTGTGGTGAACAGAGTGGGTCTTAAAGAGGACTGTTCAGTCATGGGTGCAGCAGCCGAGATGCTCAACCTGCCTCAGTCCTCAAACAAGATGACTGAATCACACACCCACCACTTATGTGTTGGTCTGTAATTAGGAACTTCCAGATCTCACTGACCTGTTCCAGTTGCTCCTCACCAATTGCCACTGGACTTTTCATTTGTGCATATGTTGTGTTCCCAAAAACTGGAAGATGCCTGTGTGGGACTTCTTTTAAAGTGGAGAGACTGGTGCACAACAGTCACCAGACTGTCCTTGACAGACAGAGGGCTTGAAACCAATGGCATAGAAACCACAAGGATTGGAGATCCTCTATCTGCTGCAGCCTTCATCTACTTTCACAGCTGCGGTAACATTACACATCAGTTTCAGCTCTATTGTGCAGTTGTCCTCCATCTGCTCCGCTATTAAGGACTTCTTGGATCACATTTTGTCTGGAACCAATTAACTCCCTCTTTGTTAAGATAAATTGATTGAGCTCTTGTACAGCATATTTTCTAACCCTTTAAATATCTCTTGTGGCTCTTCTGTGATCACTGTCCAGTTTATCAAGTTTTTTCTTGACTTACGGATAGCAGAACCAGATAGTGTTTCAGCAGCAGTCACCAAATAGAGAGGTAAATAACTTCTTTACTCTTTCTCAAGAATCCAAATTATGCATCCCAGGATTGTACCTGTTACCTGTCCTTGTACCAGCCAAGGCAAAAAACTTGGACAAAGGGAGAACTTGAGCAGCACGGATGCTAGTTCATTATAACAGATTCTTAATGTTATGGCATACCACATAACACAATCATACTCGCAGTTTGGAGTCAGGCTGCAGGTAACGGGAACTAGACTGCTTTATGATTAGGTGTTTCTCATTCACACTTCCTCCTGCATTCCGTAGCTTACATACATATTCATAAACATGAATATAATTAATTCTATTTAAGCAATATGATTTCTAAGCAAGCATCTGGCCTTATCGGGGCTTTACACTGCTTCAGTATAACAGGAAACTACTTAAACCACAACATAACAGGAATCTACATAAATTATAGCTAAGAGAGCTAGAAATACAAGAGAAGGGGGGAGAAACAGAGGAGTCGTGTCCAGCCAGTTATATTCCAATGCAGGGGGAGGGGGAGTATGTCTGGCTAGCTACAGCACCAGCTTTTTTGGCCACAGCATCATATGATGAGCACATGTTCATCTGATTATCTGTCTCAACCTCAAATCTTTTTCAGATTCACTGCATCTCTGGACACATTCCTCCACTCTGTAAATATGACCAAATCTTAATAGCCAGAGGTATACATTTAGCTTTATTAAACCACATATTATTTGCTTGCTGCTCTGAATCAGTGATCTGTCATCTTAATTATTTACTACCTTCCTAAGTTGTGTGTCATTTTCCAACTTTGTGAGTTATTTTTGTTAGTGACCAGGAAGAAAACATAAAATCATGTTAAACAGCAGAGGACCAAGAACCAATCCATGCATGACCCCACTGGAATCAGACACACTTAGTGACAATTCCCTGTTTACCTGTCAGTTAGCCAGTTTTAATCTACTTAATGTGTGCCATATTAATTTGATATTCTAGCTTTTTAATCACGACATCATGCAGTACCATGTCAAATGTCGTATGGAAATATATTATATCAGCGCTATTACCTTTCTCAACCAACCTTGTAATCTCATCAAAAAAGATTTCAAGTTAGTTTGACAGGTTTTACTTTCCATTAATTATATTACCATCTTTTAGGTCTTTATTAATCAAATCCTGCATCAGCTGCTCCACCATTTTGCCCTATATCAATGCAAGGCTGACAGGCATGTAATTAGCCAGGTCATCCTGTTTACCTAGTTTAAAATTTAGCACAATGTTATCTTTCTTGCAATCTTCTGGAACTTCCTCACTACTTAAAGATATATTGGAAATCTATTAATTTTGCAGTGAGCTCCCAACTAGCTCTTTTAAAAGTCTGGAAAACAAGTTATCTTTATATCCATCTGCGTATGTGGATGTGGATGCAGATATCCACAGCTCATTTTAGTGGATAAGGAATGAGGATACAAATTGTGTGTCCACACAGAGCTCTAGTTATCTGGGCCTACTTATTTAAATAGCAGGTTGAAAGGCAAGGTTCTCAGTCTGATCAGCACTCCAAAAAAGCCTTTGTAAAGTGAGAAAGTGAAATTGACCAGAGTCTTCCAAAGTGGGCAGTTGTTATTTTAATTTTCCTAGTGCAAAAGCAATTTTTTTAGGTCTCCAAAAATGGCAGTTTGTCAGAACATCATTCTGAGATACAAATTCTGTCCAGCTCCATTATCTCCATTTTACAGACTGAGATCACAGAAAAGTTAAGTTACATGGGCCCATGATAGCACTAGGCTAATCACTGGGACCATCCTTCTGCTCAGCTTTGTCCTGGACAGAGATCTGGCCATAGTGAGCCATGTATTCAACACCACCGGGCCTCAATATTGTAACTCACTATATATATGAATACAATGAACATACTGCATCTGATACTGCAGTGTTTCTCAACCATTGGTACTAGTACCCTAGGGGGTACTTGAGAGAAGTCTGGAGGGTACATTAACACAACTGAAATTTGGAGAAAACTGAATTTTTGTTTTAAGTTTTACAGCACTTTATTATTGTTGTACTTTTTACACCCCAACTTTTCATCACCCGCCTTGCTACAATTAAGTTGTTTAAACAAATGTGTTCCAATGGTGAAAAAAAAAACTTGTGTGTCTGAAAATTGTAGATACTGGGGGTACTTATAATTTTTTTTAAAGGAGTACTTTATAAAAAAAAGTTGAGAAACACTGTGATACAGAATGCATCTACCCGCCTTCACCAGAGCTTAGGCCACCATGAGCGCATAAGGCCTGTGCTCAAATCCTTCCCTGGACAGCATCCAATGGCAGTTCATTCAAGGCTAAATTTCTAATTTTCAAATCAATTAATGGATCAAGCCCCAGCGACATTACTCTATGAACTGCTATTCATGGCAAAAATAACTCTGGCTCAACACACATTACAAACTCCAGGATGAAACATGAGAGTACTGGGGACAGGGCATTGTCAGTTAAGAGGGTGAATTCTGCACCACTGCACAAGCAGAAGTAATATTCCCTGCAAAGATCTCTGCTTTCTCTTAGAAAAGTAACTGATGGGGAAGCACAGAGAAGCAACAAGAGTTGTCATGTGCCCCTCCACAATAGGGCAGGCACATTGCTTTGGGCATTCGGAGCAGCCAGCAGAGAAATAAATCACAGCAGAGAGAGTGCTCCAGCTGGTGGCTTCTTCCTTGTGCTGGGGTCACTGCTAATTCTAGCTGGGCTTGGGGAGAAAGGGACGTGGAACAGCCAGGGTTGGGTCAGACATCCTCTGTCACCATATCCTCACTTCCTGTCCCCATTCTCAGCCGCAAAGAGAGGAATCAGTATATAGGAAGCTGCTCCCTCCATCCATCCATCCAATCCTTGTGATCAAGACTCTACATATTCCTGCCAGACCTCACCTCCCGCACCCAGAACTCCTCCCACCAAAACCCTGCCCCCAACCCACCACCTCTCCAAGCTCCATCCTCTCACACCTGGGACCCCCCACTGAGCCCCACACTCCAGAATCTGACCCCCCCCCCCCACTGAGGCCCACCTGCATCCTCAGCCTACACTGAGACTACTAACCCTTCATGCTTGGATCCCCACCCTATCAAGCCTCACTCCCTGCACTCAGACCCCACCTGTTACAATCCATATCTTCAGCCCTGTACCCACTCACCCCCTTCTGATACTCTCACACTGAAACCCCACCCCACTGAGCACAACCCTCCTGCACTTGGACTACCCCAACAAGACCCCTGCAGCTGGACTCTTATGCCACTGAGCCCGTATGAAGGGATCCCTGGTGTGCAGCCTAGACTGTGGGACCACAGTACCCTGCCCTCCAAATCCACCAACCTGAGTTGTCTCTCACACTTTGATGCTGATGTCAAGCTACAAGTCTCTGACAAGCATTGTACTTACACAGACATTCACAGGCAGGGACACACCTAACTGTGTTACATAAGTGATCTCCCAGCAACTCCTGAACCATCAATAGAGAAGCCTCAGTCTATTGCCCAGCTTTCCAGTCTTGCAACCCAAAACTATGCCATGGACCTTTGGTCTGACCCAGTACAGCCATTCTTATGTTCTTATGTTCTGAAAAAAAAGGACTGTTTTGTTATTTATTTGGGATAGAAGTAACTGGGGAGGAGGGGGGCTGAGAACCTGGAAATGGAGAAAGGAGCTGAGAACCTTGGAGGAAGGAAGAGAGGCTCAGAGCTGGGGCTGAGAGTAGCGCATGGCTTGGGTGCTTCTTTCGCCTCATATCCAGAGACCTCGGTGACCTCGGGAGTAGGGGGTCCTGGGAGGACAGGGGGATAAGCAGAAGGGGGGCCTGGAACAGGGTCAGGCATGGGAGAGGGAGTGGGGTCAGACATGGGAGGGTGTCACATTATTGGATTTTAAGGGGAGCAGCCAGATCACTGCTGTGCCCATGGGGCCATGTGAGGTGTCAAATGAAAGCTTATGTTCTACTGATTCTATGTATGCTATTCATGTACTTGTATGATGTCTGTATGTGGTGTTATGAATATGGATTCTGTGCTGGTACTGGGCCTGGACTGCCTGTCATGAGGAAGGAATGGGCAATGAATGACTATGCTAACTAGCACAGCCCCAAGGCAAAAGGCTCTCAAATTGGCCAATACACAGCTGAGGAATGTGTCTGGGAACATGCAAACTGATCTGGGCATAATGACCGCCAGCATGTGAAACACAAACAGGTCACTTGACCATGTGACCTGCTCTGGCTAGGGAGACACCAGGAGAGATATATAAGTGCCATGAGGTGGACTCCATCTTGTCTTCAATTCTGCTACTGATCCTAGATGCAGCCTTGCAAGGAACAGAGAGCTGGGAAAGATTGTGGACACATCCTGACATAGGATGTATACCAGAGACTTTTAAGATAGCAGTTTATAACATCTCTGCTGAGAGCCTGCATGAAGAACTTGGTGATTGGTGCATGTAATGTATTCTCCTTAACAACTGTACTCTCAACCTTGTCTTTCTTTTATTAATAAACCTTTAGATTTTAGATTCTAAAGGATTGGCCCAGCGTACTCTTGTGGGTAAGATCCAAAGTGTAAACTGACCGGGGATTTGTGGCTGGCTCTTTGGGACTGGGAGGACCCATTCAAGGTAAGTGAGATTAGGTTCTATAACCCCTCACCTCTGTGTAAGGCCCAGGGGCTGATTGTGGCATAGGGAGAGCTGGGGTGTCTGAGGGGTTTTGCTCGTGAGGCTTCCTGCTGGCTGGATTGGCATCTGAAGAGCTCTGTGTGATTGGTTTGTGGCCTATTTGGGAAGGGTCACCAGTCTGGGGCTGTAAGGAGCCCTGGTTTTGTGCAATTCTCCCTGAGCAGATGCCCTCAATGGTGCCCAGACCCGGCCTGGTCCATCACAGAGGAGGAGTGGCATCAAGCATGGGAGGAGGAGTTGGGTCAATCATGGGAGGGGGAGTGGGGTCAGGAAGGGGAAGGGACCAGGGACTGGAGCCGTGACTGGGACTGGTGCCGGGAAGGTCATCAGCTCCCAGACAGTTGCACACGTTGCGGACTTGCTGCAGCAGCTCAGTCCACATCTGGGCCTGCCACTGTGCATTGTCCTGGACCTTCTGGGACAACGTCTTCTGTGTGTCCCAGAGGATAGAGATGTGCTCCCACATCAGGTCCTTCTGGACCCTCCAGTGCCTGCAGCTCCCCGAAGGTAAGGTGGCTAGCTTGGGTCATGTCAATTGCCCTACAGTCACAGCTGGTCTGGCTGGGGAGAATAAAGAGAGGTGTTCAGTTATCCCTGGAGACCCTGTCCCTGAGATTTTACCCTCATCAGTGATCTGAGAGCAACATTTCCCAGGTTAGAGGATGGTGATGTCCCAGGAGCAAGGCCATCTGTGGCCTGGATAGTGGGCCCTGCCTCCCAGGGGTCCAGATTTGCTCAGGGGACCATGCTTTCTGCCCTCCTCCCCCATCCCACAGACAAGCAGGCAAGGGAAATGGCCAGTCACACTGGGATCTATTGGCCGGGAGAGGGGCCTTGAGCTGCCTGGGCTTCCGTTGGGTCACACGCATACCTGTTCCTAGCAGCGCTGTCCCCGGGAGTGGGTGCTGTCTCGAACTTGCAGGCATGCCTGTGTGCCGTGTGGGGCTCTCCAGAGTCTGTGTGCGTACATGCGTGTGCCCTTGTCCCCAGCCTCCTTCCAGCAGTGGCTGATGGTGGGAGGTCATCCCTCCCATTTCCCCACTTCAGTGGTCAGAAGTGTGGGCAGCCTCCCAAAAGCCTGTGAGTAGGAGCCCAGTTGTAATCCAGTGCTGCCTGCTGGGGCTGCACAGTGTGGACTGGTGCGACACATGTATCTACATGCACAGACTGCAGCACGATGGCCAGGCCAAGTGACAATTGCACCATACTCCCTCAGCAGCTGCCACCCCCGCCTTGTGTGTATGAAAAACTAAGGGCACTGATGATCTTTTCCCAGCCTTGAAGGATGCCTGGGACACATCCAGGCTGTGGGGTACTGGCTCCAGCATGATGGTAGTTATGGTGCTGGCCACAACCTTCTCCTCATCCTCCTCTTCCTGGGCTGGGACTCCCGGGTAGTTGACAACAGGCATCTCCAGCCCCAAGTCCACCATCAAAGTGGGGAAGGGGCTATACTGCCACCCGGGATGTGGTGCAGTTCATCATAATAGGGGCAGAAGTGAGGTCCTGCTCCAGAGTGTGAGCTGCACTCCCTTGCCCTGGAATAGGACAGCTACAGCTCCTTCATTTTGCTGTGGACCTGCTCCAGGCTCCTGGTATGGCCCTTTGTAGCCAGGCTGTTGGCCATCTGGCAGTAGATGTAGGTGTTGCACCATCTGAAGCAGAGATCCTGAAGGTTCTCCTCATCGCCCACACCTTTAGGAGGGCCAGGATCTCTGCCCCAGACCAAGACGGCGCACGCCTCTTGCAGCCCCTGAAAGGCTCCTGGGAGACCTTTGCATGCTCCCTGGGATGGTCAGGGGGGGCTTGTGGCTGGGACATAGTGCCCAGATATGTAGCACTGGCAGATGCTCTGGTGCTGGAAGCTATGAGGGCCTGCTTCCTGCCACAAGCCCTGTCCCCTGTATCTGCAGCTTTAGGAGCTGCCAGTAGAACAGGAACTATAGAGTTGTGATAAGTGTGGATAGAGTGGCTAGCAGGGCACCTGTGTTATTTCCTGGAGGCCTCTTTTTTTTACTTGACTGGGTACAGTCCCAGTCCGTCCCCTCCCCCCCCCGCAGGCCGGCCAACTCATCTGCTCTGTGCTCTCCATTCCCCCCTCCCGGAGGAGGGTGGGTTGTGCCTGGTTGTGGCTGCACAGAGCCTGGGCACAAGTGCAACTCCCCTTCTGCAGGCCAGCCGGCCAGCTCGCTTGCATTGCGCTCTCCGTTTCTCCCTTCTGGAGGCTGCGGCTGGTATGTGCAATTACCAGGTACCTTAATGTAGCGTATATAACTCGCAGGCTATACACGTACACGGGTGATCTAAGATTTTTTTACACATTTAGGAAAAACTGCGGGTTATGCACAGGTGTGGGTTATACACGAGTGCAGGTTATATACGCTAATTTATGGTAATTTAGACAAACTTGACTACAGCTTTTTTTAAGTATCTAAAAATTTGTTAAGGAAAAAAGAGAAAAAATGTTCTTCTTAACCTCTGAGTTTAGGACAAAAAAGAATGTGCTTAAATTTCAGCATAGGAGGTTTAGGTTTGATATTAGGAAAAACTCTTCTGTCAGGGTGGTTAAACACTGGAATAACTTGCATAAGGAGGCTGTGGAATCTCCATCATTGGAATTTAAAAGCAGATTAGACAAACACCTATGAGGAATGGTCCAGATAACACTTAGCTCTGCCATGAATGCAATGAGTGCAGGGGACTGGACTAGATGACCTCTTGAGATCCCTTTTAGTCCTGTGATTCTGTCAATTCATGTGAAAATGTATTTTCCTTAGTAACAGAAATCCACTCCACACCAAATTCACCTGATTCCACCCCAAACATCAGAAATTATACAACAGTTATGAGTCTATAAAAAAATCTATGCTAACAGAAGTGCAGCATTCACCACTTTGTACCGAAGAATAAGGCACCAATAGCTCTGTACTAACAGCATAACTACATTCAATCATCTGTCAGTTACTGTGACAAAAGTTAGTGAACATGACTGGTATTAATGGGAAATCTCAAGGGAGAACTGTCATGTTACTGTGTCGTTTGAAAATGAAATGAATTGCCAGTAATTTGGAGAAAGCACAGGATGACGAGTTGTATCCCTATAGAAATTGCTTTCTTTCTACATTGATATCTATCCTTCACCACCTTATTCCCATACATGGGAGGGATGCAAGATGGCTCTAGGGATTTGGCTCAGAAGGATTGCACTGAACTCACTTGAAGTTGTAATGCTGTGCCTTCAAACAGTGAAAGAGCATGTTTGTCTCCAGGTTTAATTGCCATAGTTTTAGTATTTTTTCAGGTTTTATGTGGAGTTTATTTGTCTTGTACTTTCAAGTACAGAGTGGAGAGAACCAAATATACTTCATATTTATGCACACATGTTCTTGTTGTTATAATTTTTTACGTACAATCCAAATATATATGTGTTTTGAATACATTTAATTTAAAAAATCTTTCTAAAAATGTTTACGAGGATAATGATATTTAAGATAATATTACAGACAGACCATTATATGTATCACATTTTACTGTTGGTTCTCTCTCTCAATTCAGCCTTATTGGAAGTGTATTTAAACAATAATTTTGCTGCACTATTGAAGTAGCCTTACACCTTATTAATTACCACGTTGACAAAGTTTTATTACTTTCAGTTTTATTGAAATCCTATTTCAGATTGGTATTATATATGTTCTATACAGTTGTTGAATAAAACTTTTAAAAAGTAACGGGAAAGATATTAAACCATTTCTCCATATTGATTAGAGAGTTTTTTTCATTCTCTTTGGGAAAAAAAGATTCACTGTTAAAAATGTTTATGATACAAAACAGGAGCACAGTTAGTGGTCTATAACATAATTAAACTAAATATATTTTACTGGGAAATCTTGTAAAATTAGTAGTTTTCTTTCTTTGGAAGCCTATTACAATTTCTGTATATTCATTATAAAAGCATTATACACATATGTATATACACAAAATAGAATCATGCTTAAAACATGTTTTTGTAGGTTTCATATTTAATGGACGTACAGAAAACACATATCAAACAGCCCTGGATCTTAAATTAAAAAACCCAAACAAACGGGGATTATCTGGAAAAATGTTTTACTTAAGATCTCAGGTAGCTTAATAAATGCCTTAAAAATGACTTTTAGATCCAGTTCTAGAAAATACAGCACTAAAAAACAGTCAAATTCCTCCTTAGCTGACTTTGAATTTTCTAGTATTGTCTAGAACATGCATACCTACTAGCTGCCTTGTAAATTAATTTTTCACATCAGACTGGTATCAAAAAATTATAACTCTGTTTTTAAATCTTCAAATCAGTGTGTGAGTATGAGTTTTATTTTGCAAAAAATTAGTTCAATATAAAATTATTTTATCCAATGCATTTCTTGGAGAATCTGTATATCTGACTCATCATAAAATTCCCTTGTTCAATTCTCAAAACTTCAAAGCAATGAAAGTAACTCTCATTTTCCTGTATTAAATGAGAACAACCTCAGGCCAAAACAAAAAAACAAACAAAAAAATTGTATGGAATGTGCAAATACAGAGGTGTTCCTATGTACTTAGTACTCTTTTAGTACAGACATAGAAAATAAAATCTTTAGATCTTTATTTATAGTAAATATAAATGATGCTCAGAACCCAATATAATTATTCTGTCTTCATTTGCATGGAGCCCAAGTAAAGTTTTGCATACTAGTTATTCTTCTTTCATGCTTAACATACTAAAGCAGAACCTGTCATGAAGTCAAAGAAACTCCATGAGAACAAAGGTGTCCACCCACAGGGTATGTCTACACTACAAAGTTAATTCGAACTAACAGACGTTAGTTCGAATTAACTTTGATAGGCGCTACACAGGCAAACCTCTAGTTCGAACTTAATTTGGACTAGCGGAGCGCTTAATTCGAACTAGGTAAACCTCATTCTACGAGGACTAACGCCTAGTTTGAATTAAGTAGTTCAAATTAAGGGCTGTGTAGCCACTTAATTCGAACTAGTGGGAGGCTAGCCCTCCCCAGCTTGCCCTGGTGGCCACTCTGGGCACCACCAGGGAAACTCGTCTGCCTCTCTCCTGGCCCCGGAGCTCTTAAAGGGGCACGGTCTGCCTACGGTGCCCGTGCCAGGTGCAAGCCTGCCAGCACCCAGCCAGCAGACCCTGCACCTGGCATGGCACGAACCAGCCACCCAGCCCTCCGCCTCTTCCCGGGACCAGGCTGGCGGCTCTCGGGAGCCTGCCCAGGTCCACAAGAGGCGGGAGCCCACCTGGTCTAGTGCGGAGATCGTGGACCTCATCTACGACCTCCACACTAGGCACAGGAAAGTGGCTGTCTAGGGCAGGATAGCTGCAAGCCTGGCCACCCAGGAGCAGGTTTGCATGAAAATCAGGGTGGTCCAGTGAGACCCCCGACCCTGAGCCCTGAGCTTACAATGGCCGTACTGGGTCAGACCAAAGGTCCATCTAGCCCAGTAGCCTGTCTGACGACAGTGGCCAGCACTAGGGACCCTGGAGGGGATGGACCGAAGACAATGACCAAGTCATTTGTCTCGTGCCATCCATCTCCAGCCTTCCACAAACAGAGGCCAGGGACACCATTTCTACCCCCTGGCTAATACCACTCCATGGACCCAACCTCCATGACTTTATCTAACTTCTCTTTAAACTCTATTCTAGTTCTAGACTTCACAGCCTCCTGCAGCAAGGAGTTCCACAGGTTGACTATTTGCTTTGTGAAGAAGAACTTTCTGTTATTAGTTTGAAGCCTGCTACCCATTCCTTTCCTTTGGTGTCCTCTAGTCCTTCTATTATGGGAACTAATGAAGAACTTTCTTTATGCACCTTCTCCACACCACTCGTGCTTTTATAGACCTCTATCATATCCCCCCTCAGTCTCCTCTTTTCTAAGGTGAAAAGTCCCAGTCTCTTTAGCCTCTCTTCATATGGGACCTGTTCCAAACTCCTGATCATTTTAGTTACCCTCCCCTCTCCCACCTCCTTTTCCCAGTCTCCCCGAGTTTTGTTCAATAAAGAGAGTTTCTATTTTTGAACACACGTGTCCTTTATTTTGTACATCAGGAAGGGGGGGCTAGGGAGGGGTAAGTGGAAGGAGGTGAGGAAGGAATGGGGTACAAGCCCCCAATGGGGACGACCGGGGTGGCTCTGCGGGCTCCTCGGGGTGGAAGCTCTCCTGCAGCCCCCCGATTGACCCCCCCCGGATGGCAGCCTGTGGCAAGTGCAGCCGGCTGATGGCCGAGTGCTGTGATGTGCCGAGTGTGGGCACTCAGGGCACTCCAAGCCAGGACTGCTTTGCAAGCGGGGAACCCTGAGAACTGTCTGTCCGGGGTGGGGGTCGGGTCCCTTTAAGCACAGCCCTCGGCTAGCCTGAGAGAGCAGCTCCACGATCTAAGTCCTAACCTGATGCCCTGCTGGCACTGCTTCCGCTCATCCTTAACCTCGGTTCAGGGTCCACTCAATGTGGATATGCTAGTTCGAATTAGCAAAATGCTAATTCGAACTAGTTTTTAGGTCTAAATGCACTAATTCAAATTAGCTTAGTTTGAATTAATTAATTTGATTTAAGTTAGTTCGAATTAGTGCTGTAGTGTAGACATATCCACACAGAGTTTACTGAAGGATCAATGTGAGTTTTGAATGCGTAAGAGATTCACTGGTGGGTCCAGGAATATATTGCCTTTCAAATACAATGCAAAGAGAAGAGGAAATGGTGAGATAGGGAGAAAAGATCAGGCCGGAATGGAAAAAGGTCAGTGTCCACAAAAAATAAAATAAATAATTCTTAACATGTTTTTCAGGTTTCATAGCATCTCCCTTTTTCACCTTGAAGTTTTCTCCATGATTTTTAATAAATAAGTATGACAATTTTTGCAGACAAGAGCATATAATTTTATAACAAAAATAGCAATTTCCTTACAGATCTAGTTATTCAAAATCTCTATGTTTTTAAACACAAGATTGCAATTCAATAATATAAAGCTATCATTTTTACACATGAAAGCATATAGAGCAAAAGGTATTTTCCATATGTAACCCACACACCTAGACTATGTCTACACTGACGGCTGCTTGTGCAAGAAAGGGTACAGAGAAGAGCGACAAGAATGATTAAAGGTTTAGAGAACATGACCTATGAAGCCAGGCTTCATGAACTGGGCTTGTTTAGTTTGGAAAAAAGAAGATTAAGGGGGGACATGATAGCCGTTTTCAAATATCTAAAAGGGTGTCACAAGGAGGAAGGAGAAAATTTGTTCCTCTTGGTTTCTGAGGACAGGACAAGGAGTAATGGGCTTAAAGTGCAGCAGGGGAGGTTTAGATTGGACATTAGGAAAAAATTCCTAACTGTCAGGGTGGTCAAATATTGGAATAAATTGCCAAGGGAGGTGGTGGAATCTCCCTCTCTGGAGATATTTAAGAACAGGTTAGATAGACATCTGTCAGGGATGGTGTAGACGGAGCTTGATCCTGCCTTGAGGGCGGGGGGCTGGACTCGATGACCTCTCGAGGTCCCTTCCAGTCCTATTATTCTATGATTCTATGATTCTATCTTGCGCAAGAACTCTTACACAAGAATACGTCCACACTGCCATGTGCGAGATGTGTTTTTGCACAAGAGCATGCATGGCAGTGTGGATGCTCTCTTGTGCAAGTAAGTTCTGATGGCCATTTTAGCCATAGGGCTTTCTTGCGCAAGAAATCCCTGCCACGTGTCCACACTGACCTCTTGCGCACAAGCTCTTGTGCAAGCTCCATTTAGGAAAAAAGCAGTGGCCATGTTTATGCTAATGAAGCGCGGGATATTTAAATCTCTGTTTCATTATTAATTTCGACGTGCCTGGTCTATATTTCTCTGTCGACAGAGAGGTGTAGTCTAGACACAGCCTGTGAGATGAGGAGCACACCTGCCTAAGCAAATCAAAATTTAGAATATTAGTGCTAAAATCTCTGCCTGAAAATTTTTGGAGAGGATTGTGGAAGTAATATCTACTACACACTACAGGAGCAGTCCCCTCCATTCATGGCAAGATGAAATATGTAGAGCATCCCTGAGAGATGTTTTTAGACAATCTTCAGTAGTGGAGATTCTACAACCCCATTAGGCAATTTATTCCAGTGCTTAATCACCCTGACAGGAAGTTGATGTCCAGCCTAAACTGATTCTTGCTGCAGTTTAAGCCCACTGTTGCTCATTCTATTCTCAGAGGTTAAAGAGAACAGTTTTCTCTCTGTTCTTTATAACAACCCTTTTATATACTTGAAGGCTGTGTCTAGACTGGCCAGTTTTTCCGGAAAATCAGCCGCTTTTCCGGAAAAACTTGCCAGCTATCTACACTGGCCGCTTGAATTTCTGCAAAAGCACTGACTTCTTACTGTAAGAAATCAGTGCTTCTTGCGGAACTACTATTCTGCTTCCGTTCAGGCAAAAGTCCCTTTTGCGCAAAGCTTTTTCGCAAAAGGGCCAGTGTAGGCAGCTTAGATTTGTTTTCCGTGAAAAAGCCCCGATTGTGAAAATGGCAATCGGGGCTTTTTTGTGGAAAAGCGCATCTAGATTGGCATGGACACTTTTCCGCAAAAAGTGCTTTTGCGGAAAAGCGTTCGTGCCAATCTAGACGCTCTGTTCCGAAAATGCTTTTAATGGAAAACTTTTCCGTTAAAAGCATTTCTGGAAAATCATGCCAATCTAGATGCAGCCAAAATGTCTTATCATGTCTCCTTTCAGTCTTTTCTTCTGCAGCCTAAGCAAACCCAATTTTTGTTTAATCTTCCCTCAGAGGTCATGTTTAATCCTTTTTTGTTCTTTTCTGGTTTGTCTCCAATTTTCCCATGTTTGTCCTGAAATTTGGTTCTCATAACTGGTCACAATACTCCATTTGAGGCCAACTCAAAGTATGGGGTAAAGTGGGAGAATTACTTATCGTATCTTGCTTGCAATACATCCCAGTATGATGTTTGCTTTTTTTGGAACAGCATTGCACTGTTGACTCATATTTAGATTCTGGTCTATTATGATCCCAGATCCCTTTCTGCACTATTCCTTACTATGTAGTCCATTCCCATTTTGTATGTGCAAATGACTGTTCCTTTCTAAGTAAAGGATGATGGCTAGTGCTTCTTACACCCATGCCAACTACAGCTGCTTCTCCTTGTGCTCCAGGGTCAGGGCACATTGCATTAACATCCAGACACACTGTTCTCAATCTCCTAGTACTACAAGTAGTGTTAATTGACTTCTCCTTTTATATTCTCCCCACACTTGCATCTTAAGTATAGGGGCCTTTGATATAGGTGTCCTGATAAGGATTCATGTGGTCTTACATAGTGCTTAATTTGTAAAATGTTCCAGGGCTCCATTGTAACTGGCAAACTAGAGGTGCTAGGCCTCAGCCCTAGAACAAATCATGACTTTCCCTCCCCTCTCTCTAGCATATTCATATCATCAGGCCATAAATTTGCTGTGCAAGATCTAGACAAAAGTCACAATGTCAATTCTCCTTCATAATGCATTGTCTGCTTGGAAATTACTACTGTTCCTCACTCTCAGCACTCCCATGATGTGTGCATACCATCTGATTAACACACAGTTCACTGAATGCATTGCTTTTCTATGTATCTTGCTTAAATATTTATCAGTCTTCTGGGGAAACAATGCAATTTTCTGATACAATTCCTCATGCCAGTATAAAAGTGTGAAACATGTACATTTCCATGCAGTATATATAAAAATGTTATGCTGTTAAAATCTGAATATAAATGCCTTCCTATCTTTCACAATATCTTGTTACAGGAGAGAAGGAGCGAGGGTAATGGATAGAAGGAGTAAGGGAGAGACTGGCCATAATGGCATGCGAGGGGAATACCAGGACATTTTGTACTTTATAAAACAAAGTATTGAATGACTGTGTGAAGGTAAAAATGTGGAATATCCAAGGTCACCTGGTGGTTTTATATACATTCTGGTGAATTTTAGGTTTATTTTTATATAAATATTTATATTATCAGAGCCTTTGGACTAATACAGATAGCTTCAACATTGCAAAAATGTCTTTTCCTCTTGAACTCCACTGTTATCAGTGATTCGCTTTGCCATCACTTGCCCTTAGCGCGAGGCTGTCTTTTCTGTAATTGCAATGGACCAGCTCCTTGAAACCAACATCCTACAGAAACACAAACACTTACCTTCCAGTCCCTTTGCCCTTTCAGTACAGGTGGTATGAGGCATTCACCAACCCCCAGCTGCTCAAAGCATTCCCTGCAGTGTCCAGCCCTGTAGCCACTAAACATTCACAAAATTACTAGGCTTACTGTTCCCAAAGGAACATACCAGCTTGTGAGATTCAGCTTAGAATCATATTGCTTAATCACAGTATTTATATGCTGGAGATCTGCCCTTATCCTAAATGCTGTGGGCCAAATCCTTCATTGATGTAGATCAATGTAGTTCCATTGAGGTCAGTGATTTACATCAGCTGAAGATCTCCTCCAATATATACTCCTAAAATGATTTGTTTTCCATCTGACCATTGAGTTAACAGCCAACTAGAAAAGGAATACAGACTTGGCCAAGAACAAAGGTCAGCAGAAGTGAGCAAACTGACATAGAACTGAAGCAGCCAGACTACTGAAGTGGACAGTAACAAACCAAAAATAGCATTGGTACCATTAGTGGTAACAGGCAGGGGCAGATGACCATTTTGCGGGGCCCAGGACAGCCCAATTTCGCGGGGCCCCCTTTTGCCACGGTGCATGCACGGGGCTTTCTTGAAGCGCGGAGCCCGGGGCGGCCGCCCCAGTCGCCCTGCCCTATATCCGCCCCTGGTAATAGGACATTCTTGTTGAAGAAGTTATTTCAGTTAACAAATCAGCTGAGTCAGATAGTTCATTGTGTCATAAATTTTATGCTTGGAGTGATATTATGAGACTGAAAACCCAGAGTTTATTTATAATCTAAGGAGTGTAAAATAATTCAACAGAATTGCTCTATCATAGCCAAATTATTAATAAAGACAATTCCTTAAAAAAGTCCCCCCTGTGTTTTAAATAATTTTTAAGGAGAGAAAAATGTATTGTGAATTACATTAAATACATTATGAACTACAGTAACAACAATAAATATTTTTAAAAGCTGTAGAAAATTTCCTTCATGGCTAAAACAATCATCTTTAACAGAGTGATAAAAAAAATGGAAGAATTGTCAAGCTTATTAGAGAAATAAACTCCATTTCTGTAATCACTTACACATGCCTAACTTTCAGGGTGAGAAATACTTTGGAGTTCCAAATGTTTGAAACTAAGCACATGTGTAGTTGCTTGCAAGCTTGGGGCTGTGTGACAGAGTACGATTCACCCCTGTGGCACCTCCTACTGGCTGTCCCGGGGATTAGCTCTGGATGCCAAAGCACCTCTTCTGGTGATATCTCATTGCCATATCTTCTGCTCCAGGGACCCATGTCACTCCCAGTACTTCATCATCCTCTTCATGACTCAGCCCTCTGGCTGTGCCACACTCCATGTTTCCCCCCTTCTGGGAGACAATATCATAGCCCTATAGTCCAGCTACTTCCTCAGTGGCATGTGGGGACAGCGGGAGACCTGGGCCTACCCAGTACTCTACCCAGCTCAGGGACCCTATAGATGGGCACCACATGCTGATTCCTCTCCAACTCCCCTGTAGATGTCACCGGGCCACTTCCTACAGCTGCAGCTCTCTCTTAGCTCTTGCCTCAGAGCCTCATCCTGCAGATCCCTGCAGCCAACCTGGAGCTTCCCTTAGCTCCCTGGGTCTCTGCTTGCAGCATTATTATGTCCAGGGTGATGGTTGCCCCCATCCTGCAAGACAACCAGTCCTCCATCCTCCTTGACTTGTAGAGAGTGACTGAAATTGCTCTGTACTGCAGCTTTTCTTAAATGGTCCTGCCCAGTTCTGACTCACTGCTCATATAACCCCTTCTGTGATTGTCTTCCTCCTGAGCAGCCTCTCTAGTCCTCTATCAACTATTGAGAGCCCCATGTGGGGCAGTTGCCCCTTTTGATACTGAAAGAAATACTTTCAAAAAATCCAGGTAATACTAAATTGTCATGAGTTAGTAATGAGGTATGAGGACATCTTCTGAAAAAGATTTTTGATTTGTTAAGCAAAAATGCCAATAATTGAAAAATGTAGTTAAATACGGAAAACTGTATAAGATAATAACAAAAGTTGGAGCAAAATATCATGGGGGTAATGATGAAATGGATAAATAAAAGTACATGCAGTACTAGAAAGATTAAGAAATTAATGTAGATTAACCATGGTAGCCTGTGATTTAATGAATAGCAATTGGGACTTGGTCATTGCATTAAGAGAAAAACATAAAGGCTGTGTCTACATTGGCCCCTATTCCGTAATAGGGATGCAAATGTAGCACTTTGGAATAGGCAAATCCGCGGGGGATTTAAATATCCCCCGCGGCATTTGCATTAACATGGCTGCCGCTTTTTTCCGGCTTGTAGCTAAGCCAGAGAAAAGCGCCAGTCTGGACGCGATCCTCTGGAAAATAAGCTCTTTTCTGGAGGATCTCTTATTCCTACTTTCAAGGAATAAAGGAACTTTCAAGTAGGAATAAGAGATCCTCCGGAAAAGAGCTTATTTTCCGGAGGATCGCGTCCAGACTGGCGCTTTTCTCCGGCTTATCTACAAGCCAGAAAAAAGCGGCAGCCATGTTAATGCAAATGCCGCGGGAGATATTTAAATCCCCCGCAGATTTGCCTATTCCAAAGTGCTACATTTGCATCCCTATTACGGAATAGGGGCCAATGTAGACACAGCCTAAAAGAAGTGACTTTTTATTGTATGCCATTCAATCTCAGCTGTTTCAAGTTTAAAAGTGGTTTGGTGCTGAAATCTTTATTCAAATGGGAACGCTCTTTGACTTTGGAGTTTTGCCAATGTAAGAACTGCGGGATAGAGAAAGGAAAAATACTGTTATGCTAGGGATTGAGGGAAACTTTGCTGAAGCTGGCAGTCATGACAGTTGCCCTTCTTTCAGAGTAAATGTGAAAAGCAAATGAGCTCCTTCTAGGAATCAATAGTTGAAACAATAGGAACCTCCTCCCAAAACACAGGACACATTCAAGGCCGGAGTAGAAAATGAGTCATTCAGCCCAAAGACTTTCTCACAGGTTTGACAACAAATGCAGGGGCAGGTTACTAACTGCAGGGATCTGTCTGTGAAGGGGAAACACCACAGAAAGAGATAGAGGAAGCAGCAAAAAACCAAGAGGATCCAGAGAAGGTCTTGTAGCATGACCCTGAAAAAAGCAGAGAGGGAGGACTTTTGAGTAAAATGATGGCTGGAGTGTGGTTTGGAAGTACGAGCAAAGAAATTGTCTCCTGCTGCTTGATGGCTACTATGTTCAGGGAAACAGACCCATAGGTTAGTATTTTTGTAATATTTCACCAAAGGAATACCTAACTCAATCATCAATCTCTCCTCCTAATGGAAGGGACCCACAAGATAAAAAATGTTGGCTACCTGCTTGGGTATAAAGGAACATTAGTATTATAACATTATATCTCATGTCATATTTCGTTCCTGCCTGAAGTCTATCATAGAGCCAGATGTGATGTGTCCATGGCCCCTTTGTGCTTTGTTTAGGATTAATGGGGCATCCATGAAGGATCGAAGTGGAGAATCTGCACTAATCCCCTAGGAGTTGGCAGTACAGGGACAGATGAAAGGAATGAGGTGAGCATCAGAAGAGAAGACATGGCCAGGGCAATTTTGTCCTTCAGTTATTCTCTAAGGGTATGTCTACACAGCAAAGTTATTTCAAAATAGCAGCTGTTATTTTGAAATAACTTTACTAGCATCTACACAGCCAAACCGCTATTTCGAAATTAATTTGAAATAGCTGAGCACTTATTTTGAATTTGGTAAACCTCATTCCATGAGGAATAACACCAAATTCGAAATAGCTATTTCGAAATAAGTGCTGTGTAGACACTTATATCGAAATAGGGGGTCTCCAGCCCTTCCCAGTGTGCCCTGGTGGCCACTCTGGGCCAAACCAGGGAAACTCCTTCTCTCTGCCCCAGCCCTGGAGCCCTTAAAAGGGTAGAATCTGGCTACAGTACCTGTGCCAGCTCCAGCCCTGCCAGCACAGAGCCAGCAGTTGCTGCCCCTGACCCAGTGGCCCCACCACGAGCCCAGCAGCCAGTGCCAGCCAGCCCTCCACTGCTTCCCGGATCCAGTCCCCTAGCTCCCAGGAGCCTGCCAGGGGCGGGAAAATGTGGGCACCTTCCTGGTCTAGTGCGGAGATAATGGATCTGATTGAGGTTTGGGGGGATGCCTCCAACTTCCATGATCTCTGCACTAGACAGAGGAATGTGGCCATCTACCGACGGATGGCTGCCAGCATGGCCACCAAAGGCCACATCAGGTGCGCATGAAAATTAAGGAGTTGCAGCAGGCATATCCCAGGGCCACACGGAGCAGCTCCCAAATAGGGGCAGACACCTGCCCCTACTTTGATGCCTTGGACCACATCCTGGGTGTGAGACAGTCCGTGCCCCCCGGGGGTCATTGATCCTGGAGCAGAGGTCCCTGACGAGGGCATGGAGGAGGAGTGCCAGGAGCCGCAGGAGCCCAGAGGGAGTGTGCCACTCTGCCAGAACCCCTGAGCCGTCCCAGCAGACCCGTCACCAGTGTCATCCGTGGAGGCAACAACATCTAAGTGCCATCACTGTCCCCTTATTGGGGGGGGGGGCAGAGAGGGAGACCAGGGACCGTACGCGTGGGTCTTGCTTACCACGGATCATGCAGCAACCTGTGCATGTGTGAGCATGTGCCGTGCCACCCCTGGGTACCCCAGCTGGCTGCCACTCAGGGGCCTTGGCCTGTTAGCCACACGCGTGTGTGAAGAGACATGACATGCTCCTGACCCTGGGATGGGACACAGCAGGATGCCCTCCCTCCACAAGCCCCCTCTATACAGAGGCAGGGGACATATCCCCCCGCCCCCCGTCACCTCAGCCACACTATACACAGCAAAGGGGCATGGGTACTGTCTCGGGGCAGCTCCCACTCCCGGGGATAGCAGGACATTCCGAACATAGCTTCTGATGGTGCAGGGAACAGTGATCCTCACCTTGCAGAGGGGGGCTGGGCTTCACCCAATGTGTCCCCAAGGAGAACTGACCACTTCTCTTGTTTCCCCACAGTTGCACCAGCTACACATACAGGGTGCTCCCGCACCCAAGGGTTCTGCAGGACCACCCGAACAGTGCAGGGGTACAAACAGCAGCACCTGGAGGCACTGTGAGCCCTGCACCGCACCCTCCAGAACTGGGTACAAGAAGACCTGCAGACCCTGGTGCAGAGCGTGCTGCCTCCTGCCGCTCCAGCGCCTGCTGCCTTCCCAGCTACCGCTCCTCCTCCCACTCCTTCTCCCCTCCCCCTTCTCCCTCCACACCCTCCATCCCTTCCTCATCCCCCCGGGGACACGGAGGCCCCTCCATCTGCTGTGCTGGGAGACAGTTTGTCCGGTGTGACCCCCACCCCTGAGCCCTGAGCTTCCGCTCCCCCTTCTTCCCCTTGCTTCCCTTTTCTAGCTCCCTCCTCCCAGGTTTCCCTCTCCCCTCTCCCACCCTCTCTCTTCCCCTCTCCTGCCTCCTTTCCCCCATCTCACCAGAATTTCATTCCCCCCCCAGTTGTGTTAAAGACAGTTTGTGTTTATGAAAAAACATATATTTTATTTTACATCAGGAAGGGAGGCTGGGAGGGGAGGGATAAGTGAAAGGATGTGAGGGAGGAATGAGGCACAAGCCCCCAGCGGGGCAGACCAGGGAGGCTTTAGTGCTTCTCAGGGTGGAAGCTCTCCTGCAGGGCCTCCTAGATACAGACAGCCCCCCGATGGACTTCCCAGATGGCAGCCTGCAGAAAGTGCAACCAGGCTGGTAGCAACGCATCCACGAGAAGCACCAGAGTGCCCAGGTGGCAGCTCTGGCTCCATGTTGCACAGTGCTATGATGTCCCGAGTGAGGGCAACCAGAGCACACAGAGACAAAATGCTTTGCTGTCCCTCAAGCAAGCAGGGAAACCTGAGAACTGGCTGGTCCGGGGGAAGAGGGAGTGAAAGTGTCCCTTTAAGCACAAGCCTCAGATAGCCTCAGGCAGCAGTCACACAAAGACACTCCTGACCTGATGCCCTGCCAGAACTGGCTGGCCTTCAATGCAAATCAGTGTGGACGTTCTATTTTGAAATAGCAAAACGCAATTTCAAAAATGCATTTTGAGTGTAGACGCGTTATTTCAAAATAACTTATTTCAAATTAACTATTTCAAATTAAGATATTTCGAAATACTGCTGCAGTGTTGACATACCCTAAGTCTTTTGCTGTGAGCTATGTTGAGGCTACAGTAATCTAGGGCTGCGAAATTTGGGAACACTTCAGATTCTTCTAGTGTGCCCTGGAGATTGTTCCAGTGTCAGATTTTAGTTCGCTCCATAACCCACTGATTAAAAAAAAACGGGGGAAGAAGTGTAAGATGAGGGCCTAAAATATAAGCCTCTTGTATCATAGGTCTGGTGTGAGGATTGAAACCTATGCAAAAATGGGTAAGATTTTGCTAAAGAAAGCAAAACTAAGCTCTGAGCAAGAGGCAGACACTACTCACAAAACTTGAAAAATAGGGTTGATATTGCAGAAACACTCATACATAAGGCCTGTAAGCATGCTCCGGAGGGGTGGTAACACAACACCTCAGTAGGAGGCACCTTGGTACTGACACATTCCCCAAAGATAACAGGAACATACTAACCCAGGTTCAAGACAGAGTCTAAAATGACAACATGATGGATATAAATATTTTGATTGAACCCACCATGTACAAGATAATGAGTGGTAAGTAGGTACGTCAGAAGGTGATAATGTGATACGTCAGGAGTGATGTGTAACTTGTTTGTATCTGTGTATAAAAACATACCTTAGAGGGGCTGTCCTTGTCCAACCTACGGGGCAGTAGGAAAACCCACTGACAGATCTGAGTCTATTGTCAGGAGGTAATACTACTGTACTTCGTTTAACAACAAACCCAGTTGGGTACCTTAAAATCTTATCTGATTTTGTGGACTTTGAGGGCTCTCAGACTCTGCTGTAATGACTACATGCAGCACACACACACACACACAAACACACACACACAGCCAAACAGTTATCAATTGGACAGAGCATGTTACCTGTCAGGAGACCACACCACTATAAGAAGGAAAAATAATAAAAAGAAAACTATGAACTAGGTTGAGGGTTTTTGTTTGTTTGTTTGCACTTATTAGGGTTCTACACAGAATTTCACAACCACAGTGGGAGCTTCAAAAGGATTGTACTAGGGAGCACAATTCCTGCTGGAGCTCTAATGAGTATTGATGGATGATGCACAGTAATTCTCTAGCTACCGAAGGTGCACTCTTTGCTCCACTAAAAGTAGATTCTGTGGTTGTCAGGATGCACAGAGAAGGGAAGAGGAAACCATATTCCCTTTTCCCACTCTCTGTCCCATCAATGGTATAGGCAGAGACTGCTTCACACTATATTAGTAAATCTGGTGAGTTTCTTTCCTTAGTTGCTCACAAGCTCTTACAAATCTATCTGGTGCCTTGCCTATATCCCTTGCTAATTCCCTCAACATTCTCAGATATAATTTATGTGGACTAGATGCCTTCTCCACTTTTAATAGAGCAGTTTATACCTTAGCAGACAGCTCAATCACAGAGTCTTTCAACATTTTATCCTTTCCCAAGACCCTTCAGGAAAATGCATTGTATCTTGTATCTGGGACTTAACCCTCAGTTTCTTTGCGTGAATAATGAAGCAAAGAATTATTTCAGGCTCTAAGCAGTATCAACTACATCTGGCACTAACTTCCCACTCAGTCCTTAATGGCCCCAGTGATTCCTTGCAAAGCTCTTTGCTTCTTGTGTGTTAAAATAGTTTCTAATTATCAATTTTTAATTACTTTACAATAGCCCTTCATTATTTTAATCCCTCATTTTTCCTTCCTGATCTGCTTTCTAGACTTCTCATAGCGTAAATAATACGTTGGACCTGATTCTCCCCTCTGCTTGCCTGGAATAACACCATACTGATATTCAAAGTGTGTAAATGGAGCATATGGGCATGTTGTGCTATACCTCTTCAGCACATTTCTGTCCAGCTACTTTGGATTCTGCATTAATAGTAGGGCTGTCAAGCAATTTAAAAATTAGTCACAATTAATTTTATGATTAATTGTAATCATGAGATTAATCGTGTTGCTAAACAATAATAGAATACCATTCATATAAATTTGGGTGTTTTTCAGATGTTCAAATCTATTGATTTCAGTTACAACAGAATATAAAGTTCAATTTATTTTTATTTTAAATATTTGCAGGTATTTTTCAATTCACTTAATACAAGTATTGTAGTGCAATCTCTTTACTATGGAAGTTTAACTTAGAAATGTAGGATCAGAGAAAAAACCCACATTTAAAAATAAAACAATGTAAAAAAAGTTAAAGCCTACAAATCTACTCAGCCCTACTTCTTGTTCAGCCGATCACTAAGATAAAAAAGGTTGCTTATATTTGCAGGACATGATTTTCCCCGCTTCTTGTTTACAACGTCACCTGAAAGTGAGAACAACATGGTACTGTTGTAGCCGGCATTGCCAGGTATTTACATGCCAGTTGTGCTAAAGATTCACATGTCCCTTCATGTTTCATCCACCATTCCAGAGGACATGTTTCCAAGTTCCAGTGCTCTAGTGTTCTAAGATTCTATGCCGATGATGGGTTCTGCTCAATAATGATCCAAAAAATTGCAGACCAACACAATTTATTTTCATCATGTGACTCAGATGCCAAAGGCAGAAGGTTGATTTCCTTTTTTTTTTTTTTTGGTGGTTTAGGTTCTGTAGTTTCCATGTCAGAGTGTTGCTCTTTTAAGACTTCTGACTGCAAGTTCCACGCCTCACGCCTCTCAGATTTTGGAAGGCAGTTCAGATTCTTAAACCTTGCTTCAGGTGCTGTAGCTATCTTTAGATATCTTAGATTGATACCTTTGTGTTTTGTCAAATCTGCAGTGAAAGTGTGATTAGAATGAGCAACATATGCTGGGTTACCATCAAAGACTGCTGTAAAAATATATTTCAAAATGCAGGTAGAACAGACTATGAGGGATATACAATTCCTCTCCTCCCTAGGAGTTCCCTCAGAAATTTAACTAACACATGATTTTTAACAAGAGAAATCAGCATGGAAGCATGTCTGTTGTAATGGTGGCTGAAGCATAAAGGGGCATACAAATGTTCAGGATATCTGGCATGTAAATAACTTGCTTTCAGATGACATTGTAAATAAGAAGTGAGGAGCATTATCTCCTGTAAAAGTAAACAAACTTGTTTCTTTTAGTGACTGGTTAAACAAGAAGTAGGACTGAATGGACTTGTAAACTCTAAAGTTTTACATTGTTCTATTTTTGAGTGCAGTTGTGACAAAAATCTACATTTGTAAGTTGTGCTGTCATGATTAAAAAAATGCACTAAAATACTTTTATGAGGTGAATTGAAAAATAATATTGTTGTTTATCATTTTACAGTGCAAATATTTGTAATAAAATAATATATAGCAAGCTCTGCACACTTTGTATTTTGTGTTGTAATTGAAATCAATATATTTGAATATTGTATAAAAGCATCCAAAATATTTAATTTTTTCAATTGATAATCCATTTTTAACAGTGCAATTAAAATTGCAATTAATCATGATTTTTTAAATTAATTGCATGAATTAACTGTGATTAATTGACAGCTTTAGTTAATAGCTGTGAAGGGAAAACCAATGAAGATAAAATAAGACTCTCTCAAAATACCCAAGGACTTCACCTTATTTAAAATGAACTTGAGTTGTAACTTATTTGAGGTTCTAAAGCATCTAGGTAAGATATTTCCACTTCCGCTTTATGGGTAGCCAAAAACTATAGGTGTGATAAATACCTGTGATAAATAACTACATCCACAATCTCTCACCTTATATTGGCAAGTTCTTATAATTGCATTACTTGTAAACAATCCTCTCTACCCAAAGACCATACAATGAGCCCTCCTACAGGCTTAGGCTCACTAATGAAAGGAAGATCTAGTGGAATGGCAGCCACAGGTCTGAGGAAAGTTGTTAGGCCTCACTTCTGCAGAACTGCAGGGGTGGTCAGGTTATCTGCCTGCCAGAAGTTGACTTGCAGGTGTTGGAAGATATAGACTTCACCAACCCGCAGAAAGGTAACGGATGGGAGAATAGATTGAATGTCAGTCTAAACCAGAAACAACTTTCTGAGGTCAATGTATCTACTTATTTTCTTAAATTGTTTTTCAAATTTTACTTACCTACACAGTTATTTTTTATCTCCCATAGATTTGTTAGTAGGAAACACATACTCTGTTTTGTTCTATACAAGCTTGTCTCCCATTTCTCATATTGCAGTTAGTGTTGGTCATGTGGTTTATTTTCCTGTGTTCTTCTTACGAGGAAAGTTTGTGTGAATTTTTATGGTATACTATGTGCCATTAGATTTGAAAGAGAAAGCGTAGAAGTGTGCTTATAACTTGGCATGGACATGAATGTGATTTGTGGTAGAGTGTAGTTCTTTTGGAAATGAGTTTTCTCAAATCCTGCATCAGCCCTAGTAGAAGACTTTTTTGATCTTACCCCAGTGAATGTTGGCCTTGAAGTAGAAAAATTCATTGTAATAGAGAAGCAGAGATAACAGTCATAGTGCTGTAGTATGGAACAATTGTTTAGGCATCCTAAGCCCAAAGTATTAAATCCTTTAAAAGTAAGTAATGAGAACTTGATGTGATATTCTGTAAAGCCATCTATAATTATACAACCTACCACTGTTGCCCTGTGCCATGTTTCTTTCATGAGATTGTTTAAAATACTTCACATTTTATTGATGCATGCATTTTTGTCTCCTCTGCAAAGGAGTTATTAGATTAAACTACATTAATCTATAATAATGTCCAGATATCCATTTTCTTTTGCAGCTTTCATCACATAGTTTATTTTGCTTATATAACAAGGCTATTACTACTTTTCTTTTTTGGTTGATGTATAGATTGCACTAGAAAGCTGTCCTGTACTGAAGCCAATAGTATCTCATGTAATTTTCTTCACAAAATGCTAACCATTATATACTGACAGAAAAGATGGATGAAAAATACAATTTCCTTGCAAGAATTTTAGGGAAAGAATCTATAGACTGCAAAAACTTGTAAAGAATTGAGAAAATCTGCAATTACAAAGCTTTGTTTCGTGCTGCTTCTGCCCAGAAAGATCTGAAAGACCACATCCGCACTGTGGGAATGTCTTCTGCTTTTCAGTCTTTCGCACTGATGTATATTCCCTATCAAAATAACTTCATTAATTTTTATTTATATTTGCATAAAATATATTTTCCTACAAAATGTAAACAACTTAAAAAATGGGGGAAGAAGGAAGTAGAGCTCATCTTCACTGAAGGAATCATGACTTAGAATAAAGAGGAAGAGCTGTCCAGAAAATTGGTTATTTTTTAGCAGAGCATTTTTGCAAAACAGAAAAAAACAAGTATTTGTTTAAATTTTCAATGGTAAAATTCAACTTCAAGGTAAAATAACTCTAGAACTGAAAGCTTTTGACTGAAAACAAAAAATAAATTCAGAAGTGACACCATAACGCACCATGGGAGTTGTAGTTCAGTTGTCTCACATTCTTATTCTCCTCTATGAACAGGATTACCTGGCTAGACTGCATCTCTGTGACACATTGTACTTCAAAATAACACCCTTTTCCCCAGTGTTTCTCAAAGTGGTCCATGAAACCACTCTGAGAAACCTGTTAACTGCCCACTCTGGTGTGTTTATTTACTGGCTCCACAGCCCCGGAGCCTCACAGCTCCCATTGGCTCCAGTTCACCATTTGCAGCCAAGGGGAGCTGCGGAAAGAAGTGGCCCGGCCCACTCACTCATTTTCATTTGTCTGTCTAAGGGTCTTGGGACTCTTGGAAGATGAGGACTCTGAATGAGGGTGCAGGCTCGAGGAGGGGGAGGGGGAAGAGGGGAGGTTTCCAGTGCAGGCGGGGTCTCCAAGCTGGATGGTGCAGCTGAAGTGCTGAAGGGCTGAGGTAGTGTCTTGGAGTGTTGAGGAGTGAGGGCTGTTGGTGGGGATATGGTCTATGGGGTTGGTGCTAGGTATGAGGCATTAGGGGTGCAGGATGGTGCTCCAGGCTGGGACCGAGGTGTTTGGAGTGTGGGAAGGGGATCAGGGCTGGGTTTGAGGTGCAAGGGTATATGTGAGGGCTCTGGCTGGGGCATGTGGATTCTGGTGTGGGGCAAAGGATGCAGGATTAGGGATGCTGAAGTGGGCTCTGTGCTGTTGCTGAGGGGTTTGAAGTGTAGAAGGGGGAATCAGAACTTAGGGCACAGTGGGGAGGTTACTCATGAGTGAAGACTTCTGGGGCACTTACATCTAGCTGTTTCCATCTTCTGACCATTCAAACATAAGTGAAAATCATCTGTCCAATTCATTAGAGTTATAGTTGTGGTGTTGTATCAGAGGGGGTAGGAAGGTAAAGTTATCCTTGTCTTTGATATTATGAGCAAGAGAACTCCTAAAGTAGCTTGCTGAGGACTAGGTTTCCCTGAAATTCTTTACAAGTAATTCTTTGGATTAAAGCAAGTGACTTGCTCTGTCTTGTTCCATTCGATTCCTCATCCATTGCGTTTTTGCCTTCACAAGACATTCATAGACAAGTGTAAACATGACACAATTTCATCCATCAACTCCTTTTCTCCCACGGCAGATTAAGTTAATCAGTTAGGGTACGTCTGCACTGCACAGCTCTTTCGAAATAAGCTATGCTTATTTTGAAAAAGCACATCTACATAGCAGGGAAGCCTCAAAATTAGTCTGAGGCAGACATCCCTAATGGGGACGTACTATCTCGATTTAGAACCCCAGGAGGCAGTGGGGAGGAATAACTTAGAATGGCCCTGGTGAGGGGGTATTTTGAAATAGCAGCAGTGGAGTGTCTACACACTTCTTATTTAGAAATAGCTATTTTCGAATAGGCATTATTCCTCATAGAATGAGGTTTACAGATTTCAGAATAAGCCATCCATAATTTTGAAATTATTTTGAAATAATGGAATGGCTTTGTAGACGCTCACGTTGTTATTTTGAAATAACACTAGTTATCTCAAAAGAATGGTGCAGTGTAGACACACCCTTTAGTGAGGTGCCAGCTTCTTACTTTTTATTTGAAATCTCATCAGGCTTTATGTTCCTTTTAGTCACTCTGAATACTTGTTAAAGATCCTCCGCAAACCTTTGCTTTGGTTAGCACGAATACAGTTGTTTGTTCAGTCTGGCTCTTACCATTGGGCAGAAGTAGCATTCCCAAGCTAGACATAAGGATACCTTTACTTTTTCCCTAATGTATGTTTCTAGCATCTGCCAGGACTGCTAAAATATTAAAGACCATCTCTTTCCATTTATGTTAATAGTGCTTTTAATCACTGTGTTGGGGTCTGTGCCAAATATTACATTTGGACTTTATATAATTTAATTCCTGATAAGTGTTCATACTATCCACGTTTTGCAGCTTTTATTCTTGAAAGCTTTAACATTGTATATCATGAATTGCTCTTGAAACTTCTTTGTTGTTATATATACTGACCTGCAGCTTGAATTTGTCTTGTGGTTTTGTATGATAGATCCTCTCTGATTTATTTATTACTAATCTGCTTTATGGAAAAGAGAATAAAAACTGCTGGCAAATGTATTTATTTTCAATTCTTTAAATCCATTGAAATCCTTTCTTTAAATAGATTAATCCATTTCAGGAATTTTTATCAGAAATGTCTTTCACTGGGGGAGATACCTGTGTTTAATCCTGGCTATTACATGAAAATGATTTTCTTGGTCCAGTGCTAATATATGAGTCATACATATCCATATTACAGATCTACAGCTCTGCTTAATATAATGAACAAACTCTCTTTTAAAAAGAACTGGGTGTCACAATAATTAAACTGCCACAGATAGTGATGAGCTTTGATAGTTATGTGTAGATGGGAAAAGTATGTACATATACTCCATAGAATTTTTCAGGTTTTTTTTATTAGAACAGTTAGATGAACTGTTAAATGGAAAATAGGGTAGAGAACAAGGAAATATTGAGAAAAAAACCATGCATTATCACTGCCTTTTTTCACAGGGCAACATATTATTCTTTGCAGTTCAGAAAAGGGCAACAAAAATGATCAGACTAAGGAACAACTGCCCAGATTAATAAGACTGGGACTTTTCAATCTGAAAAAGACACAACTAAGTGGGGGGGGGGGGGGGAAGGGGGGAAGGAGAGGCAATAAGATAGAAGTCTATAAAATCATGACCCAGAGAAATAAAAGGAAAAATTATTTACTTGTTTCATTAATGCAAGAAGTAGAGGTCACCAAATGAAATTAACAGCCCAGAAGTTTAAAATAAACAAAAGGAAGGATTTCTTTACAACACACACACAGTCAACCTGTGGAACTCCATTCCTGAGGATGTTGTGAAGACCAGGACTTTAACAGGGTTGAAAATTCATGGAGGTTACGTCCATCAATGGCTATTAACCAGGATGGGTCGGAATGGTGTCTGTGGCCTCTGTTTGTCAGAAGATGGGAATGGAAGATGGGGTAACTTGTTAACTACCTCTCTGTTCATTTCTTCTTAGGCATCTGTCATTGGCCACTGTGAGAAGAGAGGATACTGTGCTAGATGAACCTCTGGTCTATTTCAGTATGGCTGTTCTTATGTTACTCAGTTCCTGTGTTATGTTTGCTGTTGATGGAATAAAATAGATGCTATCAAGTTTCTCCTTCAGAACTGCAACAGGCATAATGTTAAGTGAGGCCTGTTTTAGTTTGGAGCTGCCCAGAATCAAGTTAATAGAGTTTAGAGAATGGTGGGCAACAGCCATCACTATACCATGTTTCAATTTCTTGTTGCTGTGTAATCTCAAAGATAGTATCACTGAGTCTGCTGAAGTCAAATAATAATGTAGAGAATGAAAAAAAAGGTTACTACAGCTTTAACTGCACCTACATGGGAATCCATACTAGGGTTTCTGAAACTCTCTGAGGGTATGTCTACACTAGAAAGTTAGTTCGAACTAACGGACGTTAGTTCGAACTAACTTTCCTATGCGCTACACTAGCGCTCCGCTAGTTCGAATTTGAATCGAACTAGCGGAGCGCTTAGTTCGAACTAGGAAAACCTCATTTTACGAGGACTAACGCCTAGTTCGAACTAGCTAGTTCGAACTAAGGGCTGTGTAGCCCTTTAGTTCGAACTAGTGGGAGGCTAGCCCTCCCCAGGTTTCCCTGGTGGCCACTCTGGCCAACACCAGGGAAACTCTATGCCCCCCTCCCGGCCCCGGACCCCTTAAAGGGGCACGGGCTGGCTACGGTGCCCGTGCCAGGTGCAAGCCTGCCAGCACCCAGCTAGCAGACCCTGCACCTGGCACGGCACAGAGCCACCCACCCGATGCCCCCCAGCCCACCCCCTCTTGCCGGGACCAGGCTGGCGGCTCCCGGGAGCTTGCCCTGGACCGCAAGAGGCGGGCACCTTCCTGGGCTAGTGTGGACATCGTGGACCTCGTCCACGATCTCCGCACTAGGCACAGGAAAGTGGCCGTCTAGGGCAGGAGAGCTGCCAGCCTGGCCACCCAGGACCAGGTGTGCATGAAAATCAAGGGGGTCCACTGAGACCCCCGACACTGAGCCCTGAGCTTACAATGGCCATCCTGGGTCAGACCAAAGGTCCATCTAGCCCAGTAGCCTGTCTGCCGACAGAGGCCAACCCTAGGGACCCTGGAGGGGATGGACCGAAGACAATGACCAAGCCATTTGTCTCGTGCCATCCCTCTCCAGCCTTCCACAAACTTTGGGCAGGGACACCACTCCTACCCTCTGGCTAATAGGACTCCATGGACCCAACCTCCATCACTTTATCTCACTTCCCTTTAAACTCTGTTCTAGTTGTAGCCTTCACAGCCTCCTGCAGCAAGGAGTTCCACAGGTTAACTATTTGCTTTGTCAAGAACAACAACTTTCTCTTACTAGTTTCAAGCCTGCTACCCATTCCTTTCCTTTGGTGTCCTCTAGTCCTTCTTGATGGGAACTCAGGAAGAACTTTTCTGAATGCACCCTCTCCACCCAACCCCTGCTTTTAGAGACCTCTATCCTGTCCCCCCTCCGTCTCCTCTTTTCTAAGCTGAACAGTCCCAGTCTCTGTAGCCTCTCTTCATCTGGGACCTGTTCCCAACCCCTGATCATGTTAGTTGCCCTCCCCTCTCCCAGCCTTTCTCTTCCCCTCTCCCACCTCCTTTTCCCAGTCTCCCCCAGTTTTTTTCAATAAAGACAGAGTCAATGTTGGAAGAAACGTTATCTTTATTTTGTACATCAATAAGAAGGGGGGCTAGGGAAGGGTAAGTGGAAGGAGGTGAGGGAGGAATGGGGTACGAGCCCCCGATGGGGAGGACTGGGCTGGCTCTGCGGGCTTCTGGGGGTGGAAGCTCTCCTGCAGCCCCCCAATTACTCCCTCTCCCCAGATGGCAGCCTGCGGCAAGTGCAGCCGGGCTGATGGCCGAGTGGTGTGATGTGCCCAGTGTGAGCACTCAGGGCACTCCAAGCCAGAACTTCTTTGCAAGCGGGGCACCCCTTAGAACTGTGTGTCCGGGGTGGGGGTCGGGACCCTTTAAGCGCAGCCCTCGGCTAGCCTGAGACAGCATCTCCATGCTCTAAGTCCTCCTTTTATGCCCTGCCGGCACTGCTTCCGGCCATCCTTAAGCCCTGTTCAGAGTCCACTCAATGTGGACTTGCTAGTTCGAACTAGCAAAACGCTAGTTCGAACTAGTTTTTAGTTCTAGACGCGTTAGTTCGAACTAGCTTAGTTCGAATTAACTAATTCGAACTAAGTTAGTTCGAACTAACTTTGTAGTGTAGACATACCCTGAGTTATGTTGTATTCTCCTGATGAAGCAATAAAAATGATGATGGGGAAGAAAGATCCTGGGTTCTAAGTTATAAAAGAGACTATAAACAGACATTGTTTTTTCCTGTCTATCAATTCCAAATGTACTTGTGGATTTCTAAATGATTTGGCCTAATAGTGCAACACTAGTTTGTATATGGCTTGCTCATAGAACATAATTAGTTATTTTAACAGAGTCTGGAGATTTTTTTCCCATTTGCTGTTCCATGAATTCAAGGACTTCAAATATGAGATGTATTCTTTTACTATTTTTGTTTTGGAAAAACCTTTGCAAGGCCCTGTTCTGAATGCCCTTTGGTAATCAAATTATTATTCTAATCATCTTAAAACTAAACAATTTATTTGAATACACAAAGTGCTATTCAAAGCTTCATAGAGAAACAAAACACATCTATAAAAATATAATTTCGGCTCACAACCAGGATCAAGAGAAATCTGTGGGTGATTTTGACCAGAGAGTCAGAGATTCTACGAATAGTATGTGCAGAATGGAACATGATTATCACACCAAATCTGTGTAATTTCTAAAGTGATTTTTACTTCAATTTTCTAATCCTTATGTAATGTTACTCAGTTGGAGTAATAAATAATCTCTCAGTTTACAATGTCATTTTTATGATCCCATTTGGAATAGTGTGTTCAACCTTGACACATCATTATAAAATGTATACCAAATAAAGAGAAAGGATGTTAAAAAATGGCAAGTAAGGAATTATAAGGAATTATTTATGAGGAAGAGGTAAATGAACTAATTCATGACCAGAGAATAACTAGGTAACTTGGATAACATACAAATTGTGTTACATGAAAGAATTAAGTGAATTTGTCACCTATTTTGCTTAACACTGAATCAGGAAAAATACCCGAGGCTGCAAAATGCATTTTGAGTCATGGGAAGAAGGAGAATGAAGCAGGAGCAAGGTTCCATGGGAAGTGTGGATTGGGAGGGGAAAAGTACGAAGAGCAGATGAAATAGTAGGGGTTGGGAATATGAGATGGATTGAATAGTTGGTTAGGGCAGCCACCAAATGCAACAGGAAGGTTTGTAAGCAGATTCATATTTACTCAGGTGAAAAAGCAGCAAGGCTGACTTGGGATCATAGCAATAGTAAGTAGAAATCCCTGTTTATATCAATAAGGATTTTCATACTTAATAATTAATGGCAGCATGTTGCCCACATTAAGAAGTGTCAGAGAACCAAAGGAAAAGGAATAAAGATTATGTCGTCACTCAGGAAGTAATTCTTGATCTGTGCTCTCAGTCTTTTCTACACTGTGATGCTATGTTACAAAAGAGAATAGTTTCAAAGTCCCCTTCCACAAACCATGAAGAAAGGGATGGTGGTCACACACCTCTAAAATCTTTTTGCAACACATCAAAGAAGTATTTACCCCCAAATTAAGAATCCACATTCTAGGTTTATGAAAATAAGATGCCTGAAGAACATTGGTAGAAATATCCCAAAATATCACTGTGCTCCATCCTATCCTGAAAAGTGCACAATTTGAAGCTCATGGCAATACGATTACTTCATAGAACTTTGCTTTTCGCAAATACAAACTTTCAGAATTAGAGCCCTATCCTAAAAACTCACTCACACTAGGACTATGTCTACAAAGAAAAGTCAGAAAAAGATACACAAATTGCAAACCACAATTTGCGTATCTTTTTCTGCTTTTCTTCCGAAAGAGGCTTTTCTGACATTTGGCCAGGCTACACGGGGCCAAATGTCTTTGGCTGTGTCTACACTGGGCCACTTATTCCAGCAAATCAGCCGCTTTTCCGGAATAAGCTGCGAGCTGTCTACACTGGCCCTTGAATTTCCGGAAAAGCAACGACGCTGTACTGTACAAAATCAGCCGCTATTCCGGAAAAACTATTCTGCTCCCGCTCGGGCATAAGTCCTTATTCCGGAACACTGTTCCAGAAAAGGGCCAGTGTAGACAGCCCAGTAGTCTTTTCCGGAAAAAAGCCCCAATCGCGGAAATGACGATCGGGGCTCTTTTCCGGAAAAGCGTGTCTACATTGGCCATGGACGCTTTTCCGGAAAAAGGGCTTTTCCGGAAAAGCATCCTGCCAATGTAGACGCTCTTTTTCCGGAAATACTTATAACGAAAACTATTCTGTTTTAAGCATTTCCGGAAATTCATGCCAGTGTAGACACAGCCTTTCAGAATATCCCTTCTTCCGCATAGAATGAGGTTTACAGGGATGTTGAAAAAAACGTCTGCTTTTCCGAAATTTTTTTTGGGAAAGCACACATGATCTTGGATGTGGCAGAGCTTTTCTGGGATACCTCAGGCCAAGTCTTACTCCTGAGATGTGCTGAGCATTAACATCCTTGGGAGGTTTAGGTGCTTAACACCCCTCAGGATTTAGCCATGCATATTTAATCGGGTTGCTCAGAGAAAAACATATATACAATTTTCGCTCACATAGTCCAATAATTAGGTACTTCTTCCAATGAAAAGTGTCCAAAAAAATCTTTTATTGACAAATTCTGATATTTAGCAGCACATCGGAGAAATCCTGGCTCCATTCAAATGAATAGTAAAACTCCCATTTACTTAAATCAGAACAATTTATCCCTAAAATGGAAGATTTCGGGCTCTGAGATTGTTTCTTTCTATATGTTTGCACAACATTCTGTGCAATGAGACTCCAGTTCAAAAAGTAGTAAGAATACACTTTGTATATTGACATTTGTTTAGTACTGATTGGGCTAAAAACTCCTGAGATTTACATCAGTATAGAATTTGCTGGAAGACAAAACTCAGATCTTATTACAGCTCCAAATTTGCAAGACTGAATGTGGGATTCTTAAGCAGATTTCACCAATATAAAAAAATATTAAAAATCTAGCAAGGAGGAATTGAGATGCTTTTTTCTCCCAATCTGTAGCAGGTTTGTTTTGGGTTTTGTGCTTGTGCTGGGTAAAATGTGAAATTGGAGATGCAGTGAGTGTTTTATCAACTGACTCAAAAAAAAAAAAAACATGGCACCAAAAAATGATTAGGGGACAGAAACACATTATTTATGAGGAGTGGTTGAGGGATTTGGTCTTATTTAGTCTACAGAAGAAAAGAGTGAGGGGGATTTGATAGCCACCTTCAACTACCTGAAGGGGGATTCCAAAGAGGATGAAGAGAGGCTGTTCTCAGTGATCACAGATAATAGAACAAGGTTCAATATTCTCAAGTTGCAGTGGGGAAGGTCTATGTTGGATATTAGGAAGAACTGCTTTGTACAACTAGGAGAACAGACATGAACTACTGTGAGAAAGCTTTTTTTCATGTAAGTTTGATATGAACAGAAAAAAATATTTTAACTGGCCAACTACTGCCTTTAGGAGCATACAGCCTTAATTTTAGACTAGGCAAATGAGCTGCCATTGTGACATAGCCGTGAAAAAGGCTAATATGGTCTTGGGATGTATTAGGCGAGGTTTTTCTAGTAGGGATAAGGAGGTGTTAGTGCTATTATACAAGGCATTGGTGATACCTCATTTGGAATACAGTAAAACTCCATTGGTCCGGCATCTGATGATCCAGCACTCCTGATGGTCCAGCACCATCAGGAACCTGGAAGTGCTCTGGGAAGCCGGACCATTGGAGCTGCTCTGCCCCCGGCTTCCCCGATTCAGCCGCTGCTAAAACTGACCAGCGGCTGAATCGGGGAAGCTGGGAGCAGAGCAGCTGGGGTGCTGCCGGTAGGTCCCATAGCGCTGCCCCTCGGGGCTGCAGGACCAACCCGGCAGCACCCCAGCTATCCCCGATTCAGCCGCTGCTGAAACTGACCAGCGCTGACTCCAGGAAGTCTGAGGTAGAGCTGTTCTGCCCTGGGCTTCCTGGAATCAGCTCCTGATCAGTTTCAGCAGTGGCTGACTTGGGTACATCTGGGACAGAGCAACTGAGGTGCTGCCAGGTTGGTCTCGCAGCTCTGCCTCAGGCTTCCTGGAGTTAGCCGCTGGTCAGTTTCAGCAGCGGCTGACTTGGGGACGCCTGGGGCAGAGCAGCTGGGGTGCTGCCGGGTTGGTCCAGTAGCGCCGCTCCAGTTTTTTTCCAGTGCATGGTGGGTTAGGAGAAAGTATGGCAGTATCAGAGAGAAGCTGAACGGTGAAATGGCTCCCCATCTCTTGCAGTCTCTGGAATGGTCATGCCACCTCTAAACAGGTCCACAGCCTCTTCATATCTTGCTCTCTTCAGTTTCTGTCTCTAAAAGCTCTGGATACCTTCATCTGTCCTAGCATGTGCAGCTACCCTTTTATGAAGGCCTCTCTTCCTCTCACATTCCCTAATTGAAGTGAACAATGGTGGGGATGTTGGACTTATCTCCATTTCTGCTATTTCTAACCCAAACTTGTCTTCCTTTTTCCACTCTTTTGCTTCTTCTGAACAGTGCTGCCTTTAAATGTTCACTCCCTCCTCACCCATGGTTCCTCGCTGATTTCAATTCATGGGTCTATCTTATTCATTTCACAATTTCCCACAATTATCCCCAATGACTTCAATTTTTGTGCAGATGACTCATCAGACTCAGCTGCATATTTCTCAGTCTTCACTCTTTTATTTGACCTGAAACCCTGGTTTGACTCTTATACTCACCAAAACAGTCATTCACTTGACTTGCATGAGTGTTGTTCCTTTCTCCATTGCTGTATCCTTTCTTATTTGATTTTCCTCACCTTCAGTGTTTAAATCTGTCATGGAAATCTCCAGTCTTCCACAATTTCCTAATTAAAGTTCTTTGATTGGGATCTATCTTTTTGTCTGTATTTGTATAGCCACTAGCACAGTGGAGGGCTGGTCCCTAACTAGAGCTCCCGTGCACTGTGGTAATAAGGCTAAATAATAGTAATAATAATAATAAGGATCAAAACCATTTCAACAGAGTATGTCTCCCCCAGAAAATATATTTGCATCAAAATCAAAACTTTGTGGAAAAATGTAAATTTTGAAAAATTTCATTTGCGCAAAAGCAATATGTTGTCATTTTTTATTTCAAAACAGCTTTCTTTCAATTATTATTTTATTTTAAATAATATTATAAAATGTAAATAGTCAAAATCAAAATGGAATATTTACATTTTATTGAAACAAAATGTTTTTCATTTTAACAAGATCATGTACATGGTAGTTTTATGGCCCTAAAATCCAAGTCCTGGGAGCTCAAGTCAGCTGACGCAGGCCACTGATGAGTGTTTTCCTACCGTGTAGACATAACCTCTATGCCTAACTCTGGGTACTAACATTTGAATATTATGGCTGATAGGCCCAATAAAAACTAACCCATAGTTAATATTTTGAATTATAAATATAGAATAATCACTATGAACTATAAGCAACCTGTACTCTGAGTCACAGAAATTATTCAGAAAAAAATTATAAATAACTGAGAAACTGACAGAGGTCAGTGGCCAGTGATTCATGATCAACATTTTAAAGTTAATTTAATACATTTGTTATGAATTATTCACCCATGCTGTACAAATTACATAGCCTAATAAATGAAAATTACAACCACTTGTACATTGGACAGAATGAAAATATTAGCAGCAGGAGATTAATTTTAATGTTAATTCATATTAATGCAGCAAATTTTCCTTTTAGAAGATATTCAGCACGACAAAGCTGTGGGGAAAAAAGGAGCAGGAAAAACAGAGCAGACAAAGTTGGAGCCATGATGGAAAATGACCAAGGAAGAGAGTGGGGAATGCAACATTCTTCATCCATAATATATATAGTATATATTCCATATATCATCAATTGTTAAAGGGTGTGAAAGTTCATAAGCTGTCATAATTCCCTATACCATTGATGGGAAAAGATACATGTGATTCTGGCAGACTAAGTGCCAGCTCTTGCCAAGACTGCAGGTATTAGCTAAGAACTTGCAAACTCATAGCTGGGGACCAGACTAGTTCACCTTTATTTTACTTTTGCTCAAAATAGGTATTAGACTTATAAAAAAGTATTACGTATTTAGACTCTGTGAAATGCTTTAAATTACTGCATACATTAATCTCTCTTGCCTGTATTCCAGAAATACCCCCAATAGGTCAGAAATACGTATGTTGTATAACTTCAAAAATGTGAAATCAGATTAAAAGAATGACCAAAAAACCCTAAGAAAACTTGGTGAGCCATCAAGGAACATTGTCTATGAGTCTATGAGGAGGGGTAGGTCTCACCTTCGCCCCATAAGGGGGAGCACTGCCTGGGAGCAGGGCTCAGGGTCCAAGCAAAGGGGAGCTGGCCTGGAGTCTGCACTGGGAGACTCTCTCAGGGATCAGCACCACTGGTGGGTGCTACAGTGGCACACATGCAAACAAGTACACATGACCTCAATATTGGTGCACAAAGACAAAGCTCACTCTGCTCATGGATGGAAAATCTTAAAGGGAACACAGGTTGTAATTTGATGAAAAATCATGTTTAGAGTATGGACAATTCACAAACACAAAAATATACCAAATAGGAACGTGAAATTGTTTCTAAATAATACCATACTTCACGCTGCTCTAATAAACAGCACATGTCAAGAAGAGAGACACATTTGGTTACTGCAAGAATAATTGTGGGTTAATGAATCATACTCTACTGCTGCCCTGGCTCAGCTCTCAATTGTGGCTGAGCACTAGGCTAATGTACAGTTTCCAACTTTTGGATCCCACTGGCTTTTTAAACCTGCTGGTTCCAAGCAATGTTCAGTTCTTGTATTTAAATCTGGGATCTCTGGCATGCTCCTAGGGTACATACCTCTACCACATACCCTCCCAGTCTCCTGCCATTTAGTTCTCCCTAAATAGGAGTTGGGAAGCTGTGATTCAGCTGCACTCTGCTCAAGAATAACGCTGACCCCTTATGGGCAATTATATGCAAGGGCGGATATAGGGCAGGGCGAGTGGGGCGTTCGCCCCAGGCCCCATGCTTCAAGAAGCCCCGCGCATGCGCCATGGTGCCACTGCGCATGCGCATGGCGCCACCACGCATGCGCCATGTCAAAGGGGGGGCCCTGCAAAATTGTGCTGCCCTGGGCCCTGCAAAATCATCATCTGCCCCTGATTATATGCCCTTGTGGCTGGCTGTGTTTTAGTAGGATCTCTTTGATCTCTTTGATTACATCAAGCCATTGGTCTGTCTGGACTACATAAAACCTTGGATGCAGCTGTTCTTTAATTTACTGTGATAGATGGGTTAATTTTCAAGGGCAGTTAGGTTGGCTCCAAGTTTTAGAGGTATGATTCTTTAGGTACACTCTATCACCTTGGTGAAGAAATGGGAATTTATGAGCCCTTTTGTTAAAATAATACTTCTGTTTCCACTTTTCATTTTCTATCACCTTCCAAATGGTTCCATTGTTCTGAGATTTCAGCAAGTTATCAGTGATTTGAAAATTAGATCTGATCCTTCTTCCTGTTAATAGCTGAGCTCAAGAATAGCCATTCTATAGAGGTAAATCAATAAAGCCTTACACAAATCAACTCCACTGTCAAAAGTATTTTTAATAAAGCTCCCGGACCCTCTGCATAGACTTTCCCACAAATCCATTTGATTCAGTCATTTGAGTTTGATTTTTTGTGAAGATAATCCCAATCTATGGCAAATTGACTTAAATCTGCATTGGAATTTGTGCCCCATTAAAGCTAAAGAATCTAGAATTCCATGTCTGCAGAACAGTCCTTTTATACACACTATCAAAGACTTACTTTTTGAATACGGAGAGTAATAATTGGTGACTATTAAATAATACTTTGACTGCCAAGTAAATATATCAGTGCCGACCTACTCATAATGGCCTTGTGGAACTGGCTGAGGTCTTGGTGGCTTTGCCTGATGAGATGGCTTATATTTCAACCATAAAAAGCAGTTTCCAACCACATTAGTGATGTGGCAATTGATCCATGGCCAATACAACACCTCTTATGCTTGTTGATTGCATTTCTCAATTCCTACATGACCCTCATGGATCTTCTGTAGCATTTGTTTTCAGACACTCATTGGAATTACAACCTAACTGCCCTTGAAAATTAACCTATCTATCACAGTGAATTCACGTCTGCAGTTCCAATAGTCTCTTATACTTTGATAGCAACTGCTTATTTCTTTAGGCCAAACTTTAATTATCACTTCTTAAAAGATCCCCAGTAATTCATCTTTCTCTCTTTTCCCTCTTATTTGTTGCAGTTTCCTGTTAGCTACCAGAATTGATTTTATAATCAGATCTGCATTTCTCTCTCTCTAAAGTCTCTCTGGTTTCACAGTGGAAGTCATTGCTTTAAAAAGTGCATCTGTAGTGAACATAAATTTACTCAGTATGTGGGTCTCAATCAAATCCTACATTTGCAGTTTTATTATCATTCTTTGAATCATCAAGATATAGTGATTTAGCGGTTTGCTAAATAACACTATCAGGGGCTTGTGATCCATTTCATCTTCCACTGTTTGGCCATAAAAATCCTGATTGAATCTCTCACAGGTAAACAATATTCCTAAAAGCTACATCTCTGTGTGCATTTGATTTCTGCCTCAGTCAGTGATTTGGATGCTTTATGCCACTGGTTGCAGACAGTCTTCATTCTTCTGTAAAATCACTGCACCTATCCCAGACTGTGAAGCATCTGCTGAAATTTTAATAGGCCTTCCTGGTTCATAGAACTTTAACACTTCTAATGATTCCTCCTCTGCTACACTCCAATGCCATTCATTTTTATTCTCTGGTTTTCCTAGAGACTCTGCTTTGGTAGATTGATGAATCTTCAAAGATAATTAACAGCCCCCAGGAATCATCGGATATCTTTCCTTGATGGAGAACATGGCATCATTGAAATGATTGATATCTTCCTTTTATCTGTTAAATCTTGAATAAAAATCTGTTCTGTAACCCCTAAAAACACATTTCTCCCAAATTAGTGTGAGATTCAGAGTTCTAGTCGTATTCTGGAATTAAAGCTCCTCTTTCACTGAGCCCCAAAGGATGATGTCATCCAATGAGGTATCAGCACCATTAAAATGTTCATAGATCATATGTATGGTTTTGTGGTACAACTCTGGTGTTGAATCTATGCTGAAGATTAAGCATATAAGAATCATCATCTTCTATTTGGGGTGTTAAGTTTGAATCATTTTGAGTTTTCTTCACCTAATTTTAGCTGCCAAAAACCTGACAACGCATCCAACTTACTGAAATATTGAGCCTTTAAAAACTGAGCCATAATATCATCTCTGACTGATAGTGTGAAATGTTGTCTTTTAATAGCCTTAATGAAGCCTCTTGGACTTAAGTATACACGTAATCATTGCTACTTTTCTCAACACTGATGAGAGAGCTGACTCATATGATTGGCTCCTGAGATTTTTGTATAACTTGATTGATTTCCATCCTTACAAACTTGGTCCTGAGTTTATTACAGAGTGCAAAAGACATCTTTCTACATGGAAAGATAACCGCGCCATTTGCAATTCCGAAGTGTCTCATTAGCATCCCTTTTACGGAAAAGGGTGCCAATGTAGACACAGCCTATGTGTAAAACTGATTGTTCCTTCCTAAGTGGAGTACTTTCCATTTGCCTTAATTAAACTTCATCCAATTTACCTCAAACTGTTTCTCTAGTTTGTCCAGATCATTTTGAATTTTGACCCTACTCTCCAAAGCAGTTGTAACCCCTCTCCACTTGATATCATCTGCAAACTTAATAAGCATCCTCTCTATGCCATCATCTAAATCAGTGATGAAGATATTGAACAGAAATGGTCCCAAAACAGACCCCTGCAGGACCCCACTTGTTATGCCCATCCAGTATGACTGTGAACCATTAATAACTACTCTCTGAGAATGGTTATCCAGCCAGTTATGCACTCGCCTTATAGTAGCTCCATCTAAGTTGTATTTCCCTAGTTTCAGTATGATCTTGTAGGGAAAGTACCCACTTTACCAGATGGAGTTTATCACATGCAGCAAGGCCTAACCTTGATGAAACCTCCTTTGGCAGTACAATGAATAGGAGACTTTACATGGGATTTTTATGACTGATCCTAGCAGTGCATTCCCCTTCACTGATAGATTTGTTCTAGAATGAAGGTCTCAAACCCCCAAACTAAGGCTCTATCACTTTCCAATATTTTGGGAAGGTTATTTAATCAGCTGGAAATGGGAGTGAAGACTGGAAATGAAGAAGTTACATAATTAAAAGCACTAAATTTGTGAATAATAAAAAAAAAATCACACTCAGATTTTTTTATAAATCTGTCAGAGATGTATTTGCAAAACCTTTGTAATAGGGGCATGTCAGCTGTTCTGCTGAATACAATTTTAAATATTACAGAATGCATCATTCAGCACTTCTCTGTTTTACATTTTCTGAAATAGTATTTCTAAGCTGATTTTATATTTTAAATGTACTCTTAAACTTTCATAAAGTAAACTAGAAGAAAAGGGATTTTGTCCCTTTAAAGGGAGAAAAATTATCACAGCAATGGACAGAAAGGACAGGGAGACTTTGGAAGCACATTTTGTATACTTAATTTAAATTAAAATGTGTATTTTAAATAAGGTTAGTGTTTTGAGGAATTTATTTAAAAACCTATATATCTGAAGATTGAGGCAATCAATACTAAAGATGAACCTATATATCTGAAGATTGATGCAATCAATACTAAAGATGAACCTATATATCTGAAGATTGATACAATCAATACTAAAGATGAATACTCTGTGCATCTAAAAATCTATGCTTGACCTTCTCCTCACAAACAGGGAGGACAGAATAGGGGAAGTAGAAGTGGGTGACAACCTCGGAAGCAGTGATCATGAGATGGTAGATTTCAAGATCCTGACCAAAGGCAGAAAAGAGAGTAGTACTTCAGAAAAGCAGTACTCCCTCAGAGACCTGATGGGCAGAATCCCCTGGGATGCTAACATGAAGGGGAAAGGAGTCCAGGAGAGCTGGCAGTATTTTAAAGAAGCCTTATTGAAGGCACAGAAAGAAACCATCCCGATGCATAGCAAGAGAAACAAACATGGTAGGAGACCGGATTGGCTTACAGGGGAAATCCTTGGTGAACTTAAGCACAAAAAGGGAGCTTAAAAAAAGTGGAAACTTGGACAAATGACCAGGGAGAGCTATAAATGTATAGCTCGAGAATGCCAGGAAGGGTTATGAGGAAAGTGAAAGCGCAATTGGAATTGTGACTGGCAAAGCATGTGAAGGATAACAAGGAAGGTTTCTACAGCCATGTTAACAAGAAGAAGGTGATCAGAGAAGGTGTGGGGCCCCTACTGGATGAAGGAGGTAACCTAGTGACAGATGATGTGGGGAAAGCTGAACTACTTAATGCTTTCTTTACCTCTGTCTTCATGGACAAGGTCAGCTCCCAGACTAATGCATTAAGTGACGCAACATGGGATGAAGATGGACAGCCCTTGGTGGGTAAAGAACAGGTTAGGAACTATTTAGAAAAGCTAAATGTACACAAATCCATGGGTCCAGACTTAATGCATCCAAGGGTACTGAGGGATTTAGCAAATGTCATTGAGGAGCCTTTGGCCATTATTTTTGAAAAGTCGTGGAGATCAGGAGAGATCCCAGATGATTGGAAAAAGGCAAATGTAGTGCCCATATTCAAAAAAGGAAAGAAGGATGATTCAGGGAACAATAGGCTGGTCAGTCTTACCTCGGTCCCTGGAAAAATCATGGAAAGGATCCTTAAGGAATCCATTTTGAAGCACTTAGAAGAGGGGAAAGTGATCAAGAATAGTTAGCATGGATTCACAAATGGCAAGTCATGTCTGACCAATCTGATTAGCTTCTATGATGAGGTAACTGGCTCTGTGGACATGGAAGAGTCAGTGGGTGTGATATACCTTGACTTTAGCAAGGCTTTTGATATGGTCTCCCACAATATTCTTTCAAGCAAGTTGAGGGAATGTGGATTGGATAAAAGGACAGTAAGATGGATAGAAAGCTGGCTAAAAGGTCGGGCCCAGCGGGTAGTGATCAATGGCTCGATGTCAGGATGGCGGTCGGTTTCTAGTGGAGTGCCCCAAGGTTCGGTTCTAAGACTGGTTTTGTTCAATATCTTTATTAATGACCTGGAAGAGGGGATGGATTGCACCCTCAGCAAGTTTGCGGGTGACACTAAGCTAGGGGTAGAGGTAGATACACTCGAGGGCAGAGATAGGGTCCAGAGTGACTTTGACAAATTGTAGGATTGGGCCACCAGAAATCTGATGAGGTTCAACAAGGACAAGTGTAGAGTCCTGCACTTGGGACAGAAGAATCCCAAGCATTGTTACAAGCTGGGGACCAACCAGCTAAGTAGTAGTTCTTCAGAAAAGAACCTGGGGATTACACTGGATGAGAAGCTGGATATGAGTCAACAGTGTGCCCTTGTAGCCAAGAAGGCTAATGGCATATAAGGTTGCATTAGGAGAAGCATTGCCAGCAGATCCAGAGATGTCATTATTCCCCTTTATTCGGCTCTGGTGAGGCCACATCTGGAGTATTGTATCCAGTTCTGGGCCCCCCACTACAAAAAGGATGTGGACGCATTGAAGAGGGTCCAGCAGAGGGCAACCAGAATAATTAGGGGGCTGGAGCATATGACCTATGAGGAGTGGCTGAGGGAGTTGGGTCTGTTTAGTCTGCAGAAGCGAAGTGTGGGGGGTGATTTGATAGCAGCCTTCAACTTCCTGAATGGAGGTTCCAAAGAGGCTGGAGAAAGGCTGTTCTCAGTAGTGACAGATGGTAGAACAAGGAGCAATGGTCTCAAGTTGTGGTGGGAGAGGTCCAGGTTGGATATTAGGAAAAACTATTTCACTAGGAGAGTGGTGAAGCACTGGAATGGGTTACCTAGGGAAGTAGTGGAGTCTCCATCCCTAGAGGTGTTTAAGTCTCGGCTTGACAAAGCCCTGGCCGGATTGATTTAGTTGGGATTGGTCCTGCCTAGGGCAGGAAGCTGTACATAATGACATTCTGAGGTCTTTTCCAACTCTATGGTTTTATGAAAGGATTTTTTTAGAGCTGTGATTTTATAATCTTCAGCTACAAACTGGTGAAATATTTAAAACAAATTTATACTCAGATCCTGTGGACAGTCTCTGTGTAAATATAGTAATGCACAACTATTTCCGTCAGTAAATTCCGGAACTGATAGTGTATAATTCTGGGTTGGCAAATGCTTGTTAAATAGCCTCATTAATTCTTAATGCCTCTTTTAACAGTTTTTGTGTTATGCTATTAGGTTTGGTAAGCTTGAAAGTTTTCACTTTGAAGTGAGAACAACTCCAGAGGAAGACTCACCAGGCTCCAGCAGCTTGCTATGGCAGCCTTCAATAAGAGTTAGAATAGAGATAGAAAGAGGCAAGGATTGAGCACTAAGACCCAGGAGAGGCAATGTTTGAAAACCAGTCTGCTGGCTGAAGGTTGTGACCTTGCCTTTCTGACATAGGAGAGAAGGCCTAAAAAGTCAGAGGCTAAGCAACCAGGGAGAGCAAATAAACAAGGGACTGCAAACATGGGAGCTAGTGGGAATTTGTAGGTGTAAGTCCTAATATTTCCATTACGTTTGGGAATAGGTGACCATATTTCCTTATGCTGAATATGGGACACCTGGTAGAACTCACTCTTATTCGAGTGAGTTCAATGGCAATGAGAACTATGCAGTACAAGTGTTCACATTAACATCAAGTTGACCGAGCCTGTTAGAAAGAAATACTGCATAGTTGGATTTTTTGTATTTACCTTCTTATCTTTAAGACTTTAGGGTTCATGGAGGGCAGAGGGACACTCCCATACACATCTGGTGTTCTCCTCCCACCATGCCTGGCTGAATATCTGAGATGCACCTGCCTTTCCTAGTAGCTAGTGCCACATCTTCCCAAGGCAACACACAGGTGCTCACATATCTCTCCCATCCCTGAGATTTCTGCCAGAAATGTGGCCAGTGGCAACCTGTTTGGAACTATGCCAAAGGAAAGGAATGTGAGCAGTTTTTCAGCTGAGGTGTGGGGAAAGAAGGGAGGAAAGAGAGAGAGAGAGAGAGAGAGAGAGAGAGAGGAGCTGATTCATCCTATGACTCTGCAGAGCTCACCTCTTCTCCTTTCCCTTCTCCCCCTTTCTCCCAGTCCTTGTGATTAGAAGCAACTTTTCCCTTCCTGCTCACACAGTGTCCACAGGCAGTTAACATCCCAGGCTGCTTCTGGCCACTGACATAACCCAGCTGCATCCTGTCCCCCCAGCTACAGTAAAGGAGAAGGGATTAAGCCCTAAGGATGCATTGTGCATCAAACCTCAGGAAGCCTGACTGCAGCAAGCCTGGCCAAAGAGGTGAGCTCTTCAGGGGAGGGTGCTAAGCCCCTACCTCTGGGGCTGCTGTGGAGCTTGCAGGCTTGGGGCTTCAACAGACTGAACATTTCTTTCCCCTCCACCACTCCAGAGCTTAGCTGAAGGGTGGAGAGGTTTTTCTGTATCAGCGCTGTGAGCGGCTATACAGATACAGGTTTTGGCTCCTCTTGGCCAGTGCCCTGGGTCGTTCGCTTTCCTAGGATGCTGTCCCAAGCATTAGGGCAAGGAAGGAGCCTGCCAGTCAGGCTGTTAGTGAGATGAGCACTCTGAATAGAGGCTTGTTCTCCACATACCCCACCGGGGTGATATGGAGGAACAGGGATATGGGTCTGGGGGAGTTAAAGGTGTAAAACAGGGAGAGGACAGTGAGAAGAGGAGCACCTAAAAGGCTAGGCTAATGGGTGGGCAGCCGGGGTGACATATAACCAGCCACCTCTGGCACCTGCCTGCATTCATCAGCCACTGCAGTTTGCAACATGCAGCCAGTGGTGGCTGGAAATAGGACACTTTTTTGGTTCTCCTACTGTGTTTTTTAATTTGGGGCATACATTTAAGTTAAGCCTCCATTATGGTGTCTTTGAAAAAATTCCATGCAGCTTGCAGGGATCTCACTTTTGGCACTGTACCTTTCATTTCTGGTTAACTAACCTCATTTTTGTGTAGTTCCCCTTTTTTAAATCAAATGCCATAGAGTTAGGCTTCTGTAGCATTCTTCCTGTCACCAGGATATTAAATGTAATGATGTTATGGTCAAAGTTTCCAGTTGGACCAGCTTTTTTGTTTCACATTTTATGATGAAGGGTGGTGGTGATTGGCTGTTTAACATAATAAATATCAGTGACAGTGGAGTAGGTTCAGAAGCTAAAATAAGGAAAGTAAACAAGTGAAAGATTACTTAGACTACTTATATGTCTTCAAGTCACCAGGGCCTGATGAAATTTATCTTAGAATACTCAAAGAATTGATTGAGGCAATATCTGAAGCATCATCTATTAAAGTCATGGAATACAGAAGAGATTCCAGAAGACCAGAAAAGGGCAAAGATAGTACCCATTTATAAAAGGGAAAATAAGTACAACCCAGGAATTACAGATCAGTCAGCTTAACTTCTGTACCAGGAAAGATAATGAAGCAAATAATTAAGCAATCCTTTAGTAAGTATCTAGAAGATAGGAAAATGATAAGTAACAGCATGCATTTGTGTCAAGTATTAGAGGGGTAGCCGTGTTAGTCTGGAGCTGAAAAAACGACAAGGAGTCCTGTAGCACCTTATAGACTAACAGATGTATTGGAGCATAAGTTAGTCTATACAGTGCTACAGGACTCCTTGTCGAGCATGCATTTGTGAATGCTCCCCTTGTGAATAAGGGGGAAGCCAAAGATGTGGTATATCTAGTCTTTCATAAAGCATTTGATACAGTCTCACGTGACCTTCTCATTAATAAACTACGGAGATACAACCTATATGGGCTACTATACAGCAGGTACATAACTGGTGGGATAACTATTCCCAGAAAGTAGTTCTCAATGGTTCACAGTCATGCTGGAAGGTCATAATGAGTGGTGTTCTACAGGGATAACTTTTGGGACCAGTTCTATTCATTATCTTCATTAATGATTTAGATAAGGGCATACCGAGTGCATTTATAAAGTCGGCAGACAACATCAAGCTGGGAGAATTTACTGTACTTTGGAGGATGGAATTATAATTCAACATGATCTAGAAAAACAGGAGAATTGGTGTGAGATAAATAGGATGAAATTCAATGAAAAGAACATATGCAAAGAACTCCACTTAGAAAGGAATAATCCATTGCATTCATTGCTAAATAGAAAGTGAGTATGAGGAAGTTGTACTGCAGAAAGGTGTCTAAGGCTACATTTACAGTGCACACTTATTTCAGAATAAGCTATTCTGTAAGAAATACTCTGAAATAGCTTATTTCAAAATAGTGCACCTACAGACCAAATTCTCATTGAAATAGCACTTAGCTGTTTTGAAATAGAGTGTTCACACTCATTGGATGCTGAATCACATTTAAGGTGATCCAGAACCACTTCCGGCAGGGTATCAGGACCGCAGTTACTTCCTGGAGCTGCTGCCTGAGGCTATCTGAGGCTCGTGCTTAAAGCGACCCCCCTGTACAGCAAGTGTCTCAGGCTCTTCTTCTTTGCCTACCTCCTTGAGGGACAGCAAAGCCTTTTCTTTGCCTGTTGTGGTTGCCTTTGCAGACACCTTAGCACTCCAGCTATGGAGCTGGAGCTGCCTCTGGCAATTATCGGCTATTGCAGCTTGTGTTGCACCTCATGCAGCAGTTTCTGCAGGCTACTTCCCAGGCCCTGCAGGAACCCTACCCCCTGATACTCTTGGAGACCTTCATCAGCTCTCTGCAGGCATGGTTCATGCTGCTGGATCTCACATGCTCTCCTCTGCACTTCATGCACTGCTGCTTCTGGCATTTGGACACCAGTTCCGACTGTAGGACCAGCTCATAATGGAGTAGTGGAAGGACCACAAGTGGCTTCAGACTTAATGGAGCTGTGTGAGGGCTCACTCCTGTCCTTGTGTGATGGGACACTCACATGAGACCTGCCGTTCCCCTCCAGAAGTAGGTTGCCATCCCCTGTGGAAGTTCACCACGCTGGACAGCTACCAATCTGTCAGGAACGAGTTCGGTATGGGGAGATCAACTGTTGGGGCCCTGGTCATGCAGGTATGGTGCTCTCGGGCTATTTTCCCAGGAGGGGGGTGTGAACTGCTGGAATGGGGTTCTGTAAGGAAGGGGGGTGGTCATGGTGGGGGTGGAAGCCCCCTCCCCGGGAGGTTTTTCAATCCCGCCTTCACAAAGCCCTTCCAGGGAATGGGGCAAGTGGGGGGTTGCTCCTATTAGGGGGAGGGGACTAGGGGACCTCCTGAGGGCTCTGGCAACCCTGTGATTCTCTGTCTCCTTCTACAGGTGGTGCAGGCCATCAACACCATCCTGCTGAACAGGGTCATCAACCTTGGCAACGTGGATGCCATTGTCACCAGCTTTGTTGACATGGGCTTCCGCAACTGTGGGGGGGCTATTGATGGAACTCATATCCCCATCCAAGCTCCCAACCACCGGGCATCTGTGTACATTAACTGAAAAGGATACTTTTCTATGGTCCTACAGGTCATTATGGACCACCGCAGCCAGTTCATGGACATATATGTCAGGTGGTCAGAGAAGGCACACGATGCCCACATTTTCTGCAACTCCAGCGTGTTCGAGAAGCCACACGCTGGCACTTTTTCCCCCAACCACACAATCAGGATTGGGGACATGGACATGCCCATGTGCATGCAGTCTACCCTCTCTTGCCCTGGCTCATGAAGCTCTATACCGGCCATCTTGACCACTCCAAGGAATGCTACAACACCAGGCTAAGCAGGGCCCACATGGTTGTTGAGGGCACCTTTGGGTGTCTGAACGGGAGTTTCTGATGCCTCCTTACCTGGCTGGACGTCAGCAAGTGGAACATCCTATGTGGTGTCCACATGTTGTGTCCTTCACAATATTTGTGAGAGGAAGAGGGAGGCATTCCTGCTAGGGTGGGGGGGGGGGGGGGGGCAGATGCTGACCAGATTGGCAGGGCCTTGGAGTAGCCACACATGGCTGCTATCTGGCAGACCCATCAAGGGGCCATTCTTCTGGGAGGCCCTGAGGCAGAGTTTCTCACAAGGACCCAAGTGACACTCTCCCCTGGGCCGTGCCGTTAGAGGCCTATTCATTGTCCCTCTTTGCCTTTCCTCCCACACTCCTCCCTCCCTCTGCCTCCCCCGCCCCCAAACCCTCCTCACCTGAAGAGACAATAAAACACACTTTTTGGTTTTGAAAAAATAAACTCTTTTTTTAATTTGGGGGTAGAAGTAACTTGGAATGGTCTGGGGAAACAACCTGGGAGAGGAGAAGGGAGAGGGAAAAAAAGGGGGCGAAGGATGAGAATCTTGGAGGGGTGAGGAGAGGCTTAGGGCTGGGGCTGGGAGTGGCACCTGATCCCATGGGTGTGGGGGCCTAAGCAGCCATGGGGGTGGGGCTTAAGGGAGAAGAAGAAGGAGTAGCAGCAGAGGCAGGATCAGGGGCAGACAGTATGTTGGCAATCAGGGATTGAACTGCCACACACATGGTGCAGCCCAGCTCCAGCATCTTCCACCGGGTGTCTCACCACAGCAAGACTTCCTGCAGTCTCTGGTCCAGGGTCGGCTCCGGGGATTGGCATGCTGTGAGATGTACCTGCTGGAACTCATCCCTGTGTCTCCTGTGCTAACAGGTCCCTTGAAGTTTGCAGGCTGCCTCGGATGGTGTCGACTGCCCCACTCCCACAGCTGGTTTGGCTGTGGAGAACAGAGAGATAGTCAGTCATCCTTGGAGACACTGTGCCTGAAATCTAGCCCTCATCTCTGAGTTGGTGTTGGTTGGGATGAAGGTGATATGTTTGGAGCAAGGCCATGTGTGGTCTAGCCATGTGGCCCTTTCCTGCACGGGCCTAGATGTCCAAGAGGGGAGCCTCACTACCCCCACATTCCGGGGACAAGCAAGCATGTGGTAGTGCTTGCCGGGCTGGGATCCTGTAGGTGGGAGGGGAACCAAAGGGTAGCTGGGCTTCCCTCTGTGCTGAGCACATGCTGGGTCTAGCAGTGGTGGTGTCCCACAGAGAGAGAACTTGTAACCCTGCCTGCTGGAGGAGCGGGGACAGGGTGTCGTGGAGAGGTGTTTGAGCCTCAGACGCTCCTGAGCCTCGCTGTGCTGTCTGGGGGAATGGATGCTGCCCTGAGAGTGTGGCAATGCCCGTGTGCCATGTGTAGCACTGCTGAGTGTGTGTGTGCGTGTGTGTGGGTCTGTCTGTTTCCTTGTCCCCAGCCTCCTTTTAGTGGTGGCTTGTGGTGGGAGGGTATCCCATCCCAGTGTCAGGAGGTTGGCAGGCCTCTCCAGACACCTTGTGGCCAATAGCACAAGAGTCCTCTGGTGCAGCCTGCTGGGGCTGTGTGCCTGGGACTGGTGCTCCATGTGCTCTCATGTGCATGTGCTGCTGCGTGCTCTCAAGGCCACAAAGACCAAGTGAGGAGTACGCAGCTGCCCCTCACTGCCTGCCACCTCCACCCTGTGTGTGTACAGAACATGACAGCACTCACATGATGTGCCCTCTCTGGCCTTGAACAATGCCTGGGACTCATCCAGAGCATGGAGTACCGGCTCCAGGGTCAGGAGGGTTATTTTGCTGACCTCATCCAGCTCCTTTTCCTTCTCCTGTCACCAGTTCTGTCCCACAGGAGGGTGACGACAGGTGTCTCAAACCCTGAGTCCACTACCAAGGGGGCAGGAAGGGACTGCCTCACACACAACCCAGAATGTGGTGCGTGTCCTCATAGTAGGGGCAGTGTGGGGTTCTGCCCCTGAGTGGGAGCTGTTCTCATGGGCCCTGGGATATGCCTGGGAGAGCTCCTTGACTTTCATCCGCATCTGCTCCTGGGTGCAGCTGTGCCCCTTGATGGTCTGGCTGTCGGCCATGCAATGATAAACGTTGGTGTTCTGGCATCTGGTGCGGAGATCCTGGGGTTGGTCTCATCAACCCAAACCTCAGTAAGGTCCTGAATCTCTTCACCACACCAGGAAGGCCTGCACCTTTTTCAGCATCTGACAGGGTCCTACGAGTTGTCTGACTGCTCCCTGGGAGCAGTGAAAGGCTTGATGGAAGCAACAAAGTCACTCATTGTGGCCCAAATGCTAATCAGTAGCAGCTGCTGGGTGGCTCAGGGCTGTCAGGGTCAGCTTCCTGCCATGGGTCCTTTCCCTTCTGTCTGCAGCTTTAAGGGCTGCAGGGGAAGGGGACTACGGAGCTGTGGTGAGTGTGGACAGAGTGGCTAGCAGGGAAGCTGTAGGAATTCCTGGAAGCCCCTTCTCCAACTGCCTTGTCTACACAGGCATTATTTCAAAACAGCTATTTCAGAAAAAGTGTTATTCCTCATGAAATGAGGTTTACAAATGACAAAATAAGCCACCCATTATTTTGAAATTATTTTGAACTAAGGAGCTTGCTGCATAGATTTTCACAAATTATTTCAGAATAACATTCTTTGTTCCAAAATAATGTTGCTGTGTAGATGAACTCTAAGGCTATGTCTACACTCGCAGCTTCTCGTGGCAGAAATATGCAAATGATGCTAAGCATGGAATATCACCGAGTCTCATTTGCGTACCTAATGAGCCACCATTTTTGCAGACGAGGGTCTTGTGTCAGAAGGAGCTGTCGACACTGGCCCTTCTTGCATAAGAAACCTCTCTTGTGCAATGCCATTATTCCTGAAAATAATCGGCATAACAGCATTGTTCAAGAGGGGTTTTCTTGTGCAAGAAGGGGCAGTGTCGTCAGCTCCTTCTGGCGCAAGAGCCTCTTCTGCAAAATGGCAGCTCATTAGGTATGCAAATGAGGCTCGGCGATATTCCACGCTTAGCCTCATTTGCATATTTCTGCTGCAAGAAGCCGCGAGTGTAGACATAGCCTAAGAGTCATAGTTGGACCACAAGATGAATATAAGTCAACAGTGTGACACTTGCAAAAAAAGCAAACATTCTGGAATTCATTAACAGTAGTATTATAAGCAAGGCAGATGAAGTAATTCTTCCACTCTGCTCCATGTTGATTAGGCCTCAGCTGGAGTATTCTGTCCAGTCCTTCATGTCACGTATCATGAAAGATATGAACAAATTCAAGAAGGCTTAGAGAAGAGTAACAAAAATAATTAAATGTCTAGAAAACATGACCTATGAGGTAATATTGAAAGAACTGGGTTTGTTTAGTCAGGAAAAGAGAAGACTGAGAGGCGACATGATAGCGGTTTTCATGTACCTAAAAGGTTTTTACAAGAAGAAGGCAGAAAAATTACTCTCTTCCCCTCCCCCAAACTCTTGGTGATAGGACAAGAAGCAATGGGCTTAAACTGCAGCAGGGGAGGTTTAGGTTGGATAGTAGGAAAAACTTCCTGTCAGGGTAGTTAAGAATTGAAATGAATTATCTTGGGAGATTGTGGAATCTCTGTCACTGAAAATTATCTGTCATGGATGGTCTAGATGGCACTTGAGCCTGCCATGAATACAGGGGACTGGATTTAGTCACCTCTTGAGTTTCTGTCCAGTTACAGTATTCTATAATTTTATGTGGATATGACCAATGTTGCCCAGAATGCTTCTGTTACCTCACTATTAGACTGCCCCAATATTCTGTACATGTGGCTAAACCTTAAACTACATAACAGATTGAACCAGTTACAGAAATTTGTAATCTGCTGGCAGACAATTCTGGAACAGAATAAAAGTGAAATTTGTTGAAAAAATTCTTGCTGCAAATTACTCACATAGACCAACCAATTATAAACCTAGTATGTGAAATCACAGCCATCTGTATTACAAGAAATCAAAAGGTAGCAGCAGGAGATTAGTTTCAAGCTAATTCGTAGTGATGCAAGAGATTCTGGCTTTGGAAGCATAGGAGGGTTGGGGAAGCAAAGCCAGAGCTGACAGAGATCTGGAGATACCAGGGAACATAACCAGAAAAAAGAGAATACATTGTTGAGAATGCAATATTCCTTATCCACAGTGTGCGCACAGTATATATTTTGGGCTTTCAAGCCATTGAGAAAGATTGGAATTATGGAGTGGGTTATTGTCTTGTTGGGAGTGAAGTGAATCAACAATGGTATATTAGGACAACGTTTACATTTATATTTACTTTTATAATATGCACATTATCTCTATAATTAACTTAAACAAAAATTATGAATAAGAACAGCAGAAGAGTGAATATATTGATATTGTGACCTTCAGAATGCTACTAAAGACAGGTGAGTGCTGTACTTCTTTAGCCAGAGTACTTACAGCTCTGCATGACCAGGTCCAGTGGGGATAATTTGTTACAATAAATAAATTATATAGATGACAGCTCTTTCTTTCCATGGCATACCCACACCCCAATTGCACACACTCCTTGATTGTTTAATGAGTTGATATAATTGTTCATGCATTTGTTCTATGGCCTGCTGTTAGAAATTTGGGGTGTGTTGGTTTGGGATCATTATAAGTTGGGTGAAACCTTGTTGTGGATTGAATTAAAACCTGATTCACAAGGTTTCACTTAAGGTAGTTGTAAAAATACTTAAGGAGCTCCACAGCAAAAACAAAGCCTAATAGAATCCACTCGGGAATTAGCACCATGTGGTTGTGAGTGTTCCACTGGGTATCCTGACCATGTGTGTACTCCTGGATGAGGTGAGGGAGGGAGAAAACAAACAGAAACTGAGAATAGTCAAAAAGAGAGAAAGAAAGTGGGAGAAAAAAGCCAAGCAGTAGCCTGGAACACAGAGTGATCCGGGGGAAAAATAAATAGAGAGAAAGCTTGTGGGTCTGTTAGATAAAAAGGTTTGGAATGAAAAGCAAATAAACTGCCCCTTTTGGTTTTGCTATCTTGTACATTTGGAGGAAAACTTTGTTCATTTCTTGTATATAAATAAGATTTCCTCAGAGAAAATACCAGACTCCATCAATTTCTACTTCCAGTTGAAACAACACCAAGGCTCCAAAATTAGACAGGGTGCTCATAAAGGGTCAACAGTACAATTGTTTGTATTTGTTATGCACAATGAATGAAGGAGTTGGAAAAAAAAGACCACCAGAAACAGAAAATGCAGGTTTTATCTTTGATGTTGACTCTCACTTGCAATCTCGGTGCTGCAAAATCACGATCACAGCAAATGATCTTATCATCCACTCTGAGATCTGGCAAATTTGAACTAGCATTAGGCTGTTTAAGACATTGCTTTTAGCTGCCTCTATCCAATAACAGTTTTACTTCGGTGTTACAAAAATATATAGTTTTGGTCGGCTATATCAGACATTTATAGAAAGGAAAGAAAGGGAAAATGTTATGAGGAAGGAAAAGAATACATGATATGAGGATGGGAGTTGCAGGAAGAGATAAAGTGGCACTTCACAAATGATATCCAGAATTGAGTTGGAAACTGATAGAAATAGCAATGTCATTGGTGTTCTCCTTTTAGCATGATCTAGTCAGGATATCTCTCCAGGTTAGGATGAAGTAGGTCTAAGGTTTTAGAGGAAGGTAGGAGTGGAAGTCATCATGATAAAGCTTTTGTAATGGTTGTCAGATAATTGCTTCTCCTATTAATGTTTCCCAGAAATCTTTACTTTTTAAGAAGCCCAAAAAAGAGTTTGGGGCAGAATAGTCCTTCCTTTCATTATTTTATCCACCACTAATTTTCAACACACCATTTTTCTTTCACTGATTTCAAATCCTCAACTCCTCGGCTGTGTCTACACTGGCACCCTTTTCCGTAAAAGGGATGGTAATGAGACACTTTGGAATTGCAAATTCTTTCAAGTAGGAATAAGGGATATTCCGGAAAAGGGTTTATTTTCCACAAGATCCCGTCTAGACTGGCGCTTTTCTCCGGCAAAACCCAAAGCCGGAAAAAAGCAGCAGCCATGTTCATGCAAATGCCGCGGGGGATATTTAAATCCCCCGTGGAATTTGCAATTCTGAAGTGTCTCATTAGCATCCCTTTTCCGGAAAAGGGTGCCAGTGTAGACACAGCCCTCTTGTTTACCACACATAATCTTAACATAGTTATTGAGTAGTATCGGTAAAATCCTTTCTGTTTAAATTAATTATTTCTATCTCCTTTTACATCTTTTTGAAAATCAATTTCATACAGTAGGTCATTGTAACAATTTATGAACTTTCACTCACAATGTACAGCTGAGCTTACATTTAGGGATAAATGTGTAGGCCCACTTTTAACAGTAGCTTTAAAAGAATTATCACCACTTTGTTTCTTCAGTGTTTGACTCAAAAGAGTATTCTTAGTTTGAAACGTATTGATAGGGCATATGGTTTCAGTTCATAGTTTAATACATTCTCTCACAGACATTCAGGCTGGCATGATCTATTGGTCAGTCTTTCACTTCATCTTGCTGGATGGCCTGTACACAGAAAAGCCAAGTACTTACTTCAGATGTCACTGATGTCATGAGAGACAGTCAACTGATCTCACCTGGATGGTTTCAGCTTTTAAAGAGGTCTGCGTTCCCTTGGCTTCAAGAGCCACTTCTGTATTTTATAGTTTCATTATGGAGCTTGAGCACGTTTTAATTCACTGTGGTTCAATGATTTGACAGTGGGCAATGTCTCTGACAGATCATATTCAAAAGTTCTAGTTAGGAATAATCATTTTCTTGACAAATCCACTGAGGTTAACAAAGACAAATACTGTCTCATAGAAAGGAAACTTGAAAGACCCACATGAAAGAACTTAGCAGAATTCTGAATAAGGCCAATGGACTCAAGGCCCACATTTGTTTTACAAAATATAATTAAGAAGTGTAACCTATTCATTCACAATTTCGCACATTTACACTCATTGAACCCATGACAATTATTTAGTAAATTGCGAGATTTACCCAGCATTGCTCAGATCCTTAACTCAAGTAAGTTTTTTTTTTTAATTTACCTCATTTTTCTGGGGTGGGGTTGGGGATGAGGGGTTCCGTGCAGGTTGCCTGGGGGAGAGAGAAGACAACTCCAGCCCTCTTTCACAGCAGCAGTTTGGGGCCAGATGAGACATACCTGTCTATGGCTGCTGCAATTGCAGTGGGCACAACCAAGGAGTGGTGCATGTCCCCCCAGCTGGAAGACAGACTGCTACACAGACAAACAGATACATAAACAGAAAAAGTCTCTGAAATATATAGTAGACAACTTTCCCTTTCTTCACACCTGTCCCCTGCTGGCCCAATGGGGTTATAGTTGTCCTGGTCCCCATCTCTGGCCCTTTGGTGCCTGCCCCCATAGTCATTCTATAGTATAATTGTACCCCCCTACATTCCTCTCCCTTTCCATTTTACGAGAAACAATTGTATTCCAGGCATATCTCATTGTCCTGGGACAAACAAACCCATTTTTTGCTTTTTGTGGTGTTCAACCAGTGGCTGCTGCTATAGTGAACTAATCACACTCAACCAATCAAATAGCTACATTGTTCAAGACAACCAGCCACGCTCAAGTGGCCAAATAGCCACATGTGGCTAGTGACTAGCATTTTGGACACCGCAGCTTTAAGTTAGGATAGGAGGAAGCTGCATATCAAATTTGGTGGCCCTAGCTTTTACTGTTTAAGAGGAGTTGTTGAACAAACAGACTCAGAAGATATGTCTAGACTGCATGCCTTTTTCGACAGATGCTTTGTCGACAGATACTGTTGATAAAGCCTGTGTCAAAAAGCAGCGTCTAGACTACAACCAGTTCTGTTGAAAAAGCAAGATGCTTTTTTGAAAGAGAGTGCAGATGCTCGCTTTTGAAAAAACACAGTGTGGATGCAATAGCACCTTTTTTTGACAGAACTCTATCAAAAAAAGGCATTATTCCTCATAAAACGAGGTTTACCACCGTCAACAAAACTGCCATCCATACATCTTGGGGTGTGTCTAAACTTCTGTCGACAAAACCCTGTAGTTTAGACACACCCCAAAATGTATGGATGGACACATAGACAGAAAGACGTTTCCATTCTGTTTTATAAATAGTATTATTGTAATTTTCAGTGGATTAGAACCTTCATATCATAGCAAGATTCTGGCACACAGTGAAGAATGTGAGCAAAGCTATCTAGAGGCTGTTAGGAATGAATTACTCTCATCTACATGAAGAATAGGTTTTCAGACAGCAGATTCATTTAAAAGACTGTCTCTTCAGAGAAACTTGTTTGGGGAGCATGGAATTCTTCATAGACTGAGCACATCACTGGAAGAGCTGCAGTGTCTCAGTGGACCACCTGACTAAAGGTAGAGAGAGACAGATGAATTTCAAAAGGTGGGCTTCTGTAAACTAACAAGAATGAAAGTCTCAACTGAAGGAATGGAGGCAAAAGAAAGTCAGTGTATTTCTTGAAGGATACTGACCAAACTCAAAGGATTCTGAACTGCTAAGAGGATGCTAAATCGCCACAGACACACTCTCGAAGCTATCACTTGTGTCCCAAATTATCATGGTCCAAAGTGTGGAAAAGACAATATTTAGTAGACTAGTATTTGTTTATTTAAATTTTAATTAGCTATTGAAAAAAAGTGTTCACAAGTAATGTCACCATTTTCATCCATCTCTAATGTACATTGCTTTGGGTCTTTCCAGGGCCACATGCCAATGCTGGATCCCTTACAAAGGGGAATTCTCCTTTTCCAGTTGGACTCAGTATTACTGTCCACTCTACAAACTCCTCCAAATACAGTCAGAAAAGTCTGAACCACATTATAGACAATCATTTATTTGTATTATTTAAATCCTCAATAAAAATCATTGTTCCAGGCTATGGTAAATCCTTCCCCTAACTATACATGTACAGTTCCATAACTCTATTGTATCATATTATTATCAGCCCTACATGTTCATGCTTTATGTTCAAGCTTCCTACTAAATTATCAAGCAATTAACAAATTAAGTACAACGAATAGATTGTTTATATAGCTAAATTATTGGTTATATTACTTTGGAAAATATATGGAACAAGCAGAGACATTTTAAAATGACAGGGTTAATGTCAAAGGGCTGAAACCAAGTTTTCTTTTGCAAAGTGAAGTTTACTCTTGAAAAATTGCCAGTTGTATGCTCACATAGGAAAAGATGCAAGTATTCAGATTTGTGCACTGAGTTGAATTATGGTCAAAAACAGTCTTTCAAAGAAAGGAGAGACATCCTTTTGAAAATGTAGCCCTGCAACTGTTCTTTCAATAATTCAAGTTGTTCTCTGTGTCTGAGAGGCTAGAAATTGCACCCTTGCTTTTCCATTGCAAACTTTCACTGTAGGTAGGATGATGACATAGTACTTATTAAACATAGGAACTTATAGTCATTTTTGGCCAGATTCTAACTTCACCTCATCACTAGGGAACTGTCCTAGGTGCAGAAAGACAGCAAGCTGTAACTGACTGTCCTTTATTTAATTAAATCCCAAAAAGCAGTCCTATGACTATCTTTTCTGTCACAAAATAGACATGGACCAATCCATACAGAGTCACTCTTTGCATATCATCTCCTTTCTGGAATGTTTTTTCAGACTTAAGAACATAGGAATGGCCATACTGGTTCAGACCAAAGGTCCATCCAGCCCAGTATGCTGTCTGACGGCAGTGGCCAATGCCAGGTGCCCCAGAGGGAGTGAACCGAACAGGTAATGATCAAGCCATCTCTCTTCCCAGACTTAGTCATTAGCTCTCCCAATGCCAATTTTTTCATTTCTAGATGTTTCAAAAAGCTTAGGCAATTATTAGCCAATCAGAAATTCACATGGAGTACCAGAGTTCCGAGTAATCCCTTGCTGTCATTAATATTTCAAATAGTTACTGTTAGTTTGGAATAAAAATGTTTCCTCTGGATCTGGCCAGTGCTTGCCCTGGCTACTTAGGTTCAGGTTTGATTGAAGGATTTTAACTGAGTGGTTATGTTAGTATATTATTTACCATATAACTGTCTGTGGTGAATAGCAACTTTAAAATACAGCGCATCAATAAACTCATGACTGAATACCCTCAGTTTGTAGTTCCCATTCTGACATCTGTTTACATTGTATTTTATGAATTATCTCTTGAAGAGTCTGTGTTTTGATGTCTTTGTATCAGCAACATGAATGGATCTTCAATTTGCATTATCACCAGGTCCCCTGTGACTTTTCCCATCATTAGTCTTTTGTATGGAGGATGGAATAAGACTTACAGACAAACACATTCATTTTCTATTCTTATATTCAGAAGCTTTTTAGCAGAAATGTCACTCAACAGTGAAGACCAGTGTTCAATCCTGCCCAAATATATCACATGAAATAGAGTTCTGTGGTCATTTATATCCATCTCAATTATCCGATATAATTAACAGTCTCTTTTGAAAAGAATAGAAGCACTGCTGCAGGAAAGGGCTGATGTTCACTGGAAGAACTTGAGTTGGACTTGGTGCTTTGTGTACTGTAGACCATGGGAGAGAATTCAAATCAATAATAGAATGAAGAGCACAGAACAAAAGGGGAAAATAAAACAATTTCATTTTTTCACAACTGTGCTTTACAAAGATAGTGAACATTCTTAGTCTGGAAGGACAGGAATAGATATTACAATGCTCGTTGAAACAGCAGTTGGTAGAAGGCAGAATCCTTGCTGAGGCCAGTATTAATTTGGGGTTGCCCAGAATCAAGACAATAGAGTGCATACAAAGGTAGGCAGCAACTACAATTGTACAAAGCATAAATTTCTATTCATCATTAAAACAGGACATGGTTCTAATTGACAGTGTTGAAGACACAAAATACATAGTATATAGGAAGAAAAAGGACAGCACAGATTTAAGTGCATGCACATGGACATCTGTATTGGGGTCCTGTCTGAATTAAGATTCATTTTCCTTATGTGGCTCCAAAGGGATAGGATTAACAAAATGGATGAAGCAATAAATAGAATACATGGAAAAATAAATCCTATGTCATGTATCAGAAAAATATACATTTCAATGCTTCTTTTATTGTCTGAAATCATGATACTTCTTGATAGACAATTTGTAAGAGGCTACCCAACAGGAATTGTTGAACAATGTAAAACAGGCTGTGGTAACCAAGGAGTAGAGCAGAGAGTCCAAAAGCAGCTATGGCATCAGATTGGAGAGTTTCAGTTTTAACCATAAAGATTCATAAAGATTCTAGCAATGGCTAGTTTATTTTTCAGAATAGTTATTATAGCTTTGGGAAGTTATTAGCCAATGAGAAAATAATCTTGAAAATTCACAAGTCACAGGAATCTCTTGCTGTCATTAACGTGAGCACAGTGATTACACTCACTGTAGGACTGAAATATTCACTGTAAGTTTGGTATGAAGATGCCTCCCTCTGCTTTCTTTTTTCTTTGTCCAGTGTTTCCCTGGCTTCTCAGGCTCAGGCTTGTGTTAAAGATTTTCACTGAGATAGTTATGCTAATATATTTTTGGCTACATGATGGTCTGTAGTGGGCACAACACAGCATTTAACTCATGATTGAATAACCACATTTTTTTTACATTTCATTCTCACATATATCTATATTATGAATTATGATTAGCTCTTGAAACATTTATGTTTTGATCTCTTTCCATCAGCAATCTGAAAGGCTCTTCCATTTTCAGTATCACTAATTCCCCTGTGAATTTGCCCATCGTAAGTCTTTTCTTTGGTAGATGGAGTAAGTCTTACAGTCAATGCTTTAATGTTTTTGGCTTTTTTAACATTCAGAAGCTTATAAGCAGAACATTCACTGGTGCAGACAAAAGTTCATTCCTCACCAAATGTATCAAGGGAAAGTGAGTTTGGTGGTGCCACTCTGGTTTTTATACTCATATATGTACACCAAAATCAAATACAGTGTGTAGTTTCTCCTGAAAAGGCTAGCAAGGCTACTGCAAGAAAACACTGATGAGCATTGGAAGGGCTCAAGTGAGAACTCATGTGGAGTGAACAAATAAGCTTCATAGAAAGCCTTGGTGCTTTTTTTTCTTTTTTAGGTTTTTTACTATAGTGGCACAGGAGAGATTTTAAATGCATAATAGCATGGAGAACACATAAATAAATGAGAAAATAGAACAATTTCCTTGTTTTCACCACTGTGCTTTCAAAAAGAATTAAACATTCTCAATCCAGAAGCACAGAAATAGATACTATGAAACAACTTATCTGAAACAGCAATTAGCAGAATGCAAAATCTTTGCTGAGGCCTGTTTTAATTTGGGGTTGCCTAGAATCAAGATAGTGGAGTGTACAAAAGGATAGGCAGCAACCCCAAACGAAAACATAATAATTTTCCATTCATCAGTGAAATGGGATAAGATTCCAATTGTTACTGTTGAAACTGCAAAATACATAATGTATAGGAACAAAAAAGACAGCACCGATTTAATTGCACGCAAATGGGCCTCCGTACTGGGGTTCCTGAAACTTGGATTAAAGTCTGAATTAAGATTCATTTTCCTGATGTGCTTCCAAAGGGATAGGATTAACAAACCAGATGAAGCAATAAATAGGCTAAGGGGAAAACCTGATCCTATGCTATGTATAAGAAAAACAATCTTTGCGAGGTTCTTTCTCTTGTCTGTTATTGTGATATTTCGTGATGGATGGTCTGTAAAGTTGCGAGAGGTTATCTCAAAGAAATAGCTGACAAATGTAAAAACAACTGTAGTAATCAAGGAGTGCAGTAGAGAGCCCAAAAGCAGCCATGGCACCAGTTTGGAGAGTTTCGGTTTTAACCAGTTGAAGACAGACAGATTGAAAGTGGCAATCTTCACACAGTAGAACACAGAAAGGCAGCTTGCAAAACAGAGACTCACTTGGTTCATAAATATCCAGACAACGAGAAAAAGATTTGGTGTTTGAAATGCGTAAAAGATATCTGGATCAAACTTATAAAGGAAATTGTTTAATGATAAAAATAATTGTAGACAAAATCTGGAGAAGGCCAGACTGGTCAGGATCATATCATAGGATGTCAGTGTTCTGAATTTGACCCAATAAATGCAATTTAAGCCAACAATAAATCCATTTGCAATCACTCCTGCTGATAATTGCATTGTTGATATGATCAGATAAAAAATATCAGAAGGAACTAATGATTTTTTCATTATTAATTCTTAGTTTGTAGGTCACTTCTCATGAATTTCCAGAAGACTTGGTTTAGAAGACATGAATTCATATGGTTTGGTTTAGAAGAGTGTTCATATCTGGCTTGAGGATATATAAAACTGCCTTTTTAGTACAGGTGCTAAAATAGTATGAACATTGAGTTTCTCCTGTTGTTCATATATAGCTGGACCATTTCCTAAGGATCCAAATCTGGTGTCTATCCTATTACTAATTGTCTCTTTCATGGAAAAAAGATATTTGCATGTCCCTTCCCAAAATGTCCTGCTGGTGACTAAACAAATCATTTTTTAAACAAACTTCAAACTTAATCCTTATTTTGGAAAGCACATGTCATATTCAAATAAATAGTTAAGGAGAACCATAGTGATATATTTTGAATTGTGGCAAAGTGCTGACTATTAAATATACATATACATTTATAATTGTTGCTACTGTCGTGTAGCAGGTCCTTTTGACCATGGCCTTGCGCGTATTGCCCATACTGCCACACTAAAGCTCCTCACAAGAAAAACAGGCCGCTCAGGTGGATCCAGAGACAGAGCTTGAAGTCTCTTGGGTGCTCAGCACAGTTCTCAGTAAACGGAACTTATCTTGGCAAGCACCCGGGCCAGGGGCCTTCAAGCCTCAGTAAATGGAACTTAACTTGGCAAGCACCTGGGCCAAAAAGATAAGAGCCGAGACACAAGCTGTCCCATACACTAAGTTAAAGAGCACTAAAAAAACCCAGGACAAGATAGAAATAAGAGAAATGAGCTGTCATATACATCAGTTAACAAGCACCTGGAGCAGGGAAGCAAAAACATAGCTAGCTTTCACATGTGCCAGTCATGTCTGCATCCGGCACTGACCACAATGCCTTGAGGCAGACGTCATGTCACAAGGAAGGAACCCTAATATGGTACCGGATGTCAAAATTAAAGCACCCTGAGCCCTAAGCTCGGGGAGGTTCTGTATCAAGATAGAAGGCACATATTGTCTAGCCTGGCTAGGGGGTTGATCACCCAACGCCGCCTCTCACTCACGGAATCACAAAGGATATACGAATCTGGAGCATGATACCCGTTGTTTTTTGTCTGTGTATCGTAATTGTCACTGGGTTTGTAAGTATTGATTAATATATTATTTATCAGCTTAGCAATAGTTAGTTGTATTGTATTAACCATATTGTATGGTTATTTAGATCACACCTAGGTCTAAATAAGAACTAGAAGTAGAATTGAAGGGCTGTTAAGTGAATAGGCAAACTAATAACTAACTTTACTGGCGATTCCAAGATAACCATAGAGGGACTGTCTGTAGGAGGAGTTTTTATAATTGTTGTATTGACTTTCTTTAATGTATGTTTTATTTGCATGCTATGTTGTCTTAAACAAATCAGAGACAGTAATTTAATATAATCAAATTGTAGTTAATAAAGTTTGTAATTGGTTAAGTACATTTAAGTTCAGGCTTTCCTCCTTCGTGGCCCCAGTCCCTTGCCACAAAAGCCACCTTTAGACAATCTTTCGAGCTTCTGATTTGTCAGCTACCTTACCTAAGACACATTGAAGAAGAAGAAGAAGAAGAAATGAGACAAAAGTCTTAAATTAACTCTCAGCAAAAGACTTAGGGTGCATCTACACAGCAGGATTTATCTCAAAATAAGCTACGCAAATTGAGCCACATCAATTGCATAGCTTATTTTGATATTGGGAACATCTACACAGCACTTATTTCAAAATAGAGCACTCTTCTTCCGACTTCCCTTACTCCTTGTACAATAAGGGTTACAGGAATCTGAGGAAGAAGTCCTCATGCTTGACAGTATTTCAGCATTATTTCAAAATATCTGCCTGCTGTGTAGATGTGGACTAAGTTATTTCAAAAGAACATTAATTATTTTGAAATAATGTTTCTGTGTAGATGTACCCTTAATGTTATCTAGATATAATGATTATAGCAAAGATGAATGGAAATTGGGAGAGATGTTTAGATAAATTTCACAAGCTATTCAGGCAAATGTAGAGAGAGTTCCCAATTTTATGTAACATATAAGGAATTCCTGAACTGTTTTGGGGCTTTTTTTTGTTTGTTTGTTTGTTTTGCTTTCTAGCCCAGTATCACCATTCTTGTAATAAAATAATGGCAGATCCCTCAAAATTTTCAGACGGACTGATGACACCCCACTTGACATTTTTGCTGAATGCAGGTTTAGACACCTTATGATAAAAAAAAGATCAACAAAGAGGATGTAAAGAACAATGGTAAAGAGGAAGACTGCAACCTAACTTACACCTCGGAGTTATAATCTCTGCCAATTTGCTGAAGCAGCAGTGAGGATTATTATTCCTTCTGTTTTCACATAGTTCCCTTTTGCTACATTAGTGCATTCTTGCTCCATAGAGAAGACTCCAGCCATAATTCCTGACCTGTTCTATTGAAAAATAAATTCTAAAGGCTTTCTCTACTTTGAAGGAAAATCTTAGTCTGAAAGAAAAACAAATATAGATTCTGAGTCTTGTCCCACTTCAGAAGGTGGAAAAGTAGTGTGTAGGATCCAGGAAGAATGTAACTAGTGTCTTGCACTAGTGATCAAAATAGACTGAGGAGATTCACTGAACTAGTCAAGAAGGGGCATCAAGTTATACAAATGAAGGGGAACTGCACTGTATCAGTCACCCCCTTATTTTAGTTCCTATCTTAAATCAGCCCTTGAATGTTTCATACTTGAGAAGAACAAAACAGTGAAATCCTTAAATTCATTTTTTCCCCATTTAGCAACAACAAAATAACACAACTTATGGGCAAATCCCCCCCAGGCACTAGCAAACTCTAACCCCTCACCTCAGAATGAATATTTTGAAACTTTTATTTTAGTCTCCTTATGGATCAGAATACCTCAGTATACATTACTCTTTTTATTTAGAATAAATTTTAAAATTGTAACTCCCTGTTTTGATCCCAAGTAAGGATATGTCTATACTACAAAGTTAATTCGAAATAACAGCAGTAATTTTGAATTAACTTTAATAGCATCTACACAGCCAAACCGCTATTTCAAAATTAATTCAAAATAGTGGAGCCCTTATTTCGAATTTGGTAAATCTCATTCCATGAGGAATAACACCAAATTCGAAATAGCTAATTCGAAATAAGTGCTGTGTAGATACTTATTTCAAATTAGGGGGCCTCCAGCCCTTCCCATTTTCCGCTGGTGGCCACTCTGGGCCAAACCAGGAAAACTCCTCTCCTCTCCCGCAGCCCCGGGACCCTTAAAGGGGCAGACTCTGGCCACTGAGCACGTGCAAGAGCCAGGCCTGCCAGCAGTCACAGCCCCTCAGCCAGTGGCCACACAATAGCAGCCAGTGGCAGCCAGCTGCCCCCAGCCCAGTCCCCCAGCACCCAGGGGCCAGCCAGGGGCTGTAGATGGCGCACACCCTAATAGACTAATGTGGAGATCATGGATCATATTGAGGTTTGAGGGGAAGCGCTCAGCTTCCATGATCTCCACACTAGGCAGAGCAACGCGGCCGTCTATGGCCACATAGCGGCCACCATGGCCAGAAAAGGCCCTAGGCACACCCAGGAGCAGGTGCGCCTGAAGGTGAAGGAGCTGCAGCAGGTGTACATCAGAGCCACCGGGGGAAGCACTGCAGTAAGGGCTGACAACTGCCCCTACTTCCCCGCCCTCAACCAAATCCTGGGGGGCGGGGCGTTCCGCGCCCACCCGGGAGGCAGCGAGCTGGGAGGTCATACCAGGTAAGTGCCAGCAATGTCCCCTACTGTGAGTGAGGTGGGGAAGAGAGACCAGGGACCGCATGCATGGGCCATGCCTCCCATGGATCACGCAGCCATCTGTGCACGTGCAAGCACATGCCATGCTGCCTTTGGGCAGGTGGCTCCAGCTGCATGACACCCAGGGGCCATGGCCCAATAGGCATACGGGTGTGTGAAGACTGGGGTGGGATTGCATCGGGGCAGGCTGCACAGGGAGGTGGGTGGAGCAGAGGGCATTGGAGGGGCAGCAGGAGCAGGGGGTATTGGAGGGGTGGCAGGAGCAGGGGGCATTGGAGGGGTGGCAGGAGGAGGGGGCATTGCAGGGGCAGGAGGGGGCACTGGAGCAGGGGGCATTGCAGGGGCAGGAGGGGGCATGGGCAGTGCTAGGGGAGGGATGGCGGGGGCATGGGGTAAGGCCATGCCATAATGGAGCGCATGTGCTATGTGCGCTATGAGGGTGGCCACGGAGTCAGCCATGCACGTGCACTGGGCCTGGAAGGCGGCCCAGGCCTCCTGGGGCCATTGCAGGTCCCCCTGCATGCGCTCGCGAATGGAGCCCTCTATTTGCTCAACCGCCTGCATGTGCTGGTGAAGGAGCTGGTCGCGTTGATGGAGCCTGTGCCTGCGTGGTTGGGCAGCTGGGGGTGCCGCTGCTGTCGGACTGGAGGGTCCCCGGCTTGTGCTTAGTCCCACTGCTGGGAAGAGAAGAAAGCATGGGTCAGGCAGACAGGCAGGCCGGCCACTGTCCCCACACTTCATGCCCTCCACCCCTGGGCCCAGGTGACCCCACAATAGTGTGGCTTGGGCCCACTCGGTTTCCCTCCTACCTGAAATAAGTTAATTTGAAATAGCACTGTAGTGTAGACATACCCTGAGAGAAAGAATGTTTGGTAGTAACTGAAGACCCTCTCCAGGAAATTATGAAATATCTTCATGCTTGTTCTTTAGTTTCAAAATCACAGAATTTCCCAGGAGCTAGAGATTCTGTTTCCTGTACTACTATAATGACTAGTGAAAACAAGAAGCATTATTGCAGTGAAGCTAGGGGTGAATGCCACAATGAGCTAATAACACAGCTAGATGTGGTGAGAATAAAGTGAGAAGTCTTAAAAGCAAAGAGAATTTTCAAAGGTACAAATGGCAGTTAGGCACCCAAATACCATTGATTTTCAATGGGAGTTGAATACTAAACTGTTTATAGGCTATAGATCCCTCCCCAGACTCCTGGATTTTCTGCCCTTACAAAACAGTCCAGTATTGATATTCTCTAAGCAAACTTCCTTCCATGGCACTAAGTGGTTGGAATCTGAAGGAGTAATTTATTGAAAAATGTGTATGAATTGGACATTTGTGGAATGCCCATTAAGTATATGTCTACACAAGGAGCTATTCCAGAACAGCTATGCCTGACTAACTAGTCCTCATTATCTCCATGAGTGGAACTTTTATTTCAGAGGAAGACAACTGTTGTGATAATTGGACACAAATTTACCCAAATTGTGATCTTAACTGAAAAAAGTTTGTGAAAAGTTCATAAGATCTCACAATAACCTACAATAACAAATGGTAATTGGAACAGATAAGAAAAGGAAGACAGACTAAATTGAGCCCAATAAAAAGGTCTAGTGATATGGCTCAAGAACTAAGGCTACGTCTAAACTGCATTGCTTTTCCAGGATACCAGAAAGGAACAGCGTGTCCAAGGAATGCGTCTGCTTTTTTTAACTTTTTTAAAAAGTGGACACGCTCTTTTGCCATCCCTGTAAGCCTCGTTCTATGAGGAATAAGAGATGTGTTGAAAGAGCACTTTTTTTTCAGAAATTTGGCACTGTGTAGAAAAGCCTCTTTTGAAAGTAAATTGGAAAAAGATACTCAATTTGTGTACTGCTAATTTGTGCAGTGTAGACATAGCCTATGTTAAGATTATGCTTGATAGACAAGAAAAGTGTGAAAGCAGAAATCAGTAAACCAAAATTGATGTGTCAGAAACTGGGCTAATTAGTAGACAAAACAATGAGGGTTAAGCTATTCCACCCCTCAATTCCTTTGTGGGTCCTTAAGAAATAGAAATAGACTTTGTGAGGAAATACTGGCAACTGGAGCATACTCCACTATCATGACTCCCACATATACTGTTTTCTGGAACTCCAGAGCTTTTCCATCCTGATTCTAAAAGATGTCCTGACCAGACTGAGCTAGAGAAAAGGGGACAGATGACATCTCCTCTTCCTTTTTCTGATACCAAAACACCACATGGGATGTGAGACATTCTTGCCCCCACCCTCCCCTCCATGGGTACAGCTACATTGCATGACTATTGTGGGATACTGGAGGCATGTCGTAATATCTACCCTGCATCTACACAAGCCTCCCATTATTTTGAAACATTTTTGAAATAATAGGTGTGCTATTTCGCCATCCCAGTAAACCTCGTTGCATGAGAGATAAGGGATAGCTCGAAATAGCATGTTATTATATGAGGCTCAGCAAGGATGAGTGTAGAGTCCTCAGCTTGGGACAGAAGAATCCCAAGCATTTTTACAGTCTGGGGACCGAATGGCTAAGTAGCAGTTCTGCAGAAAAGGACCTGGGAATTACAGTGGATGAGAAGCTGGATATGAGTCAACAGTGTGCCCTTGTAGCCAAGAAAGCTAATGTCATATTAGGGTGCATTAGGAGGAGCATTGCCAGCAGATCCAGATAAATGATTATTCCCCTTTACTCAACTCTGGTGAGGCCACATCTGGAGTATTGTCTCCAGTTCTGGGCCCCCCACTGTAGAAAGAATGTGGACACATTGGAGCAGGTCTAGTGGAGGGTGACCAAAATGATTAGGGGGGTGGAGTACATGACCTATGAGGAGAGGCTGAGGGATTTGGGTTTGTTTAGTCTGCAGAAGAGAAGAGTGAGAAGGAGATTTGATAGCAGCCTTCAACTTCTTAAAGGGAGGTTCCAAAGAGGATGGAGAGAGGCTATTCTCAGTAGTGATGGATGGCAGAACAAGGGCTCAAGTTGTGGTGGGAGAGGTCTAGGTTGAATATTAGGAAAAACTATTTCACTAGGAGGGTGGTGAAGTACTGGAATGGGTTACCTAGGGAAGTGATGGAATCTCCATCCCTAGAGGTTTTTAAGTCTTGGCTTGACAAAGCTCTGGCTGGATTGATTTATTTGGCATTGGTCCTGCTTTGGGGGCTGGACTTGATGATCTCCTGAGGCCTCTTCCAGCTCTGTGATTCTATGATTTTGAAATTTGGCACTGCATAGACGTGCCAAATTTTATAATAAGCTATTTTGAAATAGTTTTGAAATATGATACACAATTTGTGTAGCACAAATTGCGTATCTTATTTTGTATTTAGGGTGTTGTGTAGACACACCCCAGGTGTTCTTTTCTTTTCCCACCTGATATCTTCTCTTTCCTATCCCTTTCCTTTTTTCTTCCATTTAATAAGATTCTGTGTTAGTTGGCCAAGACTGGATATTTTGCAACACTGCTATAAGCCCATGACCATGAAGAAACATCTAAACACAATTCCCTAAACACCCTGATGCTGATACCAGTTTGCTAGGTCTCAGAGTGGCTTAAAAGTCAGAGCGTTGTGCCTAGGTTTTTCCTATAGTGAGATTACAAATGAGAGTCAACATCAAAGGCAGGTTGTGCATTTGTTATCTTTACAGCTCTTTTTTTCTCTCTCCTTGTGTCTTGTTTTGCCTTTTAGGAAATGGGATCAGTAGCAATGCAAGCTCCATCAAGCTCTGCAAATTATTTTTTCCCCTGAAAGGACAGTTATTACTATATGAGACTGTCAATAAAGGGATCAGGGCTTGTCTTTATAAACTCTTTCTAGCTAAAGGTAAAGGAAACAAATGATGTTGTTGAAATGAAAGCCTTTTCTACATTTCAATTGCTTTAACTCTTTCCTTATTTTCTTATCTTTAATAAAAGGTTAAACAAATTTTTAATGATATATTTACCATTGTTTTAAGCAGTCTGTGTGTACAGAAGCCCAAATTTTATTCAACACACATTAAGGTTAGGTAGTGACTGAGGGATATAAATAGTTTTGGCCTCTTATACAATCTGATTTCAGAGCTTTTGGGACTTTCTGTCACTCTGCTGTTTCTGCTTCAGGAGAGTTTTCTCTGTTTACTTGACAGAACGGTCCTTGGCTCAGGAAGAGGCTGCCTGCAGGCTTCTCTATGAGCATGTCTAAACTACATTCCTCTTTCGAAAGAGGGATATAAATTAGACATATCGAAATTGCAAATGAAGCCAGTATTTGAATTTCCCACGCTTCATTTGCATAATGGCGGACATGCATTCTTTTGAAAATGGGCTTTTCGAAAGTGAAACTGCCATTTAGATGTGGTTCTTTCAAAAAAAAAACCCAAAAAAACCTTTTTCAAAAGATCCAGTACTCCTCAAAAAATGAGGTTTACAGGATCTTTCGAAAAAGGGTTTTTTCCTCAAAAGAACCATGTCTGGATGGCCATTTCACTTTTGCAAATGAAGTGTGGGAAATTCAAATCCTGGCTTCATTTGCAATATCAATATGTCTAATTTACATCCCTCTTTTGAAAGAGGGATGTAAGCTAGACATAGCCTATCAGTGCACAGAATCCTGACAGACTCATTTCTTCCAGCTTTTGCCTTGCACTCCTAGTTGTAAACAAGGAAGCTCTGTCTGTCAGCCAAACAACTCTGCTCCCTGGTTCCAACCAGACTTCTGTCTTCAAGTGAGGGCCAGTGTTGTGCTCTCTTTCCTTTTAGCTTCTGTCTCCAGGCTTGAGACCTACTACAGGTATATCACAGGAAGACTGACTGAGCCCTCAGGCTCTCATTAAACCCTTGCCCAGTGTGAGGTTTGCATATCCCATCACAGAAATCTAGTTTTCATCATTTTCTAGGAAAACGCCTGTCAGTTAAATAAAAAATGCACAGGTTTTGCAAAAGATCTTTTAAACCAGACACATTTTACTCATAGACAAAGCGTTAAGATTTATAGATACAGTCAAAAATAACAAAACACCTCCATATAAAGGTCATTTCACTCCAGTGGCCTCATCATTACAAATGCCTTTTGAGTGTCCTTTTAAGTTCTCGGGGCCCTCCTGCACCCCACTCCCAAGTTTTCCTGTTCTGAATAAGATGTTCAATAAGAAAACCCTTCTGCTTAAAAAGATTTGTATTTACATAGATTTATATATTATGTTCAATGGTTTGCCCACATTCACACAGAAAGGGCAGGTCTATATGGGTATGTCTACACTACCACCCTAGTTCGAACTAGAGTGGTTAATGTAGGCAACCAAAGTTGCAAATGAAGCCCGTGATTTGAATTTCCAGGGCTTCATTTGCATCTTGCCGGGCGCTGCCATTTTTAAATGTCCGCTAGTTCGGACTCCGTGCCCCGCCCCCCTGGATGGCAGCCTGAGGCAAGTGCAGCCGGGCTGATGGCTGAGTGCTGTGATGTGCCTAGTGTGGGCACTCAGGGCACTCCAAGCCAGGACTGCTTTGCAAGTGGGGAACCCTGAGAACTGTCTGTCCGGGGTGGGGGTCGGGTCCCTTTAAGCACAGCCCTTGGCTAGCTTGAGGCAGCAGCTCCACGCTCTAAGTCCTCATCTGATGCCCTGCCGGCACTGCTTCCGGCCATCCTTAAGCCCAGTTCAGGGTCCATTTAATGTGGACATGCTAGTTTGAATTAGCAAAACGCTTATTCAAACTGGATTTTTAGTCTGGATGAATTAGTTCGAATTAGCTTAGTTCGAATTAACTAATTCGAACTAAGTTAGTTCGAATTAGCGCTGTAGTGTAGACATACCCTCTGTTATTTTGTACCCTGCTTTTGGAACCCATTTGCTTCCAACCATATGGGTTTGGACAGGGCCCAGATATTGTCTCTAGTTATGACTTTTTAGGCACAATTACTCTTCTTATTTAGGTTCTTGCGGTGGGAGGTGGGAGGTGTGACTCCACCGTTCAGTTGCACTATCTGTTGAAACCAATGCTGGTTTCAAGATTTCCAGCATTTTATGTGCATTTCTTCCTCTCCGTCCTGCCATGTCCCACTTGGATGTGGTTGCTGTGATTTGTAAGTTTAATATTCATATATATATATATATATATATATATATATATAACAACTAAACTAAGGAACACAGGCTTTGAACAGGAACTTCTAAAAATACAGTACTCTTGGCACAGAAGATTTACAGATCTATGCAAAATGTCATCAATACAATCCCTTCATGGTGTGGGTCTACACTACACCCATAGCTCAAAATAAGCTATGCAATTTGAGCTACGCAAATTGAGTAGTTTCTTTTGAGATAATTTCAAAATAACATATTTCCAAATTTGATGCTGTCTGCACAACGCTTATTTCAAAATAAATTGCTATTGCAAAATGTCCCTTACTCCTTGTGGAATGAGGTTTACAGAGATGCAGGAACAGCGAGCCCCTTATATTTTGAAATAATGGCATGCTCAAAAGTCACGGAATAACTATTTGGGATACCTCTGATATCCCGAAATAGTGCTGCAGTGTAGACATAGCCACAAAGTCCCCATTGGATCTCAGAGACTTTGGGTTGGCCAGTGTCCTTTGAGAAGTAAATTACTTCCTTCTTGTCTCCATATGTTCAGTTGGGACTATCATTCTTGGGGCTCCTCACAGAGCTTACAGAAGCCCACCTTTTAAAATCCATCTCTCTCCCTCTTTTGTCAGATGGCTCACTGGTGAAACTACAGATCTTCCAGTTTCCAGAGAATTCTGTGTCTTCCCAAACAGGTTTCTGTGAAAAGGGAGCTTCAAAGACCTTGCTGTCCAAATCCACCCCCCATAAAAACCCAAAAAAACAAAAACAACCCCCCCAAAAAAACAAAAAAACTCAACCCCAACTGAAAAGCTTTATTTGTCAAGTAGCTGGATATTCTTCAATGGCAGGAATAAGGTTTGCTTTGCTGCACATTCCTGAGCACGGGTGCCTGAGTCTTGCTACCAAATTGAGGTACTAATCCACTGAAAGTTACAATAATGTTATTCCTAAAAAGAGGAAAGAATTCACAAGCTGACATATTTTCCAAACTGTCACATGCATCTCAAATTACCCTGGCCAAAGCTCAGAAAATACCAATTTTTGTAGACTGATCTCTTTCCTTATTTAAATTGTAACTAACTATTGCAATTTTTTTCATAAACAGTGTCACCATTTTTCAGTCATCTGTAATATTTTTGCCTAAGGGCTATATGCTAGTGCTGGGTCCTTTTCAAAAGAGGATTCTTCTTTTTCAGTTGGGTTCAATATCACTGTGTATCCTGCAAACTCCTTGAATTACAAACATAAACATCTTAGCCACAATATTGACAAAAATGTATTTTTATTATTTAAATCATCTATGAAAATCTTTTTTTTCCAGACAATGATCTTGAACAATCCTTTCCAGCCTACGCATTTATATTTACATTCCCTTAACTATAAAGCATTGCAATGTTATCAATACTAACTATTCATACCTTATGTTCAAGCTTCTTGCTAAATTACCAAGAAATTCACTAGATAGAAGTAATTAATATATTATTTGCATAATTTACTGCATGGCTATGTTATCTTGAAATTATATATGGATCAAGCATAGACTTTAGAGTATCAGGGTGACTTTCAAAGAGCTGAGATTCGGTTTCCTTCTTTGAGTGAAGCTACTCAGATTTGTACAGGTGAATTCAGGGTCCAAAGAACCTCTCAAAAAAGGATGGATGTCCTTTTAAAAATGTGGCCCCTACAACTGTTATTTCAAAAAAAGTAGATGGTATTATGAGCTTTCGTGGGCACAACTTCTTCATGAAAGCTCATGATGCCATCTATGTGTTTTGTTAGTCTCCAACATGCTGCAAGACTATTCATTGTTTTTTAAGTTTTTCTAGTTACAGACTGTGACATCGCGTCGGGGTTCCCCTGCTTCCTGCACCCCCGCAGTGGCACGAACAGACACTACCAGCCAGTAGAATAGAGGGAGTTTATTGCTTTTCCAGGATACAGCACAGCATCTGGTTACAGGGCCAGGCCTAGGATGCCTCAGCCCCCCTTGAGATGGGGGAGACTGGGCCCAGCACCCTGCTTAGGCTGCTTTCTCCATGATTCCAGACCGAAACTGCCCAGCTTCCAGCCCTGCCCCCCAGCCAGGGGCTGCATTCCGCCTTCCTTCCTTCCTTTGTTCCTTTCCCTGAGAGGTAACCAGTAGAACAGGTTACCTCCCTGTCCCATCAGCTACTCTGCTGGGCACTGGTACAGACAGCAGCCAGTGGGGGTCACCCCCAGCCCAAGCCTAGCAACCAGCAAGGTACCAACACTACATCACACAGACTAAGGGTACGTCTACACTGCATCCCTAGTTCGAACTAGGGATGCAAATGGAGACAACCGAAGTAGTTAATGAAGCAGGGATTTAAATATCCCGCGCTCCATTAACATGATCTCACCGGCGCGCTAGTTCGAATCACAGCTGATTCGAACCAGGAAGTGCGCGCCGGGATGTGTTAGATCGGACTAAAGCCCTTAGTCTGAACTAATGTTACTCCTCATTAATGTTACTCCCGCGCGGCACGGGGTTCGAACAAGCCGGCATTTAAAAATGGCGCCGGCCGGCTTATGCAAATAAAGCCTGGGAAATTCAAATCCCGGGCTTCATTTGCACGTTCGGTATGCAAACTAGCGGGGTAGTGTAGACATACCCTGTGAGACTACCAATTTCATACTTGTGTTTCCATTGCAGCCTTTCACTGCAAATCGGATGATGACACAGTTACTTATTAAAAGGAGGAAGCGATAGTAATTTGGGGCTAGATTCTAACTAAGCCTTATCACCCAAATAACTGTCCTAGGTGCTGGGGGACAGCAACCTGTAATTGACTGGCCTTTTATATTAAATCCCACTAGGCAGTCCTTTCTTCCATAAGACAGGCATGAGCAATCCACGCATGGGTTGCACTTTCCACATCATCTCATTTCTGGCTAGTTTATTTATTTATAAACAGAAATGTCATTCCCCAGTGGAGACCAAAGTTCAGTCCTATCCGAATACATCATGTGAAAATTTGCTAATCTCATCCTGTTTTCCTTAATCCTATATCACCATTGAATGTCTGATAAAACGAGCAGTCTGTCCTTAAAAGGATAGCAGTGCTGCTGCAGGAAAGGATTCACAGCCAATGGAAGAGTTTGAGTGGGAACTGGTGGTGAATTTGAAAATAATCTTTGAAATTGGCAGTGGCTTTCTGTACGATCGCAATAAAAAAGATTTCAGATGGATAATATACTGGACAATATAGAAAAAAGGGGAAAAAGAATATTTTTCCACTACTGCAGAAACGTGGTGAACATTCTTGATCCATGAGCATAAGAACAGATACTATGACGTAACCTGTCTGAAACAGGAATTGGTACAATACAGAATTTTTGAGGAGGACAATTTTAATTTGGCGTTTCCCAGAATCAAGATAATGGAGTGCACAGAAGGGTAAGCAGCAGCTAAAACTGTCCAGAACATAGCCTTCCATTTCTCACTGAAACAGGGTATGTATCCTATTGAGAATGTTGAAGCTGCATAATAAATATTGTAGAGGATGAAGAAGGACAGCACAGATTTAAGTGCACGCACATGAGACTCCATACTGGGGTTCCTGAAACTTGGAATAAAGTCTAAATTAAAGTTCATTTTCCTGATATGTTTCCAAAGGGATAGGAACAACAAAACAGAGGAAGCAATAAATATGATAAGGGGCAAGATAGATCCTATGCTGTGCACCAGAAAGGTGAATTCCATAGCTTTCTTTCTGTTGTAGGACATTGTGCTATTATCTGTGAAGTTGTAAAAGGATACCGAATAAGAATAGCTGAAGAATGTAAAACACACTGTGGTAACCAAGCAGTACAGCAAAGAGCCCAAAAGCAGCCATGGCGTCAGTTTGGAGATTCTTAATTTTAACCATCTGAAGAGGGACTGGTTCAAAGTGGCAATCTTCAAACAGTAGAACACAGAAAGGCAGGTTGCAAAACAGAGACTCACTTGGTTTATGAACATCCAGGTAACTAGATAAGAATGTAGCCTTTCAAATATATCAAAAAAATTTGGGAATAACATAGAGAAGAAATTGTCTATTGTCACCAAGAATTGTAGGCAAAATCTGGAGAAAGCCAGACTGGTTATGATTATATCATAGGAAGTCAGTGTTCTGCTTTTGGCCCAATCAATACAATTCAAACCAACAATAAATCCATTTGCAACAACTCCTGCTGATAATTCAATTGCCAATACAATCAGGTAATAAATAACAGAAGGAGCTAAATGACTTTTCATCATTAATTAATTTTTTGCTCACTTTTAATAACTTTTGAGAAGACTTGGTTCAGAAGACATCAATTCAGAAGGCTTGGTTTAGAAGACTATTAATGTCTGGCTCATGTATATACCAAATTGATCCTTTCAGTGCAGGATGAAAATTGAGTTTCGCCTGTTGTTCAACTATAGCCAGGCCATTTCATGAAGGTTCTGACTGGACATCTATCCTATTACTCAATGTCTAGTCTATGGAAAAAATATTTGCATGTCCCTTTCCATAATACCCTGATAATGACTAATCAAATTACTATTTTAATAAATTTAAAACCTAACCATTTATTTGAATATAGCATGGGATTTCTAAAATAAGGAAGAGGTACACATTGAGTGGTACATAAGTTTAAGTTACTCTGCGGTAAAATAAATAATGTTTTATATATATGTGAATGGTCAATGAAAATTGAGAGATACATTTAAATAACTTTGCCAAGGGGTTTAAACATATGTTTATAAAGCATACTTATTTTGTTTTCCATTCAAGACAATTTGTCACCATTCTTGTAATGAAATACTAACATTTCCATCAAAATAATCTCCAGCAGCAGTGATGGCATCACACCTAGTGTTTTTATTGTAATCGGGTGTTAACACCTTATGATAAAAATATTAATATAACAAAGAAGATGTAAATGATGAGAAAAAGAAGAAATATGCATCTGGCCTTGAACCTTGATGTTCTAATCTTTGCCTATATGCCGAAACAGCCGAAACACTCCTTTCTTGATAAAGTTTTCTTTTCCCCATATGTAGCACATTCTGTGATCCTGAGGTAAAAACACAGAGTAAAGCCACAATTCCTGACCTGCTCTTTTAAGAGGAAGTCTAATGCCTTTGTAAGCCAAAAAATAGAGTAGGTAGAGCTTCCTTAAAAGGAAAGGAAGAACCTTCTGACATCATAAAAGAAAAAAGCAAACAGGGCTTAATGAATCTCTGGGAAAGCAAAGTGCATTGATCCTTGTCTGGCTCCAGAGAGAATTTACTCAGTGTTTTGGAACAGTGGTCAAAATGGACTGAGGAGATTCATATAAGAGGGTTTTCCCTTTATCCTCTCCCCTTGTTCTTGTCATGAAGACAGAAAGCAGAAAACCAGAATTCCGAAGTGAAGGCAATGCAGTGTTTATATATTGCTCTACACATTGGCAGATTCTGCTTTTGAATCTAAAACCTATAGTGCCAAATTCTTTTTAACCACCCCATAATCTAATTTACACTCTTGGGCTGCGTCTAGACTGGCATGATTTTGAGGAAATACTTTTAACGGAAAAGGTTTTCCGTTAAAAGTATTTCCGCAAAAGCGCGTCTAGATTGGTCCTAGAGTTATTGTTATAACGATGTGCTTTTGCGCAAAAGTGCGTCTACATTGGCGGGACGCTTTTGCGCAAAAGCAGAAGCCTGGAATCATTTTGAAGAGGGTAAAAGGGCACCAGCCCTTTCCGGGGGCGGGGGCTGGAGCTCCTTTGAGACACGTGTTTAAAGGGATCTCTCCGGACAGTTGTTACTCTCCTGCTGCATGCTATAGGACCTCTTACAGGGACTGACAGCCATAGCAGTTCTGGTGGTTGCCCTCTGCCTTTTTGGTCACCACTGCCTTTTGCCACTTAGTGCCTTTGCCTGTTGTTTTTTTTTTATCTCCCTTGTTTTATCTGCCACGGAACCAGGGGTGGCCATGTGCCTGCTCTGGCCCCTTCCGGCCATTTTGGAGTGCCTGCAGCTGCTGCTCCAAGCTGCTGTCCTCCTGTTCCAGGACATGGAGGCGCAGGTCGCTTTGGACTCCCTCACCACGGAGGCCATGGTGTCCCTGTGGCATCCCCACCCCAGCGTGGAGAGGCCACTGTGGAGACTAGACACCAGTACGGACTGGTGGGACCGGCTGGTCCTGGGGCAATGGGGAGACCAGCAATGGCTCCGAAACTTTCGCATGTGAAAGCGGACGTTCCTGGAGCTATGTGCCTGGCTCGCCCCTGCGCTCCAGAGAACCACCACCCGGTTGCGGGCACCCATCCCCATCAACAAGAGGGTCGCCATCATAGTCTGGAAGCTGGCCACCCCGGACAGCTACCGATCGGTGGCACACCAGTTCGGGATGGACAGATCCACCGTCAGTGTCGTCATGATGGAAGTAAGTCCCAGGGGGAGTGGGGTGGGAGGGGGGGGGTGTTGCACTCCATGCCCAGGGGCAGCCAAGACTCCAGGCTGGGTCACCCAGGGGTTTGGGCCATCCCTCCCTTGCACAGGCCTGCTGGTGGGGTGTGGAGCGAGGGGGCCCTGGTGTGTGTGTGTGTGTGAGCACAGAGGCCATCACCGGGGGGGGGGGGAGCAAGGGAGCGCACACTCACTCTGCCTTATGTGATATATTCCCCAGTGTTTCTCTGCACCCTTCTGCAGGTCGTCCACGCCATCCACAACATCCTGCTCTCGAGAGTCATCTGGCTGCGCGACATGGATGCTACGGTGGCCGGCTTCGCTGCCCTCGGGTTCCCCAACTGCGGGGGAGCCCTGGATGCAACCCACATCCCTGTCCGGGCCCTGGATCATCGAGCGGCCCATTTTATGAACAGGAAGGGGTACTGCTCGATCATACTCCAGGCTCTTGTGGACCATCGTGGCTGTTTCCTGATGTTTATGCGGGCTGGTCCGGCAGGGCACACGACTCCCGCATACTACGCAACTCCGGCCTGTTTCGCAGGCTGGAGGCGGGCACCTGCTTCCCAGGTGGGAATTTATTGTCGGGGATGTGCCTATGCCCATCTGTGTCATCAGGGACATGGCCTACCCCCTGCTGCCCTGGCTAATGCGGCCCTACACAGGGCGGCCGGACCAGAATCGGGCCTGGTTCAACGACCGCCTCAACTGGACCCGCAATCATGTGGAGTGCGCCTTCGGCCACTTGAAAGCCCGCTTCTGGTGTTTGCTCACCCGTCTCGAGATGGGTGAGCAGAATGCCACAGAGGTAGTGGCCACGTGCTGCGTGAGCCACAATGTTGTGGAGCGGAGTGGAGAGGTCTTCCTCCCCGCATGGATGGCAGCTGAGGGCCAGGCCTATGAACAGCCCTGCACAGCTGCCATCCGCCAGGCGCACCAGGATGGGGTGCACATCCTGGAGGCCCTGATGGACATGTTCTCCCAGGCCCCATAGTAGGGTCGCCTCGGTCTCCCTTTACAACTCCCTCCCGTCCCCTCTCCTTCCCCCTCCCCTCCCCTCCCTTCCCCTCCCCTTACCTCCCAATAAACACCAAACACAGTTTTTCTTGAACACAAAAACTTGTCTTCGTTTTATTTACAATGGGGAGAGAGGAGATCTAGGATGGGAGGGAGAGGAGACCTTGAACTGGGAGGGGGAGGAGACCTTGAACTGGGAGGGGGAGGAGACCTTGAACTGGGAGGGGGAGGAGCTACTCCTGTGATGGGTGGCCCCTGCAACCACTCCTGTGGGGGCGGACCTGCACATGGGGGGTAGGCCACATTGGGGCAGGCTGCACGGGGAGGTGGGCAGGAGCAGGAGGGATGGGGCAGGGGCAGGAGCAGGAGGGACAGGGACAGGGGCAGGAGCAGGAGGGGAAGGAGGGGCCATTGCAGGAGGGGCAGGGACAGGAGCAGGAGGAGCCAGCCTCTATTTGACCTTGGTTCCACAGCCCACCGGGGACATCTGCTGGAGGACCTTCTGGCTCAGTTTCTTCCCTGTGAGCTATATCGCGCAGCAAGGCTCGGGACTTTCTTCTCCTCCCCCCCACCAGCCCCAGCAGGAAGCCATGCTGGTGCTCCAACTTCATGGGGGAGGGCGGAGGAACGAGGCTGGAGCTCCAGAGTGGTATCCCCACTGTGGAGGGAAGGAGGAGGTGGCTGAGCTTAAACGCAGACCACCTGGAAGGTGGCCGCAGACCACTAGTGGTCCATGGACCACAGTTTGAGAACCACTGAAGAAAAGGCATACAAAGCAATGCTGAAGGAGACCTGTGGTTGCTCATGGTGTGTGAGCAAGAGCTGGAGGAGAAGCAGAATTTGCTCAAGTAGAAGGAAGACATCATGCAAAAGTAAGCTGTGCTAAGTTTTGCCCATATGTTTGGCGTGCAATCTGCTCTTGTAGTTGCTGCTGTGCAAGAACCTGCTGATATTGATCTCATTACAATTCTCCTCTTCTCCTTGCTTCTCCCTCCTCCCCTTTGCATGCAGCACAAGTCACGGGAAGTATGACACAAACATAGAATTTGATTCATAAACTTCAAATGTTATCTCTTTCCTGCATCAATAGCACCAGCAAGATGTATTCCTCCTCTGTCACTCTTCTCCTTTACACGAGACATGTGTATCACAGATGCACTATTAGGCTATGTCTACATTGGCCCCTATTCCGTAATAGGGATGCTAATGTAGCACTTGGGAATAGGCAAATCCGCGGGGGATTTAAATATCCCCCGCGGGATTTGCATTTTCATGGCTGCCGCTTTTTTAAGTAGGATTAAGAGATCCTACGGAATAGGGCTTATTTTCCAGAGGATCACGTCCAGACTGGTGCTTTTCTCCAGCTTATCTACAAGCTGGAAAAAAGCGGCAGCCATGAAAATGCAAATCCCGTGGGGGATATTTAAATCCCCCGCGGATTTGCCTATTCCCAAGTGCTACATTAGCATCCCTATTACGGAATAGGGGCCAATGTAGACGTAGCCTTATAGAAACATAAGCCCAGTGTGCTTGGCTTCTAGGTAAGTCCACAGAAGGATGGGGAGGAAGGCCTGCTGTGGACCCTGCTGAATAACAGGAACCTGCACGTGTATCTGAGTAATAAGATCAGCATACCCCATATCATTAACAATGGCTTGCCACAAGGCTCTGTACTTTGTACCAACCCTTTTTAATATTTACATAGTTGTTATGCCTCTGCTCTCAGTATCACATCCCTCCAAATAGCAGGCCCTTCCTTTGCATGTTATGGAAACCCATTCATTTTCTAGGGCTTCTAGCTGTCCTGGGACAACCAAACCCTGACCGTGCTTTAAGTTAATAGGAGAGGAAGTTGCACACCAAATTTGGGGACTCTAGCTCTTACCTTTTAATAAGAGCAAATGAACAAATGGACTGATTGAGTTCCCCTGATAATCAATAGGAGATTAAAGTTAATACTTTGCTAGTGGCTATAAAGCTGGTGAGTGAGACAAAAAGTTGGGAGAGACAAGGGTAATAAAGAGTTCAAAAGCTGCTGGAACTCCTTAATTTCCTGGAGCACTTTCAGGGAGAGGAAGGCAACTGCTGGGAATAAATCAACAGTCAAGTTCTGCTCTGAAGGGAAAGGATTTTCCCATAATTTAGTTTGTTTTATTGGTGCTTATGAAAGAAAAAGGAATTTAAAGATTTCATTGTATTGTCCTGCTGGAGCGTAAGAGACTCTAAGATTGATTTAAAATAGGACTTAAAATAAGGCAGAGAAGTATTCACTACAAACTCTCCTTTGCTTGAATGAATCAATGCCCCTTCTCAAATTTTGCAGTGAATTCTTAGTACATTGGCTTGCTTATTAGTCTGAGACGGAATTTTGGGCTTGACTTTTGATACTTCTATATCCTTACTAATATGTGTGAATAACAAAGAACAAAGGCATTAATATCTTACACATGCCTATAAGCAGATGGGGTGAAAAGAACTTCTCTTCCAAGCCTAGAACAAACAACCAGTTAGGAGGGGCAAAGGGAAATAATAAATAAAAGGAAACAGTAAAAAATAAAGAAAAGCCTGGCCTTGGCCAGAGCACAAGCTCACTCTTTCCCCCTTCCATGGGATACAAGAGGAGAGAGATGAAGATGCTAGACTCACAAGCCCTCCTCCCCTCAAAAAAATGGAACACAAACATCAATTGTAAAGGAGGTGGGATGAAGTGTGCACACTGTGTTATATATGTGTCAGCTAAGGAAAAGGAATTGGGAATGGGGATCTGAGAATGCAAATGGGAAAAGGGAACACAGGCAAGGCTCTAAGGCATCTGAGTTGGGAAAGGAGACATAGGAGCTACATCTACACTGGCCCCTTCTTCGGAAGGGGCATGCTAATTTTGAACTTGGGAATAGGGAAATCCGCGGGGGATTTAAATATCCCCCGCGGGATTTAAATAAACATGACCGCTGCTTTTTTTCCGGCTTGGGGAAAAGCCGGAAAAAAGCGTCTAGACTGGCGCGATCCTCCGGAATAAAGCCCTTTTCCGGAGGATCTCTTATTCCTACTTCAAAGTAGGAACTCTTATTCCTATTCCCAAGTTATCCTTCAAAGTAGGAATAAGAGATCCTCTGGAAAAGGGCTTTATTCCGGAGGATCGCGCCAGTCTAGACGCTTTTTTCCGGCTTTTCCCCAAGCCGGAAAAAAAGCAGCGGTCATGTTTATTTAAATCCCGCGGGGGATATTTAAATCCCCCGCGGATTTCCCTATTCCCAAGTTCAAAATTAGCATGCCCCTTCCGAAGAAGGGGCCAGTGTAGACGTAGCCAGGGTGAAGGTTCTGAAGTGGCAGACCTGGGACCAAAACATGTAGAGCTACAGTTATGCTTGCTTGGAACTAACCCCCAAAAACATTGCATTTCCTATGCTTCAGACTTCAGGTCTTCTGCTTTATGTCTGTGTAACAAGAACCAGGCAAGGAGATGATGGGAAAAAGACCTCCAACATCTTGGTGTTGTGGCTTGGCTGCATCACACTGGGCAGATGAATAGGAGCCATATAAGTTCTCCTTCCCATCTGTACATACAGGTGCTTGGAGGGGATTATGATGCTGTCTAACTCAGAGTAGAATCTGACTCAGATGGTTTTCCTTGTATTATTTGTAAACATACATTTCACACACTATAGTTTTAAAAGCTTCATATAATTTTAGTAGAAATCTGTGTGTGTATTTGTAAAAGAGAGAGAAGGAATGACTACCATATGTTTGGTTTTTTTTGCTATAAATGCTTTACTATAAGTGATTGTTGTCACCCTTTTTCCAATGAGAATTTGTGTTTTCATAGCAATTAGTGAACTAAAGTATAAACTTTCAGGAGAAAAATGGTTTAATACAGGGGTGGTCAATAATTGGCCCAAGGGTCAAATACAATTCACAAGGGTTATCCCCTGTCAGGCTGCTGGATGCTTTATTTATCTGTATGTGCACAGGTACAGCTGATCACAGCTTCGTCTTGGTTGTGGTTCACTGTTATCTGCCAATAGGAGCTGCAGTAAGTGGTAGCCCAGCCCACATCACTTCCCACAGCTCTCAGTGGTCAGGAAAAGCAAACTGAAGCCAATGGGAGTTACAATCAGGTGTACCTGAGGATGCACAGGTAAACAAAACATTCGGCAGCTCATCAGGAGTTAATCCTGATGAATTATCATTTTGTAGATTCTCTCTGTAACTGGTTATTGAAATTCCTTTGTAGAAGATGGCTACTTTTAAATCCATGATTGAGTGACCAGGCAGGTTAAAATGTTCCTTTACAGGTTTGTGTGTGTTACCATTTCTGATATCTGACTTGTGTCCATTTAACCTTTGTCATAGAGACTGTCCAGTTTGGCCAATATATATGGCAAAGAGGCACTGTTGGCACTTGATGACATATATCACATTAGTGGATGTTCAGTTGTATGAGCCCCTGATGTTGTGGCTTTTGTGTTTAGGTCCTGATATGGCGTCACTTGTATAGATATGTGGACAGAGTTCTATGATGTTCTCTGACATACTGTTGTTGATAGTGTTTTGGAGCACCACATGCCATGTGGCAAACACTGAATTTTTCTTATTGCTAGTGAATAAAACTGAATAATAGTCACTTAATGAACAACGAGTAGTGGCACCACAGAGACTAACAAAAATATATAGAATCATAAATTTCCATCTTGTTTTCTGTTATTTCCATTCAAATTCATTTGAAGAAGTGGGTTTTACCCACAAAAGCTTATGATTCTATATATCTTTGTTAGTCTCTAAGGGTATGTCTAGACTACATGGCTCCGTCGACAGAGCCATGTAAACTAGTTTACCTGGCATAGGCAAAGAAGTGGGGAATTAAAGAATCCCCGCTTCATTAAAATAAACATGGCCGTTGCGCTGTGCCGGATCAGCTGATCGTCAGCACAGCGCGGTAGTCTAGACGCGGATAGGTCGGATGGGGAAGCCTTTGCCCACCGATCCCTTATGCCTCGTGAAATGAGGCTTATAGGATCGGTTGGCAAAGGCTTCCCCAGCCAACCGATCTGCGTCTAAACTACCACGCTGTGCCGGATCATCTGATCGTCTGGGGGACTAGAGAAATTCCATGTCACAGAACAGTGTTGAGGTGAAAAGCTCAGCAAGACTCCAAAAGAGACTGGATACTTATGTGGGTAATAAGAGTAACTGAAAAAAAAAGTTAACACCAACATACATTTCAGAAGAGATGGTAAACCTCATGCTTCAAGCCATGGACTATTACCCCTGATCTTCACTACACTATCAAATTAAGATATGCAACTGCAGCTACGTTAATTGTATTTCTTAAGTCAAAATATCTTAACTCGAATTTTGGTGCCATCCACACTGTAGGAAGTCAAAGGGAGCACACTCTCCCTTTGACTTCCCATACTCCTTATAGAAACAGGACTACTGGCATCGACAGGAGCACCCTCTCAGATTGAATTAGCGTGTCTTCAGTAGACTCGCTAATTCGAACCCCAGAAGAGTGACTGTGGCTGCTTCAATCTTATCTGTAGTGTACACATGCCCTAGAGATCAGGATTAGATCTACCCTTGGGGAATATCGCACATCTCATAATATAGTATTTCTTTCACTTTCCTATGAGTCATTTGGAACTGACCACTGTCAGAGATAAGATGCAGGAGCAGATGGGGGACAGGTCTGATCTAGAGTGGCTACTAATATGATTCTGAATTCATCCTATAAAATTTAAATTTAGATATGTAAAACTTGCTATAATACCAGTTAAGCAAAAACACTGTCATTTATTCAATGGCTGGATATAGAAATATTTATTGGGGGGAGGGGCGTTCCCCTTAGATTTAGCAATCATGAAAATAGAAGACTAATGACTTGAACAAGTAATGTACCATGCAAGCATTGAAAACACTTTATTCCTGACAATCATCAACAGGATTGTAATAATCCCATGATTTCCTCAAGCAGAGATTACAAAATGGGCAGAACTGACACAATGAGTGTAATGGATACAATGAGTGTAATGGGCCCTAAACACACTAATCCACTGAGCCACTTGGCTTTCTCATGCAGGTCAAATCAAATCAAATTTTAAAAATATGTCCTTAGCTGCCTTACAATGTGACTCTTGCTTCTAAAGAATTATTTAAATTTGTAATATGATGATGCAGCAGTTCATATAAATCTGCTTCTTATTATTTTCTGCATCACGTTTCTTTACAGTATTGTCCTTATTTGCCACAGTGATTTTCATAGCTCACACAGGGTATGTCTACACTACAAAGTTAATTCAAACTAACGGACATTAGTTCGAATTAACTTTGATAGGCGCTACACTAGCACTCCGCTAGTTCGAACTTAATTCTAAGTATTATAGCGCTTAGTTCGAACGAGGTAAACCTCATTGTACAAGGACTAAGCCTAGTTCTAATTTACTAGTTCGAATTAAGGGCTGTGTAGCCCCTTAATTCGAACTAGTGGGAGGCTAGCCCTCCCCAGCTTTCCCTGGTGGCCACTCTGGGCACCACCAGGGAAACTCGCCTGCCCCCTCCCGTCCCCGGACCCCTTAAAGGGGCATGGGCTGGCTACGGTGCCCGTGCCAGGTGCAAGCCTGCCAGCACCCAGCCAGCAGACCCTGCACCTGGCATGGCACGAACCAGCCACCCACTGCCACCCAGCCCTCCGCCTCTTCCCGGGACCAGGCTGGCAGCTCCTGGGAGCCTGCCCAGCGCCCACCTGGTCTAGTGCGGAGATCGTGGACCTCATCCACGACCTCCGCACTAGGCACAGGAAAGTGGCCGTCTAGGGCAGGAGAGCTGCCAGCCTGGCTACCCAGGAGCAGGTTTGCATGAAAATCAAGGTGGTCCACTTAGACCCTTGACCCTGAGCCCTGAGCTTAGAATGTCCGTACTGGGTCAGACCAAAGGTCCATCTAGCCCAGTAGCCTGTCTGCCGACAGCGGCCAACCCTAGGAACCCTGGAGGGGATGGACCGAAGACACTGACCAAGCCATTTGTCTCGTGCCATCCATCTCCAGCCTTCCACGAACCTTGGGCAGGGACACCACTCCTACCCCCTGGCTAATACCACTCCATGGACCCAACCTCCATGACTTTATCTCACTTCTCTTTAAACTCTGTTACAGTTCTAGCCTTCACAGCCTCCTGCAGCAAGGACTTCCACAGGTTGACTCTTTGCTTTGTGAAGAAGAACTTTCTGTTACTAATTTGAAGCCTGCTACCCATTCCTTTCCTTTGGTGTCCTCTAGTCCTTCTATTATGGGAACTAATGAAGAACTTTTCTTTATGCACCCTTTCCACCCCACTCATGCTTTTATAGACCTCTATCCTTTCCCCCCTCAGTCTCCTCTTTTCTAAACTGAAAAGTCCCAGTCTCTTTAGCCTCTCTTCATATGGGACCTGTTCCAAACCTCTGATCATTTTAGTTGCCCTCCCCTCTCCCACCCTCTCTCTTCCCCTCTCCCACCAGCTTTTCCCAGTCTCCCCCAGTTTTGTTCAATAAAGAGAGATTCTATTATTGAACACAATTGTCCTTTATTTTGTACATCAGGAAGGGGGGCTAGAGAGGGGTAAGTGGAAGGAGGTGAGGGAGGAATGGGGTACGAGCCCCCGATGGGGAGGACTGGGCTGGCTCTGCGGGCTTCTGTGGGTGGAAGCTCTCCTGCAGCCCCCCAATTGCTCCCTCTCCCCAGATGGCAGCCTGTGGCAAGTGCAGCCGGTCTGATGGACAAGTGCTGTGATGTGCCCAGTGTGGGTACTCTGGGCAATCCAAGCCAGGACTGCTTTGCATGCGGGGCACCCCTGAGAACTGTCTGTCCGGGGTGGGGGTCGGGTCCCTTTAAGCACAGCCCTCGGCTAGCCTGAGACAGCAGCTCCACGCTCTAAGTCCTCATCTGATGCCCGGCCGGCACTGCTTCCGGCCATCCTTAATCCTGGTTCAGGGTCCACTTAATGTGGACATGCTAGTTCAAATTAGCAAAACGCTAGTTCGAACTAGTTTTTTAGTCTGGATGCGTTAGTTCGAATTAGCTTAGTTCGAATTAACTAAGTTAGTTCGAATTAGCGCTGTAGTGTAGATATACAGTTTCATAAACTTGTGTGCTTGTTTCCCAATGATGACGATGTGAGTGATTTATAGTAATAGTGCATGTATATCTCTATCCTTAAAATCAAGTATCTTGGGTACTGTCCTAGGTGTGGGTGTTATACTATTGTCTGTACTAACTATCCTGTGTATTGAAATAGATCTGTGTATTGAAATAGATCTGTGTAACTTTTCACTGTTTTCCTTTACTATTGTGTGCATAATAAAGTTAACAAGAGTTTATCTGAAGTGTTTTTACTGGCTTCTCTCATATCCAAAAGCCGAACCACACAACATCTAGGTACTGGGTAATCATTTTCTTGTTCTTAAATTCTTGTATTAGAATGATATCCCATTTGCAAATTATAGTCATTATGCAATAACCTCTTTGATACTTCACTCTGAAGTCTGAATTATCTATATACATCTCTTGAATCCTAGTAGGGATTCTGCTATTACTTCTAGTTCAATTTGGTGTCTAATTGACTGCTCATCTTTAATTCTAGTATTCATATATTTGAGGATCCTGCTATTACTTCCACACGTAGAGGATTACCGCTATTAACTGTCCAATGACAGAATAAATCTTTTGTGGATTTAAATTTGTATTAATAGATTGGCATGTATTTCCAGGATCATTTCTATGTCTTCTATCTCTTACGCTTACTTAAAAAAGTTTTAATGGGTTTTTTCTGTGAACTTTCTTTGGATTCTGCATATTTCTCTTTACAGGATGTGTCCAAAATGGCTCACAGGGATACAGTCTGATTCAAAGTCTATTTAAATTAACAAAAACACTTCTGCTGACTTCAACAGGCTTTGGATCAAGTGCAACTATTGTCCAAATTCACCCCTTTGGCTTTATTAGTAACTAAAAAGAAATGAATAACTTATGATAAACTTCAGCCTAAGCTTATGCTTATGTTCCTAAACACTTTCTCTAATCCCCATAGATAGGTCTCTCTATCCCAAAAAGGCTCTTCACTCCTTTTACTATTGAGTGAGTCCTGGCTGTGCCCTGTTTAACTGGAGAAAACAGTTTCTATTTCTGTTCACAGTAACGCGAATCTTCTCAACTGAGCATACCACCAATGGCCTCACATACTAGCTGTGATATGGACTAAGAAATGGACTGTGACCATCATTTCAGGTAATAAACAATAGATGCTCAGATATTTTTTTTAAAAATCGGGTCAGTGTTTATTTCCTGCAATATGAAGCAGTATCCCAGAGTTTAAAGTCTCTTGCATTCTACCATAAATCCCCTGCTACATTCAGATACGTAGTGTTGTTTTGACAGATAAAGGTATTTGATGAGTTCCATTTGTAGTCAAAAAGGTTTCACGGCAATGGACAAAAATTGAATTAGTGAGGGATTTTGTGAAAGGTATGAATTTTAAACAGACTCACACACTTCTAAAAATATTCAAAAGGGTTTAATTCATAAACAAAAGCATGTTCAATGAAGACATTTTTGGCGTCATGTTTTCAATACCATATGAGCTTTCTTCAGCTCAGTGCAGCATGGTTTGATTGACAATAAAAGAAGGATTAAAGAAAATATATGAGACCTTATGAGATAACCATATAATTTAAAAGAAATCAAAGAGGCAGGAACATTTCACAAGGTTAAAACATCAAAACTAAGAAACCCAAAGATGAAAAATAGAGGGGAAAATCTTTTTAAAAGGTATTCCAGCATCAGAAACATCAAAATACCATTTCTTTGCACCTTGTCAGGAAATGCTTGACTGAGTTTGACACAGTGTGCACATAGGAATTTGTTTCCTGGAGAATAATGCTTTGAGCAGTATGTATTAGAAAAATACTTTCAACTTTACACATCACAGCATTAACTTTGTAATTGGCATCCGTGTTCACTGTGACTATGTGGAGCGGAAAAATCCCTTTCTAATCTTTTCTAATTTCAAGGGCTCTCATAACCTATTTTCTATTTCCTCTGATTTGGGGTTTGTTTGTAGCTTTTTGTTAAAACATCATTTCAAAACATTTGCTACTAAATGATTGTAATGATGATATGAGATGACACTATTTTATTCCATTTCATGCCTCAGTAGTCTATGCTATAATTTTCATCTCCAAATAGAAGGTTCCATGAAGTTTTCTTCTGTACTTGTTTGATCCGACCCTTATAAAATAGCTTTGATTGTTCTTACATTGCTATAATATTTAATCTGTGTTTCAAGATATTGAGGATGATGTGGACTAACCAAAAATATGGTCTGATCCAAAGCCCGTATAAATTAACAAAAAGACTTCTGCTGACTTCAACAGGCTTTCGATCAAGTATAACTATTATCAAAATTTACCCGTTTGCCTTTATTAGTAACTAAAAAGAAATAACCAAGAACACTTCTGTTTACCACACTGACTAATGGGTAATCATACAAGCAATTCCCTCAGACAATACAGTTTTCACGTGTCACCACCAGTATTACTCCTTCTACAGGTGTGAGGTTATGAAAACCAATCTAATCAAATAAAAAGGTCCTTCCAATCCCAAAGGACCAGCCACATTCCCAGGTCAATGTATAATTTAAAATCTTACCCAAAAAGTACACTGTCGATGACTCTTTAAAATCTAGAGGGTTGGTTATTTAAGAAAAGAAAGAAAGGATGAGAGTTAAACTTGTTAAAAGAATCAGATACATATAATAATTGCCATGAACTTGGTGCAGGCTTGTAGCAGAGATGGAATGACTGTTGGCTTAAGTCAAGTTTCTGGAGTACACCCACCTTAGGATGGCTCATTCCATCTTTTATTCAGAGCTTGAGCTTGTAGTAAAGATCCACTACAGTGAGAAGCAGGACTGAAGAAAAAAGGGAGGAATTTCCAGGGTTCGTTATATATCCTTGGCCATGTGGAGAGAATCCCATTGTTCTCACTGTGTAAAAGTTTATCCCAAAGTGGAGTTTGTAGTCACCTGAGCACGTCACCTGTCCATGACTCAGTACTTTGCAGGTAGATGCCATGGCACACATTCCAGACTGAAGGTTTGCAGGAAAAGCCATTCAGTGGAATTGTACCACGGTGCAAATAAGTGATGGTCACATGAACACCACCCTATACCGAAAGCCTACCGACTGCTATGCTTACCTACATGCCTCCAGCTTCCATCCTGGACACACCACACGATCCATTGTTTACAGCCAAGCACTCAGGTATAACCTCATATGCTCCAGCCCCTCAAACAGAGACCTACACCTACAAGATCTTCAACAAGCATTCTGTAAACTACGATACCCACACGAGGAAGTGAGGAGACAGATTAACAGAGCCAGACCTGTACCCAGAAGCCTCCTGCTACAGGACAAGCCCAAGAAAGAAACCAACAGAACACCATTGGCCATCACCTACAGTCCCCAGCTAAAACCTCTCCAATGTATCATTAGTGATCCATCCTGGACAAAGATCCCTCACTTTCACAGGCCTTGAGAGGCAGGTCAGTCCTCGCCCACAGACAGCCCACCAACCTGAAGCATATTCTCACCAGCAACTATACACCGCACCATAATAACTCTAACTCAGGAACCAATCCATGCAACAAACCTCGGTGCCAACTCTGCCCACATATATACACCAGCAATACCATCACTGGACCTAACCAGATCAGCCATACCATCACTGGTTCATTCTCCTGCACATCTACTAACATAATATATGCCATCATGTGGAATGAGGAGTAATGGTAGTTCGAACTAGGAAGCCTAGTTCTAACTACCTAGTTCGTGCCGCGTGTAGCCGCGCGGCACGGGGTTCGAACCAGCGGGGATTTAAAAATGGCGGCGCCCCGCTTATGCAAATGAAGCCCGGGAAATTCAAATCCCGGGCTTCATTTGCAATTGCGGTATGCCTACATTACCCCGCTAGTTCGAATTAGCGGGGTAGTGTAGACATACCCTCCATTATTAAAGAGACAAAAGGACACTACAGTGCTAACAGTGTGGAGGAGGAACTGCTTGGGTATATAAGGCCTTGTGTAAGGGTACATATCTTGCCGTTCTGGTATGGCTGTACTTTACACACCTATGCATTTGCAGCCCTAGTTCAAATTAGGCTGCAAGTGTAGACATACGCCCTGAGATTTATCCCTATCTTTTCTAATCAAATCTTGTGAACAATTGATAAAAACAATATGGCTACGTCTACATTGGCAAGATTTTGGGCAAATACTTTTAACGCAAGAGTTTTTGTGTTAAAGTATTTCCACAAGAGAGCGTCTACACTGGCATGAGCTTTACAATCAATTTCATAAAGATTAGGAGGAAACAATCAATGGGACTGAAATACACTGTGCAGAGCATGTTTCATTCTCCATCGAGAGACATCTCTGCGGGTGCTCCACATCAGGTATAGAACATCCCAGCGCCTCTGGACGGAGTTTTGCTAGCATGCGACATGCATGGCATGCGACATGCGTCATGCGACATGCGCGAACTCCCTGACTAGCTATGTGCAGGCGCAGCCTCCTGCCTCCCTCCACCTCATTCCACGTGGCATACAGCTAGTTCAGATAGGAAGCCTAATCCGAACTAGCTAGTCCGTGCCACGTGTAGCCGCGCGGCATGGGGTCCGACCTAGCCGGCATTTAAAAATGGCGCCGGCTGGCTTTATGCAAATGAAGCCCGGGAAATTCAAATCCCGGGCTTCATTTGCAACTCCGTATGACTACATTAACCCCCCTACTTCGAACTAGGGGGGTAGTGTAGACATACCCAAAGAGATCATTTAAAATTAAACATATAGATAAGACTCTCACGACCTACTGAATCTCCTCACAGACAAGTTAGGAGGAGTGATAATGAGAGCCAACATTCCCCTATGTCAGCGGTGGGATCTTTGGCTCACACAACATCATTAGCTGATACAGGGGTGGTAATTCTATCTTGTCTGAGAACACTTCGGAGGACATTTCCTCTTTCCAAAACTTATTCAAAAGAGTTTCACAAGATCTAAATATCCCTATGGAGGAAGTACAGAATACTCCCCACAAGCTCACTAACATCCTACAAGCCGAATTTCTCTTCACACATTCACCCCTGATACAGAAACGTGCAACACAGTACAGTACTAGTGTAGACTTAGCCTTAATTTATTCCCTCAAAAAATTCAGAAGTGCATTTCCCTGGTCTGAAAAACAGACTCAACTTTGATGTTACTGATATGTATAATTTTTTTTATCACTATAGATGTTGACTTCACTACCAAACAGAAACAATGCCACTTATATACAACATGGAACCATATATTAGATGTCATGGCACAACAGAGCAATGGCTTAAGATGCCGAAATAGACTTTGGGATGTCCAGTGTTGTTTTTGCACATTGTGCAGCTTGCATTTGCCCTGTTTGGTGCTTTCCTTCTGCACATTTACCATCTCATTGCTGTAAAAATAAACTCATAGGACTAATAAAACGCCATGATCTCTTGAATTAAAAGTTTTGTCCCTGAAAAGGATTTTGATGTACATGTGGAATTTCATATTGCCTTGTGCTTTTTCTACTAAACATATAAGTAACACTGAAGTACATCATAGAGTCCAGAACTACAGACATGAAATTTTGTTTTGTTGCTAAATGAAATAATACATTAAAAAACTTCTACATTGTTACTCATTATCTACCACCTTCAGTTATTTGGATATTTTTGAAGCAACAGCAATCTAAAACTTTTCTTGTCACTTTCTTAAAGATCCTGATGTTGATAATTGCAAAATGTTGCTCATTTCCATTGTCTCAGTTAAGGTCTTGCCAAATTGTTTTCTATCTGCTTTTATGGATTATTTGCAGTATATGTAAAAATAAAATTTAAGGAACCTAATGGAGATTAAGGAGTCTGACATTCATCCCTATTTTTGAAAAATCTTGGCCTAAGGTTGTACATAACTAATGCTAAGAGTTTGTCATGGATATTTTTAATAAAAATCGCAAACAGTCACAGGCAATAAACAAAAACTCATGGAAACCCATGATCAGCCTGTAATTTTTATTAAAGATATCCATGATGAAAAGAATAAAGAAAAGATCTGGTATGCATTGCTTTTGAGGTTCTGGGTTCCCCATTGCCCATAGCTGTGGGGCTGCTCAGGGTCCCCACACTGCCCTCAGGGCTAGGCAGCTCTGTGGACTCTAGCTCTGAGCTCTTGGGGGACCTCACCACCAATGGTGGCTTAGAATTACAGAGTCTCCTCTCAGCTGGGAGCCCCACAGCCCCATAGCTGGGAGCTATGGGGTCTCCTGGCTTGGAGCTCTAAGGTGCTCCTTCTGCCCACAGTGGCCAGAAACCACAATTGGAGGAATATTCTTTTGTGGCAACTGGATCCTGTGGGTCGTGGCTGATAACGCCAGCCCTACCACCACAGGATGAAGTCATGGAGGTCTCTGGAAGTTATGGATTTCATGACTTCCACGAGCCCCATGACAAAATCATAGTCTTATGTATAAGTTATGTATAGCTATAACAAAGTTTAACTAAGCTATATATAACTTTTTTTATCAGTTCAAACACCTATATATAATCATGCATCAAAACAATCAAAGGACAGATGCATAGGAGCATAAAGTACATTTTTCATTACTACTGGTAATGAAAAGGCATTAAACCCAGAGTCATGACTTAATATAGGAAGATGATCTATATATGAACAAAAGGCTCAATTATGTAACTCAGGGGTAACTGTGCTCAAGTCAAAGGAGTTATAGTGCTGTGAAACAGATATCAATGATACTGAAATATGCCCTCAAATGTTTATAGTACAGTGAACCTCATTAAAGTTACATTCTGGCCCCTTTTTTCAACATCCAAATGACAGAATTTTCACATCTATTTAACTTGGCAAAAGAACACGAGAGGAATATTCTTCTCCACTGTTTAGCCTTTCTTGAAACTTTTGCCCTGATAAATCTCATCATTAGGCTCATTTCATTCTGGTATGAAATTTTACTTACAAGTATATCATATATCCTAACAAGGTATGTTACTCATAGTAATGCAGAATCCTGACAGACCCATTCCAGATATCTTGCACCTAATCATAATATTTGGACATTAACTGAAGCAAGTTCAATAAGCCAGGCTGCCTCAAATTACTCAACATCCCATTCAAGTTATGATTAGATTTTTTTATAGAACTACAAAATTTGGTGGTTGTGGAGAATGCATTATATGAAAGATATTTGGATTTTAGTAAATCATTTGACAGTTGCTCACAAAATCTAACTTACAATTAATTGAAATTGGCTTGGGCAGTGATGTTTTCACATAGTCTGACTATCAGTTAAGGATTCTGAATCCTTAATGTGCCAAATTGTGATAGATAGTATCTAGTGAGGATGCTAAAGAAATATAATAGAGCTTGTTTTATTTAACATCTTCACTGATGATTGGAAATGGGAGGAAATAGCCTATTAATGGCATTTCCTTTATAAGACTTCAGCTAGTATAAATCTTCACTGACCCACTTACATTAGAGAGGCTATGTTTGTCCACTAACAGCCAGAAAAGATCATTATTATAATCTACTCTGACCCATGTGTTATAGAAGTCATAAAATATCACTCAGATTCCTGCATTAAGGCCATAGCTTCTGACTGAACTAGAGAATCTCTTTGGAAAGACATCTATGTGTTGCAATTATGAGGGGTGGGTGGGAAATAGTAAGAATAGAGAAATCATACTCAAACTAGAGGAATTAAAAATATGGGCAGAAAATAACAAACTAGGATTCAAGTGAGAAAAATGAAAGCGATTACATCAGAGAAAAATTATTTGAAACTGATATAGAACAATATTTTCAAACCTAGATGCTAAACATCAGTCTCCTAATTCCATTTAGGTGTTGCCTGATATTCAAAAGTTCTGACCACTACAGTTCCCATTGATTTAATCTAGTCATGTTTCTCTCTCCTCCCCGCCCCCAGGAATTAATATTAATATTCTAGTCACGCAAATGTCCCTTACTGTCACCAGATACAATGTTAGCTCTTCTTCCTCTTAACTAGAATAGAAATTGCCCTATTAGTTTAACTAAAAGGACTATGTTTCTATCTAGAAGGCTGGCTTTTAAGATCTTTCCCATATAATTTGCTCTTTGGAAAATAAAATTATTATCTCTTTAGACATCTATATTTGACTACCGGATTGGAATGCAGACATGTGTCCCTATTCTAAGAATTAAAAACAGGCATCTTTTATTTTAAAAATGGATAATTCTGCACAGACAAGCGGAATAAAGACTGATGATTTTGCTAGACATATGTCTACTAGGGTACGTCTAGACTACAGGGTTTTGTGGACAGAAGTTTTGTCGACAGATACTGTCGACAAAGCTTCTGTCAACAAAGAGCGTCTACACTACATTCAGTTCTGTCGACAAAGCAAGCTGCTTTGTCGACATGGCAGTGTAGACACAAGGACAGTTTACATGCAATAACGCTTTCTGTCGACAGAACTCTGTCGACAGAAGGCGTTATGCCTCGTGAAATGAGGCTTACCAGCGTCGACAAAACTGCTGAGTTCTGTCAACGTTATGTCGACAGAACTCAGCGGTAGTGTGGACACAGGTATAGTTTTGTCGACAAAAGCCCACTTTTGTCGACAAAACCCTGTAGTCTAGACACACCCTTTGATTTATTATGTCTATTAGACTTAATGTCTAGACTTGGTTGGAATGTGTGACTTGCTTTGTTTGTAACTGTTGCTCACTAATGTCTGAGCAATAAAAGGTTTAAATACAACCCCTAGATAACAGAGATTCTTCTTTACCTAGAGCAGGCTATTCACCATACTACATATGAGCAATAATGACCAGGTTGTCCATTGTTTAAAGGTTTGTAAACAAAATAAAGGTCACAAAGGTATATTGCAATCAGAACTAATAGCAGAACAGACAACACATCCATCCATCTATCTAGCTATATCTACACACACAAATTCTGGAAAACTCTCAAACATATTGTATTACTAGAAGATTGTTGTTGCTTGGATCAAATCAGTTTTGTTTTGTTTTTAATTTAAATCATTGTCCTATAGTGGGGCTGGGGATGAGGGGTTTGGTATACAGGCTGCCCTAGGGAGAGGAGACAAACCCCGCCCTCTCTCAGTGTAGCAGCTTGGAGCCAAGTGAGAAGCACTTGTCCGTGGCTGTTGCAACTATAGTGGGCACAGGAGGGGAGAGGTGCATGTCCCTCAGCTGGGGGAAGGAAAAGGCACCACAGACAGGTACACAAACAGAAAAACTCTCTGAAACATATTGCAGATAGCTATCCTTTTCCCCACCCCTGCTCCCTGCCAGCCCAATGGGGTTTTACCTGTCACAGTTCCCATCTCTGGCCCCTGGCTGCCCCTTGTAGTCATTCTGCAGTATAACTGCCTCCTACCAAATTTGGTGGTCCTAGCTATACTGTTTAGGCGAAGTTCTTAAACAAATGGGCTGTGTCTAGACTGGCAAGTTTTTCCGCAAAATCATCTGCTTTTGCAGAAATGCTTGCCAGCTGTCTACACTGTCCACTTGAATTTCCGCAAAAGCACTGACGATCTCATGTAAGATTGTCAGTGCTTTTGCGGAAATACTATGCTGCTCCCGTTCGGGCAAAAGTCTTTTTCCGAAAAACTTTTGCGCAAAAGGGCCAGTATAGACAGCAGAGATTTGTTTTCCGCAAAAAAGCCCCAATCGCGAAAATGGCGATCGGGGCTTTTTTGCGGAAAAGCGTGTCTAGATTGGCCACGGACGCTTTTCTGCAAAAAGTGCTTTTGCGGAAAAGCGTCCTGCCAATCTAGACTCTCTTTTCCGAAAATGCTTTTAACGGAAAACTTTTCCATTGAAAGCATTTCCGGAAAAACATGCCAGTGTAGACGTAGCCAAGGAGTCACAGATGGATGGACAGACAGATAGAGAGATGCATATTTCTAAATGTATACTAAGATTTAAACTGTACCTACCTGAAACATTGGAAAACCTGGTGAAAGAATGGATGGACCTCATTTCATTTTTCAATTCTATTTCTAAAATATTACAGATAAATGAAGGACAATAGATAACTGGATCAGATCATTTGTCCCTTGAGTTCAGAACATTAGAATAATATGTAAATTGTACATTGTATTTCTTAAAATAACCTGTTAGATTTATCCATGCCTCTCTAATCTATTAAAAGTCTGTTCCAGTAAAAGAGAAGCTAAAGATGACAAAAGCCTTGTTTTAAACATAGTTAGTTTTGGCTTTTCGTTTAACTCTCTTATTTTACCTGAGAAGGAAAGTAGTCTGAGAAGTCTCCATTAATGATGTGAAAGATGGGTTGGACTGCACCCTCAGCAAATTTGCGGGTTACACTATGCTGGGGAGAGGTGGTAAATATGCTGAAGGGTATGGATATCCCCAAGAGAGACTTAGACAAATTGGAGGATTAGGCAAAAAGAAATCTGATGAGGTTCAACAAGGACATGTGAAGAATCCTTGTAGTGCTACAGGGTGAGGCCTGACTAGCTAAGCAGCAATTCTGCAGAAAAAAGACCTAGGGATTACTTTGGACAAGAAGCTGAATATGGAGTCAATAGTGTGCCCTGGTTGCTAAAAAGGCAAACAATATATTGCACTGCCTTATTAGGAGCACTGACAGCAGATACATCTGCAATATTGCATATAGTTTAGTACCCCCTATTACAGAAAGGATGACGACAAATTGGAAAGAGTCCAGTGGAGGGCTAACAAAAATGATTAGGGGGCTGGGGAATATGGTTTATGAGGAGAGGCCAATTGAACTGCACTTATTTAGTCTACAGAAGAAAAGGATGAGGGGGGATTTGATAGCAGCCTCCAACTATCTGAAGAAGACTCCAAGCTATTCTCATTGGTGGCAAATAACAGAACAAGAAGCAATGGTCTCAAGTGGCAGTGGGAGAGATTTAGGTTGGATATTAGGAGAGTGGTGAAGCAGTGGTATGGTTTGCCTAGGGAGGTGGTAAATTCTCCATTCTCAGAGGGGTTTTAAGGCCAGAAATGGGGATTTTGGGGTGTAAGAGCGGTTCCTGGGCTGAGGCAGGGGCTAGAGTGTGGGACCAAGTTCAGGGCTGGGGCAGAGTATTGGGATGTACGGGCATGGAAGAATGCTCAGTGTAGGGTGTGAGTCCTGGGAAGGAGTTAAAGTAGGGGAGAGGGTTCTGACCTGGGGCCGAGGGTTGGGGTGCAAGAGGGCGTTCAGGGTACAAGCTCCAGCCTGGAGTCACTTAGGTCAGTTGACTCATGGTTGTTGGTGCAGGGAGGGCTGAAGCAGATTCTCTGCCTGCTCTGGACGTGTGCTACTCCAGGAAGTGGCCACGTCGGCCCCTAACAGGAGGGGCCAGGTGCCTCTGTGTGGTTTGATCTGACTGTGCTGTCACACACTGGCCCTGCAGTTTCCATTGGCTGCTGTTGGTGCTCACTGCCTGTGCCTGCATGTGCTGCCTCCTCATCTACCAATAGCTGCAGTTCCAAACCAATGGGAGCTGTGGAGCAGGTGCAGGAGCAGAGCAGCATGAGCAGTTGCGTTGATTGCCCCCTCACATAAGGGCACAGGGACATGCTGCTGAGCCTGTGCTCATGGCTTCAACCACATGTGGGGTAATGAGGATCAGGGCTTCCAGCACACAGTGTGGAAACTTGCCATGACAGGCTGGATGAAATGAAACAGAAGGATGGATGTGGTCTGAGGTCAGCTGGTACCCCAGCCTTATTCTAGATTATAGTGAAAATAGAAATCAACCTATTTGTTTCTTTTGGCAACATAATTGTTCAGAATATGTATACTGTGGTAGATTTAGAGAAAACAGTGAACATAATTACACTGTAGTAGTTCTAGAAATGTTCAAGTACAGCATGCATGAACATCTAAAGCTCCAAATCCAGATACCATTTTGCACGGTAGAAAATAGTCTCTGCATTATTTTAATTTTGGGTCAGAACAGGCAGCTAGCTAACTTCGTTTTACCAAAAATATTTTGCATACACTTTGGCTATGTCTACACTGGCGGATTCTTGCACATAAACATCTTACACAAGGGTTCTTGTGCAAGAACATGTCCACACTGCCATGTGCTTTTGTGCAAGAGCAACCGTGGCAGTGTGGATGCTCTCCTGCACAAGAAAGCTCTGATGGCCATTTTAGCCATAGTGCTTTCTTGTGCAAGAAGCCCAGCCTGCTGTGCATCCACACTGCCCTCTTGCACTGCCCTCTTACTCTTGTTAGAAAAGAGCATAGCTCTTGCGCAAGAAGTCTTATCTTCCGAAGCTGCGCTGTAAATCTTCTTGCGCAAGAGACGGTGGGCAGTGTGGACGCTCTGCAGGTTCTTCCACAAGAACAGCCGTTCTTGCACAAGAACCCACCAGTGTAGACATAGTCTTTGGAAGCAAGGATCAGAGTTCGTCTGAGCTTCTAGATTACACATTATCCTTGTATGTGGGGGGAAATAACTAATTAAACTCAGCTTTATGAACTAAGTTCAAATTAGTTTCAAAAACAAAATGTTAAAATAATCTATTGTCAGACCAGTGATATATACTAATATCTTATATAATATTTCTACTATTTGTAGCTAAAATAGCAGTGAAGTGGTAACAATGCTATGTCATGTTCCCTGCTGCATTGGTTGCATTACTAGTAAGACCTCCATTAATATGTTCTTTCTGGAAATGACCTTTCATTACTAATGATGATTTGCTGCTGATTATTTTTACAAATTACTGACAATTTAGGTCAAGGCTATTTGCATTACTTCCGTACCTTTCTAAATTATATAGAAAATTAATTCAAAAGAGTTACTGGGAATAAGTATTTTTAAGCATTATGTAAGCTTTTACCGTGATAAATGCACAAGTAGATAAATGCACAAATAGGTGCACTTGATCTTTGAGATATGCTCTGTGTGTGAGTGAGTGTATGTGTGTGCATGTGTCCCTGAAGGTTTCATGCTCTACAATCATATTCACAGCCTTATATGATGAGAAAGATATGGAAAAATCTTTCCTTTGTCTTCTCCTTTTCTCTCTCCCTGCCCCCGCCACCAGTTTAAGAAGTTAAATTTATAAGAGCTATATTTATTTAAACTCTGTGGGACAAATATCCAACAGATGAGGGAATTCAAAACTGTAGTGGAACTGTAGTTTCCCATGTTAGTAGCAAATTTTGTTATGTAGGATTCAGAAAGTATTTTTTAAGGTAGTTCGGATCTAGCTGATTTCCTATTACAAGTTAGAGAGGTCTCTCTCCTGCTTTAACTTACATAGTTTGGTAACAGCCCTCTTAGGGGTTGTTAAGCAATACAAAGTGGCCAGTTGGTCTAGTTCCTTGCTGCCAGTACCTGCTGGGGAATGCATTGAAGTAGGTAATCTACAGTCCCTGTACCAGGAGAATTATCATCTGTCCTGTTAGGGCAACCTTCTGGTCCTCTTATGCTATAAGGCCAGATCCTCAATTAACCTCACGTGTTATTTCCCTCACTGACTTCAGTGATCGCACCAGCTGAACTTGCTGTAGCACTAGTACAAAAGTTGCAGAGTAGGGGTGAAGATTTGACTTAGTCTTTTTATTTGAAAAGTCCAGCACCTAAGCCCTGGTCTATATTAGGGTATGTCTACACTACCCCACTAGCTCGAACTAGCGGGGTAATGTAGGCATACCGCAATTGCAAATGAAGCCCGGGATTTGAATTTCCCGGGCTTCATTTGCATAAGCAGGGCGCCGCCATTTTTAAATCACTGCTAGTTCGAACCCCGTGCCGCGCGGCTACACGCGGCACGAACTAGGTAGTTCGAACTAGGCTTCCATGAGGAGTAACGGTAGTTCGAACTAGGAATCCTAGTTCGAACTACCTAGTTCGTGCCGCGTGTAGCCGCGCGGCACGGGGTTCGAACGAGCGGGGATTTAAAAATGGCAGCACCCCACTTATGCAAATGAAGCCCGGGAAATTCAAATCCCGGGCTTCATTTGCAAGTGCGGTATGCCTACATTACCCTGCTAGTTCGAACTAGCGGGGTAGTGTAGACATACCCTTAGGGAATTATTTCAAAATATCCTCCTTATTTTGAATTAATAAGTAGAGCATCCACACTACCAAGGCCATTATTTTGAAATAATGAGCTGGTTATTTTGAAATCTGTACTCCTGCTTTCCTCAGGGTATGTCTACATTTTATTCCTCTCTCTTGAGAGGAATGCAAATGCAGACACCTGAAATTACAAATGAAGCAGGGATTTAAATATCCTGCACTTCATTTGCATAATCACGTTATGGCGTTATTTTGAAATAGTGCTATTTTGAGATAAAAAATGGGGTTATTTTGAGATAAACCCTTCCCTCAAAATAACCCTTACTCCTCAAGATAATGAGGAGTAAAAGTTATTTCGAGGGAAGGGTTTTATCTCAAAATAACCCAATTTTTCTCTCAAAATAGCGCTATTTCGAAATAGAGCCATAATGCGATTATGCAAATGAAGTCTCCTCTCCTACTAGTAAAGCTCAGAGGGATTAATCTCTCTTGTTCAACATCATTACTCATCACCTTCAGTTGTAGAATGATTTCTACCATGTCCCACATCAAAACAATTTTTATGTACTTTAGAAAAAAAGATTATATCTTGCTCAGTTTGGTAATAATTACAGGCAAAATTCTCCTTTGGGGCAGCATGGATAGGGTTGCCTGTGTATCCTCTGCACACCATAAAAATGGTCTCCCTATGGGCACAGAAGGCAACATTGTGATTAGATCTGTTCAGGGAGCATAAGATCCACATATACACAAATCCATTGGCACTAATATCTCGAACAACTGGTGCAGAAAAGATGTATTGTGCTCTATCCGATGAGTAATGAGCAGGAGCTGATTTTACCTCTGTGTTCAGTGTTGATATAGATATATGTTATATTTGGATCCAGCAGATAAGGACATAAACACAGCTGTCTGCTGCAGTGACTGTATTGTTCTGCAAGGCCAAACCAAAACAGAAACAAAGGTCTGCACTGGGAAATGTCAGTGCAGATCCTTCAATCCTTTAAAGAGACAGGATATCACATTCCTCCACCCTACTTTAAAATACTTTCCATGTTATTATATATACATTTTTATATGGCTTATATAATGCACTAGTTAACCTAATTAAATACTGCAAGTGAACTATTTGAGACTCTTAGAATCATAGAATAATAGGACTGGAAGGGACCTCGAGAGGTCATCGAGTCCAGCCCCCCGCCCTCAAGGCAGGATCAAGCTCCGTCTACACCATCCCTGACAGATGTCTATCTAACCTGTTCTTAAATATCTCCAGAGAGGGAGATTCCACCACCTCCCTTGGCAATTTATTCCAATATTTGACCACCCTGACAGTTAGGAATTTTTTCCTAATGTCCAATCTAAACCTCCCCTGCTGCACTTTAAGCCCATTACTCCTTGTCCTGTCCTCAGAAACCAAGAGGAACAAATTTTCGCCTTCCTCCTTGTGACACCCTTTTAGATATTTGAAAACCGCTATCATGTCCCCCTTTAATCTTCTTTTTTCCAAACTAAACAAGCCCAGTTCATGAAGCCTGGCTTCATAGGTCATGTTCTCTAGACCTTTAATCATTCTTGTCGCTCTTCTCTGTACCCTTTCCAATTTCTCCACATCTTTCTTGAAATGTGGCGCCCAGAACTGGACACAGTACTCCAGCTGAGGCCTAACTAGTGCAGAATAGAGCGGCAGAATGACTTCACGAGTTTTGCTTACAACACACCTGTTGATACAACCTAGAATCATATTTGCTTTTTTTGCAACAGCATCACACTGTTGACTCATATTCAACTTGTGGTCCACTATGACCCCTAGATCCCTTTCCGCCATGCTCCTTACTAGACAGTCGCTTCCCATCTTGTATGTATGGAACTGATTGTTCCTTCCTAAGTGGAGCACTTTGCATTTCTCTTTATTAAACCTCATCCTGTTTACCTCTGACCATTTCTCTAACTTGCTAAGGTCATTTTGAATTATGTCCCTATCCTCCAAAGAAGTCGCAACCCCACCCAGTTTGGTATCATCTGCAAACTTAATAAGAGTACTCTCTATCCCAATATCTACATCATTGATGAAGATATTGAATAGTACGGGTCCCAAAACAGACCCTTGAGGAACTCCACTTGTTATCCCTTTCCAGCAGGATTTAGAACCGTTAACAACAACTCTCTGACTACGGTTATCCAGCCAATTATGCACCCACCTTATCGTGGCCCTATCTAAGTTATATTTGCCTAGTTTATCAATAAGAATATCATGCGAGACCGTATCAAATGCCTTACTAAAGTCTAGGTATATGACATCCACCGCTTCTCCCTTATCCACAAGGCTCGTTATCTTTTCAAAGAAAGCTATCAGATTAGTTTGGCATGACTTGTTCTTCACAAACCCATGCTGGCTATTCCCTATCACTTTATTACTTTCCAAGTGTTTGCATATGATTTCCTTAATTACCTGCTCCATTATCTTCCCTGGGACAGACGTTAAACTGACCAGTCTATAATTTCCTGGGTTGTTCTTATTCCCCTTTTTATAGATGGGCACAATATTTGCCCTTTTCCAGTCTTCTGGAATCTCCCCTGTCTGCCATGATTTTTCAAAGATCATAGCTAAAGGCTCAGATACCTCCTCTATCAGCTCCTTGAATATCCTGGGATGCATTTCATCAGGACCTGGTGACTTGCTGACATCTAACTTTCCTAAGTGATTTTTAACTTATTCTTTGTGTATCCTATCTTCTAAACTTACCCTCTCTCTGCTTGTATTCACTACGTTAGGCACACCTCCAGACTTCTCGGTGAAGACCGAAACAAAGAAGTCATTGAGCATCTCCGCCATTTCCAAGTTCCCTGTTACTGCTTCTCCCTCCTCGCTAAGCAGTGGGCCTACCCTGTCCTTGGTCTTCCTCTTGCTTTTAATGTATTTATAAAAGGTCTTCTTGTTTCCCTTTATGCCTGTAGCTAGTTTGATCTCATTTTGTGCCTTTGCCTTTCTAATCTTGCCCCTGCATTCCCGTGTTGCTTGCCTATATTCATCCTTTGTTAGTTGTCCTAGTTTCCATTTTTTATATGACTCCTTTTTTATTTTGAGATCATGCAAGATCTCCTTGTTAAGCCAAGCTGGTCTTTTGCCATATTTTCTATCTTTCCTACACAACGGAATTGTTTGCTTTTGGGCCCTTAACAACGTCCCTTTGAAATACTTCCAACTCTCCTCAGTTGTTTTTCCCTTCAGTCTTGCTTCCCATGGGACCTTACCTACAAGTTCTCTGAGCTTATCAAAATCTGCCTTCCTGAAATCCATAACCTCAATTGTGGTGGTCTCCCTTCTACCTTTCCTTAAGATCATGAACTCTATTATTTCGTGATCACTGTCCCCTATACTGTCTTCCACTTTCAAGTTCTCAACTAGTTCCTCCCTATTTGTTAAAACCAAATCCAGAACAGCTTCTCCTCTGGTAGCTTTTTCAACCTTCTGAAACAGAAAGTTGTCTCCAATGCAGTCCAGAAACTTATTGGATAGCCTGTGCCTCGCTGTGTTAGTTTCCCAACATATGTCTGGATAGTTGAAGTCCCCCATCACCACCAAATCTTGGGCTTTGGATAGTTTTGTTAATTGTTTAAAAAAGGCCTCATCCACCTCTTCCACCTGGCTAGGTGGCCTGTAGTAGACTCCTAGCATGATATCACCCTCGTTTTTTACCCCTTTTAGCTTAACCCAGAGACTCTCTACACAGCTATCTCCTACGTTCATCTCCACTTCAGTCCAAGTGTGTACATTTTTAATATACAAGGCAACCCCTCCTCCCTTTTTTCCCTGTCTGTCCTTCCTGAGCAAGCCGTACCCTTCCATACCAATATTCCAATCATGCGTCCCATCCCACCAGGTTTCTGTAATACCAATGATATCATAGTTGTATTTATTGGTTAGCAATTCCAGTTCTTCCTGCTTATTACCCATACTTCTCGCATTTGTATATAGGCATCTAAGATACTGATTTGATCTTGCCTCCCTGTTGTGCCCTGACCCTCCTTTCTCCTTGCCATTATAGGCCGTAGTCCCCCCCATTTCCAACCCATCTCCCAGTCCAGCACATTCAGCACTTACCTGTGGGCTTTGCTCACCTGCACCCGACAAACCTAGTTTAAAGCCCTCCTCACAAGGTTAGCCAGTCTGTGTCCAAACAAGGCCTTCCCGCTCCTGGAAAGGTGAACTCCATCTCCGCCAAGCAGTCCTTCCTGGAAGAGCACCCCGTGATCAAGGAAGCCGAATCCCTCCTGGCGACACCATCGTCGCAGCCAGGCATTCACCTCCAGGATGCACCTCTCTCTGCCCGGGCCCCTACCTTTGACAGGAAGGATAGAAGAGAATACCACCTGCACTCCAAACTCCTTCACCCGTACTCCCAAAGCCCTGTAGTCACACTTGATCCGCTCAGTGTCACACCTGGCAGTATCATTTGTGCCCACGTGGATGAGTAGCATGGGGTAGTAGTCAGAGGGCCGGATAATCCTCGACAATGCCTGCGTAACATCTCGGATACGGGCCCCTGGCAGACAGCATACCTCTCGAGATGAGCTGTCAGGGCGACCGATGGGTGCCTCCGTTCCCCTCAGAAGAGAGTCTCCAACCACCACTACTCTACGTTTCCTCCTCGCAGTGGTGGCAGGAGACTGCTCAACCTTGGTGGTGCAAGGCCTGGTCTCCTCCACTGTGGGGGGTGACTCCTTGTCTCCTGCTGAAAGTAAAGAGTAACGGTTATGTAACAACACAGTGGGAGGGTTAGGGGCAAGGGTGGAACACTGCCTGCTGCCGGAAGTAACCAGCTGCCAGTGCTCACCCTGCACTACTGCCTCCTCCATAAGTGGCTGGTCAAGAGTCCCACATCCTAGGACAGTGACCTCCGTGGACTCCACAGGAATACTGTCCAGGAATTCCTCATGGCTTCGAATGCTCCTCAGCCTGGCCACCTCCTCCTGTAGCTCTCCCACCTGCTGCCTGAGAGATTCCACCAGCAGGCACCTTTCACAACGGTTGTTTCCCCCAGCCTGGAGATCACTCAGTGGGAATTGCAAGCCACAAATACAGCAAGACCACACCAGGACCTGGGTAGAGGCATCCATGCTCAGGTTCTCTGTCTGGATACAGGCACAGGTGGAGGAGACAGGAGAAGTACTGGCACAAGCGCTACGGGTCTTCATCACCATCAGTCACTCACTCTGCTCAACTCCCTCTTCAACTCCCCTGTCTGCAGTCCCCTGTCCGCTTCGCTCCCCTGGTCGCACTGCTCTGGCTTTTTAAAGCCTGCTTGCCTAGGTCAGGCCTGCCCCCTTCTGAGTCACACAGGGGAAGGCTGAGCCTGAGGCTAATCAGAGGCAATCAAGGGAACAATGGCAGGCTCTCAGTCCCAACTGCCACAGAAGCTGAAACTGAAACTGCTAGCACTCCCTGGAATCAGACTCAATTCACACTTCAAACTGTAAAATTCAAACAGTCAGGCACACACACACACTCACACCACAGCGTGTACTCTCACCGGGTAGCCTCTTCGGCGGTGGGGTCGCTTTGCTCTCCCTCTTCAACTCCCCTGTCTGCAGTCCCCTGTCCGCTTCGCTCCCCTGGTCGCACTGCTCTGGCTTTTTAAAGCCTGCTTGCCTAGGTCAGGCCTGCCCCCTTCTGAGTCACACAGGGGAAGGCTGAGCCGGAGGCTAATCAGAGGCAATTGCTAGAGATTATTCTGCCCTGAAATAGAAACCAATTAGATCAATATTATACAAATTGAGATACACCACTGGTTTTTACAATGTCTTGATATAATGAGGTGATGGTGGTACAGCATTGTCCTGAACAATAGGAACACTTGGTTGGAAGGAATCAGCCGAATCTGGTACCAAAGTTTCTTCCAGCATGTCATCAAAATTAGGGGTGGCAATTAAAAGAGGTTCGATTGGAGGAACAGTAAGTCCTACTAGAACATCCATGGACTCTGGTACTTGTTGAGAATCAAAAAGTCCATCGGTCACTTCAGTAAAGTGCTGTCAGATACTCTTACAATGAACAAAACAGGTCATCTGCATTTTACAAGTTCTTCAAGAATCTGTTTCACTGCACAGCTATAGTTATGAGTTCACACTTAGTCCCCTACACAAATAAAACGATGGCAAAACTCATGTCATTAATCAATTTTCACGTTTGGAATGTGACTCTATATGAAGTAACATCAGAATGTACCATATCCAGACAAGTACACTAAGATTTTTTTTTTAAGTTTACTTCTGGGTAGTAGCAGATTATGTGTTCCTTCCTCTAAACACACAAGACATTTTCCAATGTCTGCTGATCACTCAAAATGGATTTATTAGCTCTTAAATTATACCTAGTAGATAGCCCCGATCCAACAACAAATGACTTTAGTGGCCTCTGGGAAAGGATCTTTTTGAGCACTATACTAAATAAATAAAATTAGTAGCTCCAGGTTTCTTCTCTAAACTCTCTCACTTCAAATACAAGTGTATTAGTCTTGATTTCTTCAAATGAATATTTCTAATTTCAAAGCCCTCCCTGGGCCTTTTCAAAATTTAAAGCTCTGCTAACTACCAGAACAGAGTAATAACAAGAGAATACCAACAGCAAAATATGCAGATGAACATGTTCATTGGAGGAATATAATGAAGGAGGTGAGTTGTCATATGAACACTTCCTCTCTTCACCATTAAGGAGCCCCCGCTAGCCATGAGGCCCAGGCCCTGAAAGCAGCCATGACACTCACCTTCCAGGTCCAGCAAGAAGGTGAGTGCTGCTATGAGGCTCTGGGAAGGAAATGGGTGGGCTTAGAATTCTTTGTGTGTGTCCATGTAAACATGTGCTTTAGAGGGAACACTAGTCACAAGTCCTTTCTCAGAAAAAGCCCATTGGTTTCACAGAGATTAACATCCAATAGCAAAATATTGAAAGCTGGATTATGTCTTGTACCAATTAGCTAAGCAAATTCGAACTAGTGCATCTAGACTTAAAAACTAGTTCGAATTAACATTTTGCTAATTCGAACTAGCATGTCCATATTGAGTGGACCCTGAACCAAGGTTAAGGATGGCCGGAAGCAGTGCCGGCAGGGCATCAGGTTAGGACTCAGGAAAGTCTCAGGCTAGCCGAGGGCTGTGCTTAAAAGGACCCAACCCCCACCCCGGACAGACAGTTCTCAGGGGTTCCCCGCTTGCTTGTCTAACTCGATGAGGGACAGCAAAGCAGTCCTGGCTTGGAGTGCCCTGAGTGCCCATGCTCGGCACATCACAGCACTCGGCCATCAGCCCAGCTGCACTTGCCGCAGGCTGCCATCCAGGAAGGGGGATCAATCGGGGGGCTGCAGGAGAGCTTCCACCCTGAGGAGCCCGCAGAGCCAGCCCAGTCCTCCCCATCGGGGGCTCGTACCCCATTCCTCCCTCACCTCCTTCCACTTACCCCTCCATAACCCCCCTTCCTGATGTACAAAATAAAGGGCACGTGTGTTCAAAAATAGAAACTCTCTTTATTGAACAAAACTCGGGGAGACTGGGAAAAGGAGGTGGGAGAGGGGAAGAGAGAGGGTGGGAGAGGGGAGGGCAACTAAAATGATCAGGGGTTTGGAACAGGTCCCATATGAAGAGAGGCTAAAGAGACTGGGACTTTTCAGCTTAGAAAAGAGAAGACGGAGGGGAGATATGATAGAGGACTATAAAAGCATGAGTGGTGTGGAGAGGGTGCATAAAGAAAAGTTCTTCATTAGTTCCCATAATTGAAGGACTAGAGGACACCAAAGGAAAGGAATGGGTAGCAGGCTTCAAACTAACAACAGAAAGTTCTTCTTCACAAAGCAAATAGTAAACCTGTGGAACTCCTTGCTGTAGGAGGCTGTGAAGGCTAGAACTTTAACAGAGTTTAAAGAGAAGTTAGATAAATTCATGGAGGTTGGGTCCATGGAGTGCTATTAGCCAGCGGGTAGAAATGGTGTCCCTGGCCTCTGTTTGTGGAAGGCTGGAGATGGATGGCATGAGACAAATGGCTTGGTCATTGTCTTCGGTCCATCCCCTCCAGGGACTCTAGTGTTGGCCGCTGTTGACAGACAGGCTACTGGGCTAGATGGACCTTTGGTCTGACCCAGGATGGCCATTCTAAGCTCAGGGCTCAGGGTCGGGGGTCTCAGTGGACCCCCTTGATTTTCATGCACACCTGCTCCTGGGTGGCCCCCCTGGCTAAGACTACTCCATGGACCCAACCTCCATGACTTGATCTCACTTCTCTTTAAACTCTGTTCTAGTTGTAGCCTTCACAGCCTCCTGCAGCAAGGAGTTCCACAGGTTAACTATTTGCTTTCTGAAGAAGAACTTTCTCTTACTAGTTTGAAGCCTGCTACCCATTCCTTTCCTTTGGTATTCTCTAGTCCTTCTTTATGGGAACTCATGAAGAACTTTTCTGAATGCACCCTCTCCACCCAACCCCTGCTTTTAGAGACCTCTATCCTGTCCCCACTCCATCTCCTCTTTTCTAAGCTGAACAGTCCCAGTCTCTGTAGCCTCTCTTCATCTGGGACCTGTTCCCAACCCCTGATCATGTTAGTTGCCCTCCCCTCTCCCAGCCTTTCTCTTCCCCTCTCCCACCTCCTTTTCCCAGTCTCCCCCAGTTTTGTTCAATAAAGACAGAGTCCATGTTGGAAGGAACGTTATCTTTATTTTGTACATCCGGAAGGGGGGCTAGGGAAGGGTAAGTGGAAGGAGGTGAGGGAGGAATGGGGTACGAGCCCCCGATGGGGAGGACTGGGCTGGCTCTGCGGGCTGCTGGGGGTGGAAGCTCTCCTGCAGCCCCCCAATTGCCCCCTCTCCTCAGATGGCAGTCTGCGGCAAGTGCAGCTGGTCTGATGGCCGAGTGCTGTGATGTGCTCAGTGTGGGCACTCCGGGCACTCCAAGCCAGGACCGGTTTGCAAGCGGAGCACCCCTGAGAACTTTCTGTCCGGGGTGGGGGTCGGGTCCCTTTAAGCGCAGTCCTCGGCTAGCCTGAGACAGCATCTCCACGCTCTAAGTCCTCCTCTGATGCCCTGCCGGCACTGCTTCCGGCCATCCTTAAGCCCTGTTCAGGGTCCACTCAATGTGGACATGCTAGTTCGAATTAGCAAAACGCTAATTCGAACTAGTTTTTAGTTCTAGACGCGTTAGTTCGAATTAACTAATTCGAACTAAGTTAGTTCGAACTAACTCTGTAGTGTAGACATACCCCTACACAGTAATTGCAGTAATGGAAGGATAGATCACTGATCACTTTGCCAGGCACATGAAAGCTGAGGCAAGTTCCATGCACAAGGGGCAGAGTTAATTTAGTGTTTGCAACCTTAAATTTGGTTTAAGCTGATTTTTTTGTCCTTCCAAAGTTAATACTCATTAATGTATTTTATAACATAACAATAAACATAGAGATCTATGTTCTTCTCTATTTCTACCAACAATAAAAATGTGCACATTTATACAAAAGATAATTGGATCCTCAATCATACCAATCACAGACAAATCAAAATACAATGTGTTTTTATTTTATTTTAAGTAAGAGTATCACAGCAGAGATCATTTTTGCAAAATTATTGTGGTGAGTTACCATAGTGACTAAAGTAAATTAAAAAATGTCAGCAGTTTTTATCTCAGAATATTGAATATCATCCCCTCACAAACACTAAAGAAACTGATTGACACCATGGACCAGTTTATAGTCATAGGCATAATAAGATACTTGTACTGTTTTATGCATGTAAAACATTACCTCAATTTAATCAGTCCAATCGCTGATACTTAGGCATAACTTTTCAGTGCTGAGAACAGCTGTTAACGTGTGTTTGCATGCATACTGATAGTGCAGTTGATGCATTTGCACATTCAGAAAAGGTAACTGCATATATAAATGAATTGATGGAGGCACAGTTACTAGCTCTGCATGTATAAAATACACTTTTATATACACATATGGTAGGAGTTTTCAGAAATGTGTTCGTATTTTTGTGGTTACATCTGTTGCACCCATGATTGAAAAGTGTGCTATTTAAAGTTAGTATTATTATTCATCGCTTTCTATTTAGATATATATAATACTCTCCAGCAACATACCGAGTAGTATCATGTAATGAAGGAATAGTGATGGCAAACTAATTTTTTAAATCATTTTTCATTATTTAACTATTTGTGAGTGTTAATACTGAGAAATAGGGGGTGTGCTAAGGACTGCAAAAACCTAGCATACAAGGAGGAAAAGTATTGTGTCAGAAAATTTAAAAGTGGAACAGATTGACAGAGTAATTCTGACATGCACAGTCCTTATCTACGGTAGGGGGATTTTGTTGCCCTTAATGGAAGGTTTGATTGTTGAACACCTCTTAAAAATCAGTTCACTTCAGTTCCACTACCAAACCAATGCTGCATTTGTGTGAAGTTATGGTGGCTCACAAAGTGTCAGAGGAGGAATTCCAGGTAGAAAGCTTATACAGATGAAGCTCTCTCTGTAGCCATACTTCCCCCTGTTCATTAATAGATGGTGTCAGGGAGCTCCTTCTCCTCTGGAACCTCTGTCCATCTGGAGTTTAGGATAAAATATTGTATGCAGATGAAATATCTCTAAATCCATTCTTCTCCCTGTTCACCAACAGATGGAAGAAGATTAATTTTTACTTTCAGGCCACTGAGTATATTTCTATGTAACGATGTACAATAGGGCTATATGGGTATGTTTACACTACAAAGTTAATTCGAAATAACAGCTGTTATTTCGAATTAACTTTAATAGCATCTACACATACAAACCGCTATTTTGAAATAAATTTGAAATAGTGGATCCCTTATTTCAAATTTGGTAAACCTCATTTCACGAGGAATAACACCAAATTCGAAATAGCTAATTCGAAATCAGTGCTGTGTAGACACTTATTTCGAATTAGGGGGCCTCCAGCCCTTCCTACTTTCCCCTGGTGGTCACTCTGGCCCAAACCAGGAAAACTCCCCTCCTCTCCCGAAGCCCCGGGGCCCTTAAAGGGGCAGACTCTGGACACTGGGCACGTGCAAGAGCCAGGCCTGCCAGCAGCCGCAGACCCTCAGCCAGTGGCCACAGAATGGTAGCCAGTGGCAGGCAGCTCTCCCCCGCCCAGTCCCCCAGCACCAAGGGGCCAGCCAGGGGCCGTAGACAGCGCGCGCCCTCATGGACTAGTGCAGAGATCATGGACCTCATTGAGGTTTGAGGGCAGGCCCCCAACGTCCATCATCTCTGCACTAGGTGGAGGAAAGCGGCTGTCTACAGCCGCATAGCGGCAACCATGGCCAGGGAAGGCCACAGGCACACCCAGGAGCAGGTGCGCCTGAAGGTGAAGGAGCTGTGGCAGGCGCACCCCAGGGCCACCAGGGGCAGCGCCGCAGCCGGGGCTAACAACTGCCCCTACTTCCCCACCCTTGACCGAACCCTGGGGGGCGGGGCGGTCCAGTCCACGCCAGCCCGGGGGCCAGCAAGCCGGGAGCTGAGGGCCCTGATCCAGGCGCAGCATAGGAGCCACCACCAGCTGTCCCAGCACAGGAGTCGGCAGGGTTGTCCGAGGAGGCCATACCGGGTAAGTGCCAGCACTGTCCCCTACCCTGGGGGAAGGCAGGGAGGGAGACCAGGGACTGCACGCGTGGCCATGCCTCCCACGGATTAGGCAGCCACCTGTGCATATGCGAGCACGTGCCATGCCATCCTTGGGCACATGGCTCCAGCTGCATGACACCCCAGGACATGGTCCAATAGGCACACGCATGTGTTAACAGACCTGACATGCTCCCGACCCCAGGGCGGGACCCAGCAGGACACTCTCCCTTCACACACCCCCTCTACACAGAGGCAGGGGACATCTCTCCCCCACCCTGCTTTCACTATACATGGCACAAGGGCATGGGTTCAGTCTTGGGGCAGTTCCCAGTCCCAGGGAAAGACAGGCATCCTGACCATGGCCTCTGTGCAAGCACATCAGCTCTGATGGTGCAGGGCATGGTCACCCTCACGTTGCAGAGGGGGCTGGGCATCATCCACTGTGTCCCCAGGGAGAACTGACCCTTCTCTTCTTTCTCTACAGCTGCACCAGCTGCTTGGGCAGGGCGCATCACCCCACCCGGGACAAGCTCCCATACCCGCAGCTTCAGCAGGACCACCACCACACGGCAGGGGTACCAGGACCAGCACCTGTGGCCCCTGCGAGCCCTGCACCACACCAACCAGGCCTGGATGCAGGAGGACCTGCAGCTCCGCTGGGAGCAGCTTGCTCAGGATCGTGCCATGTGCTCAAACCTGCAGGCCCTGCTGCAGAGCATGCTGCCCTGTGCCGGTCCTGCACCTGCTGCCCCCCCTCAGCTACTGTTCCTCCTCCTGCTCCTGCCACCCCTCCCACCTCTTCCTCCTCAACCTCCACACCCTCCTCCTCAATCTTCACACCCTCCACCTCAACTTCCGCACCCTCCTCCTCCTGCAATGAGGTGTATTTGCAGGGCTTTATTTCAAATGCCTGTTTCACTGCCGCATGTAGACGCGGGCAGTTATTCCGGGCTTGTCAATTTCAAAAATGGCGCCCAGCCGGGAAGATGCAAATCAAGCATGGGATATTTAAATCCCAGGCTGGATTTGCAATTCCGAATGCCTACATTTGCAGCCCTATTCCGAAATAGGCTGCAAGTGTAGACATACCCTTACAGGTTTTAGGTCTGTAGGTTTAGTGCATTATTGCTGAATATAATGCAAAGCAGAGTGTGATGCAAGTAAGTGGACACAATAAAGGCAAACTAGATCACTGGGCTACATATCGACAAAATTCTGTAAGTAGACAAGTCCTAAATGTGAAAGCAGGCTCTTTGCTGGCCAGGCTTCTCACGCGTATTGCCATCCAAGCAAAAGGTCAACTTCCCCTTGATGAAAACCCTTATACTATGTAACTTAAAGATCAGCGACGAACAGGAACCAAAACCAGACCCAAAAAGTTCATGTAAAGTTCATGCTGGTTGTGCTGACTGTGCCATGCCCGATAAGGCAGAAAAGGAAAAACAGGAAACCATCTCACCCCCTTACTCCTGTCACTTAACAGACAGGGTCTGCTAGCCTATCACAAAAAGCGCGCAAAAGCTTTCTCTATAAAACAGCTTCCCCTCCTGTATCAAATTGAGGAATCCCGAATAAACATTGGATGGCAGAATACGAGCCAGGCCCAAGGACTGATCACCCGAAGGCCACGTCCTGCTCACCAAACCAGAGTTCCTGTAGAGCGTAATGTATACCAACTATGCTGTTGTTGCTGTTGTACTTTGTGTTTTTTCTAAGTGTGAGTATTGCTTTCTAAACTTAGTTAAAAGTTTTGTTAAGTAGTATTGTTAAGAGTTTTAGATAAGTAATTAGACTTATGAGTAAGATTAATGTAAACATAACTCTTGATAATCCCTGGTCCCTTATTGACAACTATTGGGACTTAGAAAAAGCTCAGGGAATTTTCATTTATTGTATTGCACTTTGCTTATTGCTCCTACTAATAGTTATTTGGCGGCCACGCATGTAAGAGACTAATAAAGAAAAACTATAATTGGAAGTATTCTAATAAAAGTTTAAAAGATATTTAGTAATAGTTTGCCTGTTTCTGCGCCTTCCTGGGACTAGCCACATTTCCAAACCTTTTACTTTAAACCACACTAAAATCAAAGAAAGTCAAATACTTTGATGATGAGAGCTGTATAAGTAGACATATAGCTATCAATGATGAAATTACTTGCTCTTATTTAATTATGCTTCACACAAAGTAAACACTCTATTTGCAACAAGGAAAGAAAAGAATTTCTCAAAATCCTATTTATTTAAAACAGGAAGCTGTTGGTTTGTTTCTGATACATCAAAATAAAGGTGCTCTAGAAAGGTCCAAACCTTTTGACGGCTGTGGAGTGTCTGTTTCCCATTAACATCAAAGGGAGCTGAAGTCATTCAGTTTCTTGCTGACTCCCCAGCTCTTAAATGCCTAATCACAGTTTCACCAAAGTCAGTGGGAATTTGCTACTGGCTTCATGGGGAACAGAATTGGTATCTTAAGTTTCATGGAGAGATTTACAAAGTTCTTTAGATGATTTAATTTGCAAGCTTGTGACTGACTTCCCCCCACCAACTACTAGAAATTAACTACCTCTCTCAACAAAATTCCATCATATTAGATTTTGTCACTGCCTATACTAGAAGTGCACTTGAACGCGGAATTAATTTCTGATAATATTAAAATGTAATGCAAACTAAGTTTCTATCAGACACTGGAAAGCACTGGGTTCCTGGAAATAATGAAAATGTGAATGTTTGCGTTTTCAAATGCAAATGCTCTTTAAAAACTGTTGCTCCACAAACAATTAAGTCTGACATTGTATAATGTATTTTTGCAATAGACATGCTTAGCCCTTCCAAGTCAATCGAGTTCTGCCAGAAATGAATTTGACCTATTGCCCTGCATGGTTCCAATTTTCTAAATCTGTATTGTTTGCCAGTCTTTTCATAACATAACTTCTAACAATGCAGTGTTTCTTGCCTTAAATCTGAAAGTAGTTTGAATAGATTAATTCTTATGATGACAAAAAACTTGTGCAATAGGCGACTGATCTTTTTTCTTAATGACATTTCTTTTCTTTAATGTTCTTAAATTACACATTTTCTGATGAACAGGTATTTTTATTAAGTAGAAATATTTTCAATACTCTATAATAGAAAACTTCTTTACAGTTACTATATTGGAAATGTTGCAAGTATTTTATTCAGCTGAAAGACTCCCATTGACTCCAACACATTTTCGATCAGACCCTAGTTGTGCAACTCTAGTTATGACCACTGGATCTCAGTAAACATGGCTTGTCCTCATTGCGGCCTTCTATACTGACCTATGCAAATATTGTGCTGCAGAACCTGTTTATAAATTATATATATGTATAGTACATGGGACCATTGAACATCTGCTCCACTCACAACATCCCTTTTGCAGGGATTCATTCATACACATTGGTGGTGGCTCATCACAGCACGAATAATTTTACCTGTTTAATAGATCATGTCAGGAATTATTCAGTGGACAAATACTTCATACTATAGGCCCAACCTATAAAGATTATCATAGATGGGAGCAGGATTCTGCCTTCTAGTGTTATCTACCATGGAAAAACAATTTCCGTTTTCAAATGATACATTATTGTAATTCAGGTTAAGAAATGTCACTTTTAACACCATCCACTTTTAACACCATCCAAAAAAAAAAGTCACAATAATTAATGGACTTGAATTTTTCCCAAAAGTGACACTCCAATTTTTCTAGGTGCACATTTTAATAACATTCTGAACTTCTTTAGTATCTGCTAGCTGAGGATTTCAAAGGAGTTTACAAGCAGTAAATGAGTTTCACACAAAAAAACTACTTGAAAAAGTACTGTAATGTTATTCTATCCATTTCTGGATATGCAAACTGAAGAACAGATAGAAACAGTCAATGTTCTATCAGTCATTAGGGTTCAGAAAAGGACAACTAAAATGATTAGGGGTTTGGAACGGGTCCCATATGAAGAGAGGTTAAAGCGACTGGGACTTTTAAATTTAGAAAAGAGGATACTGAGTGGGGATATGATAGAGGTATATAAAGTTGTGAGTGGTGTGGAGAGGGTGAAAAAAGAAAAGTTATTTATTAGTTCCCATAATAGAAGAACCAGAGGACACCAAATGAAATTAATGGGTAGCAGCTTTAAAACTAATACAAGAAAGTTCTTCTTCACACAGTGCATAGCCAACCTGTGGAACTCCTTGCCAGAGGAGACTGTGAAGGCTAGGATTATAACAGAGTTTAAAGAGAAGCTAGATAATTTCATGGAGGTTAGGTCCATAAAAGGCTTTTAGCCAGGGGATAGAAATGGTCTCTGGCCTCTGTTTGTCAGAGGCTGGAGAAGGATGGCAGGAGACAAATCACTTGATCATTGTCTTTGGTCCACACCTGGCACTGGCCACTGTCGGCAGACAGGCTACAGAGCTAAATGGACCTTTGGTCTGACCCAGTATGGCCATTCTTATGTTCTTATTGTTCAAATTCACACTGTGTACAAATTGCTGTAATATATTGGGAATAACCCCGACTAGTAAGGTGCTCTCTCATCGTCTGCCTTGTAACTTTGGGGCCTTAATGCTACTCTGCTATAGCCCAGAGCCTTAATACCAGTAGCCAGCCTACAAGCATAAAGGACTCCCCCAGGTCTCCACCAGCCTAGTTACCTCTTGCAGAGTGACTTTACCAGGCCATCCTTCCCCAAGTCTCCCTAAATATCTCTACTCTGAGCTCTTAGGGTACATCTACACTTGCTCCCTAGTTCGAGCTAGGGATGCAAATGTAGCTGACCGAAATTGCTAATGAAGCGGGGATTTAAATATCCCGCACTTCATTAGCATAATCTCACCCGCGCGCTATTCCACTCAACAGCTGATTTGAGCCAGGAAGTGCGCTCCGGGACATGTTAGTTTGAATCAAACCCCTTGGTTCAAATTAACGTAACTCCTAATTTTTTGAGTAATGGCCAAATACTGGTCATGACAATTCACTTTCAGAATATGATCTGAAGAAGTGGGTCTGTCCCATGAAAGCTCATCACCTAATAAACCATCTTGTTAGTCTTTAAAGAACTACATAATTGCTTTTTTTGAGTTGCCAATCTGTAGCCTCAAAAAATCAGAAAGAAAGAAAGAAAGAAAGAAAGAAAGAAAGAAAGAAAGAAAGAAAGAAAGAAAGAAAGAAAGAAAGAAAGAAAGAATCTTGGACCATTTAGCCCAATCCTGCAATTATTTTCACAGATGTTTGATTTTACTCTGCATGTAACCTCGTTGAATTCACATGAGTATGTCTGAGCACACGTCTATATGTTTGTAGTGTTGTTTGTGAATTCAAATTATTAAAAATATTTAAATTCCCCCACTTCAGATGAGGCTTTCCTTTTGATTTGCTCTATCAATTATACTATACATAATGATACTAAACACCAATTTATAGAAGAATAAGAAAAAAGCTTTTTTTCTGTTTGTTTTTTGGTCTCTTTTTGCTTTTTACTAATAAGTACTATGGGTCATAGGTCCTATGAAAGCTTTTCTTTTCTTTTGTCCAGAATGGTTATAATCCTGTTCCTGAAAACACGATTTTAACTTTACTTACCTCAGTATTCTCCCTGACTTCAATTCAGCAAAAGATTGCAAATGGGAGTAATTCCAACAAGACTACAAATATGAGTGAAGATAAATGTGCATAAGTGTTTCCAGGATCAAAACTCAAATATTTTTTTATTTGCCACTTTATATTATTACCGCTTGAAGGACATAGCTTGCTTCAGTATGTTCCTTATTAAGAGCATTAGGAAAATTCCATGGAACAGAATGTGGAATGTATTAATTTACTGAAATCAAAGTATTCATTCTTTTGCAATGAAATACAAAGTTTTAAAAGCATCTACCTTTTTAAAAAGAAATCTTTGAGAAGGGACTTTTGCTTTTAGTGATATTTGTAGTACATGCTGAAATAAAACACATACCAGAAGGCTCTTATTGTGCTGATGAGCCTGCTGCAATAGAAATTTGCATACTAGCTGCCATAAATGAAAGTCAGTGTTATTTTGAGGGCTACAATATATGAGACATAATAATTTGATTTGAAACACTTCTTAATTCGGTTAGTTAGCTGACATTCATCATTAGATTTCACTAATTATGACAAGGTTGACATTCCCATGACCAGTTTTTTGATTGCTTACTTTTCTGATCCCTTACAGTTGCCAGATAAGGATGAAAGGCAGTAGAAAACATGTTATTTGAGACAATCCATTTGTATGGTATTGCAAATAAAAATGATTTTCAGCTTGAGCTGAAGGTAAGAAGAAAAATGGAGGGCAAGTGTCTTAAAATAAGTTGGAAGAGGTCTTATTGACGTTTATTTCAATAGTTGTGGCTAAATAATTACCAAACCCACGAGATCAGTGAAGAGAGAGCCTTGATACACATGGCAAGATTCATCCAAGCAGAAACATTCAGTCAAGTTATTCCACTTGACACTTCAGGAGCTTTTGCAATGAGCTCCACCCACTCTAAATTTTCATCACAGATACTCAGTAACACAGACATAGTCAGTAGAAGTTGAGTATCTGGAGGGGAGTTGGCATTAGGCAAACCAGGCCTTGTCTATACAGCTGTTCTACAGTGGGGAATAGCTCTGATTAGCAATTGAGTGGCTAGAAAAGGAAGAAACTGCACTTATGCTGATTGTTAAATATAGTCTAGTTAGCTCAGTTGATGCAAACCACAGCTTTCACTAAACCAAAGAGTCAGGACTTATGCCTCATAGACTGTGGTATCAAAGGCCAATGCAGGCTGTTGCTCTACTGTGTTTCAGCCTGAGTCCCTGCCTTCCCTTCTACCCTAAAGCAGGAAGGGGCTCAGCTCCAGCAGGTGACCTGGAGCCCAGATCTGCTGGCCAGGGTAGCTCAGGGTGGCACGTGGGTCAACCAGGACTTCAGGCTAGCCTAGGAGGAGGTTGGGGAAATGTCTCGGACCAGCACTGGGGCCAGCCCAGAGCCAAGGGAATAAGCAGTTCAGCCTGGTACTGCAGAGGCCAGCAGCTCAGCCCCGTGCAGGGGGTGGTCTTGCACTGGGGTGTATGGCCCCACGCTGGGGTTAGCCTGGCTCTGGAGGAGTCATCTGATTGGCTGGTGTGGGCAGGTCTGGGATCTTCCAGTCAAAGGCAAGTAGAAGGACAGCTCAGGACCCCTCCAGACACAGTGGGTGGGGCCTGGGTTAGGGTCAATGGATTAGCTTCTCCAAAATGTGGGGGGTCACCCATAGCCCATGTTGTACAGGTGCATTGACTGCCATACTGGGATGTTTTCAAGAGTACGCAATGCCTGAAATGGAGGTGTGTGATTTTGGGAGGTAAAGAAGAATTTGAAGCTGAATTCAGGTTCTTCTGAGACTTCTAGTCATTTCATCTGTATTTAGATACCAGGATACCAATACATTAACCAATCTTACCTTACTACATGGTAACAAACAGTACAAGCCAATTGCAGCAGAAATTAATAATATTATAGTTACATAATGCATTGGCCAGATCCCACCGTAATCTATATAAATACAGTAAATAGTAACAAATCAGCTACTAATGAGAGACTGAAGAGAATTCACTCTATTGCTTATCTTTTCCAGAATCAAATTCTACCTATCCATGCCCCATAAACTCATCTAAGGTTTTGCCAAGATTTTCAGGGATGGAAAACTTCCTCCAGTGTCATGCCAGTTAGCTTGGCTGTCCACGGTGCACACAAAATATCAGTACAAATTATTTAAGCAGGAGTGCATGCAAGCCAGATTTAGCCCTGGTTTCATGAAAAAATATCTTACTCTGATGAATAGGACATACATTTATCTTTCCATCTGTTTAGGTTCTTAAATTATACTTGTTTCTGTAATATCTGCTAATAGCTGATCTTGGTGATATTCTAGATGTGGCAATTCATAATTCAGCCTCAGTTGCACTGATATTGTTGGTGCTATTCTCATCTCTTGTTCCAACTAGTCCTATCATTTTCTCAGAGTACTGGATAAGTGACAGGCACAGCATCAGTTATTTTTATACAAGACAGTAAGAGAGAGCAGTATGTAAAGAATATATACTTGCATTCAATGAGTAATTGGGAGATGGTACTGATATTCATGAAATGTAAAGTTTAGTACATTTATATTCAGGATAATCATATGCTTCTTCCGGAACCTGGCAACTCTGTAAGCATAAGGTAGAGTGCATGAATCCTTTCCAAGCTCTCATTCTACGTGAACATCAAATGAGAAATTTTTTTATTTCTAGGCCAGCACTTTATCAAAAAAACCTTTTATATTGCACTGAATGTGGTAGTAACAATGAAATAGCCTTTTTTGTGTATTAACATTGTTTGTTTAAATGTTTTCTTGTAACTGATTTGAATATTGTTTTCAGTAATGGAAAAAGATCTTCTTAAAGAACCATCCATGAGTGTGTGTCTGTGCACAGATATAGCTGTGGCTGGGAATTTAATCTGTCAGCACATAAATATAATCATATCATGATCACTTGCACCTAAGCAACCCCTAATTTTCTCTGATCAGTTCTTCTTTAGCTGTCAAGATATAGTCTAATATAGAATCCCCCGCAGTGGCTGAAATAAATATAAATGTATAAGGAACTTTAAAGAAATGTTTGCTCTTGTATGCATGCATGCTGATGCAGCATTCCAGAATTTAGCTGATTTATGTTTCTTACTCTGTACAATGTCAGCATAAGTAAATAACAGGTGAGACAGAATGTCGAAAGAAATTGCTAAATTATCTTCAAAATAAGCTAACAAGGGAAAGACCAAGGCCACAAAATCAGACCAATAAAATAAAACCAGCTAGTGGAATTAATGGCAGAGAATAATTGTGAAAGCAGACAGAAGTTTTAGTAAGGTAAAATGTATTAGTTGTGATTTATGCATAAAAATATTTTAGCTGGCAGTTTAGGTGCACAGTTAAGGTAATAGAATCTGTGAAAATTAGAGAAGAGGCTATAAAATATAGCAATATATAGCAATAAGAGCATGAAATAGAATAGGGGATGAACACAGCAGAGAGTGGTGATTTACAAAAGGTGGCCTTCTCCCTAAGGCTGTGTCCAGACTCAGGGTTTTTTTCGAAAAAAGTAGCCTTTTTTCAAAAAAACTTCACCTGCGTCTAGACTGTAGCCACGTTCTTTCGAAATTAAATCGAAAGAACTCGGCTTTTCTTTTGACGCTGGTAAACCTAATTTCACGAGGAAGAACGCGTTTTTTCGAAAGTGCTCTTTCGAAAAAAGGCGTTCTTGAATGCAAACAGGGGTTTTTCAAAAGAGAGCATCCAGACTGCCTGGGTGCTCTCTTTCGAAAAAGCGGCTTGCTTTTTTGAAAGTTCCGCTTGCAGTCTAGACGCTCTTTTTCGAAAGAGGCTTTTTCGAAAGTATCTTTCAAAAAAGCCTAGCAGTCTAGACATAGCCTAAGAGAAGTAACTTGAGCAACTATTTTTCTTGCCTTATCTGTTTCTGTAAGGCTAAATTTCCCATAACACATACAGTCATGTGAATCCCAGGCCTGGCTAATTTTCCCACAATGAAAACAAAGTTATATGGCTCTCATGGTGATTCACACAGCTATATTAGAAGTAAATCAGTGCATTGGTTTAAGGCAGGTGTAAGCTTCAAGGAGACCACATAAGAGAATCAAGGATGGACTATAAGTCAACATACCATAGGAGAAAGTAGTTTAATGTTTCACGGAATGTATTTCAAATTAAATATTTCAGGTGAGTTAAAAGTCAGACTATTCTGATGTGGGGTGAACTGTTCTGAAATGAAATATTTCATTTTAATTTTCTTGATGAAAATAATCAAACATTTTGTGAAAAAAATAAAATAGAAAAAAAGATTTTTGTAGAAACTAAACTGTCTGTTGGAAAACTCCTGATCAACTCAAATTAAGAGCTCATCTACTTTCCTTATGTGATAAGGATGTGAGTTAAGGGCAAACTTTTCATTTCCTACTTCTTGTTAACTTGTGCCTCAAAGGTGGTTTTATTCAGAATAGTTTTGTATTTAATAATATATAATCTGATGTCCTGCAATAGCAGCCCCCATTGTTTGACTGTTGCACAAGTGGTAGTTATGTGCGAACAGCAGATAATAACATTGGATAAAATAGGGAGGTAGTATTTTCTTGCTCTGAATCTTTAATGTTGCCTCTTTTTGAGGAAAAAAATCAACTAAACATTTTAACTGTTTATCTAGTATATAAGAACAAGTTAGGAACAGATTGTTTCATATGATAAACTACCTAGAGCACCTGCCATCATGGTAAGTAACTGGCATTCCAGCTAATGTTGCTCAAAGCCACATCCTACAATCTATTCATTTGACTGCCAATTCAGAAAAAAAAAACCCTCATGTTCTTAAATCCATCCCTAGCTAGAATTATACATAAGCAAATCTTAAGGGTGACCATTTGATCATTAATAGTTATATCCTGATTCGAATTTTGGTTGGTATTCTACAAAAGATGCTAGTGCTTTTAGGGTCTAATCAGAAGACTATTTATTCCAGAGAGCCCTTTCATTGGCTCCATTGGGCTTTGAATTACTCTGTTGGAAAAGGTTTCAGTCAGAAGCTAGAATTACAGTAATTGAACCTGTTACTGGAATTTTTGAACTCAACTGCCTAGATTTCTGTTCCGATATTAAAGGTTGTGGCCTGCCCTGTGAATTCTCCAGGGAAAAGTTGCTAACCAAAGACTAGCTAGCTTTCCTCCTGAAAGATATATCTACAGCTGTCTGATCAAGAATTGATAGCAAACAATACGTTCTTTGAAATCAAAATAGTATTTATTTAGAAGTGAGGTTACAATGAAGGAAGAGAGATAGGGGTAACATACAAATAAAACAGTAAATATTACAGTTACAGTTTAAAAGAGAGAAACCTACTAAATAAAAACTCGACACTGCATGCACAACTCCACCTAGCGCTATAACACAACAATTTCCCAATATAATTATTTACTTTTTATTCTATAATAATATCTATTACATATACCAATGAAATAACTAACTAGCATATAAAATATGTTACATTTACCAATACAGGCAGTCCCCGAGTTACGCGGATCCGACTTATGTCGGATCCGCAGTTACGAACGGGGCACTTCCTCTCCCTGGTCTCGAGCAGACCAGGGAGAGGAAGCAAAGTGGCGGCGGAACGCGCGGCCAGCTGACAGCCCAGACGCGTCTGGGCTGTCAGCTGGCCACGCGCTCCGCTCTGCTCCCCCCCCCCCCCTCTGCAGACCAGGGGGAGGGGGAGCAGAGCGGAGCAGAGCAGAGCGGCGGAACGCGCAGCCAGCTGACAGCCCAGACGCGTCTGGGCTGTCAGCTGGCCTTGCGTTCTGCCGCTCTGCTCTGCTCTGCTCCGCTCTGCTCCCCCTCCCCCTGGTCTGCAGACCAGGGGGAGGGGGAGCAGAGCGGAGCACGCGGCCAGCTGACAGCCCAGACGCGTCTGGGCTGTCAGCTGGCCGCGCGTTCCGCCGCTCTGATGTGCTCCGCTCTGCTCCCCCTCCCCCTGATCTGCAGGGGGGGGGGAGCAGAGCGGAGCACGCGGCCAGCTGACAGCCCAGATGCGTCTGGGCTGTCAGCTGGCCTTGCGTTCTGCCGCTCTGCTCTGCTCTGCTCCGCTCCGCTCTGCTCCCCCTCCCCCTGGTCTGCAGACCAGGGGGAGGGGGAGCAGAGCGGAGCACGCGGCCAGCTGACAGCCCAGACGCGTCTGGGCTGTCAGCTGGCCGCGCGTTCCGCCGCTCTGATGTGCTCCGCTCTGCTCCCTCTCCCCCTGATCTGCAGGGGGGGGGGGGGGGAGCAGAGCGGAGCACGCGGCCAGCTGACAGCCCAGACGCGTCTGGGCTGTCAGCTGGCCGCGCGTTCCGCCGCTCTGATGTGCTCCGCTCTGCTCCCTCTCCCCCTGATCTGCAGGGGGGGGGGGAGCAGAGCGGAGCACGCGGCCAGCTGACAGCCCAGATGCGTCTGGGCTGTCAGCTGGCCGCGCGTTCTGCCGCTCTGCTCTGCTCTGCTCTGCTCTGCTCCGCTCCGCTCTGCTCTGCTCCCCCTCCCCCTGGTCTGCAGACCAGGGGGAGGGGGAGCAGAGCGGAGCACGCGGCCAGCTGACAGCCCAGACGCGTCTGGGCTGTCAGCTGGCCGCGCGTTCCGCCGCTCTGATGTGCTCCGCTCTGCTCCCCCTCCCCCTGATCTGCAGGGGGGGGAGCAGAGCGGAGCACGCGGCCAGCTGACAGCCCAGATGCGTCTGGGCTGTCAGCTGGCCGCGCGTTCTGCCGCTCTGCTCTGCTCTGCTCTGCTCCGCTCCGCTCTGCTCTGCTCCCCCTCCCCCTGGTCTGCAGACCAGGGGGAGGGGGAGCAGAGCGGAGCACGCGGCCAGCTGACAGCCCAGACACGTCTGGGCTGTCAGCTGGCCGCGCGTTCCGCCGCTCTGATGTGCTCCGCTCTGCTCCCCCTCCCCCTGATCTGCAGGGGGGGGGGAGCAGAGCGGAGCACGCGGCCAGCTGACAGCCCAGATGCGTCTGGGCTGTCAGCTGGCCTTGCGTTCTGCCGCTCTGCTCTGCTCTGCTCCGCTCCGCTCTGCTCCCCCTCCCCCTGGTCTGCAGACCAGGGGGAGGGGGAGCAGAGCGGAGCACGCGGCCAGCTGACAGCCCAGACGCGTCTGGGCTGTCAGCTGGCCGCGCGTTCCGCCGCTCTGATGTGCTCCGCTCTGCTCCCTCTCCCCCTGATCTGCAGGGGGGGGGGGGGAGCAGAGCGGAGCACGCGGCCAGCTGACAGCCCAGATGCGTCTGGGCTGTCAGCTGGCCGCGCGTTCTGCCGCTCTGCTCTGCTCTGCTCTGCTCTGCTCCGCTCCGCTCTGCTCTGCTCCCCCTCCCCCTGGTCTGCAGACCAGGGGGAGGGGGAGCAGAGCGGAGCACGCGGCCAGCTGACAGCCCAGACGCGTCTGGGCTGTCAGCTGGCCGCGCGTTCCGCCGCTCTGATGTGCTCCGCTCTGCTCCCCCTCCCCCTGATCTGCAGGGGGGGGAGCAGAGCGGAGCACGCGGCCAGCTGACAGCCCAGATGCGTCTGGGCTGTCAGCTGGCCGCGCGTTCTGCCGCTCTGCTCTGCTCTGCTCTGCTCCGCTCCGCTCTGCTCTGCTCCCCCTCCCCCTCCCCCTGGTCTGCAGACCAGGGGGAGGGGGAGCAGAGCGGAGCACGCGGCCAGCTGACAGCCCAGACACGTCTGGGCTGTCAGCTGGCCGCGCGTTCCGCCGCTCTGATGTGCTCCGCTCTGCTCCCCCTCCCCCTGATCTGCAGGGGGGGGAGCAGAGCGGAGCACGCGGCCAGCTGACAGCCCAGATGCGTCTGGGCTGTCAGCTGGCCGCGCGTTCTGCCGCTCTGCTCTGCTCCGCTCTGCTCCCCCTCCCCCTGGTCTGCAAACCATGGGGGGGGGGGAAGCAGAGCGGAGCACGCGGCCAGCTGACAGCCCAGACGCGTCTGGGCTGTCAGCTGGCCGCGCGTTCCACCGCTCTGCTCTACTCTGCTCCCCCTCCCCCTGGTCTGCAGACCTGGCGGACGGGGAGCAGAGCAGAGCAAAGCCGCAGAGCCCGAGGGCAGCAGGATAGCCATGGCGCGTCTGGGCTGTCCCGCTGCCCGCGTGTTCCGCCGCTTTGCTCCCCGTCCCCCTGGTCTGCTTTGCTCCGGACGCCTGTGGTACAGCAGCTGGGGCGCTGCCGGTTGGTCCCGTAGCGCCGCTCTGGGTGCCACTGGACCAACCCAGCAGCACCCCAGCTGCTCTGCCCCAGGTGTCCCCTAGTCAGCAGCTGCTGAAAATGACCAGTGGCTGACTACAGGAAGCCCCTGCCCCGGGCTTCCTGGAATCAGCCGCTGATCAGTTTCAGCAGCAACTGACTTGGGGATGCCTGGGGTTCTTAAGTTGAATCTGTATGTAAGTCAGAACTGGCGTCCAGATTCAGCCACTGTTGAAACTGATCAGTTTCAGCAGCGGCTGAATCTGGACGCCAGTTCCGACTTACATACAGATTCAACTTAAGAACAAACCTACAGTCCCTATCTTGTACGTAACCCGGGGACTGCCTGTATAGCAATTAAACACATCAATATAACATTTATTAAATACCTAAAATCTAGACTTTAGCACATGCCAGCCTAACAAGTACTAAATGGGTAGGGAGTTCTCACTCAAACTGCAAGCATCCAGCTTTACTGACACTTGAAACCCATATGCTTCAGGATGTTAAATGAAAAGGATCTCAACTTACAGAGACTGAAACTAGAACCATTTATGGACCTTCTGGTCTGTCATAATGTGAAAGGAAAAGATCTCACTTGGGTGCTAGCATCTAGCAGCTGCCAGCTGAGGTGCCAGATGGCATTGAAGCAATTGCTCAGGTGAGACAATCAGAAGCCTTCTGGGTCCTGCTGTTGGGCTGCTGTATAGGCCTCCTGTTGACTGGGTACCAGGAGTAGCTGTTTCCTAGGCAACCCTGAAGCCTTGGGATAAGAACATCAGAATGGCCATACTGGGTCAGACCAAAGGTCCTTCTAGCCCAGTATCCTGTCTGCCGACAGTGGCCAGCACCAGGTGCCCCAGAGAGGGTGGACCGAAGACAATGATCAAATGATTTGCCTCCTGCCATCTCTCTCCACCCTCTGACAAACAGAGGCCAAGGACACCATTTTATCCCCTGGCTAATAGCCTTTTATGGACCTAACCTCCATGAAATTATCTAGGAATGAACTGCTGCAGCTGCTACAATTACAGTGGCAGATCTTCAGACATCTCTTTCCTAGCAGACTTTCCAAGCAGCTTCTCAAGTGGATTTTCTTGCAATGGTATCCTCTCCAGCTTCTCTGCAGCTCTCCTACAGCTTGTCCCCTATACAGCTTTAGCCTGCCAGCTGTAGCTCCTATATACTCTTCAAGATCATTACATAATTTATTACAGTCAATCAGTTTGCAGCTAAGTGTCATACATAATTTATTACAGCCTATTAGTTTGCAGCTGAATCATGACATCACCAGGTCACATGGATTATGTGTACCTTCCCATGTGACCAAGACCCAATCACTTCTAAGGGCTCAATGCATTCCTATTATGTTTTCCATCTGACCTTTAGCTGAATCCTAGGTATTTCCTTCTTGGAAGTCACTGGTTTCTATGGGTTACAGCTTATTTCTGGGATTTGCTGAGTCATTCTGCACAGGAAGTAGAATTTGCCATTGCATCACAAGGCATAGAGAGGCCTGGCCAAAGACTTTGCAGAGCTCAAGGTGGCACGCTGACAGTGGCTGCACCATGTGGCTGGGTGCAGCAAGCAAGCAGCCAAGCGGGCAGACACTGGGCAGTGCAGAGCCCTGAAGGCATGGAGGTCAAGGCAAATGCCTTGTTCATCTTGCCCTAAGGCCAGGCCTAGGCACTGAAGTATTACATCACATGCAATAGACTCCTATGAACCTGAGAGATGAAGTATCCCACTCTATCACATAACTCTGAGGGCCACGATCTTCTCTAAATTACGATCTTCTCTAATTTAAACTATTATTAATTTGTATTAAACTAAGTCCTTATATTTAAAATTAAGCACTGTTTTAAACATGTCAAAGAGACCTGACACTATTGCTGCCCTTCTTATGTTCAATTAAGTATTTTACAATTTTGGCAAAATTTTAACTTGATCTGGGTTTTTTCTGAAGATTTCTAAATTACAGTTCAGTGATTGTAATTGTATAGGCAATTGAGGAAGATATCTTTCATCACAAAGCAAGATAAATCTGTGAGACAGCCTTAAATGGAAGGGAAAATATTTTTTAGCCATTTAATAGAATGAGTTTAAACCTGTAACACCCTGGTTTGATATGTCTTGAAAAATGCTTGTAAAAAGGGGGGGGGAGGAATAGTTTCTTTGTTAGAGTTTCAGCTTATCTGTTTAGATAATTATACAGCTCTCATATAAACCCCTATGATGTTTTACACCAAAGAAATATAAGGAAATCATGTAGTGTTGCCAGTTGTTTATGTTTAGGGGAAATCTCCTTAAGTCGCACCTTAGGGAAAGATTTTTATATATATAAAAGGACCTTTACTCTAGTTTGTCAATGCAAAAATGACTTCAAGGGTGCAGAAATTGTCTTCTTACATTTCTTCCAATAGTCATTTGAATTGGAAAACCAAATTCAACGCAGCCACATTTGTGAACCTTTTATATTTGCTTTGCATGCACTTCTAAATAGCTAACCTTTAAGTTTGAATGCCTAAATATTCACAAAAATAACCCAATGCAGCAAACAGAAGAAATATCATAAGTCCTATATCACTAAACAAACAGTGCACACTTTAAAAGTTCTGATATCAGATATTAAAAATGCACTCTTTATATGGAAAAAAAAAGAAATTGCAAATGTCTAGTAACAAGTACATTGAATAACTTAGTACCCACCCTGATCATTCTGCAAACAGAAACTGGCAAATTGGATTAATAAATTATTCTGTGTGAGTTGTTTGCTCAACTCACAAGGATGAACTGTGAATGTGGGATTGTACAGCTGCCAAAAATGGAAATAGACTGAAGAGGCTTTGCCATCATTTTCACAGTGATTTGCTCTTTTTTTCCCTCTTTTTAATTAAATCATCTTATCCATACTTTTGATAAAATATTCTTTTGAGAAAGATTTTGATACCTAGCCAAATGCAGCCTATTTAACAATCTTCACTGATAATAGTAGCACCAACCATTTAGTTACTTAGCAACACAGATTTATGTTCTTACAAATCATCCTGGAGCACTTTTAGCTGCTTGTGAGACACATATAACAGTGAAAGAAGTAAATGATCTTTAAATATTTGTGACTATTATTCACTACCGCAAGAGGATTAACATTTGTTAATAAATTTAATGGATTAAACATTCATCCATAAAATTATCCATTCATTTCAAAATTTCATTAATTCAAGCAGCCTCTATAACAATTCACTAGTGCTGTGCAGTTGTATGTTCAATTTCCTTTTCTTTCTGCTTCAAAATGTGAAAGGGTTCAATGCAGCCTTTACAGCAGGGATGTACAATAAGTGACCCGTGGGCCGGATGCTGAAGCATAGTATATCAGGTTTTAGCTGCCCATTTCTTTTGTTAGCTGGACAATTTTATTAGGCTCCTACAGTGCCCCGACCATCCATACCAGAAACTAATTTTGGTAACAAATTTAGGAGAGCGTGATTCCATCACAGAGAAGCTTCCTTGAGGATTTGACCATTTCATATTATCATCCCTCTTCTAGGTGTATTTGAACTGAAAATTGAGTTGGATTGAGTTCGTTGAACTGAGGAGTAATGTAGGTTTCTGAATTGCAGATAGACTGAACACATGGTGTCACAATGCTGATTAGATCCAGAATTAAAACTCAGCATACTGATGTTTATTCAGCCATGGTCTAAACTGGCCATTTTGGATCAGAATTTGAATTTAATTCACATTATCTTGCTTTGGGAAGAATCACACACATCTCTAACCAGCTCCTGAGCTTCTCTTGAGCTTCCAGATAGCTAATCTCTTTCTCAAAAAATGCCTCTTTAATAGGAGGGATTGTTGGCCATATCAAGTCAATACCTACCTTCAAATCCACTGATGACTTCTGACAGGACTGCTTTTAGAACTTCACCACTTGTTGAGCTGTTCTTGGAGTCCAGTGGACAATTCTTGCCAATAGCTTTTCTGGAAAGCTGCAAAGTGAGGCCCACATTTGAATACAATGGGTGCCTCTAGGAATAATAACTAGCCTTTTCCCTCTACCAGTTACATGCATGGGTCAGCATGAAGCTCCCCAATGTGCAGTGCCACAGTTTATGTATCAACTGGTGTTATACTTGAAAGAATTTCACAGGATCTTTTTCAGGGGGATAAGGCAAAACACCACATTTATTGACAATGTAACATTAATCTGTTATATGAATATTCACACACACACACACACACACACACACACACACACACACACACACACACACACACACACACACAGTCTTGTCATTGCTTAAAGTTACCAGTTTGTTGCTCACATTAACTCATTGTCCAGACCTGGCCAGGTGAGTTAAATGAAAGGGGGGAAGAGTGGGGGCTTCTCTTCATTCAGACTGACACTCCAATCTTCACAAGATGAGACCTGGAGTGTCATGCAAGACAGCCCATCTTTTATAGGACTTTTCTTAGATTCAGGTCAATATATTTTGCTGTGTCAGCTCTTAATCTGTCACCATCAGTTCTGTTTACCATCGGTTTGCCTGGAAATCATTTTTCTTTGTCATCTGACATCAGTTTTGTTAGTGCCTTCTTCCCAGTGTTTATCTGTAAAAGGGTTCTTGGTCTTATCTCCAAGGCCATCTATATGTCCTGCCTTATATTGGTCCCAACTGATGGTACCTTGGTACCCCTGAGTCTTCCAGCTTCTTCTCACCCTTCTTTGACTATCTGGACTCTGAAACTGCTTAGTGTACAAGTTATTATCTTTCTCCAAAGTCACATTACAAACTCATTCACTTCCTCTCTCCAGGAACTACATATTTTTTTCACATAGTAAAAAGGCTACAGATGCCTTAGTAAGGTATCAATCTACTTCTAATACAAAGCTTTTATTAGTAAAAACTTTTACTCATTGATCATATTTTCTTTATAACACAATCTGTATTCTAATTACTCCTAAGAGCAACACTACGATCATGCTGAATCACAAGGATCCTTCTGATCTCTTTCTACTTTAACATCAGATGCAGATGCAAACAGTCTGCTTGATGCGTCTTTATTAGGGGTCTAGAAGACTACTAACCCTACTAACTAGAGAAGGACAGCCAGAAGAGTTATATTTGTTTAACATTTATTCTCATACTACCCATTAAGCACATTCTCTGTCTGGTACAGAGAAACTACAAATCTGTACCACTCCAGATTATCTATTTATGTAGTAAGGCAGTGAGAAAATGAAAAAATTTAATTTTAATCACCAAGTGGGCAAGGCTTGGACAGCAATTACAGTTTGCTTCTGAAAATCACCTTCCAGGTCTGAATGTCCCTGAACTCAAGGAGTGTTTGAATCCAAGATTCTTCTTTAGGCCTTCTTCTGTCTTTTATACGTGCATGTATTGTTGATCCATCTTATATTTGATATTATTTAAAAATAGTAAAGTTTTTTATATGTGCTTCCCATTATAAATTATACTTACTATAATAAAATTGCAGAGATCTTGTAAAGTTTTCTTTAAACATATCTCAGGATAATTAAATAAGGCTCAAATGAATTAATGATGACGACTCATGTTTTGCTTTTATCTAGATTTATGAAGCTGGGAGGTTGTATGGACACTCTATAATTCATTCTACAGAAGCTGGGAGTAGGACTGTGTAAATGGAGCAGATGTGACCACAGATCTTTGAACTGCATGGATGTAGTTGCTACTACAGTGGAATGAATAGCCTGGACTGGGCACAGAAGATTGCATTCCCACCCAAACTGGCCCTCCCATACAAAACCTACATACCTATTGTTTAATTTTAATCACCAAGGCAATGGCCACTCTTCAAATAAAAACATGCAGAATCAAGTCTCAGAGCTAGATCAATTAGCTTTGACTTAGGGTTTGGATTGCAGGGCTAAAAATAGCATTGTAGACATTCCCATTTGGGTTGAAGCACAGGCTCTGAGGCCCTCCTCCCAACAGAACATTTCAAAGCCCAGGCCCTGCCCAAGTGGGAATGTCTATACTAATTTGCATAGCTTTTTCCGCTTTTTTCAGAAGATGCTTTTCCAACATTTGGTCCATCTATGCTGGGCCAAATGTTGGGAAAAAAACCTTTGTCACAACATCCCTTCTTCTTTGGAAAATAAGATTTACAGGAATGCTGAAAATGCATATCTGCTCTTCCAAAAAATTTTTTGGAAGAGCAGACGCATTCCCTGAACACAGCTTCTGGTATCCCAGAAAAACTCTGCAGTGTAGACACAGCCCCAGTGTCCTACACTACATTGTCTCCTACAACCAGGAGGCTAAAAATGTCATGGGGGAAAGCTTGTTCATATAACAATGTGAGCCCCATGTTCAATTTAATGAACATTAGATTTAATAAGAAGATAAGAATGTCCATACTGGATCAGGCCAGATGTCCATCTATCCCAGAGTCCTGACTTCCAGTGACAGTGACCAATGCCTGTTGTCCCACAGGGAATGAACACAACAGGGAATCATCAAGTGATCCATCCTCTATTTTCCATTCTGAACTTCTGGCAAATAGAGGCTAGGAACAGCATCCCCGCTCATCCTAGCTAATAGCCATGGATGAACCTATCCTCCATGAACATATCTAGTTGTTTTTTTGATCTTTTAGGGCTAGAATTTTTCAGATATATTGGCACTTAACAGAGAAGATAGGTTCCTAGTAAGATTTAGAAAATGTCTGGGAGACTAACTTCCACTGAAATCAAAGGAAAATAGGCTCCTAGGCATTTTTGAAAGTCCCACTAAACACATATCAAAATCTTATAGTGCCTAAATACTTCTAAAAATCTAACCCTAAAAGCCTAATCCTGTTGAGCACCTTCATGATGAGATCCTTCAGCTCTCATTGCTATAATGTTGCGGGGCTCGCTGTGGTTGTGCGAGTCCTGATTATACAGATAATAACTACAGGCAGTCCCCGGGTTACATACAAGATAGGGACTGTAGGTTTGTCCTTAAGTTGAATTTGTATGTAAGTCGGAACTGGTACATATTGTAGGGGAAACTCTAGCCAAACATTTTTTTTAGTTTTGGATAGCATAGGGAAAGGTTAACTCCCCTCTAATGTTTGTTTTGCTGTCTGTTCCCCTGTTCAGAAGATTTCACATCTATTTCTGTCCCTGTGACAAACTCAGGACTAAAGGAGTAACTCATCAAATACCAAACAGCTCTGCACCATGCTTTGAACTAATAGCTTTATTTCCACACACCACCCAGGGTTCTAGGAGGAGGGTCCTTTTTTTGCTAACACAATGAGGCCAGCACTTTGTTTGTTTTGGTGGAGTCTTTGTTTGCCCAGGGAGCCCAGCATGTATAGGGGGAGGAGGGGCGGAGAGGCTGCTTTTGTCTGCTGTTCGGCAGCCTGTTGCTCAGGGGAGGGGGCAGCCTGTTGCTGGCAGGGGGCAAGGGGGGAGGCGTGCAGGATGCGAGGCCGCGGGGGGGGGGGGGCAGCGGGCGTGGGGAGGCACTTTTCCTCTGCCCAGCAGCTCTGCGGGATCCCTGTCCCTGTGGCCAGCTGCTGCAGGCAGAGGCCAGTTGGAGCCGGCCGAAGAGGAGGAGGAGGTGGATTCTAGGACCCAGGTGAGCGAGCCCCGGGGACGCTGCTGCGCTCCGGGAGCCCGGCATGTATAGAGGGGAGGAGGGGCAGAGAGGCTGCTTTTGTCTGTTCGGCAGCCTGTTGCTGGCAGGGGGGTGGGAGGGGCAGCGAGCGTGGGGAGGCACTTTTCCTCTGCCCGGCAGCTCTGCGGGACCCCAGTCGGAGCCGGCCCGAGGAGGAGGAGGATCCTAGGACCCAGGTGAGCGAGCCCCGGGAATGCTGCTGCGCATGTGCGGGAGTTGCCTCACCCCGTTCGTATCTAGGGATCCGACGTAAGTCGGATCCACGTAAGTCGGGGACTGCCTGTAACTGTAATATACATGTAAGCAGCCTCTGAATGAACTCTCCTCAACATATAGGGCTTGTCTACACTAGGAAATTATTTCAAAATAACTAAATTTGAAATAATAACTCCTGAAATAACAAAATCAAGATAGCGTGTCCCCACTACAGGGGAGCTTTGAAGGAGACAGGCTCCATTATTATGGATGCACTACCTCAACTTAGAGCCCCAGGGAAGCACTGGGGGGGGGGCGCAATTACTTCAAATGACTCTGGGGAGTAGTTACTTAGAAATAGCAGCAACGGAGTGTCCACATTAATGCTATTTCAAAATAACTATTTTGAAAGAAGCATTATTCCCTGAGGAAAGTGGGAGTACAGATTTCAAAATAACCAGCCAGTTATTTCAAAATAATAGGCATGGTCATGTGGATGCTCCGCTTATTATTTTGAAATAAGTGGGGTTATTCCGAATTACTCCCAAGTGTAGACCAGGGCATAGTGATGAACTGGGGGAAAAGACTTGAGGAAACAACCCTGTTTTCATAGACATACCTACTCTGCCTAAGTGTACAGTATGATAGAGTCGCTTTGCCCAAATGATAGTGTTTGCTGATGTTACATTGCAAGTCACTTTAGTGTTGGATGCAAAGGTTATGAAATGTTGTCCTTGTTGTGTGAATGGGGCAATAGAACTCTGCTTGGCATGCTCTAACGGAAGGCCATCATCCTCAACTGAACTGCATTCGCTAAGCAGAGCGTAATGGCAGCAAATCCCAAAGGAAAGGAGTTTGAGAGGAGACAGGTACTTGTACCTGGTGATATGGGCTCTGCCTGAAGAGTCCTAGACAACAATTTTTTTCCCTTCTCTGCTATTTAATTACAGAGTTGATTAGTCTCAATTAGGAATCTTTGTTTTTGCTCTGGATCAATGAATTGAAATAACAGATAACCAGGTTTAAATGCCAAACAAGGTTTAAGTGCTGTGGGCAGTCTCTCAACGGAAAGGAACAGACCAGTCTGCCCAAGAGGTGAAGCTCTTGCACTAACTACTGAAATCATGGAGAGCTCTGTTAAGCTGGGGACCTTAAGACATCACAGAGGTTAGTACAGCACTTTGGAATGAAAGGCGCCATTATAAAAGTAAGGTCATATCAATCACAAGGGGCAATGGCTGTCAGGAAGTGAAATGCAAAAGACAAATAGCCACATTCAAGTCCTGAAAGTTTAAAAAATCAGGGGATAAGTAAATGAAGTGCACTGGAAGAAACAGTATACTCCTTTGTCAGTAATATGCAATCGGTTAATATTTCAAAAGCATGGAGTGATTAAGTGGAGTTAGATGTTTTCCTAAATCATACATTTGACCCTATTAAATGATAATCTATTGAGCTAGCCGAGGATTGTCAAATAACAGTTTTTGACTGGCTCAGCATTTTGGAGTTTTGTCTTTTGTGACACCAACTTGAAGATGGAACAGAATCCAGTACATTTTTAATGAACAAATGATGAGTAAAGGTCTTGATACGTGAGTGTCCTACAAGTGTGTAGTCAATATTACATAACTCAAAACTACATACAAAGTTAACTTTGCAAAAGTCAAGCCTCTGAAAGTAGGAAAAATGAAGAAGCAAGTTTGTCTGGGAAGCCACGTCACTCATGGAGCTGGACATTCCACCAGTTAACAAGGGGAACAAGGTAGTCAATACAATGGGCATCCCAGAACCTGAGCAGCCAAGAGGGCCACCAAGTCAGGCTGCCTGCCAGTCATGTGTATAGCTGGGGATCAAAGCAGCTGTAAAGCCTGGAAGCTGCAAGTTAAGCAGTCTGGGGGAGCCAGTTGCCCAGGTTGCCAGAGAGGCCAGCCCATCGCATGAACAGCTGAGAAGCCAGCAAACCATCTGCACAGGGATCCAAGGGATCCTGCCCAGCTGCCAAGTAGGTATCTGGAGAGTCAGCCAGCAGGCAGTGTGAGGAGATAGGCAACACCACACAACCCTGGGGGTAGATGAGGAGGTGGAATGTTGGCAAGCTGAGCAGCCCAGGGAATAACATGTCCGGGCAGCCTATAAGGCTAAGAACCTCAGCACCTGAAGCCAGCAAGCCAGACAGGTTGCTGTGTTGTCACCCCAGAGAAGCAAGGTGGGAAGTCAGAAAGCTAGCACAATGAGATAACCAAGGGAGCTGGGCAACCTGCCAAGCAGGCAAATGGGATATCAGGAAGCCAGGCATCCCAAAGAGCAGGGCAACTCAACCATTTGTCAGGCAGGCAAGTAGGAGGCAGGCCAGCCATTGAGCTGGCAAGCAACTCACATTTCCATCAAAAGTTTTGATGTAATTGGCATGTTCCCACAGAACATTTTGATCCCATGGGATCAGCATTCTTCCAACAGAAAACTGGTCTGCCAGAAAATGTTCAACCAGTGCTAGTTTTATCCTTTGTTTGTTCTAGTCTCATTTTTCAATGTTTGATTACATTCCTTATTTACTGAACACTACTCCAACTCTGCTCTGAATGGTACTCATCACTGTATCTTCTGGGTGCTTAAGAAATACTAATGAATGTATCTTCACAATACTCTTGTGAAATTGGGTATATATTTTACAGGTATAGAGCCTAAGCACAAAGAATATAATTTCCCAAGTTTCTACTAAGTTTTGGTTGCTAATGTGAAACATTCAGTGCCCAATTTTTAAATCTTTTTCAAGACACAGTTCTCATTGACTTCTGCTACAGCTCAGCTCTTTTGCAAATGAGAACTGAGGTGTCTCAAGTTGGGGCCAAAGGAAATGAGAAACACACAGTTAGTGACCACCTATTAAAAGTATCATTTGTATTGAATTTCAGCATCACACAGGAACTCTGTAGCAGAGGCAGTAATACAATGCACTTCCCCAGAACAGCATTCAGCTAACTAAACCATAAGACCTTCCTTGCTTGTCCTGCAAACCCCTGCCTCATTCACTACACATTTTACAAAAATGTAACTATGAGATAGGGTCCTGCAGGAGCAACTTCATTAATGCAAAGCCCAAATTTATTTTCTAAGCACCATCGGCCAATGTATTGATGAACACCATCTGTCCAGAGAAGTCATGCAAAAATTAGAACATGTGCTTACCTCTACTATCATGAGCTCATTTCTACACATATGAAAGTCTTCACAGGAATGAAGTCTTAAAGAGATAGGGAACAATTGAAAGTAGTATGTGATCATGTAATTCAAGATTGTATCAAAATGAGAGCTGATCAGGAAGTTCACAATTTTTTGTCAGAAAATGACAATTCATCAAAACAACAACTATTTTGTAGCAAAGGGAAGTTTTAGATTAATTTCCTATTATGGACAACATTTTCAGTGTTTCTGTTCAAATGGACTATTTCAAAATTTAAATTTATATACAAAGTAAAAAAAATAAAAATAAAAATGAAAAAATATATAAAAATATGGTTTGATTGACCCAATTTTATGTTTTTTTAACTTGAAATTTGTAATTATTTTTGAGACTTGATTTTCATCCCCACTTGGGGGATGAAAAAATACATTTTTAAAAATTCTCATCCCATAGGAACTGTGTCCTGCCCTAAACCTAGTCATACCTCCAAAGGAAGCCAAATCATAGCTGCACACCCAAGCTGGTATTGCTAATTTTTGTGAGGTTGACTTCATGTGTGTGTGTCAACAACTTTAAAAAAACCTGGACAAAGGGAAGTTGCATCTTGTGGAACCAAACGGATGGACTGACATGGTTCATCAGTAGGGTAAGAACCTTTACACCTACAGATCCTACTACAGAGTAACTGATATGAGTAGAAGGTTATCATGCTCTGCCATAAGCTGTCCCTCAGAAGGAGATGAGACACACATTTTGCACTGTTTTACAGCAAAAGAATGCAAAACCTCAGGAATCATGTGCTATAAGCTCTATAAAGTATTCTGACCTGCCCTCCACCACACTGAGTCCTTCTGCCCATGGCCCTCCAACCTGTCCTTGTTTCATTCTCTTTAACATCTCATGCCAATCCCAGTTCCTACCACTTCAACTATATATACACCAATTCTAGACCCTGGCTCCCCCCTGCCTCTCTTTGTTGCTGGCTCATCATCTTATTCCCCACGCCTATACCCAGACACATCTTTCCTGACTTTACATGCAAAAACATTACCTAGTTTATACTAGGGCCCGTCTTCACCACAGGTTATGTCAGAATAATTTCCATTGCCTAGCAGTGTGAATAAGCCACCCCACTGAGCGATGCAAGTTATAACAACCTAAGAGTAGGATGGACATCGCTATGTGGAGAGGAGAATTTCTCTCAGTGATAACTCTTCTGCCTCTTGGGAAGGCAATCTTATTATGCCAATGAGAGAGTGGCTTTAACAGATGCACAACAGTATCACAGCTGCACCTCATTAGAACTTCCAGAGTAGCTCCTAACAAACTATTTCTGTGGTAAAATCAATGAGGAGCCCTGTGGCACCTTAAAAACTCACAAGTTTATTAGGGCATCAGTTTTCATGGGCTGCAGCTCACTTCATCAGATGCATGAAGTGAAAGGTTCAATTGTCAGGAATTTATACATACATTCAGAGATGCGAATGTTACATACGTGCTAATTAGGCTAATTCAATTAGGACAGATATGGACCAGTTGATAAACAGTTGATGAAAGGGGGGGAATACTTAAAGGAGAAAATCAGTTATTGTAACATTCTAGCTATTCTCAGTACCCTTTCAGACCCATTCTAATGGTGTCAAGTTTGTGTATGAATTCCAGCTCAGCAGTTTCCCACTGTAGTGTGTTTTTGAAAGGTTGTTTTTTTGTTTTGGTATTTGCTCAGGTAGGAAGACTTTTTGCTCAGGTTTATTTGTTCAGGTCTCTAACTGTGCGTCCAGGGAGGTTACAGAGTTCTCCTACTAGTTTTTGTATGTTGTAATTCTTGATGTCTGATTTGTGTCTAGTTTGTTTTGCAACGCAACAGTCCAGTTTGTCCAATGTGCATGGCTTCATTTTAGTATTTACTTTAGTATATGTGCCAGTAAATGAGCCCCTGAAGGTATGGCTGATATGGTTAGGACCGCTGATGGTGTCACTAAGGTAGAGGTGTGCACAGAATTGGGAATGGGGTTTGTTGCAGGGATTGGTTCCTGAATTAGTGTTTCTGTTGTGTGGTATTTACTTGGTGGGAAATATTTCTGTGATATTGCTTATGCTGAATAAATCTGACTTGAGTTCAATTGCATATTGTTGATGCCCTTTCTCTAAACTCTGTCTATCCATTTACTAGATTATGAGCTCATTCAGAGACGGGACTACTCCTTCTTCAATGAGTGGAATGGATATTACTGTGAACAAATATTTTCAAGAGCTCAATTACCTTAAATTTTATTGAAGATGAAGGCATTCAGCAGTAGCAGGATCCATTTCTTTGATTTTAAGGAGTATCTCAGAAGTAGAGTGTCAAAGGTCCTCTGCTGTCATTTGCCATGGACATAATCTGTAGCCTCCATAGTTCTGAGTTGCAAACAGTCAGGCTACGTCTAGACTGGCATGATTTTCCGGAAATACTTTTAATGGAAAAGTTTTCCTTTAAAAGCATTTTCGGAAAAGGGCGTGTAGATTGGCAAGGACGCTTTTCCGCAAAAACACTTTTTGCGGAAAAGCGTCCGTGCCAATCTAAACGCACTTTTCTGCAAAAAAGCCCTGATCGCCATTATCGCGATTGGGGTTTTTTTGCAGAAAACAAATCTGGGCTGTCTACACTGGCCCTTTTGCACAAAAGTTTTGTGCAAAAGGACTTTTGACCGAATGGGAGCAGCACAGTATTTCCGCAAAAACATTGACAATCTTACATGAGATCGTCGGTGCTTTTGCGGAAATTCAAGCGGCCAGTGTAGACAGCTGGCATGTTTTTCCGGAAGAACTGGCCAGTCTAGACACAGCCTCACTGTTTCTCCTAGAAAAAGTTTTCTTTCAAGAAAAGATTACTTTAGGTATGTCTACACTACAAAGTTAATTCGAACTAACAGATGTTAGTTCGAATTAACTTTCATAGGCGCTACACTAGCACTCCGCTAGTTCGAACTTAATTCGAACTAGCGGAGCGCTTAGTTCGAACTTAATTCGAACTAGCGGAGTGCTTAGTTCGAACTAGGAAAACCTCATTTTACGAGGATTAAGCCTAGTTTGAACTAGCTAGTTTGAATTAAGGGGTGTGTAGCCACTTAATTCGAACTAGTGGGAGGCTAGCCCTCCCCAGCTTTCCCTGGTGGCCACTCTGGCCAACACCAGGGAAACTCTTCTGCCCCCCTCCCGGCCCCGGACCACTTAAAGGGGCACGGGCTGGCTACGGTGCCCGTGCCAGGTGCAAGCCTGCCAGCACCCAGCCAGCAGACTCTGCACCTGGCACGGCTCGAGCCAGCTTGCCCGGGACCGCAAGAGGTGGGCACCCACCTAGGCTAGTGCAGACATCGTGGACCTTGTCCACGATCTCCGCACTAGGCACAGGAAAGTGGCTGTCTAGGGCAGGAGAGCTGCCAGCCTGGCCACCGAGGAGCAGGTGTGCAAGAGAATCAAGGGGGTCTGCTGAGACCCCCGACACTGAGCCCTGAGCTTACAATGGCCGTCCTGGGTCAGACCAAAGGTCCATCTAGCCCAGTAGCCTGTCTGCCGACAGCGGCCAACCCTAGGGACCCTGGAGGGAATGGACCAAAGACAGTGACCAAGCCATTTGTCTTGTGCCATCCCTCTCCAGCCTTCTACAAACCTTGGCCAGGGACACCACTCCTACCCCCTGGCTAATACCACTCCATGGACCCAACCACCATCACTTTATCTCACTTCCCTTTAAACTCTGTTCTAGTTGTAGCCTTCACAGCCTCCTGCAGCAAGGAGTTCCACAGGTTGACTCTTTGCTTTGTGAAGAACAACTTTCTCTTACTAGTTTGAAGCCTGCTACCCATTCCTTTCCTTTGGTGTCCTCTAGTCCTTCTTTATGGGAACTAATGAAGAACTTTTCTGTATGCACCCTCTCCACCCAACTCCTGCTTTTAGAGACCTCTATCCTGTCCCCCCTCCGTCTCCTCTTTTCTAAGCTGAAAAGTCCCAGTCTCTTTAGCCTCTCTTCATATGGGACCTGTTCCCAACCCCTGATCATGTTAGTTGCCCTCCCTTCTCCCAGCCTCTCTCTTCCCCTCTCCCACCTCCTTTTCCCAGTCTCCCCCAGTTTTGTTCAATAAAGACAGATTCCATTTTGGAAGACACGTTTTCTTTATTTTGTACATCAGGAAGGGGGGCTAGGGAGGGGTAAGTGGAAGGAGGTGAGGGAGGAATGGGGCACGAGCCCCCGATGGGGAGGACTGGGCTGGCTCTGCAGGCTTCTGGGGGTGGAAGCTCTTTTGCTGCCCCCCAATTGCCCCTTCTCCCCAGATGGCACCCTGCAGCAAATGCAGCCGGGCTGATGGCCGAGTGCTGTGATGTGCCAGTGTGGGTACTCCGGGCACTCCAAGCCAGGACTGCTTTGCAAGTGGGGCACCCCTGAGAACTGTCTGTCCGGGGTGGTGGTCGGGACCCTTTAAGCACAGCCCTCGGCTAGCCTGAGACAGCACCTCCACGCTCTAAGTCCTCATCTGATGCCCTGCCGGCACTGCTTCCGGCCATCCTTAAGCCTGGTTCAGGGTCCACTTAATGTGGACATGCTATTTCGAATTAGCAAAACGCTAATTCGAACTAGTTTTTTAGTCTGGATCTGTTAGTTCGAATTAGCTTAGTTCGAATTAACTAATTCGAACTAAGTTAGTTCGAATTAACGTTGTAGTGAGACATACCCTTTTAAAATGTAATATTTTGATCAATTTTTTTATTATGGCATTAGATACTGTATTACATACATTTCTTTCTCAAGTAACATTAAGTAATCATGATAGATAAAATCACTTTTAAAATGAAGACTGATTCTGCAAAGACATATGCGTGTGTTTAATTTTTCACTGTAAGCAGTTCCTTGAAACTTCAGTGGGAGTGCTCTCCATGACTAAAGTTAAGCATGTGTGTTAAGGATATATATCAGTCTTTGTAGAAAGGGAGAGAGATTTTTTTTTCAAAAGAGGCTTTCATGCTTCAGGATCCTGAATCCTCTGTATTGTTTAGGATGTATTAACTCAATCCACTCTCAGCTTTGTAATGAACTACTTGAAACTGAAATAGCTTGAGGTGGAGAAATATTCCTAAAAGTCAGTTGTCCTGCAAAAACATTTTATTCTTCCCTCAGTTCATTTTTAAATGTTGCATCAAATTTGCCCTCATATATGATGATTTAAACCTACACAAACTTAACTGAATGCAATGGCACTGTTCTGGATTTCCAAGATGGTGATGGAGGGTAGAATTTGACCCTCTGTTCCATTAGTCTAATCAAATTGATTCCTCTGTGCACTGAAACCAAAATAAGCATGTCAGAAACTATCAACAAATTCTCTGTGTTTTTCATACCTATATTTACTACAGTGCAATTTAACTGCTTCCACACAAAAATTATCAATGTCAGTTAATGAAAACCATTCTTGATATGAACATGCATTTCTTCAAGCACAAATTCAAAATGCCTGTTCTCAAATTACTGTTGTGCTTCAGTAGTTCCAGGGATCAGAAAACCTCATTTCTGTGATAAACCAAAATCACGTTATTATTAGAGCATGACTCTGATTTCATAGAAGGCATTAGACTAGGAGACAACTCTTCTTGCTGGAAGCAAGAGGATAACAGACACTCTAAAAGAAAAAAAATACCATTGATTTGTTTTCTAGTATTTTTATTGATATGGTCATCATTAGAAATCAGTCATCACTACACAGTTGCATACAAATATCCTTGAGAATGAGAATTTGCATAAAAGTAATGGTAAATACAAATAATTACACACAATTTACATTTTTGTTACTTGTGAGATTATCATAGTAAAATAATGATTCATATGTTTTCCTCTATCTTTTCAAACTATTCATATGTTTATGTTTCCATTCAGAAAAATAAGAGAAAGAGATTCTACAGTTCTATCTTCAAACATAGGAGATACCACCCAAAACTTCATTGGGTCAGAACTCCCTGAATGGCTGGCAAAGAATGAATTCACTATTAAACTATCTGGGATATATAGACTTATACACTTACTCCTGCTTAAGTCAGTGGAACCTTTTGTGGAGTAAGATATACTGTAGAATCTGGATGTGATGCTCTTTGATTGACTATGACTAATAATAACATGTAAGGTGTCAATACAAAATATATGATTTGCCAAATGTGATTATCCTGTTTGTATGCATGTATCATTTTTGTAGCTGAAGTTATATATATTGGCTATGTACTAGCATCATACATAAAGATTGAAGTCCTGGTTAACTCCCACCAAGTAAAATTTACATGAAAATTAGATAGCATTAAGCATTTAGCTCTCACAATGGGCCACAGAAAAAACTAATTCCACACAGATAGTTCTTCCTGTGGATGCCTCAGCAAAAATATGGGCAATGTCTGCCACTGTGAGTCACCAAAGCACGTGATATGCTCATGTGGACTCCAACTTAAACTAGCAGCTTTCTACAAACAGAGAGTAAATTTCCAGGCACATGGAGGGATAAAAAAGATCCCAGAGGTAGTTTCATATACTGCTTTTCTGCTCTCATTCTGAACTCTTGATTGAGAACTTTAAACATCAGAAGTCACTTCCATCACTGCTACAAAACTGATATAAGGTCTTTGCAATTATTATTATGTATATGATCTGTTAATCAGTATTAACTCTCTTCTTTTTATTATTATTAAACCTTTAGTTTTTAGTTACAAAAGGATTGGCATCAACCTGATTACTGGATAAGGTCTGTGTTATATATTGAGCTAAGTGGCTGATCTTTTGGTAATAAAAGGATTAAATTGGTTTTCAGTGATCACTCATAACAGAATCCATTGTTCGCACTGTGAGACAAGAAGTGGAATGCCTGAGGAACTGCATTTATGACTTCCTGTTAATAAGTGTGGTGAGAAGTTTATTTTTGCTACCGGATTGGTACATAGAATAATCACTAATCTGCGGTGAGTCTGCCCTATTTCTTAGCAGTTTATCCTGAATGTGGCAGTCTCAGCTGTGCCCTGCTGAGGGCAATGACACTGAGTATCTGATATCAGAATCTGGTTCTACACAACACAACTTAAGATTTTCCTACAAGTTTGGTAGCAATGATGTACAGCAACTGAAAACAGCTGAAATGGAGAATTTACAATTCAGGAGGGAACTGCACCTGTCACATCTCTGTTAGTCTCTCCAAGGGCAATGATGTCATGTGACAGACCAACGTCAGCAGTTTTCCCAGAGTGAAGTGCCACAGTTCACTCTACTTTGGACTGGATCACTAAACTATAACACTCGGAGTAATCACATTTATCTCAGACAACCGAACTGGGTTTGAGGTCCTACTATCAAATGGTTGTAGACTGTTTGCTACCGGATCTTGCAGTGATTTAGGACTACTTCTTTCAAAAAACAAATATGATGTACTTCTTGGTAGAGAAACATGGTGGATGAGGTAATATCTTTGGGTACATCTACACAGCAACATTTTTTTTAAATAACTTAGTCCGCTTCTACACAGCAGACAGTTATTTCACAATGTATGAGGCTTAAGGGAAGTCAGAGGAAGAGTGCACTATTTCAAAATAAGTGCTGTGTAGATGCTCCCAATTTTGAAATAAGCTACGCAATTGACATAGCTCAATTTGCATAGCTTATTTTGAGTTAAGCCGTGCTGTGTAGATGCATCCTTTTAATGGACAAACCCAGCTACACTTAAAACTGTATTCACAGAAATTTGTCAAACAGAAAGAAACAATAAAAATCTAAACTTTTTTTCCTGACAGCGTAACTAGGTTCAATCTAACCCAAGCTCCCCCAAGCACTGGACTCTTTGAGGAAGGTTGCCCCTGACAATATAATTCACGTATCAGAACCCCTCTCTCCTCAAGTCACAAGTATCATGTTTACCTATTGCCAAGCTCCCTTAGGTTATGTCTACACTGGCGGCTTCTTGCACAAGAACATCTTGCTCAAGGGTTCTTGTGCAAAAACTCTTGCACAAGAACAAATCCACACTGCCATGTGCGAGATGTGCTTTTGCGCAAGAGCATCTATGGAAGTGTGGATGCTCTCTTGTGCAAGAAAGCTCTGACTGCCATATTGGCCATAGAGCTTTCTTGCGCAAGAAATCCCTGATACGTGTCCACACTGCCCTCTTGCGCAAGAGAGCTTACACCTGTTAGAAAAGAGCATAGCTCTTGCACAAGAAGCCCTCTCTTACCATGCCTTACTGTAAATCTTCTTGCGTAAGAGCGGGTGGGCAGTGTGGATGCTCTGTGGAAGAATGGCCGTTATTGCGCAATAACCTGCCCGTGTAGACATAGCCTTAGGGTATATCTACACTACTTTCTTATTTCAAAATTAGCTAGTTTCAGAAAATTAAATCCCGGAATAGCTATTTCAAAATACCACAGCCACTCTACAAATGCCAATTGAAATAAAGCAAATCTATATAGAAATAGAGCGTCCACACTGATTATAGCCTGAATTGCATTTAAGGCCCCCCAGAAACACTCCAGGCAGGACATCAGGACAGTAATCACTTCCTGTAACTGCTGCCTGCTGCCTGAGGCTATCTGAGCTTCGTACTTAAAGGGACCCCCCGTACTGTTGTGTCTCAGGCTCTTCACCTTTGCCTACCTCCTCCAGGAACAGCAAACTCTTCTTACTGCATGCTCTGGTTGCCCTTGTGGACACCACAGCACTCCATCGATGGAACCAGACTTGCCGCAAAGCATTCACTGGCTCTTAGACCTCATGCTGCATCTCTTGATGCAGTTACTTCATGCTGCCCACATGGAAATGCAATGCCAGGACCCGCAGCTCACTCTGCGGCACCTCCTCACCTTTCTCCACGTGCTGCTCATACAGCAGAACCCCTCTCACCCTTCCCTGAACATCATGCACTACTGCTTCTGGAGCCAGACCACCAGTTCTGACTGGTGGGATTAGATCGTCATGGCACAGTGAGCACCAGCAGTGGCTCCAGAACTTACACATGTGGAATGACACCTTCCTGGAGTTGTGTGAGTGGCTTGTCCCTGCTCTCCGGTGATGGAACATCTGCATCCAACCCGCCATCCTCCTCCAGAAGTGGGTTGCCATCACACTTTGGAACCTTGCCATTCCAGACAGCTACCATTCCATTGGGAGCCATTTGGTGTGGGGAGATTGACCATTGGAGCTGTGCTCATGCAGGTATGACTCTCTTACTATTGCCTTGGAGGACAGTAAAGCATTGGAATGGGTTTCCCAGGGACAGGGATAGTAGAATCTCCCTCCCTAGAAGATTTGCATTCCTGCTTTCACAAAGCCTTGCCGGGGATGGGGTAAGTTGGGGTTGGGACTGGTGAGGGAAGGGCACCTCCCTAGGCCTCTGGCAATCCTGTGATTCTATGTTTGTATCCTTACAGGTGGCGAGGGCCATCAACACCATCCTACTTTACAGGGACATCATCCTGGGAGATGTGGACCTTATCATAACCAGCTTTGCTACCACGAGCTTCCCCAACTGCAGAGGGGCCATTAACAGCACCCATATCTCCATCAGGACCCCTGACCATTGGGCCTCTGATCAGGGTTGGGGATATGAACATGTCAATGTGCATTGTGGAGGACACAGCCTACCTTTGCTCCTGTGGCTGATGAAGCCCTAGAGGGCACACTTGAACCTCACAAAGGAAAATTTCAATTGGCAGGCTCAGCTAGGCCCACATTGTGGTGGATGGTTCCCTCAGCCATTTGAAGGGGAGGTTCCACTGTGCCCTCACCCACCTTGTCCTCAGCGAGCAGAACATCTCCCAGGTGGTGGTGGCATGTGATGTCCTGCACAACCTTTGTGAAAAGAAGGGGAAGTGTTTCCTTCCAGGGTAGGCGACAGAGGCAGAGCAACTTGCAAGGGTCTTTGCGTAGCCATGCACTGCTTCCATCTGGCAAGCCTGTCAGGGGGCTGTGCACATCTGAGAGGCCCTGAGGGAGAGTTTCAGCCAAGGCCAGGTGTGACATTCTCCCTTGGGACTCCCCAAAAATGGCTTTTGCATTGCCTCTCTGTGCCTTTCCTCCCATACCCCTCTCTTTCCCTTCTCACTTTCCCCTCCCCTGCAGACCGAATAAACCAGATTTTTTTGTTTTGAGCTTATACACTTTTTAAAATTTGGGATAAATATAACTGGGGAGGGACTGGGGAAAGAACCTGGGAGGGGGCAGAAGAGAGGCAGAAGGGGGAGGAGAGGCTTAGGGATGGAGCTGGAACTGGCACCCACCTCAGGTGGTCCCACTGCCTTGTGTGAGGGGCCCTCAGCAACCACAGGGAGGCTAGGGGGAGAAGTTGGTGGGAGGGGGCAGGGACAGGAGCAGGGACGGGAGTGGGAGCAGGAGCATGAATGGGGGGATTTGGAAGGGAGCGGGTGGTGGGAGGGAGGGAGGCTACTGGACTGCTCAATTGAGGTGTCCAGTGGTCAACAGTGATGGTGTATGCTGCACACATTCTCCCAGTCTTCTGGGACAACTTTTGCCAGATGGTGTGGCACAGCTCCCAGTCATCATGGTGCTCCTCCAGGTCAGCATCCAACCTCTGGTCCTGCTGCTCAAGAGACTGCTGCAGGGCATGCAGGCAGGTGATGTGTTCCCACTCCAGGTCCTCATGGGTCATCTGAGGCGGTGACTCTCGTGGGGCTGGGAGGATGGAGTGGAAGGTGGTGGATGCACCTTACTCACAGCTGCTTCAGCTGTGAAGAAAAGTGAGAAAGAGCAGACACTGCATGAAGCCTAGCCCCAGTGTGTGAACTGATACTGACAGGTCTCGGGTCAGACAATGGTGATGTTCTTTGAGCAAGACCATCTGTGGCCTGGACAGTGGGCACTGTCCTGCAGGAGCACAGATGTCACCACACCCCAGGTACAAGCAAGTGTGGGAAGGTGCAGGCCAGGCCAGGAGCCTGAGGACAGGAAGTAGGTGATAGGGTGGCTCAGCTTCTCTCCATGCTGGATCTGGCAGTGGCATCACAGGGAGAGGACTTGTATCCCTGGCCTCTGGAGGAGAGGGGGTAGGTGTTGGTGTATGGGTGTGTGAGCAGCAGATGCCACTTGCTGGGGAGGTTGCTGCTGAGGTCTCCTCCACTTCCTCCCTCCTGACAGGTTCCCATGCAAGGGCTTGGTGTCCTTCACTTCATTGCACTTGGGTGCGGATGCTGCCCCAAGTCTGCGGGCCTGACTGTGTGCCATGTGCTGCACTGCTGTGTGTGTGTGTGTGTGTGTGTCCCTGACCCCATCCTCTTTAGTGTCCCAGTAGAAAGTTGGAAGTAAGGCAGACCTTTGCAGAAGCCTTGTGAGGAGTGATTGGTGTCTTTGTGGCAGCCTCATGCAACAGAATGCTCTGGACCAGTGCTCCATGTGCAGCCACATGCACAGGCTGCTCTGTGTGATTCCCCAGGCTGAGAAGGCTGAATGAGGAGTGCGCAGCCCTTCACCACCCAATGCCTCCCCCAACTTGTGTCTAGGGAAAGTAATGGAACTCACCTAACGGGTCTTCTCCAGCTTTATCTGAACTCTAGGCAACATTCTGGGAGGTGGGGAGATAGCTCCAGGGACAGGATGAGCTCCTGGCCTGGAGGCCTCCTACTCTTCCAGCTCCTCCTCCTTGTCCTCCTCGTCCATGACCTGCCCTCTCGGAGGCTGATGATGGGCATCTCTAAGCCAGGAGGGAAAGGGACTGACCCCCCTCCAAGGATTTGGTGCAGCTGTTCATAATACCTGCGTGAGTAGGATGCTACTCCTGAGCGGGAACTCCTTTCCCTCGCCTTCATGTAGGCCTGCCTCAACTCTTTTATTTTTATGCGCACCTGCTCCTCGGTGCACATGTGGCCCTTCTGGCCCAGGTTGGCAGTCATCCAACTGTAGACATCTGCATTCCTGTGTCTGTTGCAGAGATCCTGGAGGTTAACCTCCTTACCCAGACTTCAATGAGATCCAGGAACTCTGCATCAGACCAGGAAGGGGCCGTCTCCTCTGCTCCTAGGCAGGGGCTTCAGAGCTGGTTGCCGTCTCACTTGCAGCCATGGAGCCTCAGTGGAAGTGTTGGAGTCTGCCATAAGAGAAGGAAAAGTAGTAGTGTGTGGCATGGAGCTAGCAGGGCCTTCTTTGTGCCACAGACACTTTCCCCTGTGGCTGCAGCTTTAAAAACTGCAGGGGTTGGTAAACTATAGACTTCTTCGGGGTGTGGGCAGAGTGGTCATCAGGACAGCTATGAGAACCCCTGGAGGGTTCTAATCTATTTTGATTTCTAATGGGTGAGATCAATGCTCTCGTCTCCCAATGGATTCACTGGGGTCATGGGTATGTAACATCTTGCAAAAACCACTCGATATATGAATGGAACAAGCACATGGGGAAAAAGTGGGTTGAGGGTAGGGACTTGAGTTTTGTCTGAACAGTATAATTCAAGCTTATGGTACTCTAGACATGGAATCATAGAGCCTTAGGTTTAGAAAGGACTGCAAAGGTCCTCTAAATTAATCCCCGCCAAGATGCAGGACTTGCTGTGTCTAAATGACAGCTATCCAGACAGCTATTATAGTCTATTAGTTCATTTTATCATTCATTTATAGTTTAACTAGCAGATGTACCCAGTGTTGCTCAGGTCCTTAACTGTAGTAATGGGGTAAGGGGTGTAGGTTGGAAATGAAAAGGAAAATGTACATGCTTTATTTAAATGTTTGTAGAGGGCAGGGTGTTGGGAGGTGTGTGGGATAGCGGGTTGTGTATGTGGAGGGCTCAGAGTAGGGTGTGGGGATGTAGGTGTGAGGACAGGGAGCTGGAAAGTGAGGGGGCGGAGCACGGGGAGGAGGTTGCAGGAGTCAGGGCAGGGAGTTAGTTTTGGAGGGGACTCAGGACAGTGGGTGGAGTTGCAGAAGTTGGGACAGAGGGCTAGAAGGTGTAGAGGGGCTGAGAGCAGGGGATGGAGGGTGCAGGATTCAGGGCAGGGGATGGAGGGCTCAGTCCAGGGGGCTCAGGGCTAGGAACTGGAAGGTCTGGGCAAGCTCACCAGGGCAGCACTGGTCTGGTGGTAGCTGCTGCCTAGGGGATCCATGGCCACATTAGGCCAGCAGTGGTGGCTGCCAGGTTATGTGTCAATGCAAATGAAAATAAAAAGAATTATACACAACCCATGGAAAATGGGATACTCGGTATTCTTGGGAGGCACAATGTAAATAAGGAAATAGAGGTTTCACACTTTTATGCACATGTACAGAGTATCAATTATAGTCAGAATCACAAGATAAAAGAAGGTTCACAGATTGGATAAAACGAGTTCCCTACAGGAAAACTCTAGGAGGAACTATCTCTCTACCGATGCTCAACTGGCAAGGCATCTATCAGACCAGAAGATATTGTTTAAGGATGCGAGTGTGACTATATTTGTAACTTGTGCATACATTTGATAGAATTTCTATATGTATGAATAATCATAGCATGAATTGCACCTTTAATAAAACGTATAAAATGGATTATACCCTGTACTTGTGAATGTATGTGGTGTTGCCATCTTTGGTGTTCAAGCTCTAACTCTGAAGCAAGTAGCAAAGATGACTTTCACTCTGCTGAGTTTGAAAGTATAGCCACTGGTGCCAAACTCACCAGGGCAAAATACAACATTACTAAATCCACCTTAAATAAAATAAAAGGCTATACTATCCAGATTTTTCTTGAATTTCTACAATTTCCTTGTTCCAGTGTCATGCTGTTCTTACAGTTAGAAAATTTTCCCCGAGATTTATCTAACTCTTGTATGCTATAGCTGGATCCATTGCCTCTTTTCCCACTCTCTGTGGAAAGAATGAACATTTTTTCTTCATCTTTTTATGGAAGTTTTTCAAGGCTTTGAAAACAACTATCATGTATCAAATATACTCAGTTCCTTCAGCATTTGCTCTTGGCTTGTTTTCCATCCTCTTTGATCATCTTTGTTACTCGCCTCTGAACCTTTATAGTTTCTTTCCATCCTTTTTATATAATGGTGACCAAAATTGGACACAGGTGAGGCCTAACAGGCACTGAGCACAGTGGTACTATCACCTCCTATGACTCACATGCTATTCCTCTTGTAATGCTACTCAAAATTGCATTTGCTTTTTCTGCAGCATCATTGCATTGTTGGCTGATTTGGACAACTGGTCAGGAGCGCCACAACGGGCCACCAGCCATGTGACACCAGCCCCAGATCAGGGAAGAACCAGCACAACCCAACTCTGACCCAGGTCCTGCCTCTCCTTTCCTCAGTCCTCTCCCTGCCCACCCTTGTTCCACCTTCTCCCCTCCTCTTCCTTGTCCTTGCTCCACCACTGCCCTGCATCTTCTCCCAACACCCTCCCCTGAGCAATGTGACCCAGGAAAAAAGAAGGGCTCGGGGTCCAGCCTCTCTTCACTCACCTGCAGTGGCAGTGAAAGTGGAGGAACATGGCCCAAGCTCACTGTGCTCCCCCAGCCACATCACTCCACTTCCTGCTGGTGAGTATGTGGCAGTCCTGCCTCCTCCCAGAGTGACATGCTGGGAGAGCAGAAAGAGTGGGGACCACATTGTGCCGCTTCCCCTGCCGTGCCATTGAGTGCTGGGGCGGGAGGGGGGAGCTGGACCCCTGCTGCAGGTGCTAGGCTTCTCCTGATGCCCAGAGATTCTGGCCCTGCAGCTGCTGGGCCCTTTGTCTTCCTATATATGGTTTTGGGGCATATGCCCTCTCCATGCCCCCTTGAGTAGTTCCTTGTTGAGGTTGTAATCCACAGAAATAGTAAAGAATAATTACCACAGAAAACCGTTTGGATTCCAAAAGGCATGGCAGTCACCAGTGAACTAAAGTTGTCAAAGTATGATCTCTATATCTGACTCTTATCTGCTGTGGAGAAGGCTGGTAGTTAAAGTTATGGCAAATGACTTAGCTCTATCTTCTTTTGTTAAAAGTGGAGTAAAACAGCTCTCAAACCCTGAAGCCATACAGATTGAATAGGGGCAACATTTTATAAACAACAGATAATTTTTAGAATAGCCAGTAACATATGTATCAAGGTTGCAAATGTCCTTTTCCAGAGTTGAATTTGTTTATTAATGAATATGGTGAAAACTGCCAAAAGGAGTCATTTATTATCCACTTATAGAAGAAAGTAGGTTATCCTGACATGGAAATGATCTGGGACAAAGTATACCTACAGAGCTGGAAGTAGAGCTGTGCAAATAAGATATTTGGTTGCTGGAATTCTGAAAAAAATAAAATAAAAACCTCCTCTTATGGAGTTAGCCTATGATCAAACCATTTTGGTGGATTGAAAAAGTAAAGAAATAAAATGCAATAATTTGTTTCTGGTCAAATGAAATGTTTTGTTCCACCTAAAACAAAACATTTCAGTTCTATTTTTTCCATTCTATTTTTAAACATAAATTTCAAAATTAATGTTGTCCTTCTCTAACTATACATATTTCCCTTCCATTGAAAAAATAGAGAAATTATGTATTTGACTTTTAAAACATACTTCCATTTCCCCAAAACAGTCACCTTGCTAGTGCAGTTATTGTAAGTTTTATAGGCATGATTGAAAGCTCATTAAATCAATGGAAAGACTCCCATTTACTTAAATGGGTTGTGGACCAGATCCAAAATCCTTTGTCTCGATGAGAGTACTACAGAAACCCTAGATTAAAACAGAGCTTGAAGGACAATTGCCAATAATCAAGCAACAATTTGAATAAACTTAAGTAAGTGTTAGTTCCCTTATATTCACTGCCATAAACTAGTCCTCAAGAACATCATTTGTCATCTTGCTCCACTTTTGTGACTTATCAATCTCATTATCTGAATACATGTTGGCTACGTCTACATTGGCCCCTTTTCCGGAAGGGGCATGTTAATTTCAGAGATCGCAATAGGGAAATCCGCGGGGGATTTAAATATCCCCTGCGGCATTTAAATAAAAATGTCCGCCGCTTTTTTCCGGCTTTTAGAAAAGCCGGAAAAGAGCGTCTACACTGGCCCCGATCCTCCGGAAAAAGCGCCCTTTTCCGGAGGATCTTATTCCTACTTTGAAGCCGGAAAAAAGCGGTGGACATTTTTATTTAAATGCCACGGGGGATATTTAAATCCCCCGCGGATTTCCCTATTGCGATCTCTGAAATTAACGTGCCCCTTCCGGAAAAGGGGCCAATGTAGATGAGCCCGTTTTGTTCAATGTGGCTTTGTCCTGAAAGCTATTAAACAGGATCCTTAGCTAGCAAAACACTTAAAATATATTTAACTTTATCATTTTTAATATTAGAGTCAGTGAAACTACACCAGAGTTTAAAGATAAACAAGCACTTACGTATATTGTTCTGTTTGCTTTGTACCCTATGGGATTTAGTACAATAGGCTAAATCCTACTCCCATTTACTTCAGTGGACTAGGATTAGGTCCTCTATGAGAAATCCAACCTGCTGTAATGTTAAGTGGAAATCCTGTTGCTCTACCACTTAATCAAGGAAAAACCTCTAATAACTAGCAATAGTACTCATATTTTTTTCTATAGGGCATAAACACTAAGAAGTAAAGCCTTAGCAATATGCTGGCAAATGACATAAATCGGAACACCACCACTTCATTGCGTTAGAATGTCCTTTTTCAGAGTTTGAATTAAGTTAATATCTCAGAGAATTCTGTCAATCCCAAGGCTACTAACAAATCTCTTTAGGAGTACTTTGAAATCCTTATGTTACTGTATCAACAGTATCACAGCCTGGAACCTTTTGTAACAAGGTGTTACCTACATCTGTACAGCACAATTACCGACCCTAAATCTTCCTTGATCCATTTCCCCTTTTTGGTATATGCCAATCATTGTAATGCCACATATCACAGAACTTTTGAATTTTGTATCATTTACTTTTCCCTTTCTGATCTTCAACTGCTTTTCAAAATACAAAAAAGAAGAAAACTCAGCTCTCACTTTTGTGTGTCTGTGAAGTCAGAGACCTCCTAATTTCAAGGACAAGCACATATAAAACAGAATTTCAGTCTGCTATTTTTAAGTAAGTTTGTAGCTTTTTTCCATGCAAGCATAGCTTTGAAAATGTAGTTTGATGTAAACCAAATGAAAACAGTCACTGAGACTGAAACTCTTACCTGACTTTTTCCTTAGAGATTATAGTTTATTCACTATCTTAAACTTACATGTTTGGAAAAAAAACAACCATAGTTCTTTTGATTTGGGGACAAGCCCATGTGAAATGGCAGCTGACAAAGTTACTGCTGACTAGAGTATCACAGTTGGCACTAGACATGACAAGTTCCTCACCTGCAGCTCATTCACCTCCCTGGGCTGTGTGACTTCGATCAAGACACAAGGAAAGACAGTTCAATAGCATGAGAGAACACAGCTTAGTGAACCACCCACACAGCTGAGAATATGGAACTAATTGCAGCCCAATACTGCTTCCCTCTCTGGTCCTTGATAAGTCACTTAGGGAGCGATTATCAAAGTAGCGTGCCTTTGAAAAACAGGCTATTTTCATTTATGTAGCTCACTTACAACACTCACCGAGGGGCGGTTTAGATAATTGAGGAATTATGTCTGTGGAGTGCTATATAGGTACAAAACTCACCAAAATTTATGCAAACCTCTCCAGTATCTGTGAACCTAGCAGATCCTTTAACCCCAGATTGTTTGAACATCATCCCCTGCAAAACATCTCTAATGTTGGCAAATAGCAAAATACACAGATTCTGGACAAATGTCTGTGTTCCACTTCTACCTCTCCAGGAGTCTGTGGGTACATCTACACTGCATGCTTATTTAAATTAACTATTCTGTAATAGTTATTCTGAAATAGCTTATTTCAAAATAGCACATCTACACTGAGGGGAAACCTCAAAATTAGTCCAAGACAGGCTTCCCTAATGGGAAGAACCCCAAGAGGCATTGGGGATAAATAACTTAGAATGGCCCTGGTGAGGGGCTAATTTGAAATAGCAGCAGTGGAGCGTCTACACATTTCAAATAGCTATTTTGGAATAGGCATTATTCCTTGTAGAACAAAGTTTACAGATTTTGGAATAATCCATCCATTATTTCAAAATTATTTTCGAAACTGAAACCACGGTTTAGGAGTACAGGCTCTTTCAAAAAATCACCCCATTGTCAGTAAAACCGTGTCTAAACCGTGGTTTCAGTTTCGAAATGGTGCTTGTTCGAAACAGCGCCAGAACGCAATTATGCGAATGAAGTGTGGGATATTTAAAGCTCTGCTTCATTTACACTTTCGATGTGTCTAATTTACATCCCTCTGCCGATAGAGGGGTGTAGTTTAGACACACCCACAGTGTGTGAGAGTGACAGAGATTTGCATTGCTAAGCTCCCTCCATCCCCTTTTCTCTGTCTGGAGATAGGGTACAGGAGTGGGGGAAGGAGGGACACACAGACATCAGCACCCAGCACCTTCCCACAGTCTAAACCCCTTGCTCCAAGACTGGAGCCTGCACCTCAACCCATTCTGGTGAAAGGGAGTGAGGATTGGTAAGGAAGAGGGATGGAGTGAGCAGGGTGAGGCCTTGGAGAAGGGATGGAGCAAGGCCTCAAGGAAGGAGCGGGAAGGATGTGGGGCAAGAGTGTTTGGGTTTCAGGTAGATCTTATATTGCACTTACATTGAAAAAGTGATCTTGTAGTTAAAAAGGTTTGAGACCACTGACTTAGGTAGACGCTTTAGATCTTCAAGAAATGTGTGTGGGATGGCTTAGTGTGAGCCAATGAGTGGTGGTAAGAGATGAAAGAGAGACATGCTGATAGTTTGCAGCCTGTCACACATTCAAGACTTGTGCAGCCACATATTTGCAAATAATTAGACCCAACCCTGACTTTTAAATTCTCTTGAAAATTATGGTTTCAAAATTTACCTATAAAGCCCAAAATTACATCATAAATATCAAATATGAAATCATTTGATTAAACATAAAAAGATGTTTACTGTAAATTATGTCCACCTGAATACATGAACCTAGAAAATACCATTTTAGTCATTTAAATCTTGAAGACAAATGACTCTAGAAATGCATTTTCCAAAGTCAAAACCATACAATGAAGAATCTAAAAATTGCTCTGAAGGAGATCTTTCAACCAAGATAAAAATGGGAATTCAAAAGAAACATAGAAACATTGCAATAAGTTGGTAAGTCCAGAACATGGAGACATGGTAAAGAGTTGGTATCTGAGGGGAACATGAACATAATTGGTCTCACACAGATTTAATTGTATAATTCACGGGATTAGAATATTAGTATAAATGTGTTAAAGCTTGATCATGAAGGAAAGGCAGGCAAAATGGAAGCATTGACTTCTATATTAAAAATGCATACATTTTACTGAGGTAGAAATAGACATGAGAGACAAACTGGTTGAAAGTCTCCAGATAAGAGTAAGAGAGGTAAAAAAAAAATCTACTGTTGACTACTTACGCAAGAAGAAGAGGTGGATAATTTTTTTATTGGTTATCTAAATTACGCAATAAGTTCTTTTTATTACAGAAAGTGGAGAAAGCAATGAGGAGAACAGTGTATTCTAGATTTGATTCTGACAAACGGAGAGAAACTGGGTGGGAATTTGAATGGTAGGAAGGGAAACAGCAGAATAAAGACAATGACTTCAGGAAAGCAGACTTTAGCAGACTCAGGGTACTTCTACACTTGCTCCCTAGTTCGAGCTAGGGATGCAAATGTAGCTGTCCAAAATTGCTAATGAAGTGGGGATTTATATCCCGAGCTTCATTAGCATAATCTCGACCACCTGTTATTCCGCTCAACAGCTGATTCAAAGCAGGAAGTGCGCTCTGGGATGCATTAGTTCAAATCAAACCCCTTGGTTTGAACTAACCTTACTCCTCATTTTTTAGGCAAAAGTATTAGATGTGATATATCTCAATTTTAGTAAGGCTTTTGATATTTCACATGACCTTCTCAAAAGGAAATTGCAAAATGATACCCTAAGAGAACCTACTATAAAGTGGGTGTCGCAAGTAGTCAGAAAAATCAGACCCAGTTATCAATGGTTTACAGGAAAGGTGGAAGGGCATATAAAGTGGGATTGCCTCAGAGATCTGTCCTTGGTCTAGTTCTATTCAAAATGTTTATAAATGATTTGGATAATGGTATATAGAGAGTACATTTACTAAGTCCATGAACAATACCAGACTAGGAGATGTTGCAAATGCTTTGAAGGACAATATTGGAATTCACAATAGTCTTGATAAAATGGAGAAATGTTCTGAGATAAAAATGAGAACATTCAATGAAGATAAACACAAAGTATTGTAATTAGTAAGGAATTATGTAACCCCACTAGGGCTGTGTCCAGACTCAGGGTTTTTTTCGGGAAAAGTAGCCTTTTTCCGAAAAAACTTCCCCTGCGTCCAGACTCAAGCCGCGTTCTTTCGAAATTAAATCGAAAGAACGCGGCTTTTCTTTCGATGGCGGTAAAACTCATTTCACGAGGAAGAATGCCTTCTTTCGAAAGTTCCTCTTTCGAAAGAAGGCGTTCTTCAATGTAAATAGGGCTTCTTCGAAAGAGAGCATCCAGACTCACTGGATGCTTTCTTTCGAAAAAGCAAGCCGCTTTTTCGAAAGTTCAACGTGCAGTCTAGACGCTCTCTTTCGAAAGTGACTTTTTCGAAAGAGCCTCTTTCGAAAGAGGCTTGCAGTCTAGACATAGCCTAGGTGGGTTTGAACCTGGGACTTCTGGAGCTCAGTATAGGAGCCTCTACCCTCTGAGCTAAAAGCCAGCTGCCTCCCAACCTGTGCTGTAGAGTTCTCTTGATCTTGGTTGTTGCTGTGGTCTAGGTACCATTTGCATTGCTCAGTAACCACACTAGGTATGTGGGCTACAATTACACAAATACAAATGATTGCCTAGGAAGAAGTACTGCAGAAGGTGATCTGGGGGGGTTATAATGGGGAATCACAAATTAATGTATGTCAACTAAATAACACCATAGCAAAAAGAAAAGAAAAAAACGCAACCATCATTCTGACATTTTGAAGTCTCCTTAAGTCCTGCCAGCTGGGGGAATGAAAATGAAAGCCACAACCACCCCACACATTCTTTTGGTCCCCTTATTTTGGTGCCAGGCAGGCTCTGGACCAGCTGCTAGGATATAAATAAAATCTACTCTAATGTGCATCCAGCTGCCTGCTCCCCTCAGATCGTGAACTAGCAGCTGGGAATTACTAGAGCATAGAACCTCTTTTAAAACACCCTGTTGCCTTTAGGAATGTCCCATATTCCGAGGGTTGAAGCTGAGTGTGCCCTCTGTTACAAAATTCCAAGCTTTTTTTTTTCTTTGAGGGCTCTGCACTATCAGAGAACACTGGGAACAAAAAGAGAGATCACAGTAAAAGGTGAATGAAAAGATGCAAAAAAGAAGAAAGAAATATTTCTTAACAAAAATTGATTAGATAATATCACAATATAATACTAGATAAAACCATTGGGCTACGTCTACATTGGCATCCCTTTCCGGAAAAGGATAAGCCAGAGAAAAGCGCCAGTCTAGACGTGATTCTCTGGAAAATAAGCCCTTGAAAGTAGGAATAAGAAATCCTTTGGAAAAGGGCTTATTTTCCGGAGAATCGCGTCTAGACTGGTGCTTTTCTCCGGCTTATCCCCAAGCAGGAAAAAAGCGGCAGCCATGTAAATGCAAATGCAATTCCGACTCGTCTCATTAGCATCCCTGTTCCGGAAAGGGATGCCAATGTAGACGTAGCCTTGTAGTACACATAGTACAAGATAAAACATTCAAAGTATGGCGTAAAAAGGAAAAGAAAATGAAACTTTGAGAAAGTTTCTAGTCAATAATATAAATCAAGTGGTTTTTTTTAATTCACAAACAGATGCATAATCCAGTTAGTAAGAGATTATATACATGACTTGAACGAGCAAAGAGCAATCCTAGCTATTTGTCCAACAGAGTTTCCTAAATTTTTCCTTGGCAGTATATGTTGTGAGCAAGGCTCAGGAAATACAGAATTTCTTTCTAGCCATAGCAGAAGCATGCACATGAGTACTATTGACAGGATTCATTAGCTATTAATCATTCAGTTTGTCAAGCCTGCCAACAGCGGGCGGGGGGGGGGGGGGGGCAAAATGGCAACTGCCCTGGGGGATAATCCTGGGCCCTTTAAATCGCTGCTGGGGCATCACATGCTCCATGTGGCTCTGAGGGCATGGGAGGGGGAGGATACACCATGCTCCAGGCATCACACAGAGGACTACCCTAAGCCATGCCTCATCTGCCCAAGGTCTTGCCTCTTCTGTGAGCATGGAGCTGCCCCCCCAAACCTTGCCCAGACTGTACATAAAATGTTCTTCTAGAGACTACTAAGACTGACTTCATGCAGTTTCCCAATACCTCCTCACTCCACAGGGCAGATCATAATAGCAAATGAAGTCATCTCTCAAACTATGATGGGGATGGGGAGTGCACACCGAAGAGTTTCTCCTGGTTCTAAGCTGAGATGACATGGTAAGCACAGAAAGAACTCCTGGTTGATCCATGCAGAGAAAGCAAGAGCAGCATCGTGAATTATCAGGCAGAGAAAACACCAACAAAGAGTGCAAAATTAATAAAAAAGCAAAAAAAACCCCACAAAAAACAAAACAAAAAAACCCTGCAAAAAACAGGGAGAAGCAAAGATCTTGTGTCGTATCACAGCAAAAAATGTTGATTGAGCAGCTTCTATGGAAGCATGGTCCTATAACTAGAGTGGTAAGTAATGGAATTGCTTAAACTTCACTGTAAGCCACCACATGGTGCTATTGGAGATAATAATAATGATATTATTATTATTCATATTTTAGTTCTGTTTCTCTGAATGTCAAGCAACTGGATCTTACAAGAAAACAATATAATTAGATGTGGTAGAACTCATCACTGATGCTGAGAAATACAGTCTGTTCTGCCTAAATCCTTCTTTGATTAACAATGATTTTTAGGTGTAACTGCTGTCTTAAGTTATAGCTACACAAGTGAGCACAAACGAAACCATTACAAGTATGTGGGGGAGCATGGGCTTGATGAGGTATTTATGAGCACGAGGGGAAGATTTGGGCTGCATATTTATTTTGTACTCCAGTCACTCAGCTAGAAGGTTGATTTTTTCATAATTCCTATTAGATTATGCAAATCAATGTTCCCCATGAAATTTATTTCTGCTAAAGAATGTTAATTTCTATTCAGTTAGCTAATGTGTGTGTTTTATATGAGTCCATATGCTTCTGCTAATGAATTCCAAAAACCACTTGTATAGTTTAACATGCTGAAAATAAATATTATCATTTCCAGCATTCATTTTCAGTGTAATTATTTGCCTGAAACCACCAGCAGATCAGTTTTCAGTGGAAGAAATGTAAAAATTAATAGCTCTACTGGTTCTCAAGGAAATATTCTCTCTCTACATGTGACATATCTGACTAGCTCTTTAGGGAAAATTCTTGCTGGAACCATTCTTGTTCATATATAAATATTTCTCATTTATTAAACTAACACACCAATGAAAAAGGTAATTCACACTATAAACTCATAATTTGTACGGTAAATTCTTCAGAAAGAAAACCAGAATTAATTCTGATCTCTTTTACAGAGGCTTTATAGTCACATAACTCCATTATGGTCTTTCCCCTCTGCACGAGAAGCAAATCAAATAAATTGTCTTTATTTAAAATTTCACACATTTATGCAGCTGCATGAATAAATTAAAACAATAAACAGTATAATATAATCAATAGGAAGTATGTAGCAGCTTTTGACAGCATATGTGTGAATTACAGTCAGAAGATAGTTATGAGTATAGCTCCTCCTACATTTATATCTACATTTGCTTCCAAGTTTTAAAAAACTTTTTCACTCCTTGTTTCACCCATTGATTCATTTACTTTAAGGTAAAAGCACATTATAATATCAGCATGAGTGCTATTCTTCTTGGAAGTTTATCATGAATGCACAATGCCTTCCAAATATATAAAAACTTGCAATCCCTTTTACAAATGCATAGGCATGTCTGATCTCAGTTACATCCTTGTAAAACCCAAAATACCTCGAATGTACTTAATGGATATTCACTCTAGTGTAATACAGAACAGAATTTGGCCTGTTGGTAACAGTTTTAGTGCAAAATCAGTGTACCACCTATACTCATTTTAGAAAGGAATACAGAGATATAGTGGCTAGCCAATTCCTAAACAGTCATTTTTTTATTAATTCACTTTATTTACTAAATAAAACTGCACGCATCCAGTTTTCTGCACATTGAATACAATATTTTAAAGATATACTTTTCTATAACCAGAGTCTTTGGTTACACAGATAAAAGTTTTGAGAATACTCAATGGCAATATAAATATTAGATAAAATAATCAGCCTCTTTATACTGAATGTATTGTTTTACAAAACCATTTAATATGTTATACACTATTTTTGTAAACCTGAAAGAAGGGAAGAGAGAACATAATGTCCATGCAAATCTATTTAGCTTCCATCCCAATGGGTTTCTCTAATAACTCATTTTGCAGAGAGAAATGAAATAATTTTGGTTATAGAAATGAAGGTAATAATTAAGACAGTGAGGCACAGGAAAAAGGATTCTAGTGGGGTGACAAAAATGCAGACTTTGAGGAAGTGCAATTGGACAAGGATTTGCAATAATGAGAAGCCGAGCAGGGTATAACTGTCAGCACATTTTCAGTAAATCCTGATAGAAAGTAGTAAAAGTGCTTGATTTTTGTCAATAATGTACAGCTTACACCTACTCCATATATATTTGAATATGGGAAAAAGGAGAGGAAAGTACATCTATCAATATTTCAGGCAGGCATGATTTTTCATGGCACCAGGCATGAAAAACTTGCCAATAACAGTTAAATAATTTTGTCATTTAAGCACTTCGTATCAATCTTTAGAAAAATTTGAAAATTTAAGATATGAGCAGTCATGCTGTGAGCAACCAAATCAAGTTACCAGCAGGGATATAATTTTATTCCAAGGCACATACCAGAGGACTAATGGAAATCTTGTAGGTATGCCAGTCTCCTATGTAACACTTCATAGAGAAATCAACAACTGAATTGATGTTCTTAGCTCCTCATTACTTTGGACTTCTGACAAAAGAAATGAAAAAATATTCAAATATAGATTCTTGAAAGTGGCTAGATTTCCAGTTTCAGTGAAAGCAATTGACTCCGCCTGTATTTGCTAGCTCTCCTCTTTACCTTGCTTTCGTCCATTTTGTCTACAGCCAATAATGTTGGTTTATACAAATTTCAATGAGATGTGGGAACCTGCAGATATATTCTTTCCCAAACAGACTACTCTTTGAAAGGATATAGTGTGGTGTCTTCTGGAAAAATAAGATACAAAATATATGCCATAAAAGGAAACCAATCCTGCCAGAATGTATGTTTCCTTTCTTTCCTTGTCTGTTAGACCTGTTCACTAGCAGACATGATCTATCTTCACATAATGTTTTTCTAAAATGACCACTGTTGACCTGATTACAATTTCTCTTACAACAGTTTACATGAAGAGCAACTACAATGAAACCATTATGAAACTAATTGAGAGTGCCATCAGATACAGCCCCTGAAATTTGAACTTTACAGCTAAGCACACTTGAATGTGTGACTGAAGCAAATTAATCTGCCACTTTAGCAACTCTAAACTTTAGGATAGAGAGCAGGGGTAGGGCCAAATCTGGTCTGCCAGTGTTAGTTCCTGGCAGGCCCCTACCACTATATTTACCTCTATGGCTGCAGGTACTGGTGATCGCAGCTCCCATTAGCTGCAGATCTCTGTTCCAACCCAATGGTAGCGGTGGGAAGAAGTGCCCTGATCCATGCTACTTTCTGCATCTTTTATTGGCTTGGAACAGCGATCCGCGGCCAATGGGAGCTGTGATCACCAGTACCAGTAACCGTGCAGGTAAATATAACAGTGGCAACCTGCCAAGGGCTACTTTTGGCAAACCACCACCATGTTATTGCCCACTTCCGTAGAGCATGTGAAGGGTATGGTCAGTACTAGGTAATATTGGAGCTGGGCAAATGGCATTCAAGAGGTATATTATTCAGTGACTTTTTCTGCAGGATTGAGATTATTGTTGAAATATTTGTTCAACAAACATCAGTAACAGTATAGCAAGTCAAACTGCATTAGCCATATCAGTTATTTAATGAATAATAGTGCAAGTAGCTGATTAATACACTCATTCAGCTCTACTGGACATAATGAATATTTTATCAGATGATTTTTTTTAACTCTTGTAAGTGAAATGCTATATGATGCTTTAGGTTGATATCCTATAACTATCCTGAATATTTGTATTAAAAGTTATTAGGTCACATACCCTGGTGCAACTGAAACTTGAGGAAACTTCATACATATACTACATGTTTCCAGATCTGACAATGGGCTGTTAATTTATAAATCTGCTGGATTATAGTGGAACTAGCCTGTTTTTGTGTATAGTTAAATTTCTTAATTTTCATTGTGCTATAGGAAGATGCAAGGGTATACACTAAAGGTGTGTCTAGACTACAGGCTTTTGTCGACAAAAGTCGCCTTTTGTCAACAAAACTATACCTGCGTCTACACTGCCGCTGAGTTCTGTTGACATTACGTCTACAGAACTCAGCAGTTTTGTTGACGGCTGTAAACCTCATTCTACAAGGAATAACGCCTTTTGTCAACAGAGTTCTTTCGACAGAAGGCGTTATTACATCTACACTGTCCTTTGCATCCATACTGTCACGTCGACAAAGAGGCTTGCTTTGTCAACAAAACTGGGTGTAGTCTAGATGCTCTTTGTCAACAAAAGCCTGTAGTCTAGACGTACCCTAAGGTTTAGGGATCCCCTAACCAATGTCACCTCTAATCTTTTCCATCCATGTTTAGATTTTTTTCCATCTTTGTGCAGAATAAATTTTTATGTGCACCAAGGCATGTATGAATGTGAAACAAAACACCCCACTGTGGATGCTCTGCTAATCAGCTGGGCAGCATTGAAATCTCTCCTAAGTGCCCACACAAGAACATAGCTTACAGGGAACGCTGCCTTTCAGTCAGTTGTAAACCTGGGTTTTTCACCTCTGTCCCATACCACACTCATTTGCCAGGTATTTGAGTGCCTGCATAGCACAAGAGCTATCACATGGGGTTTCATACTGCCAACAAGTTACTGAAGAACTGGCTGGTTGCCTCCAAGTAATAAAAGACTGGGCTAGTCTAATCTCCTCTCATTATTTCCATTCCTGATCTTTCCATGATGTTAATGGATCTGATCCTTTTTTAGATTAGGACAGCAAGTTTCATATATTGATCTTTTTTTTTTTACTATAGTATAATTGAAGACATTCTTCTCTCGGGGTTCTTTGCTCTCATGTGAGTAGAAGGCAATGAGATCATCCTTTGAGAGCACTCTCTTGCTTTACAAAATCATCAGCAAATAACTACCTCTTTTAAGAAACCACTTTTTTAAGTTCACTGCGTGATCACTTAAGGCAATTTTTTTTCATAACTAGATAAACCTTTTAGCCTAACCAGGCTCCAAAATGTGTGGGGCACAAATAACTGCAAAGGAAATACAGACTTTAAGTCACAAGCAAGAATAAAGGGATGGTTTCAGGAAGCATAGATTTCCCTCCTCTGCTGAAAGCAAAAGGGACCTCCCTTCTTGGCTCGGGTAAGCAGAGGTCTGGCACAGCTCCTGCTCCTCCTTTTCTGATTTGATGACACCTTACTGTTGCAATCCTGATTCACCACAAAAATCCTATCCAAAAGGATCATCTTCATTTGGTAGATCTCATTGTGGCAGATGTATTCTTGGTGTCTCCCTTACACTGGAATTCTGCATCCTGGCTTGCGCCATTATTTCTATGGCACTGAGTATGCAGAGGTTTTATTCTGTGTGGTGACTGCAACCCATCTGAGTGCCTCAGAGCAGCAGTTCAGATTTTCATCACTGCTCATACTTTGCTGTTCCCAGTATGATATGTATTCTCTGCAACCATCAAATACACAGTGTCCATGAATAACTCTAAATAAGATGATACTCAAATTCTAAGCTAAGACACTGAAAATCTTAGATTGAAATATATATGCTTTGATCAGCTTCAAATTATCTATGTGCATTTGGCTTCCAGGTGTTCTCACCACTAACATTTGCTCTCCCTGGTTAGGCTAGATGGACGGAGATAATTTGTTGCCTCCTAAAACCTCTGCCAGAATATATGGGGGTGGATTTACACATTGTACATAGGGCCCCAGCAAATGCATGGCCATGAAAATGAGTCGCGGACCATGAAATCTGGTCTTTTGTATGCTTTTACTCTATAGGGCCTATGCTATATAGATTTCATGGAGAGTCCAGAAATTCTCAAATTGGGCATCCTGAGCCAAAAGGGAGTTCACAAGAGTTCATTGTGTGAGTGGGGGGGGGGGGGGGGGAGGAGGCGGAGCGATGTGGCATTGACACTCTTACTTCTGTTCTTGCCTCAGAGCTTGGGAGATGGAGAATGGTGGCTATTGGCTGGGCATCCAGCCTTGAAGGCAGCACCCCATCAGAGAAGTAAAGGTAAAAGTTCTGCAACCTCTCCCTACAATAACCTTGCAATCCCTAAACTCTTCCTTTTTAGATCAGGACCCCTGCAGTTACAATATCTATGTTTAAATAGTTGACATTTATGATTTTTAAAACCTTACGACCATGAAATTGACCAAAATGGACCATAAATTCAGTCGGGTCCTAGAGGAAATGATTCCATTATGACAAGAGGTTTTATGAATATTAGGCACCAAATACATAAGCTGAACCTTCGTAGGGCTGGTCACACTTTTGAAGAGATACTGCATGTGTACTATCTGTAGATCACACTTATTGCTATAAATACTGCTGCTTTTTATTTGCTTTGAAAAATGATATTGAAATAATAATATAGGAGAGGCAACTGTGAACTTAGCAAACAAAAATGTATAACTTAAAGCAGCAGGTATTCCTTCTCATATTTAACTTTTTGTTACACTGCAACTATGCTCGTCTAACAGCTTTAGTTCTTTACTTAGTATTTGCATTTCTTTAGCATGGAAAATTTATTTAAAATTTTGTAAATGTTGGGTAAAAATACTAAAAATAAATTAAGCAAATCTAATCCTCTAGCACAGGTTCTTGACATTTTTTTCATAATGTGGACTGATGTTACCTTTTTTACTTAGTCACTTTATCCCCTTCCTTCACAGTAGTCTTGGAACAATTTTTATAGTGAAGATGCTGAAAGCAGAAAACAAGGATTTGAGTTCTAATTACTATGTCAAGCCAAGTGGTAGCACTTCCAGCACTACATCGAGCATCAATGTCTTCTCCCCAGATAGTGACAAATACTTTGGACACAAATTTAAACTTTTTTTTTTTCATTTCATTTCATTTATATCAGGTAAAGATGTATAGTTGTACATTTAAAAAAATATTTATGTTACTTAAGACTGTAATTTTAATTTTCAAAAGGAACGCCTAAATCACATAAGTGCTCTTGAAAATGGTACCTCTTTTTTGAGTCTGCCTTTTCTGTATGTTTGTATATTGTATGTTTGTATATTATATTTTTATGGAAAATTATTTTTTTTATGAAAAAAGAAAAAATCCAGACAAGTATGCTATATTTGGAGTACTACTAAATAACGCTCAGTTTCTATTGATCAGTTACATGGATATAAGTTAGCAGAGTGTAGCCTAGAAATCCTGGGGCAAATTAGAAAGAGAACTGTGGTCCTTACCCTTATGTTTAAATGGTGCCTTTTCTAAATGTACTTTACCAGAAACAGCAAATATGTAACAAATGAACAAAACCACTTTGCCTTTGCCACTATATAGTGGGCTGAGAACTGGATGTTAATTAACATTATCATGCAGAGGACAAGGTCTGGTTCCAGCCAGCTACAAATACAATAGTGTCACAGGCCTCTTAATTAACCGAGAATCTCTTTGAATAAAGTCTGCTAAGAAACTATCAGGAAAAATGTTCATCTTCACTTTGAACTGTTTATTATTATATCCTCTGCGAGATTTAGTCCTTCATTAAGAGTCCTGGCTCACCACACAATAGGGATCAGTGGGAGTCTTTCCATTGACTTAAGTTTGAATCAGTCCCTATAATATCACTAATGGAGCTGTTCAAACAGTTAGTATGGCTGGTAGATGCAATGGTGTATAGCTGTTTTGTGACTGCCAATAGCAAATATCCCCATATTGACTGATATTTGGACACGAGATCAGAAGAGGGCTATGAGCTAATGTGGAAATGTCCTTTTTATTTCATCACCCACCCAAAAGGCTGGACGAAAGGAAACAGCATTGAGATTTTTCGTAATAGCACCTGTCTTGAAATATGCAAGATGTCCTTTTTCTTTCCTCAAGAGATGTTGGTAACCCCACCAACTGTCCAAATCACTGGTTGATCTTTTCATAACATTTTTACCAAGCAACTGCTGAGAAGTGATTAGCTAGGCAATGAGTCCCATTTTGCATACATAGACTCTGATTCAAACAAATGAAACCTGTGCCTGAACCATCAGCATGTGCACAGTCAAGTATTTAAGATAGGTATGTACAGTAAACTTCCAATAATACGGCACCTTTAGGACCCAGGGGGTGCCGGATTATCAAATATGCCGGACTATCAGAAGGGGGGGCTATGAGGGGTCTGGAGTGGGGTGGGAGGGGATGCCACCCCAGACCCCTCATAGCCCCCCCTTATGATAGTCCGGCTCTGCCCCAGGCGTCCCTGATTCAGCCGCTGCTGGTCAGTTTCAGCAGCAGCTGAATCGCGGATGCCTGCAATAGAGCAGCTGGGGTGCTGCCGGATTGGTCCTACAGCCGAGGGGCGGCGCTACGGCACCAACCCAGCAGCACTCCAGCTGCTCTTGGAGATGCCTGGGACAGAGCAGCTGGGGTACTGCCCGGTTGGTTCCGTAGCGCTGCCCCTCGGGGCTGCGGGACCAACCCGGCAGCACCCCAGAGCTGCTCTGCCCAGGGCTTCCTGGAATCAGCCGCTGATCTGTTTCAGCAGCAGCTGACTCGGGGACCCCTGGGGCAGAGCAGCTGGGGTCCTGCCGGGTTGGTCCCGCAGCGCCGTCCTTTGGTGCTGCGGGACCAACCCGGCAGCACTCCAGCTGCTCTGCCCCAGGCGTCCCCAAGAGCATCTGGGGTGCTGCCGGGTTGGTCCCGCAGCCCCGAGGGGCAGCGCTACGAGACCAACCCGGTAGCACCGCAGCTGCTCTGCTCCCGGCTTTCCAGATTCAGCTGCTGGTCAGTTAGAGCAGCAGCTGAATGGGGGAAGCCTGTCCGGCTGCCCCAGCACTTCTGGGTTCCTGATGGTGCCAAACCATCAGGAGTCCCAGAGCATTGGATGCCGGACTAATGGAGTTTTACTGTGTTTGGACATGGGCGTAGTGACTGGCATTTAGAAAGTGTAACTGAACATCCATGTCCGAGCGATAACCAAGATAAAAGCCCAGTAAGTCCTTCCATCCAAAGTGACACATAAATTATAGGTATCGGAATAATTACCATAATGTTCTTTAAATGTCTTAATCAAATTCGGGATCTAACAGGCAACATATTTTTTAAAAACCCACTGGAATTTGAAATCAAATAATTTAAGATTTATATCACATGTCACAATCATATTCAGACAAATGTCCTAATTTCTTAAAAATTTAACATTTGGATTCTCTAATTATCCAAGAAGGTGATTCAAGCTCAATTTATTACAGATTTTATAATTTTATTGCAATTACTTGAAAATTACAAACATCACTCACAAATTCCTGAAGTATTTGTAAATATGTACAAATTTACAAGGGGAGGTGAAATGTTTAAAGAGAAATTGCAAACCATTTCACTTGTCCTAAGTAACAGAAAAGAAACACTTTGAAAAAAAACCAGTTTTAAAGTGGAAGTTTTAGAGTTTTAAAACATATATACAACAAGCACTTCTATAATCAAAACCTCATATTTTAGTTTGCTGAAAGATCCAAATATATTTTTTTTAAATTCATTTCAGGACAACTTGAAAGAGGGTTTGTTTGTTTTTTAAGAATGGATCAAAAACTGAAAATGAACAAACTGATTTCCAGAACCTTTTCTGTAAGCATATTGTCTAGCCAGTTATTCCCCATTTTGTATTCATGCATTTCACTTTTTCTTCTTAAGCGCTTTGCCCTTATTGTTATTCAGTTTCATCTTGTTGATTTTAGACCAATTCATCAGAATCTTAACCCTTTTGAAACTTAATCCCATCCTCCAACGTGCTTGCAACCCCCTTCCAGCCTGGTATCATTTGTAAATTTTATAAGCATGCACTCCACTCCAATAGCCAAGTCCTGAATGAAAATATTTAATTTTATCAGGCACAGGACAGATCCCTGTGAGACCTCACTAGATCTATCCCCCTAGTTTGACAGTGAACCATTAATCACTGTTTTTCAACCTGTTGTGCACCCACCTTTTACATTTTTATTTTAATCTAATTTTTAATCATTTTTTTAATTTATGAGAATGTCAGGTGGGACTGTGTCAGCCTTTACCATAATAAAAATAAATCATTTCTACTGCTTTCAACTTATCCACTTGGCTTGTATCCCTGTTAAAGAAGGAAATTATGTTGGTGTGGTATGATTTGTTCTTGACCAATGAATGTAGATGTAACCCTTATTTAGAATGTGCCATCTCTGGGAACTCTGGGCTGAGCCTCTAAGGCAGGGGTCAGCAACCTTTGCCCTGCAGCCTCCCATGGCTGTGATTTGCCATTCATGACCAATAGGATCTGCGGGAAGCAGTGTACGTCACAGGGACATGTTGTATGCTGCTTTCCACAGCTCCCATTGGCCAGGAACAGTGAACAGTGGATACTGGGAGCTGCAGGGGTGGGAGCTACGCCTATGGATGGTCAAGATGAAAAAAAAAGTCTCACAGACCACCAACAGATTACTCTGATAGGTTCTGTGTTGACGATTGCCACCCCCTGCTCTGAGGTATCGTACTTTATGTACATCAATAATAATTTCTAGCAGAGCCCCCAGACACCATTTTCCAGCATGCTAGGAGTAAGGGTAGAGACAGAATAGATTAGGAATTCATATTGAAGCCAATAGGCAGGCTTCGGTATTGGGTGATATGGACAAGCAGTTTGCTGGGCCAATGCTAAGCGTGGCTCCTCAGGCTCTCAGTGAGAGAAGACTACCTAATTCAGAGACAAAGAGGCTAGAGTTGGTTTTACTTTTAGAATTCTGAGTTTGGGAGCTGTGTGAGAGAAGCAGAATAGCCAGTCATATTGGTCTCATGATTTATGCCATCTTTCTTCCCTTTGCACTGGGATTCTTTGTTGTTGTGCTTTAAAAATAGTCTCTCTGAGAAACTGCCATCTCTGCTGAACTCCTTTTTCCCTTAGATTTTCTACCCAGGGGAACTTACCAATAAGTTCTCTGAGTTTATTAAAGTCTGCCTTTTTGAAGTCCACTGTCCTTATTCAGCTGCATTCACTTCTTCTGATCCTTAGAATCACGACACCTATCATTTCATGATCATTTTTACCCAAGTTACCATCCACTTTCACTGCCAATTCCTTTCTGATAGACTGAAATCTAAAATGGCTATCTCCCTAATTACTTTCTTCATTGAAGTTATCCCCAACGCATTCTAAGAACTCATTGGACACTTTGTGTTTTGCCAAATTATTTTTCCAACATAAAACTGGAGAATTAAAGGTTCCCATTATTACCCACACTTCTTTATTGTTACTTTTAATATTTTATATAATATTTAATATTTCAGAATGAAAATAAATCAAAATGTCAAAAATTCCCCTGGAACAGAAATTCTATTGCAAAAGTCTGTAATTATTTATAATATTCATATTTGAAGTATTTTCTCAGGTTGATATTTTCAAAGGGGACTAAGGATATCCTGGGTAAATAATAATGGGAATTGAGCACCCAAAGTAAAATTTTCAAAAGGGCTTAAAGGCAGGAGTAATGAGAGTCTTTGCCAGGTTCTGGTGGGGGTAGGGTAGAGCTGGCTCTGGGCCTCCCCCGGCCACACCGGAAGGGATGGAGCCTCAGGCGGACGGGGTAGGGCTGGTGCTAGCCTCTTCCAGCCAGCCCATTAGCACCACATCTCCATACCTTTCATGAAAGTGTTTATAGAATTCATAATATACAATACCAACGCATTTACAAAAATCTTCAGAGAGCTGGCCTATACCCACAGAGAAAAACATCAAATGCCATTTCATGCCCTCTCATGCATGGGACTGTGCAAACCCATTATGTAGCTGCACAATGAATCTCTGATTTCCATTGTGCATCTGGATCCAGTACCAGTCGTTAGAGGTGCACTGTCTAGCAGATATTTAGCCATATCTTGACCCTGCTCTCACTGCAAAGGTCAAGATACTGTACAGAACACAGCAAGCCCCAAATAATGCAGACTGCATCAATGGCACTAACTTGCAAATGGTTTTGACAACCACGGCAATGAGATTTCAGCCTGCCAAATGCTTCAGGTACTGAAATAGTGGCCTAGCCCGTGATGCTTCACACAGCTCCCATTGGCTAGGAATGGTGAACCACAGCCACTGGGATCTACAAGCAGCCTTGCCAGTGGACACTCAGGTAAACAGACCATCTGACGGCCTTCCAATGGCTTATCCTGACAGACCATGTCCAGCTGCTGGATGGAGGTTCCCCAACCCTGTTAAATTGAAGCAGCTTCATTCACTTTAATGTGAATGAACAATTTGGCCCTTAGAATTACATCAGATCAGCTCTGCTCAGCTCTCTCTACTCCTAGATTTCTTCTTCCCAATTCTCCCTTATTAGTTTGGAGATCAGAACATATGAGCATAAGATTAAAAAAAAAAACCCAGAATGTATTTGAAATAATTGAACTGTGAACCAGTAGAAGCTATTAAATAATAATTAGTGCTGGAAAAGTCAGCGAAACAGAAGTTCATTGCTAATAATCTTTCAAATAACCTCCACTTTCAAATAATCTCCACTCCTCAGGAAAAGATATAGGCAAAATCGTTTTGGGGCAGAATTGGGTGGTTAATATTATCTGTTAATTCATTGATCTAGTCTAAATCTCAGAATGTCACAAATCTCCTGTGGCTCAAAGTGATTTTATTTTCAGAAACTACTTTGTAACTGACTATTGAATGGCAATTGAAGAAAGATCAATAAAAAAACGAACCTAAGCTACCCTTTTGAACAACTCTTTGAATTTTGTTTTTTAAACAACTGAGAACTCCTTGTGATATTGAATAACCTTGAAGTTGATACTTTTATGAGAATAACAGATTTATACACATTACTGTGATTGTTAGTGAAAATTATAACTGTAGTAAAGAGGAAAAAGGCTTACTCTGAAATGATAAAATTTACAACCCTTATAGCTATTGATGCATTTCAATATATTATTTAGTGAATTTGATATGTATTTTAGGATTTTATACCACTGGCCATTTCTGCAGTATTTAACAGCCTACAAATTATATTAATGTACTACAAAGTATATCTTATCTTCACAGGATACATGCATTTTCAAACACGTTTTGTATTTGTTTCAGACCAGTGATTTTCAGCCTTTTTAGGTTGGTGATACCTTATTTGAAGTCAATTTTTTCCAACCTTAAATTTACTATAAAAATAAAAGTGAAAAACTGCAGTGATAACAATGCAAAGCCTATATAATTTTTGTACGTGTTTTGGGAGGCTGACAGAATACTTGTCCTTGAAAAGTAAGGGCCTGTGGGAGGGAGGGGAGGGGAGAGAAGAATTTGCCACAGAGTGTTACATGATTTTCAGTGCCTCACAACCTCCTGATTATCTTTCATGACCTCGGTGGGGGTTATGTCTGAGAAGCATTTATGGATTATATTACATTTTGCATACATTATATATTAATGAAAAATTGTTCCGAAAAAGAAAACCGAGATCTAATATGTCTAGACCTCAGTAAAACATTTTTATATCGTTCCCCATGACAGCTCACCTGAAAAATTAATTCGAATTGACTTGGATGTGAACAACGTTACAGGAGACAGAAAATTTACTTAAGTACCATAAACTCAGAATACAGCTAAATGGGCATTTGGTGGGCATGATTCTCCTTTCACTTAAATTAATTTTACTTCAGAACAATTCTAGTCACATCAGCAGAGCTTCTCCGCACTACATAAGTGTAAGATAGAGGTTAACTGGGCTCAGTGTGGCCTAACCATCCTCAGATGGCAATCAGTGGCCAGCAGCTGGCATAGCTATGCAGGTAAGGACATGCAAGATTTATACTCACTGACATTAAATCTAGGTTTATCCTTTATAATTAACATTTATTCTCTGGAAATCAATGCAGCAACATGTAAGATTGGCATTACATGGCAGAGAATCAGGCCCATGACTTCCAGTGAGAGCCACACTGCACCTTTGCTGAATTTATATTTAAATGATTTGCTGAGGTTATGCTGGTTCATACATTCTCTTTTTGCCAGTTTATTTCCAACCAGGCTCAGTTCTTTATCTGACTTCACATACCTTTCAGCTGATCTTTCCCTCTTGTGAACAGCTGGGACATTATGTTTAAATTCACGCTTCAGTTCCATTCTGTGTTCGAGCAAAAATACATCATATTAACAGGCCAACACTTCTGTAGACAGTATGCAAATGACTCTTATTAACAGTATGTTAATGCCGTTTTCACTCCTTAATCCTATAAAGATGTAGATAGTAAATGATAGATAGGTGTAATGATAGATCAGATAATCTATACAATCTTTCACATTTCTTTTTCATTAAAGCATGAAGTTTCATAACACTACCATTATACTCTAATATTAATTATATAAGCTATATTCAGAGGGGTAGCCGTGTTAGTCTGAATCTGCAAAAGCGACGAGGAGTCCTGTGGCACCTTATAGACTAACTGAAGTGTAGGAGCATAAGCTTTCGTGGGCAAAGACCCACTTCGTCAGATGCATGCATCTGACGAAGTGGGTCTTTGCCCACGAAAGCTTATGCTCCTACACTTCAGTTAGTCTATAAGGTGCCACAGGACTCCTCGTCGCATAAGCTATATTGTATGGAATTTTGTCCAATACAAGATATTACCTCACCAACCGTGTCTCTCTAATATCCTGGGACCAACACAGCTACAAGACTACAAACTGTATATAAAATACCTGTTAATATTCATTACATCCAGATATTAATATGTCTACCAAAAACAGAGACACTGGCCCTGCCTTTTCTGTCTATGCAGAATACTGTCTGTGCAGAATACTCTTGACTCCCTCTCATATTGAAGTTCCCAATTCAATGATCATCATCCACCAAACTGTATACAAGGCCCATACTTCATAATACTAATGGACTTATGCACGATGTAATCCACAAAGTAAGGTAAAAGAAACAAGGTTTGGGAGAGCTTCATGCCCACCACATAAAGCAAATAAAGCTATCTGGCTTCCTAGTCAGAAAATAGGATTTTTGAGAGCTTTTGGGAGAATTTATTAATTTTATCCTGAAAAAGAAAACCTTTGTATGCTAGTGTGCGCATGAGCTCATAAAGAAAAAAAACACACCAAAACTTAAACTATGGAGTGTGTAATAAGTTATCATGCCCCTGAATTTATCGCAAGGGAAAAATTCAGTTAGCATCTCAAAATCTGGCATTTGTTTTTCTTGAAATTCCTCCTCTATCTCAGGACCACAGGGGTTGCGCATTCCTTGTCCGTCCTATTTAGCTACCTCCGACCCCACACCAGCTCCATGATGAGGTTGATGGGACATTCCATGGAACTTCCGGAAGAGGGTAGCATATAAATCATGTTAGGGAAGTTTCTTTAAAAATAAAAACAAAGTAAAAATCAAATCAAAATTTTCATGAGGACAAAAAAAAATCCCCATCGCACCAAAATCTTCTGGAGTCATATCTTAATATTGTTTACTCATAGTCAATCTCCTTATAACTGGGAATTCACCATGGAAGGACATGCTTCTAGCCTCGCCACCCGAATCCAAGAAACCAGATTAGTTATTGCAGCCACATTTAGAACTCTCTGAAACAGTTATTTCTGAGTGTTGTCACAGATAGATGGGTTTGATCACAGAGGTGCCCATTAGACTTTCACCCAGTGTGCTGATCATGCAACTGAGCCTACCTACTTGCCCTTTAGGATACCCAGCCACTGTGTTCTGCTGGGACAGAAGCAGTGGGCTCCCCTAGCCAACTCACAAAGTTGGTGTTAACAGCCATTTAGCAGAGCAACACTGATGCTGAATCAGCTCTGGGCCATTAATGGCACCCAGGAACTCAACTAAAAATGTTGCTTAAGAAACAGTAAGTTGAAATGATTATTTCCCTTATGAAAAATATAGGTATTCATAGATCTGCTCATTTCATGGTGCAACAGAGGAAAAATCTTGTGAAAAAGGTACATTGAGTTGTGAGTCCTTTCCTTAATAACAAAAGATTTTTCCAGGATTTAATGGAATTTGCATATCCTCTTTCAAAAAATCTTTGTAGTTTAGACATGCTCTTATACTATTTCAGTTTGTATGAAGCTAAAAGTTGTTTTTAACCATTATTATTACACAAAACACCTGGTTTATTATTTTATCAATCACAGAGCACATTTGTTATAATAATTATACCTAATCAATCACAAATGGCTCCTCACTAGATAGCTGGAGCCATTTTCCACAAGGTCAATGTTAAAGATTACATACACTCTAACTTTTAATATATATATTCCATCATTTGGTCATCCACTGAGGTATTACCTAACTAAAGAACACTTTAATTTTGTAGGTATAAAACATTAGCACTTGGGTCATATAGAAAGGGTTCAGTGAACTTAATATGCAAATTATTGTAGGAGTTTTAGTATCTACTAAAATATTTATAGGATATAAATCTTCATTTTTAAGACATAAGCCAACCATTAACTCATGTTTGAGAACAAGTAACTGTTATTAAAAAAATTTACAATTAAAAAATTTACAAATCAGAGGCAGATGAGACATTTAAACTTCCCTTTAATGTAACTATATATGTCCAATGAAATAACTTTCAAAATTCAAAATAAACCTCTATTCCAAAACAGTTCCTAATTCTTGTGGAATGAGGTTTATAGGGATATCAGAATAGCAAGCTTGTTATTTCAAAATCTATGTCAAAATAACAGGCTTGTTTAAAAGACACAGAATAGATATTTCAGGATATCGGAAATATCCCAAAATAGGGCTGCTGTCGAGCGTACCCTTTCCTATAAAGTCCCACTTTACATCATGACATATTGGTTTGAGGAAACAGAATTTTTTTATACATGTTGTTAATTACAATTTATTTTATGAGGAAATACATGAAGCTGTGCAAAATTAAACACACCTCAGAGAAGCCTCTCTAGCAGGTGTGAAGGATCCACCTTTATTGCTCTTTTTTACTGCTCTGCTGCTTCCTGGGGCAGAATGTTATACCAGGGTATTGTAAAAGTAGCCCCAATTAAGGCAATTGATTTTCACCAGTGCAAGCCCAGTACAAATTGTTTTAGACCCGAAATACAGAACTGGCCCTTCAGTATGAAATTTTCCTTTGTGCCAGCGCACCAGATGTATGCACCATTTAAATCCTGTATAAGAGCTTAAGTGGGGCTTAAGTTGGGCATAGATATTGTGCTATCCTCTGCATAATAAGACATTCAGCCTTAGCTAATGCCTACGTAACAGATGGAATAGACCCTTGGGGATGGGGAAAGGATTTTTTTGTTTCACAATGAATGGCATAAGTTTGAATTTTTGTAGTGTTCTGGAACTGAAAGAAATCAAGAGAGAAAAATGAAATTTCCCACAAAACAAAATTCTGAAAAAAGAAAATCAGGTAGATCAAAATATTTCTTTTTGGTAATATCATAATATTTTGTTGCAATTTTGTTTTTTAAGTAATATATATATTAAGCACAATTGAAGTTTAAAATACAATTTTAAAATGTAAAAATATAAAAGGAAACATGCTAACCTCATCAAAACATTTTGTTTTCAGTTTTTCTTTTTAAACATAGGGTACGTCTAGACTACAAGCCTTTCGAAAGAGGCTTTTTCGAAAGAATCTTTTGAAAAAGCCTCTTTCGAAAGAGAGCGTCTAGACTGCAACCTCTTCTTTCGAAAAAGTGAGCAGCTTTTTCGAAAGAGAACACCCAGGCAGTCTGGATGCTCTATTTCGAAAAAGCCCTGTTTGCATTCAAGAACGCCTTTTTTTTGAAAGAACACTTTCGAAAAAAGGCATTATTCCTTGTGAAATGAGGATTACCGCCATCAAAAGAAAAGCTGCGTTCTTTCGATTTAATTTTGAAAGAACATGGCTGTAGTCTAGGCGCAGGTAACGTTTTTTTCGAAAAAAGGCTACTTTTTTTGAAAAAACCCTGCAGTCTAGACACAGCCATACTGTCATAGTAATTAACACATCTTCAGCTTTTGATGAATCAGCATTTTCTGACAAAAAAAAAAGTTAGAAAATTTCTGACCAGCAATAAGACACAAGCCTACAAGAGTGTGCTGAATGTTCCATGCCCCACAGCACAGTCCCCTGTGAAGAGCTGGATTTGTGGCAGGTGAGTGCATGGGTCTGAGAAAATGAGGGAAGGTGGATTCTTTCTGCGGTCATCTCTTCAGCTTGCTAATGTGGGGACACCATCAGCCTACCAGCCTTCATTTATACCCCTTCTACAGAAGGGCTGCCTGCATTTTATAGATTTCAAGTTCCAGAAGGGACCATTTTGATCATAGAGTCTGATGTCCTGTAGAATACATGCCAAAATAATTCCTGGTTTGAACCATAGTGCTTTGTAGTTTGGCTGCCACAGTCTGTGCATGGTCCCTGTTTGTGCATATGGCCTCTACACATGCCATTGGGAGGCACAAGGGAATGTGGGTATGTCTACACTACAGAGTTAGTTCGAACTAACGGACGTTAGTTCGAATTAACTTTCATAGGCGCTACACTAGCGGAGCACTTAGTTCGAACTAGGAAAACCTCATTTTACGAGGATTAAGCCTAGTTCGAACTTACTAGTTCGAATTAAGGGCTGTGTAGCCCCTTAATTCGAACTAGTGGGAGGCTAGCCCTCCCCAGGTTTCCCTGGTGGCCACTCTGGCCAACACCAGGGAAACTCTACTGCCCCCCTCCCGGCCCCGGATCCCTCCGGGCTGGCTATGGTGCCCGTGCCAGGTGCAAGCCTGCCAGCACCCAGCCAGCAGACCCTGCACCTGGCATGGATTGAGCCACCCACCCGATGCCCCCCAGCCCTCCCCCTCTTCCCGGGACCAGGCTGATGGCTCCCAGGAGCTTGCCCAGGACCGCAAGAGGTGGGCACCCACCTGGGCTAGTGCGGACATAGTGGACCTCGTCCACGATCTCCGCACTAGGCACAGGAAGGTGGCCGGCTAGGGCAGGAGAGCTGCCAGCCTGGCCACCCAGGAGCAGGTGTGCATGAAAATCAAGGGTGTCCACTGAGCCCTGAGCTTACAATGGCCGTCCTGGGTCAGACCATAGGTCCATCTAGCCCAGTAGCCTGTCTGCCAACAGCGGCCAACCCTAGGGACCCTGGAGGGGATGGACCGAAGACAGTGACCAAGCCATTTGTCTCGTGCCATCCCTCTCCAGCCTTCCACAAACCTTGGGCAGGGACACCACTCCTACCCCCTGGCTAATACCACTCCATGGACCCAGCCTCCATGACTTGATCTCACTTCCCTTTAAACTCTGTTCTAGTTGTAGCCTTCACAGCCTCCTGCAGCAAGGAGTTCCACAGGTTGACTCTTTGCTTTGTGAAGAACAACGTTCTGTTACTAGTTTTAAGCCTGTTACCCATTCCTTTCCTTTGGTGTCCTTTAGTCCTTCTTTATGGGAACTAATGAAGAACTTTTCTGTGTGCACCCTCTCCACCCCACTCCTTCTTTTAGAGACCTCTATCCTGTCCCCCCTCCATCTCCTTTTTTCTAAGCTGAAAAGTCCCAGTCTCTTTAGCCTCTCTTCATATGGGACCTGTTCCCAACCCCTCATCATTTTAGTTGCCCTCCCCTCTCCCAGCCTCTCTCTTCCCCTCTCCCACCTCCTTTTCCCAGTCTCCCCCAGCTTTGTTCAATAAAGACAGATTCCATTTTGGAACACAATTTTCCTTTATTTTGTACATCAAGAAGAGGGGCTAGGGAAGGGTAAGTTGAAGGAGGTGAGGGAGGAATGGGGTACGCGACCCCGATGGGGAGGACTGGGCTGGCCCTGCGGGCTTTTGAGGGTGGAAGCTCTCCTGCAGCCCCCCAATTACTCCCTCTCCCCAGATGGCAGCCTGCGGCAAGTGCAGCCGGGCTGATGGCCGAGTGCTGTGATGTGCCCAGTGTGGGTAGTCCGGGCACTCCAAGCCAGGACTGCTTTGCAAGTGGGGCACCCCTGAGAACTGTCTCTCCGGGGTGGGGGTCAGGTCCCTTTAAGCATAGCCTTTGGCTAGCCTGAGACAGCAGCTCCACGCTCTAAGTCCTCCTCTGATGCCCTGCCGGCACTGCTTCCGGCCATCCTTAACCCCGGTTCAGGGTCCACTTAATGTGGACGCACTAGTTCGAATTAGCAAAATGCTAATTCGAACTAGTTTTTTAGTCTGGATCTGTTAGTTCGAATTAGCTTAGTTCGAATTAACTAATTCGAACTAAGTTAGTTCGAATTAACGTTGTAGTGTAGACGTACCCTGTGATATGGGGTAAAGAGGCATTTTCTCACTCCTCCATTGCATATCCTGCGGTAGCGCATTCATGCCACCTACTGGCACATCACTTCAGCTCTCTGCATGCTGATGTGCGTGCAGGACATGTGTGCTACATGCAGCCAGGTGTGCATAAGTCTCCATACTTGGAGCAAGTTGGGATCAGTACAGGTGGTGTCATTGTGATACGCTCTATTGCAGATCCCATCCAGAGGGGAGCCTTATCTCTTGGACCAAAAACTAGCCATTGGTGAACATAACAGAAAATAGAATTGACCCTAAACCACAACAAAACTTTAGTATGGGATAATCTTAAACAACAAATGGTCTGGTAGCACTTTACAGACTAACAAAACATGTAGATGGTATCATGAGCTTTCATGGGCACAGCCCACTTCCTCGGATGACTGGAGTTTTGAGTTCAGGATGTGCAGATTCAAAATAAATAGGGGAAAAGGGAGGGTGGGGAAGGGGAAAAAAGGAAGGGGGTGGAAAACAAGGAGCAGAGGGTATGAAAATACCAAAGGGAAAAACAAGTAAGCAGAACTGGTAATTTATAAGCACCTGAAGATTGAATAGTTAAAAAGAAGCAGATAAGGATCAAAGGATAGCAGTTAGATAGGAAGGGTACTAACACAAGACTCTACACAGACAAAGAGCTGTTGGCACCTTCACTGAATGTTAGGTTGATAATGTTCCAGCCATCCATTATCTCAATTGAGAAGGTTATCAGTGGAGGAATTGAATTTGTGGATGAATTGTAAATCCAACACCTCTCTGTGTATTTGGCTTGTAGAATTGGTTTCTGACAAGACAGCCATCTAGAGATCTTTTAAATAGTGATTAGGTAGTCCTTGAAGGTGCAAAGAGCTCTTTGTGTAGACTCCTATGTCAGGAAGGACACTATCAATTGACTTTGATTCTTATCTGCTTCCTTTTAACTACCCAATCTTCAGATACATAGTGATTCCCTCTAGCTCCCTGTCTCCCACCCCCATCCTTCCCCTTGCCCCCACTTCTCTCCTATTTATTTTGTGTCTGCACATCCTAAACTCAAAACTCCGGTCATCTGAAGAAGTGGGCAGCACCTACGAAAGCAGCTCATAATACCATCTACATGTTTTGTTAGTCTATAAAGTGCTACCAGACCATTTGTTGAGGTTTCTGTATGTTCCCTTTATGTATATCTGATTTATGTCCATGGATTCTTTCCTGTAGGGACTGTCCAGTTTGTCCAATATATATAGCAGTGGAGCATTGCTGGCATTTGATGGCATAGATCAAATTACTGGATGTGCAGTTGAATGATCCTCTGATTTGGTATCTTGTGTTGTTGGTTCCAGTGATGAATTCGCCTATATAGTTATGTGGGCAGAGTTGGCACTGTGGCTGTTACCAGGGCTGGCTTCCTGGATGCTTATGATGTGGTTGTGTATCATGGTTACCGAAAATAATTTGTGTCAGGTTGGGGGGTTGTCTGTAAGCGAGAATAGGCTGTTCCCCCAAGGCCTCTGAGAGTGAGGGATCATTTTCCAAGATGGTTTGCAGATTGTGTATAATGTGTGGGAGGAATTTGAGTTGTGGACTGTAGGTAATGACAAGTGGAGTTCTGTTATTTTCTCTTTGGGGTCTGTCTTGAAGTAGTTCATGTCTGGGTACAGTTTTGGCTCTGTCAATCTGTTTTTTCACTTCTCCAGGTGGGTATTTCAGTTTTAGGAATGCTCTATAAAGATCCTGTAGGTGTTTGTCTCTGTCTGTGGGATCGGAGCAAATCCAGTTGTATCTTAGGGCTTGGCTATATACAATAGATTGAGAAATGTGTCTGGGATGGAAGCTGGAGGCATGAAGGTAAGTGTAGCAGTCTGTGGGTTTCCGGGATACGGTGGTGGACATTTGTCCATTATTTAATTGCACTGTAGTGTCCAGGAAGTGGATTTCTCATGTGGATTGTTCCAGGCTAAGGTTGATGGTGGGGTGGAATGAGAATGAGCAGGGCTTGACAAATAATGTAATCTACTCGCTCGTGGCGAGTAGATTACAACCCAGAAGAGCCGGCGCAGAGTGATCTGAGCATGCGCAGAACGCAGAACCGTGCGAAACCACGCGGCTGATGAGTGGGGCTCGCCGCTGCTTGACGAGCCCTGGGAATGAGAGATCCCAGAGGACAGCACCACTGACTATAAAGTCACAGACTTAGTCCTTGTTTATACTCTGGACCGGAAAGTCCTCTGTAAATGTTTATTATTAAAATTGTAAGACATTATTTTTTAAAAAACTAAAGACATAAAAAGATACCAGATGCAACTATAACATTACTGATAGATCTTCAGAGGGATAGCTCAGTTAGTCTGTAACTGGAAACACTTAAAAAACAATGAATATTCTAGCAGCACCTTAAAGACTAACAAAACATATAGATGGTATCATGAGCTTTTGTGGGTACAACAAAGTCATCTGAAGTCATCTGAAGAAGTGGATTGTACCCATGAAAGCTCATGATATCATTATTGATAGAGAGGTTGTAAAAATATTTCAGGTGGCTTTCAATATGAAAGAAGCTGCCATTCATTCATAATGCAATAAGAGACATCCAACCTCACTCCTTTTACTTCGAAGAAGATAGCATTTCAGCATTAAACATGCTTCTAATAGCTAATTAGTCAAACTCCCTGAAAAATGTGAAGAACTGGAGTGATGTAAGACTTTTATTCAAATGATTGGCATCAAAATTTGTTTGTCAAAATTCATCATCAGTTTTATAAACAACTGGTATGCAGTCCAAAGAAACAAAAAGGTGGAGATGATGGTGGGGAATTAACAATTGACATGACCAACTAAAAATATTATTCTTGGCAAGAGGACAGAAGCAGGATTATGGCAGATATATTCTTTTTTCTTTTCAGCCATCAGTTCTTAGGCTAGATAATCATGGTAAGAAAGATACAATAGTAGGAAACTTGTGATTAGGGGAGCATCTACACAGCACCCTAAACTTGAAATAAGATATGCAATTTGTGCTACACAAATTGTGTATCTTATCTCAAATATATTTCAGAATAGCTTATTTTGAAATTTGGCTCATCTACACCATGCCAAATTTCAAAATAACATGCTATTTCAAGCCATTCCTTAACCCTCACGCAACGAGATTTACCGGGATGACGGAATAGCACACCCATTATTTCAAAAAAATAGGTATCCCGAAATATCCGTACAGTATAGATGTGTCCTAAGATGAAAGCCTCTTTCCATGTAGTCTCATGGTGCTTTCCCAGCTTTTTCTTAACATAAATTCTGTCATAATCACAACGGCGGTAGCGTGTACTGTTTTGACAGTAGTGTAGTCATGATTCCCTCATACCTAATACTGTTAGTTATAGTTCATGAATGAATTATTCAGAGCAAAAATCCCAAAAAGCTGTCTCATGGAATTTATTAAGAAATTATTCAGTTCATAAAAATAAAACAAGATAGGAGACATAAGTCAGGTAATAGAGGGAAAAGGAATTATAGAAAAAAAGGAGGATAGCATGCAATACCCAAAGAGGTGTTCTTTAAGATGGGATTTGAAGAATGAAGGGATACTGTCTGGCACATGATGAGAACAGAGAGAATGTTCCAAAGAGGGGAGACAATTATGGCATTACATCAAGTAGGTGAAAGAGCTGAACTGAGCAATGAGGCAAGAAGGTTAGGAAGAGCACAGACAGAAGGTGTAAGTGAGAGCAAAGATGTAGGTGAAGGCAGAATTACATAGGCACTTGTCAGTAAGATGAGACAATTATACAGCTCACATTATGAATATAGAGAAAATAACTGAGAATAATTTAATCCAGTAAATTTGAACAATAAAGAATTTAGAGGCTATTACAATCAGCATACCAATGCTCTGAATGAAATTCACCATGTTCGGAGGGTCAGAGCAAGGGTTATTCACCACTTAAATCTATTTTGAGTGTGTAAATAGGATAATAGTGGTGCATAGATGCTGTGTTGACCTTCTGTGGATGAGTGGATTTTCCTTTGAAATAAAAAATGAAACTATCTCTACATTAGTTCAGTAACTTATTCACTGCAAATTTGTTAAGTACTTTTCTTACTATTCCTGCTGCTTTTATAAATTCTAATAATCAAAACTGTATCCTGTATAAATTGCTCATAGAAATGGTGGAACATTTTATTACCAGACTATTTTGCCTACCACTCTGCTCTCCTCTACCAAAGTTGCTCTTTTAACCTAAATTCTTAAATTTGTATAATTTAGAAATAATATAATGTTAGGTTTAGACTTTTCTTATTCAGATAGTAAACAAAGAGAAAGAGATATTACTACTATTTTAAATGTAAAAGTATCTAAACCCATTACCATTTGTCAAAAGTGAATGTTTTCTATTAGTCTACAATCTGTTATCCAAGTATCAAGAATTTTCTGGTATTAAATCAGCCACAAGAGGAAGACTGTACATTCCAAGAATATAACAAATAATTTGGCAAAGAAAAATTCATTTAGGAAAAAAACCCATAAAATGTATAAAGTGAACCTGGTCACACTGACATTAATGTGAATTTTCCCACTGACTCCAGAATTTAAGCAAAGTGCAGAGCTTAGCTCATTTAATATTAAACTTAATAGGGATTCAAATTTAATTGAAAATCAAATTTAATTCATAGGACTGTGTGTTTCATTGCTTATGTAAGTGACAGATAATATACTGTACTTGATTTGATCAAATTGTCTGCTGAGTTGTTCTCCTTAACTACTTTATATATTAACATTCTTTCCTTTTTTAATGTTTATTGTCATATTTTTGATAACACAAGCATATATAGGTATTTAGTGCATAGCTAGCAGAGCACCACGATCATCAAAACTTGACATATTTGAGTACTGCATATCAGTAACAACCATGCAGAAGTGAATATGAAACAAAGACAACCTTTAGCCTGTTCCAGAACTAACTGTAAAAGTAAAACCAAGACCTGCAGTCAGCACCCATATCTGGGCATTTGACAATGTTCACACATTGGTTATTAATTCCGTTCGGTGTGTTTATCTCCTGCTCTGTCATGAGGTGGAAATAGATTGTTCTTAGCTTTCTGATAATATATGTTACTCAGCTGAGTGTTAAGGAAAACAGCAATGATCACAATTTGCAATAACAGCCCATCATCTGAGGAAGTGGGTTTAGCCCACAAAAGCTCATGATACTATACATGTATTTTTGTTAGTTTCTAAGGGTATATCTACACTATGAGACAAGGTTGAATTAAGATACGTAATTTCAGCTACATTAATTGCATAGCGAAAGTCGAAGTACCTTAACTTGACTTTTGGTGCTGTCCTCATTGCAGGAAGTTCAAGGGAGAAGACTCTCCCTTTGACTTCCCTTAGTCCGTGTGGAAGCAGAACTACAAGCATCGGTGGGAGTGTCCCTCTCTGTTTGAATTAGCTGTCTTAACTAGACCCCTAGAAGACTGACAGCAGCAGCTTCCATCTTCTCTGTAGTGTAGACATTCCCTACGGTGCTACAGGATTACTCATTGTTTTTAAAGTTATAGACTGACACAGCTATCCTTCTGAGATGTTTTAGTTTGAATGTCAAGGTAAACAGCAATGATAAAGAAACTTTTAGGATTAAACGTATTCAGTAATATCTGTATAATAAAGAAATTAAAGTAGATATCACTGGCTGCCAGGTAAAAAAACAAACGGTTAAATGCACATATCAACAGGTCAAACAGTTTTCATAGAAGGATTCTGTGCTATTGCTTCTTTATCTCTTTCTCTGACCTCCCAACTTGTAGTAGGAGCTTACAGACATCAGGGTATTGATCCAGAGCCATTTAGAATCCATGAAAGATTCTCATTTAGTTCAATAAGCTTCGGATCACTGCCTAAGTCCTTTCATTCCCACTGATAGGAGTGTGCAGCCTCTATTTTACCTTCCTGCTGCTCTGGAACAATCACCTGGACCAGCTGTCAATCAACACAAAGCAGCAAAACCACACAAAAGACCAACTCTTTTGGGGGCAGTTCATGACTCCGATCAAACAAGCCACCAAAAAAAAGGAAGATTCAGAAGATTCCATGGGCCCAATTCTGTGAGCCCAGCGGTGTTTAAAAAGTGGCATGGTTTTTCAAAGTAGCAGCGCTGCATGGAGTTGGTGATCAGCTGGAGACTCCCTAGCTGACCCCAGGCTTTATGCGGTGCTGCCCCTTTGAAATGCCACCACCGCTTTTCAAAGCAGCAGCACCAGGTAGAGCCCAGGGTCATCTGGGGAGTTCTTACCTGATACTGGGCTCCATGCAGCACTGCCTCTTTGAAATGTCGTGATGGTGTTTTGAAGTGGAAGTGCTGCACGGTGCCCTGGGTCAGCTGGGGAGTAACCCCTGGCTCTATGAGGCACTGCTGCTTTGAAATGCCCCCTTCTTCTCCCCGCTTGTTGCCTGTATCTAATAGAGGCAGAAAGGGGGAGGAGCAAATAGTCAACTATCCTGTTGACTACTCCTTAACATCCCTTCTCTATTTCACATGCTGATTCCCTCTTGCTAGGTAAAATCTATGGTGTCCAGATTCATTAGGTTTCCTGCCTCTTTACACCTCTAAAGAAGCATAAGAAACCATTGTGAAATGGAGAACTGGGCCCACAGAATCTTTCTTTCTTGGTGGATTGTTTAATGGGAGTCATGAACTGCCCCAAAAAGAGTTGGTCTTTTGTGTGGTTTTGCTGCTTTGTGTTGATTGACAGCTTGTCCAGGTGATTGTTCCAGACAAAAAGGCATTGACTATTCAATTAACCAATTACACACTATTTAACATCCTCAGTATAGAGCTGGCATAATGGCAATACTTACTGTAACTATCTGTACCAGCAAAGGAATCACGTATATCTGAACAGGTCCTCATGGCCAGAAGCAGCTGTTATGTAAATTAGAATACACATGAGAAGGCTTTAATTAATTCTAAAAGCTTTAGAATAAGGAGAATAAGGAACATGCAAAGATGGCAATAGGCACATTTCTATGCTAGGCATAGCTACACCGGAAAAGAGAATTGAGCTCTGCCAGATTAAAATTTTACTGGTGGCAATGTTGGGAAAGTCAGTTCTTCCCTTCTTTTTAATTTCAAAACAATGAAATGATGAGAACATATTTCTGAGTATGACATGGAAAGGAAAAAGATATTAATGATTGAATTTTAAATAAAAAGCCGCCATGAGATTCAAAACCTTGGATTTTATATATCTATCAATCACTTGCCTTTGCATAAACCAGAAAAAAGTTCAAGTGTTCAATAAGACAGTGAGGAACATACATGAGAGTAATAAAAATAGACTAAAATTGACAAAGGAAAAATAATTAAAATTCTTGTTTAAGACATATTGAAATAATGTGTGCCTTCTGCTTTTTATCAATATACTAGCAGATGTACACAGCATTGCTTGGGTCTTTAAGTAAAGTAATGGGTTTTGAGGTTTGTTTGGAAAATAAAAGGAAAATGTACATGCTTTATTTAAATTATTGTATTTTTGAAAATGAAGGAAAAAAGAAGTTTGTTTTAATAAAAAAAGGAAAGTGTTCTGGCTCCTCAGCTGTGCTCCCCAGCTAATGGTTCCTCCTGGGGAATCAGGGCTGTAGTCCACATCCAGCATCTCCTCCCAGGAGCCCCAGGCTTGTACAGCCCCATCTGGAGGCCAGCTGATCTCCCCTTGCAGCCTGTTTGTGGTTGCAGGGCTCCGAGGGCTGGTACCAGCATCCAACAATCTCCAATGGACTGTCGCTGGTTGAGAGGCAGGTCTCAGAGGGATGGCCCTAGCCTCAAACCCTCCCCCCGACACACACAGACCTGCAGTTGTTCCGGTCCAGGATGTGGTTTCTAGCCAATGAGGGTAGGGCCAGTAGGCAGGGAGCTCCCCACTCCTCTATGGCCCTGTTTGAGGGAGTGAGGCCACTTACCCACTTTGGTGGCCAGCCATGTGGAACCCCCAGCTGGGCACTCTTCCACTAGTACGGCTACCCCCAGTGGTCACTCTGCAGTGTCACTCTCTTCCAATCAGCCCCACCCTCTGCTTTCAAAAGTGTGATAGGATGAAGATATACAAATTCCCGTGGAATTTGCATATCCTCTTTCAACTGTTCCTGGTAGTCTAGATAAGCTCTTAAATATATAAAGAGATATGGCACATGCAGCATCATGAAAATCTGTCTTACCCTTATATAGGCCATATTCAGCCTCTGGTCACACATGTACAACTTCCAAATTCATCAAACTCATTGAACTCTTATTGAACTTGAATTGTGCACATGTAACCAAGGGCAGAAATTGGTTGTTCAGAAGAGAATAATGTAATAGGCATCATCCTAAACATCAGTGGCTTTGTGCTTCAATATTATGATGATTCTCTGACTATGGGAAGAAGGATAGTCAGACTAAATTTAAGCATAGGAAACATAATGTTGGAGCTGCAATAGCTTGTGATGTAATCAGAAAACAATTACAGCCTTAAGTTTTTCTGCAGTTTCTATCTATGAAAAAGAGATGTTTTAATAATAGACAAGTATACAAGCCTATAACACATACAGTAGTTACACTTAGGGTGCGCCTACACTGTAGGGCTTATCTCAAAATAAGCTACGCAAATTGAGCTACATCAATTGTGTATCTTATTTCGAAATAGCTTATTTCGAAATAGGGAGTGTCTATACAACACTTATTGTGAAACAGAGCATTCTTCCTCCAGCTTCCCTTATTCCTCATACAATGAGAGTCACAGGAGTCAGAGTAAAAAGTCCTCCAGCTTGACAGTATTTTGACACTATTTTGAAATAACTCCTGCTGTGTAGACATGGACTAAGTTACTTTGGAATAGCACTAGTTTTATTATTATTTCAAAATAGTGTTGCAGTGCAGATGTACCCTTAGAGTCCCAAGCCCTCAACTGCAGGGACTTGGCATAGCTAAGGAAGGGTTGTAAAAGTGGCCTTTGCACTTCTCTGATCTAGCAGCTGCTCTATTTTAGCCTGAACCTGTTGGTATAATTTAGAGCAGACTGAAAGCTACCCCCAATTTATTCTGGTTGCCAGCAGTCTCAAAGAGCTGACTGAGCAGTTCCAGGCATAAGGAAATATTAGCCATGCTCTCTTTTCTCAGCTGTACCCCCTCTACCAACTCTAAACAGAGATGAAATAAGAGTTGATCCTTCTGCAGCCTGATACACAAGTGTGATGGTGTGGGTCAGGTCCCAATCCCCCTGCTGGAGCCTGGTAGCCTTGCCACAGCATGCCCCAGTAAGCTAGGCTATGTCTAGACTGCAAGCCTCTTTCGAAAAAGCGTGTCTAGACTACAATACGCGGATCGGAAAATCGATCCACTTTTTCGAAAAAGAGCGTCCTGACTGCTGGACGCTCTTTCGAAATTCAAAGCCACCCGGAACCGCTTCTGCCAAGGCATGGGGGCAGCATTTCCTTCCGGGTGCTGCTGCCTGCCCTTTGCAGAGACACGTGGTTAAAGGGACGCCCCTGAACACCCGTTGCTCTGCTTCTGCAGCTGCCTTTGCTGTCCCTCTAGGAGGTAAGCAAGGCATTGTGGTGCTGGTTTGGAGTGCTCAGCTTCCTGGGACACCCCAGCAGGTTTTTTGTTTGGAGGTTTTTCTGTTTTAGACCCATTTTTTTGGCATGGAGCCAGAGCTGCCCCTGGGCAGGCAATGGCCCCACGCCATCATACTGCAAGTGTTGCTGCATCTGCATGACACAGTCATGAGGCTACTTCCCCATCTGGACCCAGACCAGAGGTACAAAGGGATCGTCCGTCAAGCAGCCCCACTGCCCTTGCCTCCAAACTTCTTTGTGGACAGGCGTTTTTGGAGGCTTGACACCAGCTCTGACTGGTGGGACTGGCTCGTCATGCAGCTCTGGGATGACCAAGACTGGCTACGCAACTTCCGGATGCGAAAGACCACTTTCCAGGAGCTGTGTACCTGGCTCGCCCCTGCTCTGCAACGGCAAGACACCCACCTGCGGCCCGCTATCCCCGTGGAAAAGAGGGTCGCCATTGCCCTCTGGAAGCTGGCAACCCCCGACAGCTACCGCTCCGTGGGACACCAATTTGGAGTGGGCAGGTCTACTGTTGGAAACATCCTGATGGAGGTAAGTCATTGTCTGGGGACCCTCACAGTTTGGGGTGGGGGGAAGGGAGACTGTCAGGAAGGGCAAAGTGGAGTGTGAGTGGGAGGGAGCTCCTCCACTCACCCTGAATTGTTGGGGGGGAGTTCTGAGGAGGGGATTCCCGGGGTGTTTGAGAGGGAAGGTGGGTGGTGGGTTCTCCTCCTAAGAGATAAGGCACCCCTTCTAACATTTTGTTGTCTGTCTCGTTCTGCAGGTGGTGAGGGCCATCAATTCGGAGTTGCTGAACAGGCTCGTCTGTCTACCAGATCTGGACAGTGTCATGGCCGGCTTTGCTGCCCTTGGCTTCCCGAATTGTGGAGGAGCGCTCGATGGGACACACATTCCAATCTGTGCACCGCCCCATCGAGCAGCCCAATTCATTAACAGAAAGGGCTACTTTTCTGTGGTCCTCCAGGCCCTGGTCGACCATCGTGGCCAGTTTTCTGACATTTGTGTTGGGTGGTCAGGGCGGGCACATGATGCCCGCATTTTCAGGAACTCGTACCTCTACCGGAGGCTTTAGGCAGGAACATTTTTCCCGCATCACAACTTTGCGGTTGGGGATGTGCACATGCTGGTGTGCATAGTGGCTGATGCCGCCTACCCCCTGATGCCGTGGCTGATGAAGCCCTACACCGGCCACCTAAATGTGAGCAAGGAGCAGTTTAATGCTCACCTTAACTGGGCTCGCAACCAGGTGGAATGTGCGTTCGGACGTTTAAAAGGCAGATTCCGGTGCTTGCTCACACGCCTAGACATGGGGGAGAGCAACATCCCTGAGGTGGTGGCCGCGTGTTGAGTTCTCCATAACCTGGTGGAGAGGAAAGGGGAGGCCTTCCTACCAGGGTGGGGTACAGGTGCTGATGGTCAGGAGAGGCACTTTGCCCAGCCCCGGACAGCTGCCATCCACCAGGCTCACCCGTCTGCTGTTTGCATACGGGAGGCCCTACGGGAGCAATTCTCAATTGGAGGCCATTGACTCTACTGAGGGGCTTCTGCCTGGGGACTGGGCCCTGGCCCAAAAGAAGCTGCCCTTCACAACCCATCTCCTGACCCTGTTTGTCTCACCAGGGTTTGTCTCAAAATAATAAGTTCTGTTTTATTTTTTTAAATATCACTCACTGGAAAATAGTATAACTGTTGCAAACATAAAAAAGCTTTTGTTCATTTTTGATGTAGAAAATATACTTTCATGCCAAACTATGTACAATAAACATTTTGTTGAACACTTTCCTTGTCATTTAACTGGGGTGATGGGGGTGCTTGAAACCTGGAGTGGGGAAGGGGACTTGAAACCTGGAGGGGGGAAGGGGATCAGGTTGCACGGTGCTTGCCTGATCTCAGTCTCCTGCTTGGGCCTCGTGTTCGGGGTCCACCATGGCCACGGGATTGGGTGGTGCACCTGTCGGTTGGCTGGATAACAGCGGGTAGATGCTTTTGGGACTGGGAGGCCTGGGGGAGAGGAGGACCAGGGGGAGAGAGGGGCTGGGGAACTGGCGGGGCTGGGGAAGAGGGAGGATCCTCTCTCGCAGGATGGTGTTGAGCTCCTGCACGGCCTCCACATGCTGCCTCAGGACGTCCGCATACACATGCCTGTGTCTGCGGCTCCCATGTCCCCGAGATGGAGGTGGGGCTGGGGTGCTGCGGCCCTCTTGCACGGCTGGTCCGGCTGTGGAGGAAAAGAAGAAGACACAACCAATCCTAAAAAACTGGACTATGTAGCACTTAAAATACTAACAGGATGGTTTATTAGGGGATGAGCTTTTGTGGGCCAGACCCACTTCCTCAGATCAGAGTAACATGGCTACATTTCTATCACAATCAGTCATGTGTGCAACAGCTGTCCAAAAGGGCATGCCCTCTCCTTGAGACAGGGGAATCAGACATTCGGAAGGTAACACCGTGTGAGACCTGGGCATCAGCCTGAGCATTACAGGTTTCCCTTGTGCATCACCCACTGTGCACCCACCTATCTCCCCCTCCCCCGGGTGTTACACAACCTCACTGCACTCACCTGCTGCTTCATCTCTGGCGTCAGATGACACCTGGGAGGCTTCTGGGGTCTGTGTGACTGGCTCCAGGGTGAGGGTTGCCATCTCCTCACTGTCCTCCTCTGGCACCATGTCCCCGTCTCCTGACTGCTCTGGGTCCTGTTCTGGCACGTCCACCACAGGGTCCGCCAAGCCTGACTGCACAAGACGCCGTGGTGTGTGTGCTTCACCACCACCCAGGATCTGGTCCAGCTCAGTATAATAAGGGCAGGAGTGGAGGGTTGCCCCAGAACGGGAGCTACCCTCCCTGGCCTTCACATACCCTTTGCGCAGTTCCTTAACTTTGGAGCGCACCTGGTCCTGGGTGCGGGGGTAGTGTCCTTTCTGGGCCAGGTACTCTGCCATGCGGCCATAAATGTCCGCATTTCGCCGCCGGCTTTTTAGGTCTTGTAAGGCCTCCTCCTCTCCCCAGAGCTTGAGAAGGGTCTTGAGCTCTGGCCCAGACCATGACAGTGCCCGGCGTTTGGAGCCCCTGGTTGGGTCCCCAGAAGGCTCTCTAGAAGGGCCAGGAGGGTCTTGGGGCTGGGACATGCTGCACTTCACCAGCCGTGTGCTCTGGCTGCTTTGCTGCCACAAGTGGCTGTGAGGGTGCCTGTCCCTTTAAGAAATGGCTGCAGATAGGAGCCAGAGACATGCAAGGTATGCCCCAGATTGTCCACCAGGGCTTCTTCCTGGAGGCCATTATTTTCGAAAAAATGGCCTCCCCGCATCCACACTCACTTATTTTCGACGGATCTCCATCGAAAAAGGCGTTCTTCCTCGTGCAATAAGCTTTACCGCCGTCGAAAGAAAAGCCGCGTTCTTTCGATTTAATTTCGAAAGAACGCGGCTGCAGTCTAGACGCAGGTGAAGTTTTTTCGAAAAAAGGCTACTTTTTTCGAAAAAACCCCTGAGTCTGGACACAGCCCTAGAGAGAAGCCCTCCTGGCAAGCTAGAATGGCTGTAGAGGAAATGGCAAATCAGGGCTCAGCAAGCCAGTTAAAAGGAAGCTGCTGAGTCAGAGTGAGGCAGTTCCTCTTTGGAGCTCAAGAGGTACAGACTTGGTCAGAGGAGGGTTGAGTCATTAGAGGGCTGCTATAGCAAGAAGTGCAGCCACACACACTTGGCTGGAGTAGGGTGGGAGATGGTCACTTGTGAGAGGTGAGTGCAACCCCATCACAACAAGCTATAGGACTTCTGTGCTCTGGTGCTGTGAGTAATGTAGTCAAACTCCAGCACAGAACTTGTGTCAAAAAGTTTCTTCCATTATGAAAGAGTGTGCTAGTGACAACCATAGTACCTGTGCTTACAAGGGGAATGACACTGTTACTAGTAAAAGCTCTAAAACTGGAAGTAACTTTGTATCACCACTGTATGTGAAATTGATATCTTATACATTGCACCTGTTATGTAATTCTGACCATATTACCTGCACATTGCTCCCAAATGTTTATTCCCTCAGAACACCCCTAATATCCCAAACCTTTGAGCAGATTCAAAGGGCCATCATGATTTAAATGCAATGTGTTACAATTCTTTTCCTATTTTCCCCACATCTGGAATTTCCCCCTAAAACAATACATCCTGAATGAATGACTACATTTTGGTTTGATAGTTTGTAGCCTTGCAAGGCTAAATCTGGAAGTTTTATGCTGCTTAAAAAGTGAGACCCATGGTCTGCAATGGAACACAGTGCATATATTTCTAGCCCTGACAACTACAGGATTGTTGCTTATGCAAATTCTATCTCAAAGCATTTTAGAAGTGTTTTAAATGTTTTTGTTTTAATTGTTCTTTTTTTCCATCCTAGTCCTTTGTAGTTAGACCAATGATGACAATCTATATAATTCACAGATGGAAAGATCCAATAATAGGCTCCATTAACATTTTTAGGTCTTTCTAATGCATTTTAAAAATAGATTTTCTATTAAATATGTGCCATTTGCAGAATACCACTAAAGGATTTATTAGTTCTCAAGCAACCTGAAGAGATGAAAGAAATATTACCTCCTGTCACTATGCAGATTTGCCTGCTTTTGTTTCTTTTAAATAAGGTTTGCAACTTGGAGTTGCTATTGGATCCTTGGATTTTCCTGTGGAGATGGGTGTGGAATATTTCCACTTGTAGAGAAGGTTGAGTTTAATGCTCTGAGACGGGCCTTTTTTCTTTTGATACTGTGTTCATTAGTTCATGAAATTATTTGGGGGTTTGTTGCTATTTGTGTCCCTGCATGATTTTGACTGGGACATTTTATACGTAAATGGCGAGGAGTCCTGTGGCACCTTATAGACTAACTGAAGTGCTGGAGCATAAGCTTTTGTGGGCAAAGACCCACTTCATCAGATGCATGTCATGCATGTCATGCATCTGATGAAGTGGGTCTTTGCCCACAAAAGCTTATGCTCCAGCACTTCAGTTAGTCTATAAGGTGCCACAGGACTCCTCGCCGCTTTTGCAGATTCAGACTAACACGGCTACCCTCTGATACTTTATACGTAAATACATTTCCAAGAGCAGTTATTAATGGAAACCCACTGCTAAAAATAACTATGCATCTTTCCTGTAATATAATTTATATCCTTCAATATGATTACGTAAAGAAAAGTATGTTTAAGTTTCTTTCATTTCATAAAAGATTGCACTGCTTTTCTTTTATATAGATTTAAGACTTGCATATCTCCTTCTTTGTACTTAACTGGATATCCTGCAATTAAAACATCACTAAATGTTGAATATTCTGAATCCTGAACCCCAACTATCAAAACCTGTATTTCTAAGAAACTCTTTGATTATTTCCTTGTTCTGTTGGCTTATTAGCTAGGTCTGTTCTGATATGAAACACATAGGCTACGTCTAGACTGGCATGATTTTCTGCAAATGCTTTTAACAGAAAAGTTAAAAGCATTTGAAGAAAAGAGCATCTAGATTGGTATAGACACTTTTCCGCAAAAGCACTTTTTGCGGAAAAGCGTCCGTGCCAATCTAGACACGCTTTTGCGCAAAAAAAGCCCCGATCGCCATTTTCGTGATCGGGGCTTTTTTGCTCAAAACAAATCTGAGCTGTCTACACTGTCCCTCTTGCACAAAAAAAGGACTTTTGCCCGAACAGGAGCAGCGTAGTATTTCCACAAGAAGCACTGGTTTCAGACAGTAGGAAGTCAGTGTTCTTGCGGAAATTCAAGCGGCCAGTGTAGACTGCTGGCAAGTTTTTCTGCAAAAGCAGCTGCTTTTGCAGAAAAACTTGCCAGTCTAGACACAGCCATAAAGCAAAAGTTCCCAGTTAAAAAATATATGCTATTAAAAATTCATTGTGTCTCATTTCAATCTATTATTTCGGATTAATACATAACTGCTCATAATAAACTTGCAGTAAAACCTAAACTTCTAGCAATGTGTACAGAGCAAACAAAAATATGTGACTCATGTTAATTATTAGGCCCAGTGGCTGAATAAATAGTGCAGATTAGATTTTGCCTGCAATCATGGTGTGTACACTCTTTGACTGGTATAAAATAACTGCAATTTTTTAATTACAGTAAGAGTGCAAATTTCATTACATTACCCAGGAAAAAGGGCTTATACAGTTTCTAAAATGTTATCTGATGTATAGAAGAAACAGTTAAAAAACAACTAAAACATGTCGTTTTGTTCTATCAGTATGCTAGGGCTCATCTACACTGCAGCATTATTTCGGAATAACTGATGTTATTTTGAAATAATTTTGAGATGGAGGACTTATCTAATGCCTGAAACCCTTATTTCATAAGGGAAGTCATACAAAGAGTGTTCTTCCTTTGACTTCCAGCTGTGTAGACAGTGCCAAAAGCCAAATTAAACTATTTTGGCTTCTGCTATGTAATTGACATATCTGAAGTTACATATCTTATTTCAACTTTTGCCCTGTTTTGTAGACACGCCCATAGATAATACATTTCCATGCTGAAAACATAAGTTCAGATACTCAGCACTCATATACAAACTCATTGGAAAGCTGAGTTACAGCAGTTAATTTAAGGTTCTCATAGACTCATAAATGGAAAAGACTTCGTTCAAAATAAAGCCACCTCATCCATCTCCGTGCAAAGTGCAGTATTTTCCCCTAGGCTACGTCTACACCGGCCCCTTCTTCGGAAGGGGCATGCTAATTTTGAACTTGGGAATAGGGAAATCCACGGGGGATTTAAATATCCCCCGCGGGATTTAAATAATCATGGCCGCCACTTTTTTTCCGGCTTGGGGAAAAGCCGGAATAAAGCGTCTAGACTGGCGCGATCCTCCGGAATAAAGCCCTTTTCTGGAGGATCTCTTATTCCTACTTCAAAGTAGGAAGTAGGAATAAGTACTTTGAAGTAGGAATAAGAGATCCTCTGGAAAAGGGTTTTATTCCGGAGGATCGCGCCAGTCTAGACGCTTTATTCCGGCTTTTCCCCAAGCCAGAAAAAAGTGGCGGCCATGTTTTTTTAAATCCCGCGGGGGATTTTTAAATCCCCCACGGATTTCCCTATTCCCAAGTTCAAAATTAGCATGCCCCTTCCGAAGAAGGGGCCAGTGTAGAGGTAGCCCTATAGTATTATTTCTGGGATTCTGTCCAGACTAAATTTTTGAGTACTAAATGATGTAGATTCCACTGTTTCCCTCCAGAGACTATTATCATCACTTCTGAAAAGAAATGTGCTAGAAAATCAGGAGAAAGAGAATAAGAATTAGAAATAAAAAGCCTACAATTATTTTATGGTAAATGAAACTAAGGTCTAATAAAAGCCTTAACAATATCTTCTTAAGCAGGAAATTTTAAGATTCAGCAGCCTCATATATCCATGCATGTCATGAGCTGTACAAAAACCCAAAGGAAATAAGCTTTGTCAGCCTCCCACTCACTGCTAAGTATAAGGTGTAAAACTTATAAAAGAAGTTAGAATGTTGCAGAAAAGCAGGTAACTTAATTAACTGCAATTCCCAAGCTTAAGAATATTTTTAAATATATATATTTTTGTAGGGAGTAGAGTGGGAGGCTTTTCTTTTATTTATTCATTCAAGACACATTTTTCCTTGTCAACTCAAATGTAATATCATGTTACATATTTCTGAGTTACAAAAACATCAGTATTTATAACAGTATTGGCCCCACTGAAAATGGCACATCTCTCACTGATTTCAGTGAGAGCAGGATTGGATATCAATTTAAGTCTTGCAAAATGTGGTATTTAGCCGCAGCCTGGAGCAAGTAACCGTGATTTCTTCAGTGTTCTGTTTAGGACTTCCTTTTCACAAGCTTTAGTAATACAGAGGGAATAATTCTTACACTTAGACATTGAATACTGTGTACAGATGTGGTCACCTCATCTCAAAAAAGATATAGTGGCATTTGAAAAGGATCAGAAAAGGGCAACAAAAATGATTAGAGGTTTGGAAAGGGTCCAATATGAAGAGAGATTAAAAAGACTTGGACTTTTCAGCTTAGAAAAGAGGAGACTAAGGGGGTCTATAAATATAGAGAGGTCTATAAACAGACAGAAGTCTATAAATTCATGACTGGTGTGAAAAAAGAGAATAAGGAAAAGTTATTTACTTATTCCCACAATATAAGAACTAGGAGTCACCAAATGAAATTAATAGGCAGCAGGTATAAAACAAACACAAAAGTTTTTCATTACTCAGTGCACAGTCAACCTGTGGAACTCCTGGCTGGAGGATGTTGTGAAGACAAGGACTTTAACAGGGTTCAAAAAAGAGCTAGACAGATTCATGGAGGTTAGGGTCGTCTATGGCTATTAGCCAGGATTGGTAGGAGTGGTAACCCTAGCCTTTGTTTGTCTGGAATATCTCACAGATAGAGGGTGACTTCAGGGAACTTGCTTAATCCCCTGCTACGAATAGTTTAATGCCAGCAGCAAACCCCCAACCCATTTTCCACTCCCTACTCCTGATCATAATATATATATATATATATATATACACACACATCTTACATATCTGTAATATCTTTTTTGCAGATCTCAAACTAGCTGGAGGAGAAGTGACACCATCCAGTCGGAGACATGCTGCAATTCAGTTTCTGAAATAGAATGCACTTAGATAATTCACATGTGTGTAATAGCATTGAGGCTTTTTAGGTAAATCTGATTATGAACAAAGCCCTTTCTCTCTGTAATGATCATCATGTATACCTGGCAATGTGTGTAGGAGAAAAATACTGATGTCTCTAAGGCTATGGCTACATTACGAGTTTTTGCCAGAAGTGGAAATGAAGCACTGATTAGCATATAGGCATGATTCATTTGCATAATCTCCTCTGATGCCTTTTGCGCAAGAGGTTTTTGCACAAAAACAGGCAGTGTGGACGTGTCCATTTTGCACAAAACCCCCTTTTTGTGCAGGATCCTTATCCCTCTCCCGGAGGTTTTTGCGCAGAAAGGACACATCCACACTGCTAATCAGCGCTTCATTTGCATTGCCTCCTCTGGCAAAAACTCATGGGGAAGACATAGCCTCAAGATACATCTACACAGGCGTGTTACAGAATAACTAATGTTTTTCTGAAATAATGTAATCTGCGTCTACACTTCAAGCAGTTATTTCAAAATGTCAAAATAATGTCGAGCTGGAGGACTTCTTACTCCAACTCCTGTAACCTCATTTTATGAGGAGTAAGGGAAGTCAGAGGAAGAGTGCTTTCTCGGACTTCCTGCTGTGTAGAAAGAGCCAAATAAGCTATTTCGAATTAAGCTATGCAATTGACATAGCTGAAGTTGCATAGATTATTTTGCATTAGCTTGACTGTGTAGATGTGCACTAACTGTGTTTGAAAATCTAGGATTGTATAACTATTATTTTCTGTAACCTATTGGTTTAAGGCTTACTGTAATTCTACAAAATGCATAATGTGATCAAGAACTTTATTATTGACATTTAATATTGAATTATTGAAAAAAGAAAATTTTATACTCAGCAGGTCCCATCTCCTGTTTTACGTATTGTTCTTGGCATTAATCATTATGTTGTTCAAATTCCAATGAACACAGAAGTCCTATTTGCCTTAATAGCAAAGCTGCCCCTCAGATAGTTATTAACTACTCTGTATAGAATCTGAACAAGGTCAGAGAAGAACAGAATAGTCATGAAACAAAAAGAATTATAATGAGCTGGGCAGGGGTTCCCAGATGGCATTTTTCCTTTGGGACTCTGTCCACCATGCAGCAAACTGCAATAAACAGTTCATTTTTCAATAAATGGTTACTCAGCCTGACAAACACGTTTGGTCTACATTGATTACTTTTTGTTGTTTCTCCTGCATCTCTGTCATATATAAGGCTGATAGCAACCAGAAATAGCTGGGATTAGAATCAAACTATTACTCGAGTTACTTTGTAGTTTCTAGACTGTTTGAGTGTGTCTAGACTACATCCCTTTTTCGAGAAAGGGATGTAAATTAGGCACTTTGATATTGCAAATGAAGCCAGGATTTGAATTTTTGGCATTTTATTTGCATAATGGTGGCCACCGATTTTTTTCAAAACAAGGCTTTTTTGAAAAAAATGGCAGTTTAGACAGGGATCTTTCAAAAATAAAACCCTTTTTCAAAAGATCCTGTACTTCGTCTAAACTGCCGGGTGTTTTTTGAGGGGGGAGAAGCCCCATTTTGAAAAAAAAAGCGGTGGCCGCCATTATGCAAATGAAGCACAGGAAATTCAAATCCCGGCTTCATTTGCAATATTGACGTGCATAATTTACATCCCTTTCTCGAAAAAGGGATGTAGTCTAGACACACCCTTTGACTTACTGGTTCACATAAATGGCACGTGTTGATTCAAATGAACCTTGCAAGCAAAAGAGTAGATGGTGATGATCTTCCAGTAGCACTTTCCGTTTGCATCTGTCTTTTTTCCTGGAGAATACATAGAGGCTACATCTACACTGGCATGATTTTCCGGAAATGCTTTCAACGGAAAAGTTTTCCGTTAAAAGCATTTTCGGAAAAGCGCATCTAGATTGGCAGGACGCTTTTCCGCAAAAGCACTTTTTGCGGAAAAGTGTCCGTGGCCAATCTAGATGCGTTTTTCTGCAAAAAAATCCCCAATCGCCATTTTTGCGATTGGGGCTTTTTTGTGGAAAACAGTACTGTGCTGTTTACACTGGCCCTCTTGTGCAAATGATTTGCACAAGAGGGCTTTTGCCCGAACGGGAGCAGCACAGTATTTCCGCAAGAACACTGACGATCTTACATGAGATCGTCAGTGTTCTTGCGGAAATTCAAACGGCCAGTGTAGACAGCTAGTAAGTTTTTTTCTGCAAAAGCAGATGATTTTGCAGAAAAACTTGCCAGTCTAGACACAGCCAGACAGTGTAGGTAAATGTTTTGTCACAAACTCTGTCTTGTTCTCTTATTTTGTGTGAGTGTGTAGCTTGCCAACCACTCTTTTGTACATCCCTCACAACAGAAAAGGGAAATGTCTATTGAAGAGAATTCATTCCTATGTATGGTTTGATGTATTCCCTGTCATGTTAGTCATTTCTCAATCTGATCTTAATAGTGTTCTCAGGCTGATATATTACTCATTACTAAGACATTAGCTTTCAATCAAGAAACTATTTAATATATAATATTAATTCCACTGAGGTATTAGGTGATCTAATTAATCATTCAACCTACTCATTTACTATACTAATTAAGGGTCTCTTTCTGAATACTGCCCAAATGTTGGTGGCTAATATAGGCACCATGAGGTAATTAAAGTAAAAAGCTATTGTGCAAATCTATGTCTTAGGTACTTATCTGGACCCGATTACTATAATATCTGAGCACCTCAGAGTATTTAATGTATTTGCTCTCACAACATCCCTGTTAAAAGAGAAGTACTACTAATCCCCATTTTACAGACAGAGATGCACACAGAGGCTAAGGATGGAATAAAGGGACTTAGCAGTTGCATTGCTGAGTGTCCCAGCACCTAGAAAATCATAGGAATGACATTGTGATCCATAATCACTAAGTAAAGTGTCTAGGCTCCCTATAGAAAGATCTAGGTCCCTTAGACTGTGCTCCACAGAAGTCAGCACACTTGGAGGGGGGGAAGGGGATGCCACCTAAGCTATTCAATGGGAAGTGCTGACCAGCAGAGTGTGTGCTAGGCCCCCTCCCTTTGTCAGAGATAGGAGCCTAAGTCCAGGCTGCAAAGAGGTCCCTGCCCCTGCTAGTGATCCATTAACTGAGGGAAGATGGGTACTTTCCCACCTAAATTGCATGCAGGACACAACAGTTAGTGTTAGGGGGAAAAGAGGAGCTCCCTTATAGCCTTTAACCTAGTTGTGAGGGTACTCATCCAGGATATGGAATCATACCATAGGGTGTGTCTAGACTACAGAGTTTTGTCGACAAAAGTGGACTTTTGTCGACAAAACTATACCTGCATCTACACTACCGCTGAGTTCTGTTGACATAACGTCGACAGAACTCAGCAGTTTTGTCGACGCTGGTAAACCTCATTTTACGAGGCATAACACCTTCTGTCAACAGAGTTTCTGTCGACAGAAGGTGTTATTGAATGTAAACTGTCCTTTGCGTCTACACTACCATGTTGACAAAGCAGCTTGCTTTGTCGACAGAACTCAATGTAGTCTAGACGCTCTTTGTCGACAGAAGTTTTGTCGACAGTATCTGTCGACAAAACTTCTGTCGACAGAAGCCTGTAGTCTAGATGTACTCATAGATAGGATATGGAAGCCATGCAACTCAAATCTCTCCACCTCTTGAAGGGGGAGAAGGGATCTGAACAGTGATCTGTTGGCTCTCCAGTGAGTGCACAGAATAGTGGGCTATTGAATACTCTGAACACTTAAATATTACTTAGACCAAGGGAAGAATGAGACTGACTCTAAGCCTCTAGGCTGGGATAGTCAATTTTCTTCCTCTCATAGACTTGAACTGGGGGTCTCTCATTTCATGGGTGAGTACCGTAGGCAATACAGGTTATAAGAAAGGAACCCTTTTTCCTTCCTCTCTCTCCCACTGTTTTGTATGAACTCAGAAGACACTTACCCTATCGGGCCCTACCTCATGTTTCCTGCTTTGTGAATTTGCACTGAGGGTTAGGTAGGAGATAGGTGTTTGGAAGTCTATCATGAGGAAGGAGTTCACATGCTCAGTCTGGAGACAAACACTCCAGAGCCTATAGTGAAGCTGTGTGCATGCCCACAACTAAAAAAGGCACCAAGTCAGTTTCAGTTCCTACAGGGTTAGGCAGCAGCCAAATGGAAGGTTTGCGGATCACAAAGTTGCCTAAAATGGCAACTAAATATCTTTGTGGATCCCACTGCAGGGGACTTGCTAACTGTTAGGAACTAGGACATAAATAGTCTGGCCTAGTATTCAGAGTAGGAGTTGGGTCTAATGGCCAAAGCAAGTATCCAGGTCAGGGAATGGAAGTGGGAGTCACAACTGCTAAACACAAGATACATGGTTAAGGCCAGAGTCTGCACCAGAGATCAGTTCTGAGGATCAGAGCTGAAGTAGGAAAAAGTGAGGCAGAGACAGAAGTCAGAGTCAGGTAGGGTATGTCTAGACTAAAAAAAACTTCACCTGCGTCCAAACTGCAATTACATTATTTCAAAATTAAATTGAAAGAAGGCAGGGATTTTTTTCAACACTGGTAAACCTCAAATTACAAGGAAGAATGCCTTTTTCGAAAGAGCTCTTTTGAAAAAAGGCATGTGTGGATGCAGAACAGGGACATTTTTCAGAAGAAGAAGCAATTGAAAAAAGCACAGGTGCCCTGGGGGCCATTCTGTGAATAGCAGTCAGAGCTTTCCTTCGGGAGAGTTTCAATGCAGTCTGGACATTCTCTTTCGAAAAAAGCAGATCACTTTTTCAATCCGGTTTTTGAAAGAAGCCTGCAGTTGAGATGTACCCATGGTCAGGAGTAATAGAAAAAGGCAGGAGCTGGAAAGAGGCCAGGATCAGTCATGGAGCAGGAGCATGAGAGAGCTAAGAGTGAGGAGTGGGTCAGGAGTAGAGCAGAGATCAGTTGGATATGGACTGCAGGAGGCAAGCGAGAGCAGCGTGTTTAATGCAGGAGCAACATCATGAAGTCTGCTCATTCGGTCAGATACCCCACCCATATCACTCTTGGGCTTTGGTAATGCGAGTAAGACAAGAAGCTTGCTGTAGGATTTGGGTGCTCTGATAGTATTTCCTATAGGGCCAGAAGCTCCAGAGTCAGTACATTGCAGTTTTACCCATCTCCCCCACTTATGAGTGAGTGATAGAGGTCCAGGGCCTCAGAGCTGCAACCTTAGATCTTTATGTTAATGAAAGCACGTTGCTGAGCCAGGAAATCAATCTTTGCTTCTTGAGTCATAGGCTAGCATCCTAATTGATGGACTATCCTGCATCTCAAGCATATAGCTTCTGTGTCAGAGAAATGCAAGGTTCACATTCAGTAACTTGAGTGATCTCAGTTCCTGGGGTTCGATTGTGAGAAATTAAAGCAGGAGTGTCATACTGGAAGTACAGCTGCACTGTTAGCTTTGCATTACAAATGGGGTTAGGGGATCTATACATGCAAAAATACAATAGAAAGTCATTAGAAAATGCTACAGTATGCTGTCAGCATGGGACAAATGGGTTAGATTACCAGAACCACAATCTGGCCAATGGCTGCATTTATCATCTTTAGTGAAGATGATTCACAGTATAATATAAATATTCTGGTTGGTACTGTCACACTCCCAGAGTCTCTCCACCTCAAATATCAGAGGGGTAGCCGTGTTAGTCTGAATCTGCAAAAGCGACGAGGAGTCCTGTGGCACCTTATAGACTAACTGAAGTGTAGGAGCATAAGCTTTCGTGGGCAAAGACCCACTTCGTCAGATGCATGCATCTGACGAAGTGGGTCTTTGCCCACGAAAGCTTATGCTCCTACACTTCAGTTAGTCTATAAGGTGCCACAGGACTCCTCGTCGCTTCCACCTCAAATCTACTCTGAGATTTTGGGATTTTTGCACTAATAGCCCTTTAGTGATTCCAGATTTCACAAGAAACCCACACAGCAAGCCAGGAACACAGAAATACATATAATACTTAGCCCATATAAAGACTGTGAATATTCCATGGTCTTTGATGTTTTCATGATTCTGAGGTATGGCTCTCAAAAATTCAGATTACATTTACACAGTTGATACAATAGCCTCAAGCTATGCTTGTATTAGTCATATCTCTCATGTTGTGAATGGGTCTAGATACCATCTACAGGCCCACCGATGGGAGCGGGAGCAAAGAGGGCAAATGCCCCAGGGCCTGATGATTCAATCAGGTCCAAGAGGGCCAGTCTGCCACTGCTGCCACAGTTACAATGGCAGCAGCTGGAGCCCTGGGCCCTTTAAATTGCTGCCAGAGCACTGTGCCAAAGCATTGAGCCATGTGCTCCAGGCAGTGAAGGTCGGTGGGGGTGTGCTGTGCTCCCGGCAGTATTGGGGGCCAGCTTCCCTCAGCCCTACCTCTTCTGCCTTCCTCCCCACCCTTTCCAGGAGCAAGAAGCCGGGCTCCAACCCCTCAATTCCCACATTTCGCAGAGGTTGTCAGCTCCACTGGCCATTAGTGATTAGTATTATTGGTTTTCTTTTACTTGTGTTGCAGCAGTATCTAAAAGACCCCATCAGAAATGAGATTCCATAATCTGGACATGATATACATATATAGGAAGACATAGGTACAGACACAAAGAGCTTTGCTATGTTTCACAGGACACAAAGAAACAGATACAAAGCATAAATCCTCTTACCAGAAAGTTGCAATGTAACAGTGTTTTATTTCTGAGATCTTGGAATGACATACAAGAATTTAAAAGCAGAGCAAAACACAGCATCCTGATCCATAAAAACACAGAAGTACAACTCAATACTTCCTACTGTAGGGTTTTAGGAAATGGACTTTGCTTGTATGCATTTCTACAGAGCTCTCTAGCCTTCAAGCAGAACCCGGAAGAACCCCTCTACCTCTTAATAGGCTATGTCTATACTGCAGGCTTCTTGCACAAGAACTGTTTTGTGCAAGAGTTCTTGTGCAAAAGGTCTTCCACAAGAGCATGTCCACACTGCCATGTGCTTTTGTGCAAGAGCGTCCATGGCAGCGTGGATGCTCTCTTGTGCAAGAAAGCTCTGATATCCTTTTTAGCCATAGGGCTTTCTTGCGCAAGAAATTCATGTTGCCTGTCTACACTGCCTTCTTGTGGAAGAGCTCTTGCACAAGAGGGCTTATTCCTCATGGGGAGAGGAATAACTCTTCCAGAAGAAGCCCTGTTTTCCGATGCTTTACTGTAAATTTACTTGTGCAAGAAGCGTGCAGTGTAGACACTCTGCAAGTTTTTGCACAAGAACAGCTGTTCTTGCACAAAAAGCCTGCAGTGTAGACATAGCCATAGTTCACTATTCTAACACTGGCCACGCTGCACTATAAACTAACATGTAATGTTAGATAAGATGCCACAATAGTAGGTGGTAAGTATGGAGAGAGAATGGGATATCTATAGTAATTCTAAGGATACACCTATCTAGTCTAGCTCTGAACCAGGTGCTGTCACCCTGGATTTTAATGGGGTTGCTTGGAGTAAGGAGCTGCTCGGTGTGAATCAGAGTTTGGCCCCACATGCACAACTTGTTTGCATATAAATAGTAATGTTACCACAAGTGCCTGCCATGGAGCTGAAAGGTAAAGACGCAGTTGTATCATGTCCCTCTGTCAGTGAAGAACTGAGAGACCTCAGCATGCTGTTGCTTGTTCTTGTCTCTGCAGTGAACCAGCAGCATCTCATGGCAGGCACTATCAAATGTCCATGACCAGGAGGAAATAATCTATCATTGTTACTTTGCCTCACTTTCCAAGTCCTCTCTCCCAGACAATTATTCAATCTTCTTTCCTGTGACCTCAGAAACATCTATATATCTACTGTTCACCTTCCACAACTTCCCTTCCCAGATGTTAATTAACATCAGGAGGGATCATCCAATCATAATTGCCTTTTGAGGAGACTGCAGAAAGGGCAGAAGTGTTCATGGGGCTTGTTGAAAGAGAATACTGGTGCTGAGAGAGTATAAGGGTAGAATATTTCTTAATCAGTTTATGCATTCTTGATATGAGCAGGATTGCTTTCATAGTTTCGAGTGAAAGAAATGTCAGTGATCTTATGCGTCTGCTCCAGGGACTCCAGTAGCAGAAATATAACAGCAGCAGTTCTTGGTTTCCTTCAGACTCTCACATGGTGAGATCTGAGGCACACTAAGGATCATCATACTGAGGCCATCATGATATGCAAAATGCTAAAAGGAGGAAAATCTATTTAAATTAGAGATGAACCAGCTGGCAATTTAATGCCTATTTACTGTAGGTATCCCCAGAACACCTGCCCTACCTAAAGTCACTGTGAACAGCTGTGTTTTCATGTTTATCAGCATTCTCCCTGTTTCTTGAACTTGGGAACCTCCAGCACTTATGCTAATGAAGTCCAACTTCATCTGTTATACAAAGGATTCATGTTTCACAGGTTTCTTAAGTACAGTAAAATTATACAAAAATTTACATTATGGCAATATATTGAAAAAATGAAAAAACCTAACAATGGCTGGGTTGTTAGTACATTGAAACCACTGTATGTCATGCTAATCACTATTGCGTCATTATTCCTTGCATCTCGCATCTGTCTGCATTTGTTCTTCATCTCTTGTCTTATATTTAGATTGGAAGATCTTTGAGAGGAAATACTATCTTTTTTGCTCTGCTTTTGTACAAAGCTTAGCACAATGTGGTCTTGGTCAATAAAAGATACTGTAATAATAATAATAATAATTTACTAGCCTTAATATTTATGAGCTGTTATAGCAGCTTCTTAAAGTCTTCATTAAGGTTGTACCATAGTAAGCATACATTAGTAATTAATATAATTAATATTATTTTCCCTTGATTTATATCACAAACATTTACTGCGGAAAGGCAATAAGGTTGCAACTAGTTTCCTTTACAAATTCCTCTTTTAGACTCTTAAGGATGATGGCTAAGAAAACTGATAATCTGAAAATGTCCATGTTTAGCTTGAAGACAAATGAAACTGAAAAGTTTGAAGAAAGTTTGTTAAACTGATATTGATTGCAGAACAATTGCTTTATTCTGAAATATCTGTTTTTGATTACTTGTAGCTCAAAAACATTGTTACTGTTCATATTTCCACATTGGATAATTCTTGCCCCAGATATAACTGAAGCTGTAATTAAGCAAAAATATTCAAATCGTTTTGTTATGGCTGGGTTGAGGATCTATTTTTTCTCACTAATATTTTGGTTTTTTTTGCTTGTGTTTGCCATTGGGGTCACAATCATATGGAGAGAAAGAGAGAGAGAGAGAGACTCAAAGCTGCCCTTGATTCACTTGTTGCAGCTCTGATAAAACATAACTAAGGGTACTTTTATTGTTGGAAGGTAACAGCTCACCATATGTAGCTCAAGTGAATATGTAGCTCATAAGAATGAACACATAGTCAGAGCACTGGTTCATCTAGCCCGGTATCCAGCCTTCTGACAGTGAGCCGTGCCAGATGCTTTAGAGTAAATGAACAAAATAGTACAATTCATTTGATCCAGTCAGTGATCCATTCCCTGTCAACCAGTCCCAACTTCTGTATAGAGAAAGTGGAGGAACATATGGAGCATTGTGTGCTCCCAACCATCTGGCTAATAGCTACTGATGGACCTGTTCCCTATGAATCTATCTAAGTGATTAAGTGAGCTAGGGGGCTCTGATTTTGAAGTATAGTCCTGCCTCTGCAAGTGCATTACATTTGTTTTGTTATAATGTTGGGATGATACACCACTGTATAAGTAAGTTTGAAACCATGATCCCATTATAAAACGGATTATGATTTTTCCTGTAACTCCAAAGAGAAAGGAATCTTCCTGTTCTGACATTTTTGGGGTTTTTTTGGGGATAAATATCTAAAATGTGTTCTGAAAATTTAGAGAAAAATAACTATTTTTAAGAATAAAAGAATTTACAGTCTTATATTTCTATAGTGTCTCATTTATTTCTCTTCCTCCACACGCCAAAAGAAATCACGACATCACAAAATCTGAACCAGATTTAGATATTTAGATAGTGATTCCAACAAGAAGCAGTTTTCCAGGATAAGTATAATAAAGTATTTAAAAACTTGCTGTTTATGTTAAAATTGGCCTCTATTTCTTTACTAGTGTAGCTGATGGGAAATAAAATGTGGTGACAGAACATTTTAATTGTGAACATATGAACCAGACAGGACTACTTTTCAGAACTAAAAGGACGCTGCAGGGAGCCCCACCATTATCCCATCCATAGCATTACCTCTAGCTCATCCCCTGAAGCCAGCAGCAGCAGCTGTTATTGCTACAGCAGCCACTCACTGTTTACCTCTCTTTCCCTGTTCAGCCCCCCTTAGCCTATGTCTACACTTCCAGGTAATTTTGAAATAAGTTATTTCAAAATAACTCCTGAAACAATTATTTCAAAATAAGTTTATTCCTCTTCACAAGCAGGAGTTGTTATTTGAAAAAACAAGCTCATTACTCCAAAGTAACAGGCCTGGTAGTTTTGGATGCTTGCCTTGTTATTTCAAAATAAGACACGTCCTCAGATTGCCTGCCACTGTGTGTTTCCCCACACTAGCTTATTAATAGTTATGACAACAGTGTGCTTATTGTTATATTTAAAAAAAACTTTTCTGTGCCAAAAAAGTTGCAATCTAAATGAAAGACATAGAAGACATTGTATTGGGTAACTCAGAATAAGGAATACATTGCAATGTGTTTGTTTATTTTTAATGTTCCTTCCTGCACTGTAGTACATTGGTTCAATCACAACCACTGCACCTATTGGGAATCCAGGGGTTGGCAGGCACAAGACTATGCCCAGCCAAAGGGGAGGAGCTACTGGACCGGATCCCAAGTACTTTGGGAGGACAACAACTGTAAAATAGGGACAACAGTGAAGATTACAAGGTCAAAAGTAGGAAGCTGCATGGGGAGACGGTAGAGAGGACCCTGGATACCACCCACTGACTCCCTACAAGGAGTGATGGATATGGCCCAGAGGAACTCTGCCTGGATATTTGAGTGGAGGGAGGAGCAGAAATAGGCCTCACAGAGGCAGAGTACCTCTCCTTCCAACATTCTCCTCCTGCTATCATGGATCCCAGTTGCAGCAAGATTGCCTTTGCTATGACTTTGTATTCCATGCTAAGGAGTGACCACTGGAGCATGGACTAATTAAAAAACAAAACAGTTTTAATGCTACATGTAAAGAAAAATAAATTAAGGAGTATTAAGTAAAGTCTACAGGATACCTTTCTATGATGTCAAGTTTCTTGCATTCATGCTTCAAATACTTATGATAATGGTCACACAGAGGTGTGTACATGATCTGTACTGTATGAACTATATGAACTGTTTCAGAAAGGTAGCCATGTTAACCTGAAAAATCAACAAGGAGTCCAGTGGCACTTGGAAGAGTAATACATTTATTAGGGTATTGGAGCACAAGCTTTTGTGAGCTATAACTCACGAAAGAAAAGAAAAGAAAAGAAAAGAAAAGAAAAGAAAAGAAAAGAAAAGAAAAGAAAAGAAAAGAAAAGAAAAGAAAAGAAAAGAAAAGAAAAGAAAGATGGGACAACAGTACTAATTAAATCAGAAAGGATGTGGATCATCTCCAACAGTAGTGAGAAGGTGGGAAATTATCTATTGTCATCGGATAATGTTTATTTAGACCTTGGTTCAGGACGTCAAATTTGCATATGAATTCCAGTCAGCAGTTTCTCTCTGCAGTCTGTTTTAGAAGTTTTTCTGTCTGAGAATGAGAAAAAACTTCAAAAATAGACTACTGAGAGAAACTGCTGAGCTGGAATCCATATGCAAATTTGAAACCTGGAACCAAGGTCTAAACAAACACATGGAGTGATTCTCCCATTACAAAAGGTAATTTCCGATTCAGATACTCTCACCTTTTCACCACAGTTGGAGATGAGCCACATGTATTCTGATTTAATTAGCACTGTTGACACACTCTTATATGATTATCTATTTTTTTTTTCCTTTCTGTCCTTTTTCTTTTCAGGATCTGAGGAAGTGAAAGCTTATGCTCTAATACACTAATAAATGTATTAGACTTTAAATACAAGTGCCACCAGACTCCTTGTTGTTTTTACCACGTGAATTGTATTTTTGGACTCCATTTGGTAAAATCAGATGAATGTACTTCACTATATTAATTTGAAACAAGAAATTATGGTTGTTGTTTTTTTCTTGTTGGAAAAGAAAACAGATAATTACAAATCACTGCCATCAATAGTAGCCATTAATGTCCTTTGTTATTTTTTTCCTAAATGGAAATTGCGCTCATAAAAATTGTTCATGAAACAAAGAACACCAGAAGGAGTAGTACTAAATAACCAAGGGATTAACATATTACCTGGGAAATTTTTGTTGTAGGATGCAAATAAACTAAACTCTAAAATTTTAGGGCAGAATTTAACTATCCCTTTCACCAGGCACTTCAATGATTGTAATCTGACTGAAATGGGACTCCATCAACACCTGTGTGTTTCAAATCTCAACAGAATTAATTCCAATGTTATGAATTGGTATTTTCATTCTCATGATCTCTGTCTTGGTCTTTTATTTCAGACAAGAAGCAAAATATTGGGATTCAGTCTCTGTCACACTCTTGTACACTTTTGCACTCATTTATACTGGCACAATATTCTGAGTTACACAGGAATCACAGAGGGAAACAGTGGGTTGTAATATAGAGTAGTCCTAGTATAGGCTGTAACTACAATGTAAAGCCTATCTGATCCTTTCTGCCACTCTGAAGGATTTTTTGCTGAAATATTTAGAAAATCTTGCTCATTTTTACTTTATCTGTCACTGCTGAGCTGTTCTACACATTTTTAATAAACATTATTCATTTTGCTTATAAAACAACTTCCGGACCAAAAAATTTAAAAAGCACTCCGCTAATATTTATGTCACACTACCGCCTAGTCTAAAGAAAATATCATTCCAATTGGATAAATAGGAACCTGAAATACAAAGAAATTAAGAAAAGAAAGTGCTTTTGAGGGCAGTAGAAATGTTGCCACTGACTTCAAGGAAGCCAAGATTTGTCCCTAAATGTCTTGGCTCTAGTCACCTAGAGTCATAGCAGAAACAAGAACAGGATACATATCTTCTGGTGTTTGCGTCCTATGTTTTTTACACATATCATCATTTCCTCTATAGTCAGGGTAATTGGTCTGTGGATTGTACATGAAACTGCTGCATAATGAGAGCAGAGAGGAATAAATTCTGATGTGATTTACCCTGGTGTAAATAAGATCATAATCTGGCCCAAATGCAAGTTTTCTTAATGTGTATGGATATACTTTTGCCCCTTACACAGGCATGCAGAATGTTCAACTTTTAACTTTATGGTAATAATAAGTTAGAATGTTTGCCAACAAAAGCGAAAGGTAAATTGGTGTTTTTGTAAGTCATTTTTTTAAAGTCATCATTTCAGGTCTATTGACTGAATCGTGTGGAATTCTGACAAAGAAACATCCTCGTCTGTTCAATGTCATGTTAATTTTTGCTGCTTATTAAGGATTCATGATGTTCCTTTAGAAATCTATTTTCTCTGTAACCTCCGTAACTGAAACTCAGTCTTTCTCCTGCTAAGGATATGTCAGCAATCAGGCAAACAGGTCACATCATAATTTTGTATTGATGTCTTACAATAATATATAAAAAAAGGAGAAAATACCTGATAATTGAAAATTAAGTTTTAATTATTCAGAGCACTTCTGCTGTCAATCTTCTATTAACTCAGGACAATAAAACTGGTAGCTGATGGCAGGATGCTTAATTTGTCTAATTAACACATCAGTTTGAATCCCATTCTGTATATTCAGATTACAATGAGCTTGGCTATTAAAACCTGAAGAAAGTGATTAGGACATTATTCTAAAGAAATACATACAATACAAATGGAGTTCTTTGGTTATGTAGCATGAATTCGGGGAATGATCATGCAATCCATGAAGCACCAGATTTTCTAAGACAGTTAAGTCCCTAAAACTTTTGAATATTCCACTAGACACCTTTGTCACCTTAAGGTATCTAAATATATTTGAAACCCTAGTCCCTAGATCCTTTTACAATTTAACAAATCTTGCCAGCAATTAGATAAAAATCTTGTTAGTTTTATGAGACCCTTAATAAGCCACTTTCTTAACCTCTTTATCATTATCCTTACTACTAGGCCAATAGACAGTTAGGAATTATTCTAAGAAAATAATAATCACCACCAGTAGAAAACAAGAAGAACATGGACAGATATGAAAGGTAGCTTTAAAAAGCTGAGTTAATAACTTCTTCAAAATAATTCAAACTGATTTTCTTACAGTAATCAAGTTTAAAACATCCCTCTTCTGAACCAAATTTTTTCTTCAGTGTAGAGCCAATGTGGCTGGACTAGTTGCTCCATGGGTATTGGGTGGAGGGACAGAAATGTAATTGCTGTCTACAGCTCTAAAACAAAAATTGAAGCACTCTGGAATCACTAATGCTGTCCCACATGGATCTGTACCCTTCCTGACACCTGTGGGGAGAACAGAGTATGTCAATGTACCCAATATTAGCACTTCTATCACTACTCATGCCTTATGTTCGTGCTATCCTTCCCCTATCCAGTGCGCGCAGCAGAGAGATTTTCTATATGATAGGCACTTTTCCCCTGTCACACAGATGACAGGATGACACACCACTAAACAGAATTTATGCCTCTGTTATCTCATTCTGAGCCTTTATTTCTAGCACAACACCTGATACAAGCCACTTGTGAGCCTACTCCACTCTTCCCCTTCATGGATGGTCACCAACCTGCTTTATTAGATACCACCTTTTGATCTAATATGACATTAAGTCCATAGAGTCTGGGCAGCATCTAGACATTGACTCTTGCACAATCTCAGGAGTAGACTTCCTGTCTGGCTCTTCGTCAGGGAATAGTGAGATCCTACAGTCCACTACTCAACATCAGTGCTAAGCCTCTTGGATCTCTACAGCAGCTTTAGAATACTGCCCAGAGAGTTCAATTTTCAAGGATACTTCAGAGTGTAGTTCAACTCCTCGGGAATCAAGAGAGACTTAAAATAAGGAACACATAGCTTTTGCAAAGGAACTTCTTACACCCACTCATTATATTTCTTAGGATATGCCTGCATTGAAAGAAAAGACCCACAGCTGACCCACAGGGCTTTTATGGCCTACGCAGTAGTAGGTTTTTGGGCTTGGGCTAGAGTGTGACCTCTGAGATCCCAGGAGGGAGGAGCAGTCTCAGAGCCTGTGCTCCTGCCTGTGTCTGAATGTCTACACTTCAATTTTATACCCCACAGCCTGAACCCTGGGTGATGGGCCATCCCCCTTTCACCCCTCCCCATGCTTTATGAAATGGACTTATGGACATAAATGTACATCACTCAAAGGTGCTTTGAGCAAATTACATCATGTAACCTATCAATCTTCATGTCTTAATCTGATGGATCTGTTTATCTTCTTTTGGTGTATGTACCATTTTTGTGTATAAAATTAGACATAGGGAGTAAGGAATACTTTATGCATTTTAAATGTGTGAATGAAAATCATCAAGGGAGGCCTCAGTGTCTGGGCAATCATATACAAATAACCTTTTGTCCTTAACTCTTTGCAGCAGTTGGCAGGGACTGACCAGGTGACTCCCCATGCAATAAGGGAATCTTTAAAAACAATAGGAAATTAGAGGTCTTTTGGCTGGCTGGTGTGGCAACCCAAAGTGGAGAACCAGATACCCCAAAGAAAAGGAGACTTCCCTGGTTTGGAAGACTTGGTTGGGAAAGAAACAGTTTTAGGGTGAATTTGTAGTAATTTTTTAAAAAGTTTTTACTGAAGTTTTAGTGTAGAAGTAGCTAAGCATTTTCTGTTATTTTAAGTTTGTAATCTAGTTTGCTCTGATTGTTCTCACTTATTATCACTTAAAGTGATTGTACTTAATAAAATCACTTTTATTTCTATCAAAGTGTAAATAATTATTACCTAGGGAAGCAATCAGTGTGTACATTCTCTCTTTCATTGTTAAAGGGGGCTTACCTAAATAATGCCTGAAGATATTCAGTGTCTGCATTGCTTCTCGGGGCGGAAGGGGGGGGGCATGATTCTCAGCTCTGTGCTTTGGCTGAGGGAGACCAGAGAGTTGGCCAGCATGACAGGGTGTCAAGAAGCCCCCGAGAGCAAAAAGGAGGATGGCATTGGCCTTGTCAGCACACTGGGAATCACCCCCAAAAGGTCCTCCATGACCTCACCCCGTCACATACAATAAGCCCAAGTCAGCGCATCCCAGCTACAGCTGAAGATACGGCGATATGGAGATCTATGCAAAAACACCAACAACCTGTATGTTCCTTCCATAAAGACTATGCTCACTTTTTCAGTGAGTACTTACGCCCGGTTCACCCTTTCCTCCCCCCCGCCCCCTACACCTTCTTCCTCCCACAGTCCTTCTGCATCCTGGTGATGTTCAGCTGGTGTTAGACAAATTCAGTGGCAGCCCTTGCCCTTAAATAAGAAGTTTCAGTCCCCTCTATCAAGTGATTCACTGGCTGGTTTCTATGTCTTGTTCCCTCTGTAGAGAAAATGGAAGAACCAGTTTCTTCTAGCATGGTCCCCCTTTTTAGAAAACTCAATGATCTCAAAAGACTTGGACTTTCCAGCTTAGATATGGGGATATGATAGAGGTCCATAAAATCATGACTGGTATGAAAAAAGTGAATAAGGAAAAGATATTTACCTATTCCCACAGTATAAGAACTAGGGGTCACAAATGACATTAATAGGCAGCAGGTTTAAAACAAACAAAAGGAAGTTTTTCTTCACTCAATGCACAGTCAACCTCTGGAACTCCTTGCCAGAGGATGTGGTGAAGGCTAGAACTTTAACAAGATTCAAAAAAGAGCTAGATAGATTCATGGCTGTTAGGTCCATCAATGGCTATTAGCCAGGATGGGTAGGAATGTTGTCCCTAGCCTCTGTTTTTCTGAAAGTGGGAGACAGGGAAGGGATCATGCGAGGATTACCTGTTGTGATCCCTCCCTCTGGGGCATCTGATAATGGCCACTGTCAGCAGACAGGATATTGGGCTAGATGGACCTTTGTTTGATGGACCTTATGGCTGTTCTTATGTTCTTATGGGAGATGCATTCAAAGTTCATGTCCCCTTGATTGCTCTCATTCGGTGTTGGGCAGTAGAACAATAGGACCCTTAGCACAGAAGTGGTGTTGCAATCTAACATGGCAGTTGCAGTTGCATAACCTGACAATCAGGTTTACATTGGAAATGTCGGCTGAAATACCATATGGTTTTAACAAAAGCAGACTGGCGACATATACATAAACCCAAAACTTTTACAGCACAGTCCATTAAAGACACATCAGGAAAGGAAGTAGGTCCTTTTCAAAGCCGTTCAATTTCTACTAATGGCAGATATCTCATCCGATAGCATTAGAACAAGTATTAAAAAGGCCCAATAATTGATGTTATTTCCCTAGCTATTGCACAAGCTGCCAGAATTGCTTTATTCCTCTGAATCTTTTGTTCTCCCTCTGCTTTGGAAAGTGCAGTGTGAGTACAATGCATTGTATAATCTTCTTAAAATGAACTGCTTCACTTGATCTGGAGCATGTATTTTTCATTTTAATTCCATGCCATCCTCTCTCATTATTTAATCTTGGAAATCTTTTTCTTATAAAATAGCAAAATATCTAGAATCACAATTGAAAAGATTTCTGTAGATGAACACAAACATTTTCATTTCTTGAATAATAGTTTTGTATCTGACAAAACAGAAAGAACAAATCCTGTGTTATATGAAGTGGAAGAAAACAAATTACAGAACAAACAATCTATTTTACAACTGAGCAATCAGAAAATCCATAAGGTAAAACATTTCTCACTCTAAAACAATAATGAGAAGTATAATTGATAATAGAATTTTAATGGCAACCGACATTTCTCAGCCTGTCAGTGGTGCCAGCAGTTTGGTAGAAGCCTGACATAATTTGTGACAGCAGTAGAGTGGGAGTTTTAGCTGGAGAGACTGAACTATGTTCCAATCCACTGTACCCCTGATTTAAGAACTGGAAAAAAGTCACTGTTTAATATTTAAACAAAATATTTAATTTTTAAAAGTTGAAGGTATTTTTATGATTAAACTAGTACAGAATAAGAATGGAGACTCTTTTGTATGCCGTATGACTGTTATATTAGCCATGTTTCCATTTAGTTGCGGCATGAGTGAAGGTGTTCTGGTTTTGCGAGCCAAAAACCAAAAGCAACCCCGATTCTAGTTTCCATTCTGTATTCGGGTACATCTAAAGTGCAGGGCAAAACCTGAATTAAGATATGCAACTTCAGCTATGGCTACGTCAATTGCGTAGCTTAAGTTGAAATAGCTTAATTCGGCTTTTGGCGCTGTCTACGCAGTAGGAAATCGAAGGAAGAACACTCTTCCTTCAATTTCCTTTACTGCTTGTGAAATGAGGGTTACAGGAGTCAGAGTAACCAGCTTGCCATTATTTTTAAATAATGGCTTGTGGTGTAGTAGACACGCTCTTTGTTATTTATTCTGAAATAACACTGCTGTGTAGGGCTATGTCTATACTGCACAGTTATTTCAGAATAAGCTATTTTGGAATAGTTATTCCAAAATAGCTTATTTCGAAATAGAACATCTACACTGCAGGGAAGCCTCAAAATTAGTCTGAGGCAGCACATCTACATTAGAGAAGCCTATCTCGATTTAGAGCCCCAGGGGAAATAAATTAAACTGTCCCTCGTGAGAGGCTATTTCGAAATAGCTATTTCAGAATAGGTATTATTCTTCATAGAATGAGGTTTACAGAAGTCAGAATAAGCCATCCGTTACTTTAAAATAATTTTGAAATAACAGAATTGCTGTGTAGATACTCTCAGTTATTTTGGAATAACGGCTGTTATTCCAAAATAACTTTGCTGTGTAGAAACACCCTAGACATACTTTTAAGTAGGCCAGGAAGGGTATCAAAAGGTCAAAACTCTTCTATATAGATAGAATATGCAATGGCATTTAACATCTAGGGCTCGTCTACATTGGCCCCTTTTCCGGAAGGGGCATGGTAATTTTTGAGATCGTAATAGGGAAATCCGCGGGGGATTTAAATATCCCCCGCGGCATTTAAATAAAAATGTCCGCCGCTTTTTTCCGGCTTTTAGAAAAGCCGGAAAAGAGCGTCTACACTGGCCCCGATCCTCCGGAAAAAAAGCCCTTTTCTGGAGGATCTTATTCAAAGTAGGAATAAGATCCTCCAGAAAAGGGCTTTTTTTCCCCGGAGGATCGGGGCCAGTGTAGACGCTCTTTTCCGGCTTTTCTAAAAGCCGGAAAAAAGCGGCGGACATTTTTATTTAAATGCTGCGGGGGATATTTAAATCCCCCGCGGATTTCCCTATTACGACTTGTGAAATTAACATGCCCCTTCCGGAAAAGGGGCCAATGTAGACGTAGCCCTAAAGTTCTGTAGTTACAGAGGTGAGGATAAGGAAGAGTGTAGGTTCAAACGTGAATTAGCTGTAGTCAGAGGGGAAAAGAAGGAAGCAACAGGTGTGTATAATGAGGTGGAGGCTCAGAGGGACATCAGCATTATCTATTTTACTTAAAAGAAGAACACAGGATCTTTTTCAGAGGGATAAGGCAACACGCCACATTTATTGAGTAGCATATGTATTTAGACACACGCACTGATGGAATAGTTACCAGTCTGTTGTTCAGCCCAGCCTATTGGCCAGATAGGTGGGATTTGAGGAAGGAGCCGGGTTCTTCTCAGTCTGGACTGATGCTCCACTTGGCAGGATGAGAACACAAAGAACCATATAAGACATCCTGTCTTTTATAGGATTTTCCTCCCATGGTAGTCTATGCATTTTGCCTTGTCAGGCCTTAATCAGTCATTCAGCATCATAGTCAGTTTTTCTATGACATATGTTTATCTGGAGATTGTTCTCACAGTCATCAGATATCAGTATGCTGATCGCCCCTCCTGGGGCCTTGTCTTTCCGGTGAAAGTTGTTATCAGTTTCCTATCAAGGGGTGCTTGCCACTAACTTCAGGGTTAGTTTTTAAACTAAGAGATGGGGGAAAGCCGATTGGTGCGGACATGCACGTAAATCAGAGGAAGACTTCTCTTAGAGGAGAATCCATTGCTAGAGATTCTCTAAGCTGTAGTCAGAAAGAAAGTAGGGGAGAGGGCAAAGCATGGGCCAGAGCAGACAAACAACCACTTCCAAAGGAATCCAATGCATCAGGGAAGGGCAGACAAATAAACAGTGGCAAATTTTTACAGTGCTTGTACACAAATGCTAGGAGTCTGACTAATAAGATGGGTGAACTAGAGTACCTCGTATTAAAGGAGGAGATTGACATAATAGGCATCACTGAAACCTGGTGGAATGAGGAAAATCTGTGGGACACAATCATACCGGGATATAAAATATATAGAAAGGAGAGAGCAGGCTGGGTGGGTGGCGGAGTGGCACTGTATGTGAAAGATAATGTAGAATCAAATGAAATAAAAATATTAAGTGAATCAACATGTTCAATAGAATCGCTATGGATAGCAATTCCATGCTCCAATAATAAGAAATTAGCAGTAGGGATATATTACCGACCACCTGACCAGGACAGCGATACTGACATTGAAATGCTAAGGGAGATTAGAGAGGCTACCAAAATAAAGAACATCTTTTTAATAATGGGGGATTTTAATTACCCCCATATTGACTGGATACATGTCACCTCAGGAAGAGAAGCGGAGATAAAATTTCTCAATGGCTTAAATGACTGCTTCTTGGAGCAGCTGGTGCAGGAACCCACAAGGGGAGAGGCAATTCTCGATTTAGTCCTGAGTGGAGTGCAGGATCAGGTCCAGGATATAACCGTTACAGGACCGCTTGGGAATAGTGACCATAATATAATAACATTCAACATTCCTGTGGTGGGAAGAACACCTCGGCAGTCCAGCACACTGGCATTTAATTTCAAAAAGGGGAATTACACAAAAATGAGGAGGTTAGTTAAACAGAAATTAAAAGGCACAGTGGCTAGAGCTAAATCCCTGAAAGCTGCATGGAAACTTTTTAAAGACACCATAATAGAGGCCCAACTTAAATGTATACCCCAAATTAAAAAAAACATAGCAAGAGACCTAAAAAAGAGTCACCGTGGCTTAACCACCATGTAAAAGGAGCAGTGAGGGACAAAAAGGTATCTTTTAAGAAGTGGAAGTCCAATCCTAGTGAGATAAATAGAAAGGAACATAAACACTGTCAAATCAAGTGTAAACATGTAATAAGAAAAGCAAAAAAAGATTTTGAGGAACAGCTAGCCAAAAACTCAAAAAGAAATAACAAAATGTTTTTTAAGTACATTAGAAGCAGGAAGCCTGCTAAAAAACCTGTGAGTCCCCTAGACAATCGAGATATAAAAGGAGCAGTCAAGGATGATAAAGCCATTGCGGAGAAATTAAATGATTTCTTTGCTTCAGTCTTCATGGCTGAGGACGTTGGGGAGATTCCCGAATCTGCACCGTCCTTTGCGGGTGATGAATCTGAGGAACTGTCCCAGATTGAAGTGTCATTAGAGGAGGTTTTGGAACAAATAGAAAAACTTAATGTTAACAAATCTCTGGGACCAGATGGCATTCATCGAAAGGTTCTAAAAGAACTCAAATGGGAAATTGCTGAGCTATTATCTGTGGTTTGTAACCTATCCTTTAAATCGGCTTCCGTACCTAATGACTGGAAGGTAGCCACTGTGACACCAATATTTAAAAAGGACTCTAGAGGCGATCCTGGCAATTACAGACCGGTAAGTCTAACTTCAGTACCGGGCAAATTAGTAGAAACAATAGTAAAGAATAAAATTGTGAAGCATGTAGAAGAACATAATTTGTTGGACAAAAGTAAACATGGTTTCTGTAAAGGGAAATCCTGTCTTACTAATCTGTTAGAGTTCTTTGAAGGGGTTAACAAACATGCGGACAAGGGGAATCCAGTAGATATAGCGTACTTGGATTTTCAGAAAGCCTTTGACAAGGTCCCTCACCAAAGGCTCTTGTGTAAATTACATGGCCATGGGATAAGAGGGAAGGTCCTTTCTTGGATTGAGAACTGGTTAAAAGACAGGAAACAAAGGGTAGGAATAAATGGTAAATTTTCAGATTGGAGAGGGGTAACTAGTGGTGTCCCCTAAGGGTCAGTCCTGGGACCAATCCTTTTCAACTTATTCATAAATGATCTGGAGAAAGGGGTAAGCAGTGAGGTAGTAAAGTTTGCAGATGATACAAAACTGTTTAGGATAGTCAAGACAGAAGCAGACTCCAAGAAGGGACTCCAAGAAGATCTCACCAAACTGAGTGATTGGGCAAAAAAATGGCAAATGAAATTTAAGGTGGCTAAGTGTAAAGTAATGCACATAGGGAAAAATAACCCCAACTATACGTACAGTATGATGGGGGCTAATTTGGCTACGACAAATCAGGAAAGAGATCTTGGAGTTATCGTGGACAGTTCTCTGAAAACTTCCACACAGTGTGCAGCAGCGGTCAAAAAGGCAAATAGGATGCTAGGAATTATTAGGAAAGGGATAGAAAATAAGACACAGAATATCTTACTGCCCCTGTATAAAACTGTGGTACGCCCACATCTGGAATACTGTGTACAGATGTGGTCTCCTCACCTCAAAAAAGATATTTTGGCCTTGGAAAGGGTTCAGAAAAGGGCAACTAAAATGATTAGGGGTTTGGAACGGGTCCCATATGAGGTTAAAGCGACTGGGACATTTCAGTTTAGAAAAGAGGAGACTGAGGGGGGATATGATAGAGGTATATAAAATCATGAGTGGTGTGGAGAGGGCCGATAAAGAAAAGTTATTTATTAGTTCCCTAAACAGAAGAACTAGAGGACACCAAATGAAATTAATGAGGAGCAGATTTAAAACTAATAAAAGAAAGTTCTTCTTCACAAGGCGTGTAGTCAACCTGTGGAACTCCTTGCCAGAGGAGTCTGCGAAGGCTAGGACTATAATAGAGTTTAAAGAGAAGCTGGATAAATTCATGGAGGTTAGGTCCATAAAAGGCTATTAGCCAGGGGATAAAATGGTGTCCTTGGCCTCTGTTTGTCAGAGGCTGGAGAGGGATGGCAGGAGACAAATCGCTTGATCATTGTCTTCAGTCCACCCTCTCTGGGGTACCTGGTGCTGGCCACTGTCGGTAGACAGGATTCTGGGCTAGATGGACCTTTGGTTTGACCCAGTACGGCCGTTCTTATGTTTTTATGTCAATCTGCCCTAGTAGTCTGCGTCTTCAGTGTGCTTTCACTTAGTTGATAATTATTTGGTGCTTCTGCATCTCTGGCCCCTCCTCTGACCATTTGAGCATTCAGTGGCCTTCACTCTTCTCTCTCCTAAACCATTTTCTCTCTCTCATTCACACAATTGGGCTGTGTCTAGACTACATGCCTCTGTCATCAGAGGCATGTAGATTAGACACATAGGCAAAGGCAAATGAAGCCGCGATTGAAATGATCGCGGCTTCATTTGCCTTTGCTAAAACAACAAATCTACATGGCTCCGTCGATGGAGCCATGTAGTTTAGACATACCCTTGCAGTGTGGAACAAAAGGGTACTTGTAGTCACTTTAACAAAGTTAAAGTCTTTCAACATTAAACTTCTATCTATTACAAGACCTTCCTTAATATTAACATCACTATGCATTACAATATTCTATCCCTTCACTTTAACATCAGAACATGCTAACATCAAACAGAACAGGAGCTAAGTTAACAAAGCTGCCTGGCCTGTCTGAGGCCTACATCTTGTATTTAAATTTAATCCAAACCTTTTGCTATAACATACATTCATAACTAACTGACTTATTAGTGACAAAATTCCAGGGCTACACCTCCCTTCCTTTTACCCATTCAAAAATAGATTGTATGTGTTTTAAAAGAAATTGAATATACGTCAAACACTATGTGACTGATACTGAAGAATGCCAACTGAATAATTGATTCTGGAACAGGATGGCACACTAATAATTTCTCTTTCTGGCTTTCTTCTAAGGACAGACTTTCTCAGGTATGAGAGGCAGCCATCGGGGAGGGCCTGCAAGGAGGATGAAGCTAGAAGTACTAGTAATGTGTAGCTCCCACTTGTCCCCCCATGCACAGGGGAAGGGATGGGTTATGAGCTCCAGATCCCAAACCAGGATCTGGGTCAGAAACATGGGAAATGGGATCGGATGGGGTTTGCGAGCTTCCAGAGGCACAAAGAGTTCAGCTATGGGCTGGACATGGGATAGAGAAGATGGTGGGGGTGACTGCTCATTTGCACCTGGGGCTGCAGTAAAACTCCACTCACCTTTGGCTATATCTGGGTGCACCGGCTGGCTGGAGCATGAGGAGGGACTGCGCTGCTGGCCCCAGCCCAAATTCACTCATCAGACACAAGGGCAAGTTTTTCTTAAAGGAGCAATAAGGAGATCTGCAGCTGGTTACTCCTGGCTGGTGGCAGGTGTGGGTCCTGGGGGAGACACCCAGGTGGGCTGAGAATGGCTGGCTCAGTCACCTAGAAGCCTTCTCCCCCAACTCATGCTCCAACTGCATGCCCTGTGGCCAGCTGAGAAGCTGCCTTCCCTATCTCACTTCCCCAGCTCTGTACAGCTAGCAAAGAAGCTGTCATGGCCAGGTGTCCTGGATGCTTGTCCCCCTAGCTCAGTTCCCTCTTCCCTGAAGAAGGATTCACCTGTTTCAGGTGTGACATGGGAGCTGAATGGGAGCTTCAGCAGCCACCCACACACAGTGAAAAACAGCTGAGAGGTGGCTACTTTGTGCCAAACAGCTGATGGCCACGGTTAGCCAAAGACATAATTTGGGCTGCTGCGCACGCCAAATGACCAACTGAAGATTGCCAACAGCTGATCTCCCTAGGGAATGCTAAGCACCCAGCCCCAAAACACCTACGGAGTCAGCACCTATAGGGGAATGTGATACAATGAAGTATCTGCTTTCTCCTGTCTTAAACTTTCCTCTCTTTAACCTCCTCTGTTCAAATAAAGCTTATTTAAAAGGTAAATAGATTAATAATATCATCCTCCCCTGGAAATTTCTGCTTCATTCAGTTGGGCCTTTTGTAAATATTTCCTATGTCAGCATTTCTCAAAGTGGTCTGTGAAACTACTTTGAGAAAGCTACTAACTGGCCTCACCAGTGAATTTATTTACAGCCTGCCCACACCTGGCGCATGCCGCTTCCTACAGCTCCCTTTGACTGCAAATGGAAAACCAGAGACAATGGGAGCTGCAAGGCTCTGTGGCTACAGCACAGGTAAATAAATATAGTGGCATGGTCAGTTAGCAGCTTTCTTAAAGTGGTTTCATGAACCACTTTGAGAAACACTGTCCCTATGTTAATTAAGAAGGATACACACAACCCTAGAAAAATTTCCACTATCAATTGTAAACATATGCACCAACATAGAAAATTATAATCTGTGTGCAAGCACCCACCAGCCACTTGCTGAGCAGCTGTTTAAATAGCCCCACCAATCAACTTCTACGCTTCCCTCCCCACTAGAGGTTCCCACCCACTGCCAGTCAGCTGAGCTGAGTGGAATGAGGGTGGAATACTCCTGGGCTACATCTAGACAGCGGGGCTATTTTGGGATACTGGAAACATCCTGGAATATCTACGTTGTGTCTTTAAATGAGCCTGTTATTTCAAAATGTTTTGAAATAACAGGAGTGCTATTCTGGCAACCCTGTAACCTGAGGGTTAAGGGACTTGTTGGAATAGCACTTTCTTTCAAAATTACTTCAAAATAAGCTATGGTATTTGTATGGTGCAAATTGTGTAGCTTATTTTGAGGTAAGCTTCCTATGTAGACACACCCGTGGGGAAAACAGTATAAACAGATAGGATGAGACTACCATAGAAAAAGTAAAGATCCCAGGTAGTGATCAGACCCCAAAAGTCTTTACAGATATTGTGGAAAGTTAAAATATGTTTTGTTTAACACTTGAAGCTCTGTATCTCTATTTTGCAAATTTTTCCATGCATTTCTGAATTCTTTTGCTGGAATAAGCCAGTTATACATCAAAACCACAAATAAGTAGTAATTATATTTGTGTTCAATTATATTTACGTTCTGTTTATATGTTGTCCTGAGGAAGAAGGGGAAGGAGCTCTAGGATCTGTGAAACATTGGACTTTTTTGCTTTGTAGATCTGGCAAATGTAATCATACTAGCATTTGGAAGCTGCTGTGATTATCAGCCTATCATCTACTAAAGGTAATGTAGAAATGGAGCTATCTGAATCTGTATATATATATATATATATATATATATATATATATATTTGCTCTGGAGCACCTTAGATGCTGGTGGAGGTCTCTCTGTGCTGTCACATTGCAGAAGTGGGAGTGGGTAAGGGATAGGCCAGGTGGAGCCATATGTCATGGATGCCTCTGAAATCTCAAGGGTATTGAAGTCAATAGCTATTCCTCACCTCCTGACTCCATCGATCTCTCCAGTAATATGAGCTGGATGCTTGGCAGGAGGAGACAGACTTTACTTTTCAGACCCTGATCAGTTTGTAACAGGAGAGCGATATGAATCAGTTAAGGAATGAGAAATATGACAAATGAGAAAGTAGTGGATATTTTGCATTGTTCAAGAAGTCACTGTCCCAAATTTACTCAAGTTCTATGACTCATTCATGATTGAAGACTGCTTTAATCTACATAAATATCCAAATCTTATTGATTTTAGCAAAGTTCACAGAGTAATGTAATATTTAAAGCTTGCACAAAGAGGATAGTTAGAACTGCCACCTTTAAACAATTCAACATACAAAAGAAAATAACATTAAAAAAATATATGCATATATTTTGCCTCAAAAGAAATTGTCATTTTCAGCTGGATTATACATCACATTAGGACATAAAGTTAGCATGAGTACATTATTGCCATGCAGTTTATTAGGTGCAATCAACTGTACAAGCAGAAGGGACATCCTGATGAGAAGTCAGAAGTCTTGAGAAATTACTATCATTGTGCCTGTAACTGAGGTCGTGCCTCTAGAGAGGCTTGGATTAATGATCTGTCACTTTCTGTAAACACACATTTCAAACCCCATGAACCCACTACAACTGCATGAAAATTACATTAAATAGGAACTGCATTTAATGTTTGTTGGTATTATAGCTAAAAATACCAGTGGGTTTGTTAAAAAGCACTGCCATTGAAATATTGACCTTTTATGTAAAATATATAGCCCCTGTTAAATGGCTAATTAACTTTTGTCCCGAAAGTAAACATCAGTAGTAATGTAAGCTAATAAAAGCAATTATAAAGATGTTTGTTGATGGGAGATTTGTTTGTAAAGACATTATAGAGCCAAAGCTTCTACAATCCTCATTCAGCACTCAATCCAGTACACCATATAGCCACAATGATATTTTTTTCATAGACTTCCAGGATCACTGAATTGGGCCCCAAACCTTTTTCAAAAGCTGTCCAAACTCCTATTTGCACACCTTTCCTGATTACATCATAACTCTCAGCTTTAATTAAAGTTACTGTGACCAAACATTACACAGAAACACTGATGTCCTGATTCAGCAGAGAATTTGAGCATGTGTTTAATCTCTGTATATGTTTTAGAATGTGTCTGTCTGTATGTGACTCCGTCTGTCTGTGAGTCTGTTTGTTGAAGAACGCCTCCAAAACTGTAAGACCTAGTACCAGCAAATTTGGTCTGCAGCTTCCTCTTACCGTAACTTAAACTTAAGGCCAGGGTTTGGTTGTGCCCAGAAAATGGGAAGTGCCAGTAATGGTAGTATTTTCCATACATGGAAAGGGAGGGGGCAGAGAGCAGAGGGATGCAAAAGGGAGGGGCACCAAAAGGAGGGCTGCAATACTGAGAATGGCCACTGGAGACATCTGCAGCTCTGAGGCTAAATCTAGACTGCACTGCTTTTCTGGGATAACGTCAAAGGAACGCGCTCTTTCAGCATCCCTGTAAACCTCATTCTACAAGGAATAAGGGATGTGTCAAAAGAGCACTTTTTTCCAAAATTTGGTACCGTCTACATGGCGCCAAATTTCAGAAAAGCCTCTTTTGAAAGTAAATTGGAAAAAGATACGCAACTTGCATGCCACAAATTGTGTTTCTTTTTCCAATTTAATATTGCAGTGTGGACCTAGCCTAAGAGAGTGGCCAGCAGGGCTGGGGCTCCACCATACTGCTTGCCTTCAGATGGGGTTAGTAGCTCTGTTACCCCAAATCCAGAACCAGCATCCACAGCCTGCAGGCCACAGGGCGGTGGAGGTGTGGGAGGGGGCAGTCCCCAGAGCCAGGCTGTGTATGGGGGGGTGCAGAACAGCCCCCAGAACTTTCTCCTCCTCCACCCCCAGACAGCCTGAAGGATCTGGGAAGGAGGGTGCTGCAAGCCAGGGACAGACCCTGTAACCTCACCCCTAAGCCTCCTGCAGGCCATGTGGATGCCACTGAAGGCCATGGCAGCCCCTGGAGCCTGGCCAGTCCCCCAGAGTGACCCCCTCCAAACAGGCTTCAGATTAGAAGGGGCTGCTGGAGATATCTCCCAGGGTGCCCTCCCCACCCTCTGAAGGATGGGGAGGCAGCTGAAGGACAGATATGGCCCACAGAGCACCGCTACCCCAAACAGGCTGCAAGACAGGGGAACACTGCCACAAGCACGGTCTCCCCTGGAACAGCTGCAGGTGCAGGGGCAGCAACGAGCCAGGGGTTGTCCCAAGAACACTGCCCCCTTGCCCCCGACAGAAAGGTTGCAAGTTTGAGGAGGCAGCTGGAGGCTAGGAACAGCCCTCAGAGCCCAAGCACCCACCCAACAAGCATGCAGCCCTGGATTCCCACTATTGGGAGGAGCACAGCTTCATCCTCTCAGAGCTGCTGGCTGGGGAGCACTGGCCTGAGCAGTGCCACTCTCGCCACCATGGCAGCCCTGTTAACCCCCCTCCCCCACTTACCAGCCCCCTGTCCTGAGCCCCCTGCTCTGAGCCCTGCATCTCCCACCTGCCTTGACTTCTGCACTCCCATGCTTTGCCCAGAGCCCCCCACATCCCAATCCTCTGCCCTGAGCCACCCAACCCATGCTCTTCCTCACCCCTCGAACCCTCACTCCCGCCTTCATTTTCCTTCATTTTTGAAAAATACAGTCATTGAAATAAAACATGTATATTTTTAATTTATTTTAACAAATTACTTCAGTTAAAGATCCAAGCAACTCTGGGTACATCTGCTAGTGTTTATTTAAGTGCAAGGTAGCAAATCTTGTAATCTGTTTATAAATGATCTGATTCACTGTAATCTATTTTTGGCATAGCCATGAAAATTTGACCTTTTTTGTAAGCCTGTTTTCTCATTTGTAAAATAGGAATATTAAAATCTATTCACTTTTATTGAATGTTGTGAGTTGAGAGGAGTGGTGATCCTAAGACAAAATGGTAAGCTGAGGTGCCCTGCTCCTTTGGGAACAAGGCATCTATAAATTGTGTGAGGGTCCACTGGCACAGGACTGGGCAGTCCAGGGACATTCAGAACGTTCAGGGCCTGGCATGTGCTTATTGCTAAACTGCAAAGGGACAGCACAGCCTATGAAAATGAAGAGGGCTGTGCTTGGTTAACCCATGGCCAATGGAGTCAGTGTGCTCACTCCCAGAAGGCAGAGACATGCTAAGGGCAGGTTGTAAACAGGTGCCTCACAACCCTGGGCACTCCCAGGAAGCATCACAAAACTCAACTCGTACCACTACAAGGCGCTATAGCAGGATGTCTGTATCTAAATCTCTCTATTTGGGGGCATTTGTTTTTTTGATGTCTTTTGACCCCATTCTACCTCTCTAAGGCCCTAAAGAAAAGCACATTAGAAAGGTGCCACTTTGTGTAGAAAAATATTTTACCTGAAAACCCACATTTCCATCAGCAGAACAGTTTTGATGGAATAATTTGAACCAGTCCTAATTGTATTGTTTAAAAACAACAATTTAGAATATTAATACTAGGAATGTGATATGTCACAGAAAGGGGAACTTAGTGTAGAGATAACAAGGAGATGAGAACAATAATGGCAGTAGAATCTGTTGTGACGGATGACTAGGTTTCGAAGGATTAGACTTTTATCAGTAAATGTCAGCAAACATCAATTTCACTGCAAAGACACAATCCAACAAAAACATTTGAATTAATAATTATCACAATTAACAGCTAGGCAAAGTAAGAAAATTACTGCTTGAGAACTTATTAGCATTTGATTTTAGAATATTTACTCTGTATATTTTGACTAGTGTTATTGACTGTTGGTATTTTAATAGTTATAGAGCTGCAACTTTTGGACTCTCACCATCTAGTGTCTTCATTATCAGACCCAACATTATATACTAATCTGCTCATAATTTCAGGCAATTGTAAAAACTTAAAATAAGTACAAATCTGTAAAAATGCTAAAAATAAATATCTAATTATTTTTATAACTTGAACTATGCCTACTCACAACTCACCCCCTGCTGTGCCAGAAGGTAGAATATAGTGATTATGCATATGAAGCTTAAATAGTCACTTATGCTTCATATTACTAGCCAAAATAACACGTCTTGCACCTTTAATTTAACGATTCCATCTGCATATATTGTCAGTTGTAATGTAGCCAAAAGTCAATATTATCCAACAAAAGTACCTTTAGCCTGCTAATAACAATAAAAATGATCTTACATAATAGATAATTAGTCCATATATTTAGTACTCTGGATGTCATTCACTCTATACTGAAAGCAGACAGACTTCCATGTCAGTTTGCAGCAAGATTCCCTGCTGCACTGAAATGTGCTCAGAATAAACTGTAGTGGAACGGCAGTTTGATGCTTTTTTAAAGTTGTTTGGGATTTTGCTGATGATACTCCACTCTCTTTTCTCTCCCTGCACCGAGTCTCTGATACAATTGTCAGCCCAGCTTCAGTCTCCTGCCTTTCTTTCATCATGGGATTATGTTATGAATGGGCCAATCCTGCAGTGGGGTCATAAAAGTATGGGGTGTTGTGACAAGAGGTACCACATAGTGATTTCTAGCATCATTAAGAGAAGTTTGAAGTTTGTAAGAGAAGTTACATACCAGTGGAGTCATAAATCAATTATAATCATCATCCCAGGCTTGGCTGCTATGCCACGTGGACAAATAGGGCTCACTGGCTAGCATAGGTGCCAACTCTGTGGCTGCTCCACACCCTGGGGAAAAATAACTGGGTGCTCAGCATCTAGTGGCAGCCAAGGTCCCACCTCCCCACAGTGCCTCTCACTCACCAGTGGCCCCACTGACCAACTCCTCCATCCCAAAACCTCCTACCTGCTGCAAACAGCTGTTCGGCAATGTTCCGAATGCTCTGGCAGGCAGGGGGAGAGTGGGGATGGTGCACGCTCAGGGCAGGAGGCAAGGAAAAGGTGGAGTGGGGACTTGGAGGATGGGGTAGAATGGGGGCAAAGCAGGGACAGAGCAGAGGCAGGAAGAGGCAAGGATGGGTATTAGGAGAAGGGGTGTGGGGCCAAGGCCTGCGGTAGGGGGAGATGTTGAACATCCCCCCAGTTAGAGGAAAGGTTGGTGCCTATTCTGGCTAGATATAGTCCCCAATTAATGTAGAAGTAAATATCAGTGCAACAGCAGATAACAGACAGCACACAGAGCAATTGTGCCAGGCAGCAACATACCAAGAGCAAATAAGACAAGAAAAGCAACCCTCACATTTACTCAGACCATCCAGAGAATCATACACATAAGACAGGCCTGCAGTATTCTCTAAATGGCATAAACAATATATTTTATATTATACTGTCAAAACTAAAAGTATATTTTAATAGTATAAAATATATTGCTTCTTGTCCTAACCAGAGATAAGAGATTTTTTTTTCTCTCTCCCTCTTGTAACAACCTACTAGGTACTTAAAATATTATCATGTCCCCTCTCAAGTTTCTTTTTTCCAACATAACATAAGAACGGCCATAGTGGGTCAAAACAAAGGTCCATCTAGCCCAGTATCCTGTCAGTGGCCACTGCCAGATGTCCCTGAGGGAGGGATCACAACAGGTAATCCTCACGTGAACCCTTCCCTGTTACCCATTTCCAGACAAACAAAGGCTAAGGACACCATTCCTACCCATCCTGGTTAATAGCCATTGATGGATCTAACCTCCATGAATCTATCTAGCTCTTTTTTGAACCCTGTTAAAGTCCTAGCCTTCATCACATCCTCTGGCAAGGAGTTCCAGAGGTTGACTGTGCGCTGAGTGAAGAGAAACTTCCTTTTGTTTGTTTTAAACCTGCTGCCTATTAATTTCATTTGGTGATCCCTAGTTGTAATATTGTGGAAATAAGTAAATAATTTTTCCTTATTCACCTTTTCCACACCAGTCATGATTTTATAGACTTCTATCATATTCTCTTAGTCTCTTATTTTCTAAAGTTAAAAGTCCCAGTCTTTTTAATCTCTCTTCATATGAGACCCTTTCCAAACCCCTAATAATTTTTGTTGCCCTTTCTAAACCTTTTCCAATGCCAATATATCTTTTTGGAGATGAGGCAACCACATATGTACACAGTATTCAAGATGTGGGCTTACCATGGTTTTATATAGAGGCAGTAAAATAATTTCTGTTTTATTCTCTGTCCTGTTTTTAATGATTCCTAACATTCTATTTGTATTTTTGGTTTTTAGTTGGGGTTTTTTTGACTGATGCTGCACATTGAGTGGATGTTTTCAGAAGACTATCCACAATGATTACAAGATCACACTGTTGAGTAGTGGTAGTTAAATTAGTCCCCATCATATTGTATGTGTAGTTGGGATTATTTTTTCCACCATCGGTTCCCCACTCAATCCCACTGTTGGCCCCTCACTTGGTCCCACTGCTGGTCCCCTGCTTAGTCCCCACTCAGCCCTGCCACTGCCTCCCTCCCCCCCATCCCTGCTGCCAGCTCCAGGCTCTTGCTCAGCACTGCCAGGCTGCCAGCCTCCCAGGTCCCACTCAGCTCTGGGGCCCCAGCTGGCTGCTGATTTCATGTACAGGGGCTCCCCCTCCAGGTCCTCCCTGGCTGCTGGCCCCAGCTCTAGAGCGTAGTGAGGGGTGCAGACAGCGATAAGGAATATGTGTGCAGATCATCACCCCCACTCCAAAAACCTTTCCAGCAGCACTGGTTCCACTATGATCCCTAGATCCCTTTCTGCGGTGCTCCTTCCTCCCAATCATTTCCCATTTTGTATCTGTGCTTGTATCTGATTGTTGGTTCCTAGGTGAAGTACTTTACATTTGTTATTACTGTATTTCATGCCTCTCATCATTTCTCCTTTTTGTCTAGATCCTGTTGAATTATAATCCTATCTGCCAAAGCACTTGAAACCCCTCCCAGATTGGTATCATCCACACATTATGAATGTACTCTCTATGCCAGTAACTAAATAGCTGATGAAGATATCAAACAGAACTCTACCCAGAACTGATCACTGCATAATCCACCTCATTGCCCTTCTAGCATGACTGTGAACCATTAATTACTACTCTCTGAGAACAGTTATCAACCAGTTATGTACCCCTTATAGTAGCTCCATCTTCATTTTATTTCCCATTTTGTTAGAGAGAAGGTATATTACTACAACTATTTACAAAGTTTGTTATCCTGTGAAAGAAAGCAATCTTGTTGGTTGACATGATTTATTCTTGAAAAATCAATGCCATTACTTAGCACCTTATTATCTTCTAGTTGTTTGTAAGTGGATTCCTTAATTATTTCCTCTCATTTTTTTCTGATACAGAAGTTAAGCTGACTGGTCTGTAAATCCCTTGGTTGTCCTCATTTCCCTTTATGGAGATTGACTATATTTGCTCTTTTCCAGTCTTTTGGAATCTCTCCCATTTCCAATGATTTTTCAAAAATAATAGCTAATGGCTCCTCAGTCAGCATCTTGAGTAATGTACGGTGCATCTAATCTATTTGTAGAATGTTTTCTTGTTACCCTTTAAGTCTCTCTCTAGTTTGATCTCATTTTGTTTCTTGGCCTTTCTAATTTTGCTCCAGATACTTGTGTTATTTGTTTATATTTTTCCTTTGGAATTTGACCTAATTTCTACTTTTTGTAGGACTCTTTTTTGATTTTTAGATCACTCAAGATCTCTTGGGTAAGCCAGGGAGGTCTCTTGCCATATTGCCTATCTTTCCTACATTGTGGAATAGATTGCTCTTGTGCCCGTAATAAAGTCTCTTTGGAAAACTGCCAATTCTTTTCAATTGTTTTACTCTTGGCTTATATTCCATGGGATCTTACCTACTGATCGCCTGAGTTTGCTCAAGTCTGCCTTCTTAAGATCCATTGTCTTTATTTTGCTGCTCTCCCTCCTTCCATTCCTTAGAATCATGACCTCTGTCATTTCATGATCACTTTCACCCAAGGTGTCTTCCACCTTTACATTCTCAAACAGTTCCTCTCTATTTATATATTATATATTAAACTCATGGGATCATGCAGTTATATACTTAACACTCTCTTGTCAGTGCATATGGCATCTATAGAACCATTCAACGTTCTATAGATGCAGGCTTATTTTGTTGTTCTTTTGACCTGGAGGTTGATAGTTAATGTTTGGTCATTGGTTTGATGATTTAGTCATGATTTCCAAGTTAATAGAGTGGGCCATATGAAGGTTGTATATTTAACACTATGATATTATTCCTCCATCCATGTACTCTAGATGCAATATAACCGCTAGAAGAGCAATGCACTGTCAGCAAATTCAAGAAAAGGAAAACAAGCTGTAACATATGGTAGTATCAGTATATAGTTAAAATATAAAAACCATATATTTATAATATGCACAATACCATTTACAGGCAGTCCCCGGGTTACATGGATCCGACTTACATCAGATCCCTACTTACAAACGGGGTGAGGCAACCCCGCACTAGCTGCTTCCCCCCAGCAGACCAAGGAGACGCGAAGCTAGCGACCCCCCCGCAGCAGACCAGGGAGATGTGGAGTGGCTTTTCTCAGCAGACACCTCAGCTTGAGAATAAAGGACTGAGGAAAGTGAGGTGTGGGAAAATAAAACTGAGCTCTGGAGAAATGTTTGGCTAGAGTTTCCCCTACAATATGTACCAGTTCCGACTTACGTACAAATTCAACTTAAGAACAAACCTATAGTCCATATCGTGTATGTAACCCAGGGACTGCCTGTATTTAATTATTGCGAAAAGGTACCACTTTCCTGATATATGCAACATTTCCAAAACTACATTTTCCCTGCAAGCAGAAATGCCAATTTGCACTAGAAATTAAGTGAACATCTCATGATGGCACAAGTGATGGATGTCGGTGTTGGATAGGACCTGGCATTGTATTTCCTCCAGGTAAGATTTTTTAGCAGAGTGATATGAATATTTGTTTCTTTATATAAGACTTTTCATCCATGGATCTTAAAGTTTATACAGCAAATCACAAATGTGTTACTGATATTCTCCCCTGACACATTCCTGCAACAGTCCCTCACTCCATTCCATCCCCTCTTTTTTTGTAACCGCCCTCTCTTTTCCAGCTATAAAAAGCTCCTGCAGCCTTCAGACATCTATCTGATATTTGTCCTATTACAGTAAAACCTGTGTTATTCAGAACGCTCGGGGATTAGGGCATTCCAGTTATTTAAAAATTCTGATTATCTGAGGGTCCCATCAACCTAGGAAAAAACAATGGACAATAATATTAAAACTCAAGTTTTTAATATTGGTAGTTTTATAGTGTGAGGCAGTTGGTCTCACATTTCTATTTTGCATTAAAGATGATTAGTACTTCTTAAATAAAAAATTGTTAAGCCAGACATGGTAAACCAAGCCAGGACTGTGCGCCTGAAGATGTGACAGTATTGTGGCTGTGGGCAATGCCGGTCAACAAAGTTTTCTGATTAACAGAGTGCTGGATAACAAAGGTTTCACTGTATATATCACTAGAGGGTTCTAAATGAGGTAGTCTGATTTCACATGCAGAATCTCAACCCTCCCCCTCCCCCAACTTAAAAAAACAAATAAACAAACAAACAAGCAAACTTAAATTATACTAGTTCTGCAAATGAAGTGAGTAGTCAAAATCCCACTGACTTCAATGGAACAGGAGGTTTACCTACAAAACTACAGCATTTGCCCCATTATTACTGTTACATTATTTTACCTGGTTCATCAATTCCATGCATTCAATTCTGAATGATCTTCCTGGGTAGGTGGGCTCACTCTTCATGGCAAGCTAATGGGATGCAATTAGATTCAACAGTGCTAAATGCAAAATTAGAGTTTAATCTTGTGTGAGGTGCTATTTAACTTTTTTCTTTCATAGACAGAAACAAATGTTGGAACAAGAAGTTTTCTGGCTAACTGAGAATGACATTTATGTGTATTGCTAATGCAGTAAGAAATAAGAGTATGCTTGGAAAATTCACCAATCTGCCAGGGAGCAGCATACAACGAAAGTGCTAATAATTTTTTCCTATTTATATGTGTCTGTGAGAGAGATGATTCTAACTTAATATGTCTCTAGGTAATCAAGCAGGAGAGATGCAACAAACATGAAGAATAAGGTTGCCACAGGAATGGCAGAAAATTCATGAACTTTGAATATCTCATATTTGTCTGGATTTGTTAGGTAGGAGTGAACATTACTACTGCTCTGATTGCTAACTGATGCGAATAGGGGTTTACTCAAAATATAAACTTGATACTCTTTGCAAAGAGATGGCTAGGGCATATGTTGAAAATACCAGGTGTTAATCAATCAATCAATCAATTAGCTGATTAATTAATCAATTCATTAATTGATACACAATAATTTTAACCTGTAATATCTATTTAACAAGCTGCAATGCATTTCTGAGAGGGGAAACAATCTTGAGAAAATGACTGAGGGGAAAATACATTTATATGCAAAGAGAATTCATTTACAGTGAGAACCTGTAAATCCATACTAAATACCCTGGGAAGCTAGTATCACAAAAATAAAATCAGAGGTTATGACAAGGGGATAGAGGAAATGAGGACAACATCTGTAAATGAATGCCCCACATTTTTGGTGATGTGAATGGTGAATTCAGGAATAAGTGGCTGTCACAAAAAAAGGGGGAAAAAAAGATTGGTCAAAAGAATTTTGCTCAGCAACACTCATGAAGTACAGATAAAACACGATTAGATGTTATAAATGCAGCTTTCATAATTCTCTAACTGCAGTTGCTCCTGTTCCTCTTCTGTATGTATGACACCATATCTTGCTGTCCCTTTGTTTCTCCTGGCAGTTATCCTTATCCTGACTCTCCTTTGCCTGCCTGATACTTATCCTACAAACCATCTAGGAAACCTTTTATTTCTCAGTCTGACCTCCTCTGGGTGGCTGACCCCCACTTAATAAGCACACATAACTATTTTTTCTGTATTTCTTTTCAATTCATGTTGATCTTAACATTTGTTTTAAATAAGCCAGTTATGCTTTCTTTAACAAGACCAACATTATTCAAGGGGATTGCTAGGTTTATAATTTCTAAAGTCAGAAGAGATCATTAGCTGACCAAGTCTATTTCCTGTATAACATAACGGAGTCACTTCTTCCAGTTACTCCTGAGCCTAAGGTGCAGCTAAAGGATATCCTTTAGAAAGGCATTCAGTCTTGATCTGAAAACATTACAAGGTGGACAATGCACTCTTGGCTTGATAGTTTGTTCTAATCACCTTCACTATTAAAAATGTGTCTTATTTCTAATTTGAAAAAGGACCTGCATTTTAGTTTTCCTCCAAATGGGTGATGATATGAGAAAGACCACCTTTTTACATACACTTTAAGCTACCTAATGCTTGGTATTCTTTTCCAAGATACCTATAGGGCTCTGCTTATTTTGTGAGATTGTGAAAATTGTAGAACCCACAATATTAGACTTCCACTGCAATTTTGGCAATGGAGTAGCTGATTGTGGGAGTCCCAACTACCCATTGTCTGGGATGAATGGGGCTCTAACCATTAGCTGCATACATTTGTGGCTCTAAAGTAGCTGCAGCAAAGGAAACAGTCATGACATAATTCTTGAGTGTTTACACTGATTTAAAAAAAATGTCTTCTCTTGCTTTTCCAAATTACCCCACTTCATAAACATTCTTTATTATTTTTCTGTGATTTTTCATGTCTTGTCCACAACTTAGCTGCCATTATTTGACTATCATCTCATGATTCAAGTGTGGCCCGAATTATGTACTACATAGAAAACCTAGAACCCACGTTTTGACAGGAAAGCGATGGAAGATTGATTTTAAAATATTTTATCTTAAAGGAGGTTTATCATTTTAAGCCTGTGCATAATTCAATTAGTAATTAGAGTGACATTTTCTTCTCCCCCAATGCACTGTATTCCACCTTTAAAATAAAATAGAACCAGCTGTCTTACTCTCAGTGAATCCACTGCTTTGGCATGATCAAAGATTTCTAGCTGTGCAAATGTTCAGGTTACTCTTGTATTTTATCTGTTCTAACTAACATTGAATCAGTTCTAAAATATGATTTCGTATTTTGCAAAAGGAAAAAAAGTTACATTGTAGTTACTTCCTTTCAGATTATACAATTAATATTTCTCATTAAAGAAATACATGGGATAATGGATTTAGCAATACGTTGGGCCCATAATAAGTAATACATAAATAAATATCATTTTTAATTCTGTGTTAATCTTTTTCACTCAAGTATTTATTTTCATTTGCTCCATATTGTGATGTGACAGACCATCTCTATAATGCTGCCAGGCCAGGCCAGCTCCGTTCAGGACAGAGTCTTGGAACAATTCATTTGGGCACAAATCTCAAAAATGTGTACAAATTTGCTCACGTGTTAGAATAGCTCAAATAAGTGTTCTCTGTGTTTATTTTCTATGATTGATATCCTTGAACTTAGATAGCCTTAGATCAAAAGTATGTATTAGTAGTGAGGTGAGGAGGTGTTTGATGTGTAAATTGCGTGAAAACTAATCAAGGATTGTTTCTGCCTCTCACATTGTTCAAAGGATTGTCTGTAACTAAATGCAAAATGTATAATTGCCCATCTAATAGCATCAGAGTTTTGAAACTATAAATGAAGAAGCACATGCAACCCAGAGGTACTGAGATCATTGACAAGGAGAAGCGAAGTCTGCTCTACAGCCTTAGCTGTGGAGCAGCCAGTTGGCTTTTAGATCATGCTATAGAGGTACATGGCTTTAGCCCCCCAGGGTCTGTCAGCTTTACATGTTAACTTGAAGACATGGGCCACTTTGTTCAACAATGGAAAACCCACAAACTTTGTCTGTGCTTGGTCACAAAGGGAAGGTTCATACTGTGATAGGAACACTTGCCAGATTGCCTTTCAGACAAAGCAGCTCTGGGGGAAAAACTCTCTGGGAGCGATCTGGTATTTCTGTAGTGATGGATCCTGACAAAGGGGGAATACTAGGCAATTGGACACAGGTTCCCAAAGCCACTTTGGATAATCCTGAGAGAGCTGCAGGAAACTAGGAGATACTATAGCTCTATCATCATTTGGACTACAAACGTGGACTCACCTGCAAAGTATCTTACCTGCTTTAACCTCTTAATAACTCATTCCTTTGTTATTAAATAAAAAAATTGTTAGCTAACTCACTAGTAAAACTGGCTACAGTGTTATCTTTGGTGGGAGATCAAGAATACCTATCCAAGCTGGAGCAAGGAACTGACTCTTTGAGGTCAAGACTGATCTAATGGGTGGTGATTTTTGGTTTTAACAACCTTTCATCACTTAATCCAGTTTGTCTGGGTGACAAGATGCACTGGAGGGCCTCAGGGAAATGTACTGTGGATCCATGGTACTATTAAGATAGTCATCCAAGAGTGCTCAGCCATTACTGGCTTGGTGAAATCTAATTATGAAATATGCTACTTGTTTGCGGCAGGGGAGGCTAGCAGAATTCATGGACTCCTGGGCAAAGTGTGAGGTGCCTGGCTCCACGTTCCCAGAATGGGCAGGACTTCAGGAGAAGGACTGAGCCACCTGGGGCTCAGTCAGTGGTTTAAAGGGCCCAAGACGTCTTCTGCCACTGCTGTCTCAATAGTAGTAGTCATGGCCAGGCCCTTTTTAATACCCAGGCGCTGAGGCAGTTATCCTCTTTGCCCCTTCCTGTGGATAGGCCTGGTTTGGAGCACTCCCACTTGTAAGCTATTTCAGAGAGTGGGACAAAAAAAATTGCACTTTATGCAATTGAGATAAATCCATGACCTGTTCAAAAAGCAAAGGCAATGGAATAAATTGGCTGTAGCTTCAGAAAACATTAGAAAAACAAATATGAAATTTTGCGCCTCAAGCTGGCCAAAATAAACACAGGCTTGGGGGAGGAGGGGTTAAAATTATTTTCATCACTCCCATAACTACAGAATTTGTCACGCGGTGTTATGCAAGGGATGATGTGACATTATTCCTGGTAATATGCTCTTTTCTAAACATGTGAAAAATTGTTTTACAGGTGACTCAGATTGATGCTATAAGACACCATATTTTAGTATGGGACTATATAGTTTCATAAAAACAAATCACTGCTACTTGATAGACTTGTAAATCAATCACTTGAATTTCGGTGAATTCTCTGACAACTTTTGTTGTAACATGCTGATTTGACAAAATAAATTGTTGACAAGATAGGGACAGATTTGAAAAAGGTCTATGAGAAATCTTGTGCAGCCTTCATAATGGTTACTCAAAATTGGAGGAGCAGCAAAGGGGCAGTAACTAAATTACTGTCTCAATGAAGAAAGCTATTCAGGCAGGAGAGGGTAACACTGATTGCAGGAAGTTACTCCTCTTACTCTAAGCAACTGAAATGCTCTGAAAGGCATGAGCTGCCCAGAGTGCTAGCAGAAACCATCAGTTCTTAAAACAAGAAAATGAGACCCTCTGGGCTGATTGACTGCATAATTCTGAGACTTTTTTTTTTTTTTGCATAGGTGTATGAACACCTTGTTCTTGAACCAACTGGTTTCCTACTCTCTAAATTTCAATTTGAGTTTCAATTTTAAATTAACCCCAAAGCCAAATTCACTTCAATTTGTACTGGGTTTACTTGAAAGCAGGGAACGACTTAAGCCATGCAATTTGATTTCAGATCCCAGTTGGAAAGCCTAAAGGCAAAGAGAATGCAGTTTGAAGCTTTGTTTTGGTCCTTTTGTGAGATAACAGTCTGATAGCTTTCTTTGATAGGATAACAAGTCTTGTGGATAAGGGAGAAGCAGTGGATGTGGTATACCTAGAATTTAGTAAAGCACTTGATAAGGTCTCACATAACCTTCTTATAAATAAACGAGGGGAAAACAAGCTAGATGGAGCTACTATAAGATGGATGCATAACTGGCTGGATAACTATTCTCAGGGTACGTCTACACTTGCTCCCTGGTTTGAACTAGGGATGCAAATGTAGCTGACCGAAATTGCTAATGAAGTGGGGATTTAAATATCCCGCACTTCATTAGCATAATCTCGCCCACATGCTATTCCGTTTGCCAGATGATTTGAACCAGGAAGTACGCTCCGGAATGCGTTAGTTCAAATCAAACCCCTTGGTTCAAACTAACATTACTCCTCAAAAAGTAGCAATCCCTACCTAGCTCTTCCTGCCTCTTCCCAGCACTGCCCTGTGTCGGGAAGTCTTCAGCTTCCTTGGCAGCTAGGTCTCTTCTGCTCCCCAGACAGAGCTTAGAAGGCAGGGACACACTCCTTGTAGGGCAGTGACAGGGTGGGAGGAGACTTTGTGTGCTTCCCTCTGCCCCCAAGCTCTGATTAGCCTGGGGGTAGGGGGATACGTGAAGTCTTCTCCCACCCTGCAAGGGGCTCAGTGCTTAGAGTTAACCACCAGCTGCTGCTAAGCTGGCAGGTGACTCATAGCATGGCACTCCCTTGCAAAGCTAGGACAGACTTCACATGCTTCTTCTGCCCCCAGACCCTGATTGACCTGGGGACAGGGCAGGAAGCGCACAAAGTCTCCTTCCACCACCAGGGGCATGGGCACCTAGAGGAAACTGCCAGCTGTTTAAAACAGCTATCGGTTTTCTGAGGGGGTGGCAAAGACTTTGTGCACTCTCCCACCCACAGACCAATCAGGGTCTGTGGGTGGGGAAGAATGGAAGTGTCTTAGCCCCACCCCTTTTGCCTGAGGACCTGCCCCTTCCAGGGCAGCCCGGGCAACTTCAAAAATTTCTGAAGTGGCCACTAGTCAAAAATTATTGCCTACCCCTGATCTAGATGGTGGTTGGTCCTGCCATGAAAGAAGGGAACTGGGCTTGATGACCTCTCAAGATCCCTTCCAGTTTTAGTATTCTATGATTCTATTATTCTATTAACCTGTGGAACTCCTTGCCAGAGGAGGCTGTGAAGGCTAAGACTATAATAGAGTTTAAAGAGAAGCTAGATAATTTCATGGAGCTTAGGTCCATAAAAGGCTATTAGCCAGGGGATAAAATGGTGTCCTTGGCCTCTGTTTGTCAGAGGCTGGAGAGGGATGGCAGGAGACAAATCGCTTGATCATTGTCTTCGGTCCACCCTCTCTGGAGCACCTGTGCTGGCCACTGTCGGTAGACAGGATACTGGGCTAGATGGACCTTTGGTCTGACCCAGTACAGCCGTTCTTATGTTCTTACGTTTTTATTTCAAATTATAATCCAGATTTGGAATTTGAAACTCCTCCCCCTCTCCAAGGTAAGGTTATGCAGATCTAGGTTATTAGGAGCTGGGACAGCTTAATTTATTTGAAAAAAAAAATGGATTAGTGCACAAAGAAAACAACTGATAGGAAAGGAAGGTGTATGAGGCACTGACAGCTGTTACATAAAAGACACAGTCGTCTATTACCACAACCTTCAAATGTTTGTCTATCTTTTACCAGATCATTGTAGGAAAATCTGGTTTTGATGGCAGAGGAAAAAAATCTTTCTTTTATACTCTTAGCTTTTGAATATCCCACAGAGTAATTCTAATGCAGTCCCTGGAGTTTAAGGCTTCTCTTACTATGCTATTGGTTTCAGCCAGAGATTAGGCAGTTCAATGGCTTAACAAAAATCAGGAAAATATATAGTACGAGATAGTTGAGTTTAGACGTTAGAATGATGAAAGAAGCATAAATAAGAAAGTAAGCACCCTGCAAAAGACTTACGCAGTATTTAGTAACTGCCTTCATTATGACTAAATTAAATTGTATGGTGAAAGAGATGGAGAAAGTCAGAGAAGTGGGAGAGAGGAAGAATGGTTACCTCCTCAATTATTTAACACAATTTTTCAGTGTTTTGATTTAATCTCTTTTTCTGACACATACTGAGCAAGATGCCTTAGAAGAGAGGGAATGATGAATAAAGTGAAGATTAATATTTTAAGAAAACATGCTTTCTTTAATATTTTCAAACAGCTTGCTCTTCAGGCCAAAGAGCAAATCATTCGATATGACCAAAATGTGCCCTGAAAGTTTGGATTTAGTGATGTGGCATGGACAGCTATCAGTAAATAGCCCCCACTGTAGCTGCTGTCAAAATATACGACAACATTGGTATAAGATTACGGTAGGCCCTTAAAAAGAAAGTGGGAAATATTTAGAAATTCATAACTATATACGGTATATTTTTTCTAGAGTCCCACCTTAATATGCGCACAGAAAATATTTTGGCATATGAGATTTTTTTATTCGACCTTAGAAAAGGTAAACAATACTAGGTGTATATAAAACAGGAGTTCAGCATAACCTTTCAGAAAAAAATGTTATTGTCTTTCTAAGAATTCCATTTTCCTTTTTATTGTTTGATGTTACAATTCTGTCCCAGTTGTCAGCACAGTCTTTACTAACGTCAATATTAGTTCGGGGGTAACAGTTTGGCCACTTGTCACTTAACAGAACAGGACCATCCTTAGGCATACACAAAACATGCAGCTGCATTGGGCACCACTACATTTTGGGAACTACTGTGAGTTGTGCTCCATGCTGCCTATGCCTAGTGCCAGCTCAGGTCATTGCCAGCTCAAGCAGCCCCAATCCATTGTCCCCCAGACCTTGCTTCACCTCTTGGTCAAGTGACCCAATTCTCTGGCCCGTGCCCTGTTGCCCAGCCCTAGAAGCCCAATCCCTCAGACTTGCACTCTGCCTCCCAGCCCTGAGGCCGAATCCTCCAGCCCCCTGCTCGGACCACCCCCCGCATGTTCTGGTGGTACCAATCCCCTGGTCCTTTACTCCAATTGCAGCCCCAATTCCCCACCCTCAGCTCAGCCTCCAGGTCTGCAGCTCTGGCAGGCCGCACTGTTCCCCCTTTCACCTGTTCTCCCACCAGCCTCCCTGCCCTATTCCTGCCACCCCTTTCCTCCTGCCCCACTCCCTGGCAGAGGGAGGTGCAGGTGCTCAGGCTGCTTATGTAACTCACACAATGAAGCTACGTCTACACTACAAGTTTTCTCGGCACAAAACGTGCTAATGAGGGACTCGTTTGCATGAGTTGAGATCTCATTTGCATATTTTCTGCCAATCCGTTTTTGCGCTGGGTTTTTTACACAAAAACAAGCAGTGTGGATATTTTCTTTTTGCGCAAAAACCTCTTTTTCCACAAGATCAGTATACCTTCATTTTTGGGGCATAAGGATTTTGTGGGAAAAGGGGTTTTTGTGCAAAAAGAAAATGTCCACACTGCTTGTTTTTGTGCAAAAACCCCTAGTGCAAAAACAGATTTGCATAAAATATGTAAATGGGATCACGACCCATGCAAATGAGTCCCTCATTAGCATACTTTTTGTTGAGAAAACTCGTAGTATAGACATAGCCCTAGTGTGGCTCACTGTCCCATGTAGTGGCACTCAGACCACGTACAGCAAGAGATAAGAACAAGGGAGCTCGACAGAACCTGAAAGCTAGCTGGCTTTATAGCTCAAGTTGCAGAGGCTCATACTAAGCTCCAGAGGTCCCAGATTCAAATCTGTATGGTGGTTACACTTACGGCACCAGAAGTCATAAGGACAATCCTGTAACGTAACATCTTGTCTAGTGCTATATTCCAACAATTCACCTTTTGCCTTTAAATCTGTTTTCACAGCTCATATGCTGGCGACAATAGAATAAAAAATTGAAATGTTATAGAACTTCGTTGTTTTGAAGTGTCTTTTTATAAGGGGCTGTGAGGAGAAAGAATTTACAAAAAAAGGAAAAGGCAGAAGCTTAATTCTTTTCACTAAGACTTTTTTTTATTCACCATGGCTGTGTCTACACTGGCACCCTTTTCCGTAAAAGGGATGGTAATGAGATACTTCGGAATTGCAAATTCTGTGGGGGATTTAAATATCCCCCGCGGCATTTGCATGAACATGGCTGCCACTTTTTTCCGGCTTGGGGTTTTGCCGGAGAAAAGCGGCAGTCTAGACGGGATCTTGCGGAAAATAAGCCCTTTTCCGGAAGATCCCTTATTCCTACTTGAAAGGGCTTATTTGCAATTCCAAAGTGTCTCATTAGCATCCCTTTTATGGAAAAGGGTGCCAGTGTAAACACAGCCCATAGGTTATAGATTGGAAAAAAGCCAACTTTAAAGACAGTGAAGATCTGGAATAGATTTCCTGGGGAGGTCACAGAATCCCCATAACTGGAAGCACTTAAAAACAACCTGGAGAGACAGCTGACATAAGATTGCAAGAATGGCCTTATTGCCTCAGAGCAATGGTCCATCTAGCCCAGTATTCTGTCTTCTGAAAGTGACCAATGCCAGGAGCTTCAGAGGAAATGAACAGAACAGGTAATGATCAACTGATCATCCCTTATTGCCCATTCCCAGCTTCTGGCAAACAGAAGTTAGGTGCACTTCAAAGCATGGTTTTACATCCCTTCCATCCTTGATAATAGCCAATGATGGCCCTATTCTTCATGAACTTATCTAGTTCTTTTTAAACTCTTTTTGAAGACACGGATGGTCTAAGTTTACTTAGTCCTGCCACAGCAGTGAGGTCTGGACTTGATGACTTCTTGAGTTTCCTTCCAGTTCTACTTTCCTGGGATTCTTTAACATATACCACATTCCCAGTTCTATTAACTCAATAGAAGACTCTTATTGATTTTAGCAGAGCCTGGATTTGGCACTCTATATGTAACATTTTAAAAGTCTAACAATACTAGGGAAAGCATACCTTAATATGAAAATATAAGGTAGCATAAAGATCCATTATTTTAAATCTATACCTAAACAATACATCTCATCTTCTAATATCATTCAGCTATGCAATCAAAGTCTGACAGACAAACATTTAGCTGATAAAAAACATTTGTAACAAGGACCTAAGAAGATGTTGGAGTGTTTCTGGATACCATTTCAGAAGAGCAACCGAGATAAGGCCATTTGACTAATAGCAAGAAGCTTAATTTTCCAATCAATCCTCTATTTAATCAGAAGCCTGTACAGCATGGTTTATATTGAATTAATGTAATGCCAGTCAATATCTGAGCAAGCTTAGGGTTGACTGAGCAGAAAAAGAAAGTAGTTTTAGGAAAGAATATCAATAAACCAACATATATTATGTTAAATCATTAGTGAAATTAAGACAAGCAAGAGAACCTTAAACCAAAATAATCAATTGAGTTCAACTGTACGATAGTTATTAAAAAGAATAAGTACAATGATTACAATTTCAGCATTGATTCCACCATGAATAGTTTGCAAACTCAGCAGAAAATAAAATAAAATAAAATAAAATAAAATAAAATAAAATGGTATACTTTAAAAGTTAGCTAATACCTATATGTGACATTCTGATGAGTAACTTTATTTAGTTTTAGAAGTGGAAAGGTTAACTTAACAAATACATTAAAAGATTATTAAATTTGCAGATAGCATTTTAAAACTACATGTTGACAATTTTAAAACAAAGCTGGTATGCAAAACAGAAAAAGAAAATTCCTGCATAAATATAATTTGGAACTTTTTGAAAGAAGGTAGAAGATACTGATCAGGGAACACTAGTTGCGTAGTGGGTCTGCAATCATCTACACTTGAATGAACCAGAGTGCCACTGTGCTGCACTGTTTATTTCCATTTCATGGAAGTGAAGGAGTCCACCTATGTGGAACTCATTGTAAGGCAGGGGCCTTTGAGAATATGGCAACTTTTTACTTTGATTTATGACATATTTGCATTTCTAACACTCTGTGGTTACAAAATGAACTGTCAGTATTTTTAAAATGCAACTAGTACGCTCTTCATTGTCAAAAGTGGTTAAAAAGCTTATATTGAATCTCTCTACATCTGAATGAATGTTAAAGTGACACTTCTGGAGATCATGACATGAGCACCTTTCTGACCCTGAGTGGTTCTGTCCAAGCTCCCTGGAGAGAGGTCATGCTGATAGGGCTTTCTCTAGCAGCAGCTTCCATGGGAACCCTGTTAAAGGGACAATAATTCTTGGAGAGGCTCCTGCCTCAGTCTTGATTCTGATCCTATCTTCCTTACCCTTACACCATGTGCCTACTCCTCTTCCACATGCAGATATCTGGAGAGATGTCCTGATCCCATTGACTTCATTGGAGCCAGGATTTTATTCTAGTTCTGCAAAGAGCATTCAGTAGGAATCTGAAGAAGAGACCACAAAACTCAAGTGTGCACTGTTTGATTAACTGCTAATAACTTTAGGATATCATCAGTTTGGCACCTGCAACATTGCTACCATTGCTTTAAGATGTGATTGCATTATGACTCTCAAGCATAAACTTATGTGTGTGCTGCAGGGCAGATGTATGTTCAGAAGCCCCACAAAAACACAATCCAGCCTCAATTATATTTTATCTCCCATAGAAAGAAACATAACCTGGGTTCATGTTTCAGGATAATACTTAAGCTGGGTCTGGATTAACTCTTCTGGGGAGTTCAGTGTGCAGGAAGGGGGCTGTCAGGAAGTGGGCTGGGGATGGAGGTACAGGGTCTGGGCAAGTGGTATGGTGCAGGAATGGGCTGTAGTAGGGGTACTTGGTTTGGGCAGGAGGTTGGGTACAGCAAGAGCCTGAGGAAAGGGATGAGGGTATGGATTGGGGATGAGGGCGCAGGGTCTGGGAGGGAGGGAAGGAGCAACAATGTGGCAGGGGACAGGGGATTGGGGTGTTTATCTGGAACAGCTCTCCTTTGGCGGTGGGAACAAGCATATGGGAGTAGCAGGGGGAAAGCCTGCAGACAAATGCAGGGAGAGGGAGCTTCCCTGCACACAAGGCGATGCAGCTCCAGCCTTTGCGGAGGAAGGGGGAAAATGGCAGTATGCAAAGCCCCTCTTCTCACCTCAGCCAGACACAGCAGGCCAGGAATATACCATGCAGGGACTTTAGTGGTTGACTCTCAGGACCATGGAGCTAAGGCCCCTCCCCGCGACTTAGTTTAGGGCCCTGGGTTGCAATCCATAAAGCCCCTTTCATAATCCAGCCCTGACTTCAGCATACTTACATTGTGCTTTAACTTTTTGCTTAAATGCATTTTTTTATTTCTCTTTCTCCATGAGAATTAGGAGAGGGAGTTCTATTTCCATTTTCTCCATTGAAAAATACATACCAGGAGGAGCTATTTCACTAATAATAGAATATATTCTTTTTAAGATTCCCAAGTTTGCAAATACTAAAACTAGTGCTCACTGGAACAGCCTTACAATCTTGGAACCTTTTTTGTGGTATAGTCATTGCTCAAAATTCCAAAACATTCCTTCTTTTCATTGTCATCTGTCTCAAGTAGTGGGGTATTTGGCCCTCCAGCCAGGTCCCTCTGCAGCCCTGCCCCTACCACAGACTAATGTCACAGTTCTAAATAACACCACTGAAGAATTAGTTTGAACATTTACATATTTAGCCCCTGCAGACATGCTATCACCACCCTCCTTCTCCAGATGTTGCTTTAGACTGAGTTGGGGAAACTTTTTTGAGTTGGGAGCCACTGGCCCACAGAAAAATCAGTTGGAGGCCACACACAAGTGAGAAGCAAAAAACCAACCAAAGAACCAACCAACCAAAACCCCCCACTGATGTAGCTCCCAACTGAGAAGGAGAAAAAAACTACCCATATTCCCCTCACATAACAGGGCCTAGGGGTCCCAAGCTAGTAGATGTTGTGTGCTCCAGTCCCCCATGGGGACAGCAGTGGAGCTGAAGTGCCGATACAGGCTCCCTTATGCTGGGAAGAGCCCCGAGCCTTGGAGGTCGGATCCAGGCTAGCAGGGGGCCGCATCTGGCCTCGGGGCCTTAGGTTCTCCACTCCTGCCGCAGAGAATTGCTTTCCTTGAGTGTTGCCCTCTGCCTGTTTCTTTGGGCTCAGCATCAGATCTAATCCTTTCCTGCAGCTTCTCAGAAGTAATTGAGCACAAAACTCCTATTGGTTAAACTTCCACAGGTTTACCTCTGCATACACTATACTACTTGTGAACACTTTTTTTTAAACCCAAATAGCATGTCAAGCTACCTAAATATAAATTAGTATATTTATGATTGTAAGAAAAATGGTTCCCAATTTCCCATCAAGCTTCCTTTTAGACTCCAAAGATGCAATTTTAAAATGTCTGTGTTATAAGATTTTATATGTTTGAATTCTGATCTATTGACATTTATATATCACTTTCCAGGGAAAGATTTCAATACATTTCACCACCTGGGTATAATTTATATTTACAGGGATCACTTCACTCACCACTGCAATTCTTACAAATTTGGGATGTGAAGCAGCAGCCTTTAAAACAATCATGCACCAAAACAACACCAAACAGCTCAAGACAGGAAGGGTATATCTACACTGCATTCCTCTTTCGAGAAAGGAATGCAAATGCAGACAAACGAAATTGCAAATGAAGCGCGGATTTGAATTTCCCGTGCTTCATTTGCATAATCGCAGCTGGCCGCTTTTTCAAAATACCCCATTTCAAGATAAAAATGCTGTGTAGACATGGTTATTTCTTTCAAAAGAAGGATTTTTTCTCAAAATAACCATGTCTAAACAGTGTTTTTTATCTCGAAACAGGGTATTTCAAAAAAGCGGTCGGCCACAATTATGCAAATGAAGTGCGGGAAATTTGAATCCGTGCTTCATTTGCAATTTCATTTGTCTGAATTTGTATTCCTCTCTCAAAAGTGTTACCCACCAGCTCTGTGATTATTGGGGAACCAGAACATGGTCACCTGTCAGCCTTGTGCTCTTGGGGAGTCAGGGAGTGACATTCATGGAAAACCATTCCCTTCCCTCAGGCCTCTGCTAGAATCAAAGACAAAGCAATGAAAAGGCCGGGGAAGACACACCTAAACTGCTTCAGACAAGGGTGATATAATTAAGGAAACACCCCAGCCTCATTTGCATTAAAGATGGAACAGAGGGACATCTCATTAGCATACAGAATGGAGAGCAGCTCTTCCAAGGCAGGAACCGCACTGAACTATGGGACACCGAAAGCAGAGAAGCACTGCCTGATGGGAAATCCCTGCTCCAGATGCTAATGAACCTAAGCCTGCTCACACCCAAATAGTCATTATCAGACCAATTCTAGTAACGATCCTATTGACATCTAAAATACTGAAACTGCCAAGTTGCATTGTGAGCTCGTTCAAGGAACATCACCCATAACCAGGGGTGATCAGTCTCTATTGTCTCTCCTCTTTCTCTTTGAACTATCCCTAGAAAAACTCCTCTCCTTGCCCCAAGAAAACTGTTCTGATACCTGGACTTAAACTGCATCAGTTCCATTGAGACTTCTTCATCTCCTGTCTGATCGTGCTGGGGGCTCTGACCTGCTTTTCTCCTGCCCTCTGGACCCCCGGCTACCATCATAATCTGGAAACCCCGATCAGTGCAAGCTCCGTGGAGTGGTGAGGTCTCTCTCTCTCTCTCTCTCTCTCTTTCTCTCTCTCAACTATCTCTCTAAGCATAGCCTCCTGACCCTGCCCTGTGTAAACTGTTATATGGTTACCTAACATTTGTAATCAGTTTCAATTTAGATTTAATATTGTAATTGTTAGATTTAATATTGTAACCTTTTGATATCTATTCACTACTCAGAAATAAATCACTTTCATTGTTAAACTGGTTGCTTCTCTCTCTTTCTTTCTCTTTTGCTCACTCTTCCTTAAGGGGTGTTGTTTTGGCTTCCCCATTCGCTCTGCAACAACGCTTCTTGTACCCAAGCAAAAGATCCCTGTAGTGCCCAAAATCCTGTGGGGTTTGCTCATCGTGTGGTTTACCAGTGAATGACTGTGGTGTGAAAGTGGGGATAGGAGGTGCTGAACCTGGGGGCTTATGAGGATGGCAGCTTAAAGTGCTGTTTAATCCAGCCCACGGAGTCCAAAGGCACATGAGGATGCAGTGTGGCATTGCTGTGAAACCCAGCCAGCTGAGTCCAGGGACATATGAGGGGGTCAGCTTGTGAGTGCTGAGTACCCAGTCCTCTCAGACGTGCTCTGTTAGTGGGTGTGAGTGTCTGTGTGTGTTGCCAAGGTGGTAAGAACCCCATCCTGAGGAACCTAGTTCCTGCAGGACAGCTCCAGTGGGAGGGGGACTTGGCAGCAGGGAGAATTCAGCTCTATATGAGAGCCCAAGTAAGCACCAACAGCACACTGATAGAACTGTTAACCTTCCCCCAGTCCCATGAGGGTAACCCTGATAAATGAGCATACCCCAGAGTATTGGGCAAATCTGGTAACAAAAGAGGAATGCAGTGTAGACATACCCAAAGTGATGAATATCAGAAACCAGGAGAAACTGATTTAGCCAGAGCATAAAATTCAAGAGGAATATCTGAAATGGGGAGAATGTATGTAGCTGGAATGTAAAAACTGAGTGAAATTTAGCAAGAACTGCAAGGTGAGTAATGAAAAGAAAAGCCATAACAGTTGGTGTTCAAGACATATGACAATAAGTCAAAAAGAATCATCATGGATGCCTGATTTTCAACCATTGCTAGGAATTCACTGATTGATAAAATCAGTGCAGTCTCTGTATCATTCTATCTTGACTGGTTGCTGTACTAGGATGTTATAGAACACAGTGTTGATGTATAGGAAGTCAGGACAAAGTCTTTTAACTACTCACAAAAGGTGGTTATCATTTTGGTTAGTTCTAGAAAATCCAGAAAGATATACATGTATGGTATGTGTCCCCCGGAGTAGCAGGTCTACACTTTATCTTTTCAAAATCTCTAAAGTAAGACCAATACTTCAAGTCTTTTCCTTGTAGGAGCTGGGCCAGACCAGTTGATAGCAGTGGGTGATGGGAGGAAATAGAAAAGTCCCTCAACAAACACATTTAAACCTCAAAAACTGTTTAATTCAGTTTAGAGATGAAGAAATATGCATCAAGAAGATAGGGATTCAGAGAGCTGAGTGGTGTGAGTAATGGCTTTTCTACAAGTTAATGACTTCTAAATAGTATTTATTTAAAGTGTATATATTTAATTTAGGGCTTCAGTAAATTCTCAATATGAAATTCCAGTTTCATAAATACAATTTTAATTTCATTTAACCCTAATTTAGATCCTTCATCTTATTCTTTTTGAAAACAACTTTATCGTGTTTCCTTGTAATCACATCAGTAATTTCCTTTACTGCTTGGTTTTACAAAATAGTATTCAGAAGGCACTGGAGGATAAATGTGTTAAGATACAATAATTGTGTTTATTGGATTACAAATTACATGGAGTAAATTGCTTTATGATGCAGAGTAAGAGAGGACAAGCTATTCTAGAAATTAAAAGTCTGACAATGTGCTACAAAATTCTCATGTGTATTACAAGATTAATTAAATGCATTTTAAAAAATCAAAGTAAGAACTACAGCACAATTGCTGAAAGAAAAGGAGATAGAATATATCTTACAACTGTGGTAAAGAGCTAGACAAAAATCATTCCAAGTCTTATGTTACATGAAGCATTATAGTGCATATAAAATATCACTCTTTCTTTCAGGTTCCAGCAGCAGGAAAATATTGATAACTAGAAGACTTACCCAGCATTGTCTGAATCTGGCCTGGGTGGGGAAGGGCCGTGCAGGCCTCTCACTGGTGCTCCCCAGGCCCAGGCTGGGAGTGGGGAGGTGCCAGGCCTGCTGCTGGTGCTCTCTGGGCCCAGTTTGGGAGCGGAAGAGGGGGGAGGCACACAGCCTGGTGGGCACAGTCATTGTGAGTGGCCCAGTGATGCTGGGGGAGGAGCTGGATGTGGCTCTTGCATTGCCTGGCCCCAGAACTGTTTCGGAGGGGAGGGGACGGGGCAGTGGGGCCAGCGGGACTTCCCCCTCCCTGGTCTGGCATCAGGGCCAAGGGCTGGAGTAAGAGATTAGGGCAAGAATGTAACTTACCTGGGTCTGTGGCAGGCAAGATGGTGAGGCCTGTCCCTAGCTGCCACACCCCAGTGATTACTCTCTGGTATAGCTCACCACTGTGCTCACTGTCTCCAATGGTGACTGTGAGAATAGCGTCCCTCTGCTCAGCCCCCTCCATTTTCATATTATGGAAAACAATCTAATTCTAGGCACATACTGTTTTTCTGGCACAACCAAACCCTGATCTTGCTTTAAGTTAAGATGAGAGCAAACTCTATACCAAATTTGGTGGTCCTAACTCTTATAATTTAGGAGGTGTTCTTGATCAAATAGATTCACAGACACAGAAATCTCTAAAATATATAGAGAGAATGACAGCATGTAGTAGGTCAGGGGTTCCCAAATGTTTTGACACGGGGACCAGTAAATCCATTCACGAGCTTTTGGAGGACCAGTAACATTCATTTGCATATTTGCATATTCATTAAGCAAATGATGAATATTCAAATAAGTTGTTTCTGGTCCTCCCAAAACCACCAGTGCCAGCTTTAGCAAAGGTTTTGATATGGTGACCCACAATATTCTTGCCAGGAAGTTAAGGGAATATGGATTGGATAAATGACAGTAAGATGGACAGAAAGCTGGCTAGACCAGGGTTTCCCAAACTTTTTACTTTAGTTGGAACCCGTTTTTTTTTTAGTACTGTTTTTTGCAGCCCAAAAATATAAACGCATATAAAAAAAATGAAAAATGAATAAATATTAACTGTTTCACCTGGCTGCATCCTCCGCCCAGCCCCAGCCAGGGCTTGGGGGACCTGGCACCACACTGGCACTTCAGGAGGCGGGAGCAGGAGCATATTGAGGGTAGGGTGTCTGGCTAGGATGGAGGGTGCAAGGAGGGGACTTGGGTAGGAGTTGGACCTCCCTGGTTTGGCACCCTCTGGACCTGACTGGTCCCAGATGAGGGATGTTTTGGACCAGGGGAGGTCATTTATGGGCTCCTGGTTCCCCCTTCCTCCCCCATCCCCATGAGGCTTCTTTGCACCTCCATCCCCTGCAACCCAGCTGAGCTGCCCACCCGCGCTGGTTCCCTGCACCTCCCCCAAAACCATCCCCCACAATCCAAGGGAGTGCAGCACCAGTTCCCTGCAGCCCCTCACAGCCTAGCTGAGCTGCCCGTCTGCTCCCTATGCCTTCCCCCATCCACCTGAGCCCAGTTGAGCCCCGCACTGGTTCCCTGCATGCCTCCCCCACAGCACAGCTGAGCCCCATTTCCCTGCACCTCCCCCCAAGCCCCACAGAACTGCTGAGCCCAGCTCTGATTTCCTGCCCCTCTCTTCCTCCCTCTCCTTGAGTTTAGCCCCGGTTCCCGGCACCTCCCTCCTCCTGCAGCCAAACTGAGCTCTGAGTGCCACACCTTCCCCCTGCCCTCCCCCCCATAGCCCAGCCCAGCTCAGCCCAGCACCCCACACCTCTTAACTCTTGCAGTCCAGCTGAACTCCATTTCCCTGCACCCCAAACTGTGCAGACATACTGAGTCCAGTGCTAGTTCCCTGCCCCTCTCTCCTTCCCTCCCCTTGAGTCCAGCGCCAGGTTCCTGGCACCTCCCTCCTCCTGCAGCCCGGTTGATCCCAGTGCCCTGCACCTCCCCCGCCCAGCCCAGCCTGGCACCCCCCTAGCGTGATACCCAGGGGCAACTGCCCCCTGCTCTCCCCTCGCTACGCCTTGCTGGGAGCCAGGAACATCCAGCTGCATCCTCTGCACCCAGCCCAGCCCAGGGCTTGGGGGACCCGGTGCTGCACAGGCACTCTGGGAGCCCGGAACACCCTGGCAGCCATGCTGAGGCCCGGTATTTTTTTCCTGTGGACCGGTACCAGGCCACGGCCCATAGTTTGGGAAACGCTGTAGTAGGTAATGAATTATTGAGAGTTAGAACATTACAACTGGGAACAATGTTTGTATATATTCCAGTGTGTGTGTGTATCAATTGAGATCCTGCAGATAAAATGCAGGGACCTATTTAAATAAAGGCTTCTGACTGATGACTTTGTTGTAGATTTTATTTTTCAGAATAAAGTTGTGAGAGTCATGAATTATTTAAAAGTGGAATGGTATTGAGTGAAATCCTGGACCAGAAAAGTCAATAGGAGTTTTGCCATTGACTTCAGTGGAGTTTGGACTTCACCCATCACTTTTTTGAAGTACATTCACTATATTGTAGCTTAGTGCAGTAATTCTGAACTTTTGCCTTACTGGAACCCTCCTGGGAATTCTCTCCAATACAGCTAGGATCAAGCTGGTGTCCCATTCCTATTTAGAAATAGTAAAATAACAATATAGTAAAATCCCTCAGAAATCTCTTCCACTTGCATCCATTGTGGAGAACTGCTGAGTTAAAGAAATGAAGATCATTTGTGTAAAAGTTATACTTCATAAATAAGCATTTTCCTATGAGATAATTAGCCACAAGGACAGGCTATTGTCTACAGAGGAATTTCTGCACTCTTAATAGTTCCAAGTTATTAACAAACACGGTATTGTTAAAAGAAGATCGAGTTTCCTTCCTTCTTTCATTTGACTTTTGGTAGATAATAAGTGACATTTCCTAAGAGAGTGGAATGATGATAGGTGAAAAGAATGTGAAAGGAGACAGAGATAGAAGATGTGACCATTTATAGGCAACACTGGGAAAAAGAAGGAAAGAAGAGGGATCCATAATCCTCCTCTATTCTTTTTATCACCTCACTTTTCTCTCCATCTTCAGTCTTCTCCCCAATCATTCTCCTCCCCTTTCTTGTTACTCATTCATTTTTTCATATTCCATCTCCTCTTACTTCTTTTTCTCCTATCTCTTCCTCCATACCTGTCTAGACATATTTGTGTAAGATTATACTTTAGAGAAGCGCTCATATAATGGACAGGGATATGTAAATAGAAATTCTGGAAGTGCCTTGGAATCTGGGGTGCTGTACACAGTGTATCTATGTTCCACGCTTGACCACAGATGCTCTAGTTTGCTTTATTAAAAGTTTAGGTCCCTTTTCAATCACTCATTCAGGAATATCATGACCTATTTCAAGGGATGGGCTGTTTGCAGAGTGACTATGTAGTCCAGATAAACAAGCAGGCCCCTCCACTTATCTGTCCATGAAGAAAGGTGTCATTTGCACTCTGTGATAAGCCCAAGGCTGCGTTTGCATGGATGGATACAATGTAAGTAATACAAAAAATTGAGGAGTCAACAGAATGGATGAGCTCCTAGATCATTTTGGAGAAAAGTAGTGACAATCTATAACAACTGGTATCAGAGCCAGTGTTTCATGCACCAGGTAGGCCTAGTAAAATCTCAGCAACTGCTTCACAGTCTGGATTAGGTACAGTGATTTTACCGTAACATGAAGATTGTTGGTAATCAGTGACATACAGATCCAGACACATCTTGGAGGCCAGGCACATTTAGACCTTGAAAAGGAAATTATAACCAACAATAAAATATTTTTTTCCATATAAAGAAAAAAAACAGAGGAAAGAAAAAGTGAGATCACTAAAAACTGATGAAATCCTGGAAATTAAATCTGCTCTAGGCACGGCCCAACACCTAAAAACATACTTTGCCTTGTTTTCTAATAAGTGTAGTGAGGAGCTTGAAGCGATGGCAGAGTGACTAAGAGGAACAAGGATATAAAAATAAAAATTACCACATCTTAGGTAGTAGCCAACCTCAAAGTTAATGGGACCAAATAGAAAGGCACAAATAACTTCCATTCAAGAACATGAAAGGAAATAACACATGAAATTACATGGCCAACACCAAAAATATTAATGAATCTGTAAACTTAGAGGTCATACCCTAATTGCAAGTATAGTCCTTATATATAAGAAAGACGGGAAAGAAATCCAGGAAACTATAGTGATAAATGATCATTGGGATAAAATAAAACATGCTTTTACAAAAGATACATCCTCTCAGGTCAACCTACCCTCTTTCTGTGAGAAAGTAAGACGTTCTTTGATTTTCTATACAGGGGAAATGCAGCACATGTAATCTCCCCAGATTTCAGTAAATGATCTGATACAGTTCCAAAAGGGAAATTATTAGTTGAATTGTAGAAGATTGGGAATAATATGAGCATTGATAGGTGGATAAGGAACTGGTTACATGAGAAACTATATTGGATTATGCTGAATGATGAAATATCTCTCTAGAGAGAGGTATTTTTAGCAAACTTACTCAAGAATAAGTCTTGATGCCAATATTATTTAACATTTTCATTAATGATATGGGCACAAAAAGTAGATATATGCTAATAAAATTTGCAGATGAAGCAAAGTTAGAAATGCTTCCTGTCAGGAGGAGGACTAGAATATTGTATAAGATTTGGATGACTTTGAAAAACGGAGTAATAGAAATAGGATGAAATATAAGAGTGCAAGGTACATGATCATGCACTGAGGGACTAACTGCAATCTTCCCTGCAAGCTTTGGATTTACCAGTTGGAAATGATAAAGACAAGGGTGTACTGATAAAACATAGTATGGCTATGAGTTGCCAATGTAGTTAAAACATGAAAAAGACTAATGCAATTCTAAGAGGCATTACCTGTGGTATTTCCAGTTGGGATTGGCAAGATTTTTTTAATGCTTGCACAAGGCACTTGTGAGATTTCCTCATTAGAATGCTGTGTGAAGTTCTGGACTTCCATATTTAAGAAAGATTAATTCAACTGGAAAAGTAGGGCTACATAGAAGGGCTACTGGATAATCAGAGAAATGGGGAACCTACCTTATAAGAGGAGACGTAAGGATCTTGGGTTTTTTAACTTAACCAAATGAAGGCTGAAGGGAGATAGGATTACTTTCTATAAATGCATCAGAGGAATAAACCTCAGGAACGGAAAAGAGTTATTTAAGGGCCCATGTTGATATAAGAACAAATAGTTATACATGAGACACAAACAATTTTAGGATGAAAAGTAGATGAATATTTCTAGCCACCCAGGAGTGAAGTTCTGAAACAACCTTTCAAGAGGAGTAGTGGGCTCAGTAAACCTAATGGCTGCGTCTAGACTGGCATGATTTTGCGGAAATGCTTTTAACGGGAAAGTTTTTCCGTTAAAAGTATTTCCGCAAAAGCGCGTCTAGATTGGCATGGATGCTTTTGCACAAAAAGATCTTTTGTGCAAAAGCATCCATGGCCAGTCTAGACGCGATTTTGCTCCAGAAAGCCCCGATCGCCATTTTAGCCATCTTGCGCAATAAGCCTTTTCCCAAGTGGCAGCGTGAAAGTATTTGCACAAGAAGCACTGATTTTGTACATTACAAAGTCAGTGCTCTTGTGCAAATTCAAGCGGCCAGTGTAGACAGCTGGCAAGTTTTTGCACAAAAGCAGTTGCTTTTGCGCAATATCTTGCCAGTCTAGACGCATCCAATTAGTTTCAAGACTGAGCTTGATAAGTTAATGGAGAAGATGGTATGATGATCTTTCCTACAATGATATATATGGTCTTTCCATAACTGCTAATAGTAAATGCCTCAAACTTCAGGTACTCTGAACCATATGGAGAGAGCTCTGAGTTGCTACCAAGAAATATTTCGCATCCACTTAATCAGGATCTAAATGACTACTATGTTAGGGGTTGGGAAGGAATTTTCTCTTGGTCAGATTGCCATGGATCCTGTTTTGTTTTTGTTTTGCCTTTCCCTGAAGCATTGGGCACAGTTCACATGATGTCTATAACTAGAATAAATGGCAGATTCTCTGTAACTTGAAGTTTTTTAAATAAGATTTGAGGATGTTGGTAAAGCAGCCATGGTGTTATGGGTCTATTGCAGAAGTGGGTGCAGAAGCTGTTTTGGGTAATAATGTGCACAATGTCAAAATAGATGATCATGATTGTCCCTGTTTGCCTTAAAATCTATGAGTCTATCATTTCTATGCGGTTACTTTACCAGATCTGTTCAACTATAGGGCTGTGTCTACACTGGCGCGATCTTACGCAAAAGCGTCCACTCTTGCGCAAAAACTTGATGCCTGTCTACACTGGCCGCGTGTTCTTGCACAAGTAAACTGATGTTTTAATGCACAAAATCAGGGCTTCTTGTGCAAGAACTCTGATGCTCCTGCTCAGGAATAAGCCCTCTTGCGCAAGTGGCCATCAGAGCTTTCTTGCGCAAGAGAGCATCTACACTAGCTTGGATGCTCTTGTGCAAAAGCACATCTCTTGTGCAAAAGCACATGCCAATGTAGATGCTCTCTTGTGGAAGAGTTTTTGCAGAAGAACTCTTTCGCAAAAGAGTTTTTGCATGAGAATGCGCCACTGTAGACGTTGCCCTAATAGACAGCTAAACCCCTAAAGGTGTTGAATACCTGCATCTGTAGAATGTCTCCTTAGCAACACAAACTTCTGCAAGCACATCAGAACTGCCTTCTGTTCTCTGTGATGGTTTGCCACACAATTTGAACTCATGGTCCTGGCCATCCCCATGACAATTCACATCCCTATCAGATTTCAAGTCTCTGAATCAAAGCAAGTTTTCGTTAGAGTTTTGAATGGAAAAGGTTGCCAGAATTTTTAATATATGGGCACAATAATTTCTATTTACCTAGTTTTGTCCTTGGAAATGACTGAACCAATCAGAACGCAGACAACCACCATGGAACATTCAATTTTCGCTTAACAGTTAAAATCCGGTAAAGTTATATGCAACTGAAAATGGTTTTATAATGGAAAGTACTAGGCAATATTTAATTGTTACATCAACTCTATCTACAAGAATAGAATACCTTTCACCTTGAATTCAGTGCTCACTATAGTCCAGGATGTGACACCTAGATTTTATTTTTAACTAACATTTAACTACAACAAATGATTGATGGTTGAATATTGTTCTTTGGCTGATGCAATATCTAAAAGCCAACACCTTACTAGAATTCTTTCCAACAAATATGTTAGGTTTACTAGTGCCTGGAAAGGCTGACTTTGAGGATAGGACTCTATTTGGGGGAGGCATTGTTGAATTTATCTCCTTTGAATCATAAAGTGTTTAAATCAGTATTCAGCAAAAACCTCAAGTAGGATGACATCAGTATGCTGAAAATTGTTTTGAGGAATCTGTCTAATTATTACAGGAATTGTGGCAAATGGTCTGGAAAGTTTAAAAAAATCATTGCAGGAATTCCTTAGATGTTCAACAACTCAGGGTTCCTTTCCTCACATTTGCCTCAATATCTTGTGAAATTTATATAAAGATATCTCCCAATTTCCATTGACTATTGATATAACTATAATATGGGTATCACATTAATTGTTTGCCTGAGACTTAACTAAAGATCTGTGTCTTATTTCTTCTTCATCTTGGTAATAAAGATTACAAATGTGTATGTAGATTTAATAGTGAGCACTTTGCCACAATTCATTATGTGCTGCTAAGTTCTATTTAATCCTTATTTTGGAAAGCATGTTGTGTATTCAAATAAAGGTTTAAATTTGACATTTATTAAAATAATAATTTGATTAATCACTAACACGGCATTCTGGAAAGAGACATGCAAATGTCTCTTCCCATGAACTAGATATTTAGTAATAGGATAGAAGTCAGATTTGAATTTTCATGCAACGGCCTGGCTTTATATGAACAACAGGTGAAACTCAGTTTTCATCCTGCTTTTGAACCTCTACTAAAAGGATTATATATATATATATATATATATATATATATATATATATATATATATATATATATATATATATATATATATCAATGAGTTAGACATGAATAATATTCTAAGACAGGCCTTCTGAACAAAGTTTTCTGGAAAGTTATGAGAAGTGAGCTACAAACTAAGAATTAATGATGAAAAATTCTTTAGCACCTTCTGATATTTTTTATCTGATCATAACAGCAATAGAATTATCAGCAGGAGTTGTTGCAAATGGATTTATTGTTGGATTAAATTGCATTGATTGGGCCAAAAGCAGAACCCTGACTTTCTATGATATGATTATAACCATCTGGCCTTCTCCAGATTTTGCCTACAATTCTTAGTGTCATCAGACAATTTCTTACAAATTTTATATCCAGATGTCTGTGATATGGATGAAATAATAATGATGATGTTAGTTATTTGGATGTTTATAAACCATGTGAGTCTCTGTTTTGCAAACTGCCTTTCTGTGTTCTACTGTGTGAAGATTGCCACTTTCAACCAGTCTTTCATCAACTGGTTAAAACTGAAACTCTCCAAATTGGTGCCATGGCTGCTTTTAGGCTCCCTGCTGTACTGCTTAGTTACAACAGTCACTTTTACATTTTTCAGCTATGTCTTTATGATAACCTCTCACATCTGTTCATATCGTCCATGAAGAAATATCACAATACCAGAAAAAGGAAAAAACCTTACAAAGTTTGTTTTTCTGATACAGGGAGTAGGATCAATTTCCCCCCTTATTCTATTTATTGCTTCATCTCTTTTGTTAATCATATCCCTTTGTAGACATATCAGGAAAATGAACCTTAATTCAGACCTTTGTTTCTATGTTTCAGGAACGCGAGGACAGATGCCCATGTGCGTGCACTTAAATCTGTGTTGTCCTTTTTCATCGTCTACAATATTTATTATGTGGCTTCAACACTGTCAATTGGAACTGGGTCCTATTTCAGTGCTCAATGGAAAATTATGCTTTGTACACTTGTAGTTGCTGCCTCCCCTTCTGTGCACTCCTTTGTCTTGATTCCGGTCAACCCCAAATTGAAACTGGCATCAGCAAGGATTCTGCATTCTGCCAATTGCTGTTTCAGAGAAGTCACTTCATAATGTCCCTTCCTATCCTTCAGATAAGAATGTTCAATTCCTTTGTAAAGCACAGTAGCAAAAAAAAAGGGGGGGGGGGTCTATTTTCCCCTTTGTTTCTGTGTTCTCCATGCTGTTATCTACTTGAAATCTCTGCTCTACTGCCAAGTACACAAAGCACCGATGTTTTCCTCCAAGATTATAGACACTCTGCACTAATTCCCACTCAAATTCTTCCAAAGACCATTTCCTGCAGCAGCTCTATCCTTTTGAGGAGAGAGTTCTCATTTTAGCAGATATTTGAGGTGCATTTATGAGACCATTGAACTTACATTCACATGATACGTTCAGCCAGGACCTCTCTGTTGATTGATATTTCTTCTTCTAACCTTCAGAATATAAAGAATGAAAAATGAAAATATTTGACTAAGTCTTAGTCCATCTTCCATACAAACGACGAATGAAGGAAAAGGCACAGGAGAGCTAGTGATAATGCAAACGTCAAAACGAGATGCTTCAAGAGCTAATTCATAAAACATAATACAGACAGATGAGAGAATGAGCCCTGAAAAATGTGGCTACTCAGTCCTGAGTTAACTGATCTGTTGTGTTTTAAAGTTTATATTCAGCACAGACTATAAACATTAAATAATATATTAGCATGACCACCTCAGTGAAAATCCTTAAACCAAATCTGAGCCTGAGTAGCCAGAGCAAGCACTGAACAGATACAGGGGAGGAAAGTAGAGGAGGCATCTTTACCCCATCCCTACTGTGAATATTTCAGTCTTATGGTGATTGTCTTTACTGTGCTCATGTTAATGACAGCAAGAGATTGCTCAGAACTGTGGTATTCCAAGCTGATTTTCTGATACCAGATAAGTGCCTACACTTTTTGAAATATCAACAAACAAAAAGCTGGCATTGGAAGAGGATGGGTGAAGAGAGACCGTTTATGGATTGGTCCATGTCTGTTTTGTGAGAGAAAAGACAATCATAGGATTGCCTGTTGAGATTTAATTAGGAAAAAGTCCATTCAGTTATAGTTTGCTGTCTCCCAGCACATAGAACTGTTATCTAAGTGATAAGGGTTAGTTAGAATTTTTCAGAAAATGACAGTAGCTTCCTCCTTTTGAAAGCAACTGTGCCATCATGCTACCTACAATGAAAGGCTGAAATGGAAAAACAAGGATAAATTGTTTGCCTATTGGAGACAGAGAAAACAATTTGAATAATTTAAATAACAGTTGTAGGATCACATTTCAAGAGATCATCCCTCCTTTCTTTAAGAAAGACTATTTACGTCAGAGCTACTCAACACACGGTCCATGGGCTGCATGCGGCCTGTACGCTTGAGGCCCACAGTACAGTTTGGGTTTACGCGGGGCTCAACATGCAGCCAGCAGGTGGGATCCTTTGAACATGGCCTCCACTGGGAATATGCTCCACAATGGGGAGGTGTTTCTCAGACGGGGTGAATATTGAAAGACACAGGCGGACAGGCTGGCTGGAACAGATGGGTACAGGGTATCAGCATTTCTAGTTAAGGTGCTGGATCGGGTTCTAGGTGCTGGCTCTGGGAGGGCATTTGGATGCAGGGGTGCTTGGGGCTAAGACAGGAGTTTGGGGTACAAGAGGGGGGTTCATGACTGGGGTAGAGTTTTGGGATGTGGACTCCAGCTTACCTCAGGTAGCTCCTGGGTGGCAGTGCAGTGGGGCTAAGGCAGGCTCACCCCTGCTCTGGCCCTGCACCACTCCCAAAAGCAGCCATCAAACTCCATCCCAAGTCCTGCTGTGCCCCCCACCCCCATTCTGTGGAGATAGGATACAGGGTGGGAGAGGGGGCACCTTGACACCAGCGCCACCTCCTTTCCCTCCCCTACCCTGCACAGCAAGCAGGAGGCTCCTGGGGATGGGGGAGGCAGCTCCAAGCCAAAGGGCAGGAGATGAGCAGCAGTGGGGGGAGGGGCGGCAGAAGTGCTGGCACTTGATAGCCTCTTGGCCAAACCAGTCAGGATCCCCTGTCCGAGGCTCCAAGATCTACCAGAATATCCCAATCTACTGGTTGGTGACGACTGCTCTAGTCAAATTATTTTGGGTCATGGGCATCAACAATTTTCTTCAACTAGGCCATGAGAAAAAAAGTTTGAAAATAACTGATCTAATTAGTGAATTGCTTGGTAATTTAGTTGGAAGTTTGAACATAAAGCATGTACAGTTACGGTTGATAATACTGTGTTACTATAAAACTAAAGGAATGTACATTTATGGTGGGGAAAGGGTTGTCTATTATCATTGCCTGGAAATATTATTTCTATAGAAAATTTAAATAATAAAAAATATTATTAATGTTGCGGTTAAGACTTTTACAATTGCAATCAGAGGAGTTTGCAGTATGCACAATAATACTGAGTTGCACTTTTGAAAGGGACCCAGCATTAACTTAAGGTCTTAGAATGACCTGAGACAGTGAACATTAGATATGGTTGAAAATGGTGATGTGATTTATGAAATTTGTTTGCAGTTGCTAGTTAAAATATACATAAAAAGACCAGTCCACTAAATATTTTTTTTTCGGAAAATCGAACCTGCTTTTTCAGCATCTCTGTAAACTTCATTTTACAAGGAAGAAGGGATGTTCTGAAAGAATTTTTTTTTCCAAAATTTGGCCCTTTGTAGATGGAAAAGCCTCTTTCGGAAGTAAATCGGAAAAAGATGTACATTTTGCGTACCGCAAATTGCATTTCTTTTTCTGATTTAACTTTGTTGTGCATACATAGCCTCACCCTTTCCCCTTGCCCATGAGCACAAACCTGGTCACAATACTCAGTGGAACCCTCACATGCCCATGGTGCTAATTTCTGAGTATATTCTAATGGGTTTCGGTCTTGCTGCAGGGTTCCCTAAGTGTTTTTACAAGAATCTTAAGTAAAGGGCATGTTCACACATCACTCTGAATCAGATTTAAATTCATTCTCAAAAAGGTTTTATGTAACTCAGAATAATACCAGCCCAGCATATCCTAAAATTCTAGTAGCAAGCCATAAAGCAATTGTGTGAAATTCTAGCAAATCATGAAATAATCAAGAAAAATATGTAATTGGCATGTGAATTTACCGTGGAAATAAAAGGCTGTAATCCATACAATTTATTATGATAAGTTATTCTCTCCGGGCTTTGTCACACAAAGGAGTAAGAGGTATTCTGGGCTAAAAACAACAATGACCTGTCTTTAATAACATACTAAAATTTGCACTATAATATCAATATGTTCACTCTTCTGTTGTTGTTATTCATCCTTTTGTTCAAGTTAGTTACATGACTAATAAGCATACTATAAAGCTTTGTGAGTTCTGGCTTTACTCCCCGCATATTCCACTGCTTCCAAAGCTAGAATCCACAGCATCACAATGAATTAGCTTGAAACTAATCTCCTGCTGCTACATTTACATTCATGTAATAATACAGATGGCTGTGATTTCATTTATTAGGTTCCTGATTGGTAGGGCTGGGTGAGTAATTTGCAGCAAAGAATGTTTTCAACAAATTTTGCTTTATTCTGTTCCAGTACTGTCTGCCAGCAGATTACAAATTTCTCAATGTTTGGGTTATTCAAAATTATTTTAACAAGTGTTTTCATTTATTTCAATTTAAATAATAAAAAGACATGTCAACAAGGCTCAAGGAGTATGGCCAACAAAACCCCTGCAGCACTGAAATAATTAATAAAATAGGAACTCTGCCACTCTGTCACCCTCCCGCAAAAATTCCTTTCCACCCTTTCCTTCTTGTTCTCAGTATAACCTCAGCCTTCTCCAAACATGCTATTAACTAGATGTCTTTTGCAGCATAGCCAGAGGATCACCACATTGAAGCTATTTGAGACCAAGAAAAGAAATGGAGGGAATAGCAAGTTCCAATGTTCTGGAGCCCTGACAAAGAATTCCCAGCCTGGTTGTGTGTTGGGTTGTAGATATAGATCTTGTTTTATAGTAACTGAGTTAGATCACTGGGGTCAGCCCAGCTAGCTTGGGCTTGTTCTAGTTAGTTCTGTGTTATACAATAAAATGGACACTTACAACTATTCAGTCTGTCTGCATTTCCACTGATTTCTTCCTATACTGTGAAACTCCCCATGAAATAACACAGCCAAATGGAGGGAGACACAGCATGGGCACCTCTGCTACCTGTAGCTCAGTTAGGCACATAAAAATAGGCCACTCTTCAGCCCTTGGTCATTCATGGCTTTATAGGCCATAATAACTAACATTTTAAATGCCACATGGAGAACAATGTGCTGCCAGTGCATATCCTGGAACACAAACATTGTGCACTCTAAGGCTGTGTCTACACTGCACCCCTTTTCTGGAAAAGGGATGCAGATGAGACAAGTCGGAATTGCAATAGCAGTGGGGGATTTAAATATCCCCCGCTTCATTTGTATAAACATAGCTGTCGCTTTTTTCTGGCTCGGGGCTTTGCCGGAGAAAAGCGCCAGTCTAGACGGGATCTTTCGGAAAATAAAGCCTTTTCCGAAAGATCCCTTATTCCTCTTAAAAATAATCTTCTAGTTCCAGAAAAGGTGATCTGGGATCTGTTCCATTTTATTTTATTTTTGTTTAAAAAACCTTTTTTTCTGTGAAAATTATTATTGGATTTCACAAAATGAAATTTATAAATCATGTTTAAAGCAACAGCTTTCTTTAAGTTTTGGGGACCAGGAAGGACTATTATAATTTCAGCAGATGCTTCACAGTCTAAGTAAGATGCAGTGAATTTACAAAAGAATGAGGATTGTCTGCAACCAGTGGCATATGCATCCAAATCACTGACTGAGGCAGAAAACAGATACACAAAGATTGAGTAGTTTTAGGAATATTATTTGCCTGTGAGAGATTCAATCAGGATTTTTATGGCCAGACAGTGGAAGCTGAAATGGAGCATAACCCCCTGATAGTGTTATTTAGCAAACCGCTAGATGACTATACTTTGAGGATGCAAAAAATTATGGCAAAACTGCAAAAGTGTGATTGGGTTGTGATCTACACACCTGGTAAACCCATGTTCACTGTAGATGAACTTTCCAAAGCAGTGACTCCACTGTGAAACCAGAGAAGACTTTAGAGAGAGAGAAATGCAAGCCTATGTAGATCTGATTATAAAATCAATTCTGGTAGCTAATAGGAAACTGCAACAAATAAGAGGGAAAAGACAGAAAGATGAATCACTGGGGATCTTTTAAGAAGTGATAATTAAAGTTTGGCCTAAAGAACAAAGCAGTTGCTGTCCAAGTATAAAAAGCTATTGGAACTGCAGACATGAATTTTACTGTGATAGATGGGATAATTTTCAGTGGCACTTAGGTTGTAATGCCCATGAACTTCCAAAAAGGAATGCTACCGAAGATCCATGAGGGTCACTTAGGGATTGAGAAATGCAATCAATGAGCACAAGAGGAGCTGTATTGGCTGTGGATCAATCACCACACTACTAATGCAGTAGGAAACTGCTTTTCATGGTTGAAACACAAGGCAAGTCAATAGGTCTTATGAGAAGGTAAGTACTGACTCATTTACCTGGCAATGAAAGGATTATGTAATAGCCCTATATTATTATTCTCTGTATTAAGAATTTTGCACACTGTATTGTAATAATCATAAATCAGTGTTAAGCCGCTTGTACGGAATCTTCTCCTGACATGCAATTCCAGATAAAAATCTTTAGCAATAATGGGTTGCAATTTTCCAGTACAAATTTTAGGCAATTTGCCTTAAATTGGGATTATCATAATAAAACATCAAATCCAAATGACTCCCAATCAAATGGATGTGTGGAAAGGTCAAATTGGATTGTAAATAGTCTGATGAAAAACTCACTTTCAACAGTGAGGCTGATCTATGTAAAAGCTTTGTTGGTTTACTGAGGAACACGTCTGAAGAATGGCTTTTCCCCAGCTCAGATGCTAATGGAAGACGGTAATTTGCCAATCACCCATAACTTGCTGAAAGCTCATGACAATGAAACTATACAGAAGTTGAAAATCGGAAAGTGGAAGCAGAAATATTATTTTGACTAAACCAGCCATGAACTCCCACATCTCAATGCAAGCAACAGAATGAACCTAAGGAATCACATGTCTAATATTTGTAGCCAAAGAGTCACCTTTGAAGAACAACTACATCCAAGGTTTTTATAGTCCAGACAGACCGGGTAGGCAGGGGGTCATATTTCAGCATAATCAAAGAGAATTACGATTAATCCCAGAAAGTGCCAAAACATTGACAATAGATGTGGACTCTGGCATCTCCCAACCTATTGTTTGTTTATCATCGAGAGACAAAGGACAAACTAGAAAGGAATAAGAGAACAAAACTAAAAAGGAACTAGAGAACAACTTAGACCAGTGTGGGCAATTTATGGTTGCCAGGCCTCATCTGGCCCATCAGCCATTTTAATCTGGTTCTCGAACTCCCACTCCAGCATTCCAGCTGAGAAGCTGGCCTGTGCATGCTGTGGCTCTGCACAGCTCCTAGAAGCAGTAGCAGGTCCCTCTTCAAGCTCCTGCACTTAGGGGCATCCATATGGTTCCGTTCACTTCCTCCCCACAAGCACAACCCCATTGCTCGCATTGGCTGGAAACCACTGCTTCTGGGACCTGCTTGAGGTGAGCACCACACAGAGCTTGCACCCCTGACTTCCTCTTGTACCCCAACCCACTGTTTGAGCACTGATCCCCCTCCCACCCTCAGTCCCAGCCTGGAATCCCCTTCTGCACCCCAAGCCTCCATCCACAGTCCCATCCCAGCTCCTGCAACGTAAGCTGGAGCTCTCGCCCGTACACAGACTCCAACTCCCTATCTCAGCCCAGAGCCCCCTACTACAAACTGGTCTCCTCATCTCAGGCCCTACCTAACAGCTCACTCTTCCACTCCAAGCTCTCACCCCCTTGTGCACCTGAACCCAATATTGTGAGCATTCTTGGCCCACCATACATTTTCCATACCCAGATGTGGCCTTCCAGACAAAAAGTTTGCCCACCCCTGACTTAGACTTTAATGAAAGGCTGATTCTGAGAAAATCAGAGAGGGAGCTTAAATATTCTGAAAGGCTCAGAGACTTGCTTATCTGCACGGAGAAGGGATATTTGAGGAAAGTGAATAGTAAAGACACACTCGAGAGTGATATGATAGTAACTCCTTCTCTCTAAGTGGGTGACATGTTGGATTTATGGAAAGGTATTAGATGAATTGAGAGTTGAAGGTGTGTTTATTTGATAGTTGTTACTTGTTTAAATATATATAGAGAGAGAAGCTATTTTAGAGGTAAGACGTAGAGAGAAGTTTGTGCAAGATTATAATTTTGACATACTCCCTCATAAGGGACAGTATTATGAATATTGTTATTTTAGGAAATGTCCTGGAAGCAGGAATAGAGAACACAGTGTAAGGGTGCATCTGCACCTGTAGCTCAAAATAAGATACACAATTTGAGCTATGCATATTGAATATCTTATTTCGATCTAATTTCAAAATAAACAACTATTCCAAAATGTCCCTGAACACTTGTGGAACGAGGGTTACAGGGATGGTGGAATAGCAAGCCCATATTTTGAAATTTCGCAGGCATGGCTTAGGGGTATAGAGATCCATGTAGAGTACATAACCTAGGATTCTGACATGTCTTTGCTTTATTTGACTCAGCATTGTTTCACCACCTACTATTTATATCCATGCTGGGGTGCAAGTACGTTCTCTACATCAGTGTAGACAAAGACTCAGTGTTTTATCCACATAGCTACTGGCCATTCACCCTTCCTCTCCTCTCCTCTGCAAAACATCTGTGAAATTTTGCTGGCATCCGGAAGTAGCATCTTCCCCTGTAATTCCCTAGCTGTTATTACATTAGCTCACTTGAAATTGTTTATTCCAAGTGACTTATTTCTATCATTGTTCTGTTTTCTGTTCCATATGAGCAGTCTTTTTTATTTAACTTCATTTAATCAGACAGAATAAGGAACACCACATTCATACAAAATACTGACAGCTCTCTTGCTCATTGGTGGGATTAGAATGAATCCCAAACAAATATCTATATTCAACAGAAAAAAAATCAGTAAGTGTAAAAGGCAACAAGTTTATGGAGCACAGTAAAAATTGTGCTTGACATAAATCAGGGCAAAGTAAAAAGAAAAACTATTGCAGCCACAAACACTGAAAATGTTTTACTAAAACTACAGTTGAATTAAAGATTTTCAATTCACTGAACTCACTCTTTGAAGATTCTGAAACAGTAGGGGCTTTGCTTAGAACATATGCAAGTAAAAAAGGTGTAAATCAGATGATATGCTGAATTTGATTGATTAGAATCTATTTTTTCTGGGGCTTCTAAAGATATTTTACATGTTTATAAGAGAAATGAGAGTTGATAATATTTTTTAGCCTGTTATGTAAATCAGATTTACATAGAACATACTATTAGGACTCCAAATTTCACTGTGAAAGGAAAGGAGGAGGATATTTGTGTGAGTTGGTTCTGGAAGGTTCCTGCCCTACCAGCTCAGGACTGTGGCAAGATTAGTAGATATGTGGAGAGGCTTAGTCTCCCTTAGTCTCCATTACCTGCCATGCCACCCTTGGATAAGTAAGTCACTGTTCTCACTGTATCTCTATGTCTGTCATCTGCCCCTGATATTATTGTCTATGAGGCATCATTAATATACCTGCAAAACTTGGCAGGGAAAGTGAAAATCCCTTGGTGTGGGCTCCATTTATTCATGTCTGAGTTATCCCAGAGGGTAGTAGTAGGCAATTGCTCTTTCTTTTCATGTGGGAGTCTACAGGATTTCTATTTGTCAAACTCTTGTTCATTGTATATGCAGGGCTGATCAGGTGGTCTCAGGATGTAGATGACACTCTGCTCTTCATCTTCAACTTATTCGACCCATACAGTGCAGTTGCATGACTTGGTTAAGGCAAGTTTGAAGGTTGGTTGGCTGAGACTCAACCCAGATAAAATGGCAATAACCGTGATAGGGTGAGAGAAGAAGCCAGAAAAGATGACAGATCATTTCCATATCCTCACTCATTGAATAATGGCTATTATTCATTGTTCACTTTGCAGTAAGTGGCCTGAATTCTGTTGTCCTATTCTGGCCATGTATTGGGAACTTAAGGTGTGTAGAGAATCGGCAAGTATAGTGCTTTGGCCGCGTGACAGAGCGTCCCAAGGACGAAACCAAGCAAGAGTCCTGAGCCAACAATAACAACATCTGCCTGTGTCAATGACCTTCGAGAATGCTGTGTTTTGGACTGGGAAAAAGCAGTTTGTAAAAAAGCAGTTTGTGGACTTTTGGGAAGTTTGAGAGGGTATAAAGATAGTTGTAATCTTGCAATAAAATGATTTCGTGCTTGCACCGGCTGGAGTCCGTGCCTTCATACACCACAAAGGTGGACATAAATGTAATGTATGGGATTATCATTGCAAAGAATGTTGTTAGTATTATTGTATATTGCATAGATTGGTACCATACAAAAATTGCTATCCATTGTTCAGCACTCTATAAAAAAAAAAAAGAATTCATGCTCTTAGTCCTGTTCAGAGTATTCAGATATCAACAATTCAGAAACACTATCCCAGTGAACACATTGGTTGATAGCCTCCACAGAGATCGATTACAAAAGTCTCAATTCAAATAATGCGATTTAAATATTATGTTTTTGTGTATTTGAGGCTTAAATGAATAGAGAAAGTTAAATGATCTGTATTTTCATCTCTCAAGGCTACAAATTTAGCATTAGTCAGAGTGATGGAGAATCCAGTCTTGCAAGCTGTTCAAAATGTATCATCTTTGGCTATTTCCAGTTCTAATGCTATCAGTCCACTTATCTTTGATAGACAGTAAAATATGGATTTCATTACTTAAAGTAAAAAAAAAAAAAGCAGAGTGAGCCTCATAGTATCTGGAGGCAAGTTATATGTAGAAACACAAGAGGGAGTATAAACTAAGTGGCCTCTTGAGGTTCCTTCCAAACCTGTATTATTTCTATGATTAGCTGCCATGTATTTTCCTTCAGGTTCTGGAAGTGTTAATAAACACAGATAGCTGTTCACATACTAGGGTGATGAGAGACATATGTACGTAGCTAGATAGCTTTTTGCCTATGCTATTGTTCTGGGATCATTTTTTATCTGGGCACAGTGACTCACTCTCACCAGACTGGAATGCATTAATCCTACTCTAAAAAGATGTGTTCATTAGGCTCCTTTATATATAATGAATTTTCCCACAGTGTATCATGTAGCTCACATACAAATAAAGAATTATGCTTATATGTTTAAAGCCAGAATTTTATTTTTGAGCCACAGACCTATTGTGAAAAAGCTATTACACTCTAATGTAATTCCATCGGCCTGATGTGGATCCCGACAGGTAGAAAATGTTTATCTATTGATGTGCAAATCCTTCCAATCTCTATTATCAATTTTTTTATTCTACTAAGCACTCAGCCATACTTCATAGAAAAGATTGCCATTGAACATAAAGTTATAACATTGTTATATGTTTGTTACTGAAATATATTGAAGCTGTGATGTGCCCACAGCTAGCAGTGTCAACAAAGTAGCAACTAACACCTACTTAACAGGTTTATATCAGGACTAACCAGTCATGGAAAATTCACTTCCCAGTGGGCCCCTCCTGAAGATTCCTAAAACATCATATGGGTTGCCAATTGGCCCTCATAACACAACAAGTATCCTTATAGCACCTGGATGAGAGTATAAAATAAGGTATAATGACATCACCCTGTTACTTCTCTACTCCTCCTTTACTCCAAAGGCAATGAAAACACATGGAAGAAAAAGAATTTGAACTGTGGAACTGGTCACAGGCTGAGCAGGAAATTTGGTCTGTATAGTAAAAATTGTGAAATGCTGACAATGTATAGAAGGGAGAGAAAAGCTGCTTGATTCAACTCTTGCTTAGTGTGACAAAGTTTAGAATTTAGAATATGGGTTTACTTTTTAGTTCTTATATTTCCAACTCTGAACACTTAAAATCTATCTTTCTGTAGTTAATAATCTTATTTTAATGTTTAAGCTTAACCAGTGTGTTTTTTCTAAGTTCTTAATGCAAATTACCAAGAGAAGTGATGGAGTCTCTTGATATCATCAAATCAAGAAGGAATGCTTTTCTGGAAGGCATTGTTTAACTAATGACCACACAAACACAAGTTCTGTCAATCTAATAGTCCATTTTGGATTTATATCCTCTGTGCATTTATGAAACAATGACTTTAAAGGTTTCTTAATTTTATCTGATCTGTACCAAGTATATCCAGTGCATTAATTTGCAGGGAACACACATACACACCCAAAAAGTCTGTCCCAGCTGGGGTCCAACACTGTTGGATTTATCTTATCATGGCAGACAATTACTGTACTGTAGCTGGTCATATTTGTCCTTCTTTGAACTGGACTCCTCACCCCTCAGCTTCTGGAAATCTAGCACACTCTGGCATTGTTGGTAAATTGTGTGTGAATGGTGAGTCTTAAGATGATAGCTACTCTTTATATTGTTTTTGACCTGTCTAAAAATAGGCAGTGATGATATAGGAATATCTGCATGGACCCAAAATTCCCAACTACTCAAAGGAGCCTCTATTTATTAGACCTAAAAGTGCTGTTGTGTTCAGTTCCTATTATTATTTATTTAAATCACTTTATGAACACTGAAGAAAGGTACTTGCTTCACAGAATTCACAGCCTAAGGGAAGGCAAACAGACAGACAGAGGAAAAGTCAGAAAAGCAAACAAATCAAGTTAATTCATTCTAAGTAGTATGGTAAAATATTTTAAGAGGGATTTTAAACATAGATGAGTTAGAGTCAGGCAGAGTTGCTCAGAAACATCATATCATGCATACAGGGCTTCCTGGAAGCAGAAAGTAGGTGATTGTTAAGGAAGCTGAAAAACAGGCGAAGAAAGCTGGAACACTGGTGGAGTGGACAGGTTGGGATTAATGCAATGCTTTACAATGGACGATGATGAGTAGGTAAGGTCCGTTAGGTAGCACCTTTAAAGTTAAATTCAATATACCAGATGATAAAGAGCTGTGGCTTGGCTTCAGAAAATTACATGTGCAAACCAATGAGCAAGGAAGATGAGTTTAGCTGCAGGACTGTGTGCATGCATGTATGTATTTGGGTGGCCAGATATTGCATTAGTTTTGTGGTGGTCACATGGAATATAATGAGTGTTTGAACAAGCCATATGCCATTTTTCTGAGCATCCTTGATGCCAAAACTTGAAGATGAGATGAAAGTGGCAGCAAAATGTGGGTAGAGTGTAACGTGAAAAAAAGGAGACAGAAGTAAAAAAAATGACCTTGAATTATAGGCCTGAACACTAGGAAGGACTATAGTGTTGTCAGCAATTATAACAGTTGGGAGGTTCCTTAATTCCTAAATTCCCATAAATACAGATTAAGAGTACAGCTTTTCTGTGTTCTTATTGCTTTATTATTATTGTTGGACATATGTTGCTGTCAGTTAAGAACATGAAATTCAGCCCTGTCAAATCTTATAGACTCATAGACTTTAAGGTCAGAAGGGACCATTATGACTATCTAGTCTGACCTCCTGCACAGTGCAGGTCTAAAAATCTCACCCACCCCTCCTAGAATAATCCTCTCACCTATATCTCAGATATTGAAGCCTTCAAATACTTTGAAGACCCCAAGATGCAAAGAATCCTCTAGCTGTGATCTGTACCCCATGCTACAGAGGAAGGCGAAAAACCTCCAGGGCCTCTGCCAATCTACCCTGGAGGAAAATTCCTTCCCGACCCCAAATATGGCGATCAGCTAAACCCTGAGCATGTGGGCAAGACTCATCAGCCAGACACCCAGAAAGTTCTTTATAGTAACTCCTATCATCCCTCCATTGACCTATTTCCCACTGATAATGAATGGTCAATTAGTTACCAAGATCATGTTATCTCATCAAACCATCCTTCCCTTGGAAGGCCGTTCCAGAACCTCACTCCTCTAATGGTTAGAAACCTTCATCTAATCTCAAGTCTAAACTTCCTACTTCCCTTGGAAGACTGTTCCAGAACCTCACTCCTCTAATGGGTAGAAACCTTCGTCTAATCTCAAGTCTAAACTTCCTACTAGCCATCTTATATCCATTTGTTCTTGTGTCCACATTGGTATTAAACTTAAATAATTTCTCTCCCTCCCTGGTATTTATCCCTCTAATATATTTAAAAGTGCAATCATGTCCCCCCTCAGCCTTCTTTTGGTTAAAGTAAACAAGCCAAGCTCCTTGAGTCTCCTTTCATAAGACAGGTTTTCCATTCCTCGGATCATCCTAGTGGCCCTTCTTTGTACCTGTTCCGGTTTGAATTCATCCTTCTTAAACATGGGAGACCAGAACTGCACACAATATTCCAAATGAGGTCTCACCAATGCCTTGTATAATGGCACTAACACCTCCTTATCCCTACTGGAAATACCTCGCCTAATACATCCCAAGATCGTATTAGCCTTTTTCACGGCCATGTCACAATGGCGGCTCATAGTCATTCTATAATCAACCAGGAATCCGAGGTCCTTCTCCTCCTCCATTACTTCCAACTGATGTGTCCCCAGCTTATAACTAAAATTCTTGTTATTAATCCCTAAATGCATAACCTTACACTTCTCACTATTAAATTTCATCCTATTGCTATCACTCCAATTTACAAGATCATCCAGATCTTCCTGTATGATATCCCGATCCTTTTCTGAATTGGCAATAGCTCCCAACTTTGTGTCATCTGCAAATTTTATTAGGACACTTCCACTTTTGGTGCCAAGATCAGCAATAAAAAGATTAAATAAAATTGGCCCCAAGTCTTCCTGAGTCTTAGCAGTTTCTTCTGATCTCTGACTCATGCATGAATACACTGAGGCTTCTTTTATGCTTCTTGCATAATTGGACCTTTTCTTGGTTGGCTGTGTGCTGAGCTTACCCCAGACTTGTAGCACAAGGGCATCCAAATGAGAGCTGCCCTGTCAGGGGAGAAGTGCATGTCAATCACAGTGTGAAAGCTGGCAACTACAGACTGCTATGGCCAGTCTGGCATAGACACTCTGATGCTATTGAGGGGGAGGAGTCTCAAAGTCACATCTGTAGACACATAATTAACAATAAACAAAGGTGCTATTGGGAAGCACAAAGCATTGAAACACTACAGTAAAATACACAACTGGTAACATACCCATCACTTTCTTGACAAGCACTTACTAGGCAAGCACATATGCGGGAGAGCACCCCAAACATGGTGAGTGAACCCAACAGTAGGAGCATTGTTCATGGAAGAAAAGTAATGGGAAAGGATCTAAAGGTACTTATAGGAAGCAACATCTAAGTTTTTCCACTGTTTTCCATAGATGAGTGTCATATTGGAAGATTTCACTATTGAGGATAAGCAAAGAAGCGAGAAAGCAACTGCTACATGGTCACAGCTTCTGCCCTGATTCCTATGCTTCTCACCTGTGTTTAGCTTTGATTCCTGTCCAAGTAATTGCAGAGTGGCACAGGAAAGTGTATTTTAATGGGGAAAGGAATAAAACAGCTCTGCCCTCCAGCAGAAGATTGCTGTGTACCCCCAGGAAAGTTTCCTAGAGAAGTCTCTGGAGGATTCTTATGAAATCTCAAAATCCATCAAAGTCCCTGTTCTGCTGTACTGCCTAACTGTAGGGGGAAATGCCCAGCACATAGAAACACATTTCTCTGCCCTCAGTCCTCTTCAGAACTTCAAAATAAAACCACTTGCCAGATATGCCCTCACCTTCTTCTGATTTGCCAGAGAGCAACTGCTGAGACTAGCTAAACACCTCCAGAACAAAGAACAGCTTCTGACAAGATGTGCCACCGGACACTCTACCATGGACTCCACATCTTCTTAAGTTTCCATATCTTCCTCAGTGACTAATTCTTCTGGGTTAGATACCATTTCCTTTGGCTCTGGACCTACAAAAGTATACATGGTGCTTTTGGTAGTGGAGGTGGCATTGCCATCTAGCATAGCATCCAACTTCTTATACAAACATCAGGTCAGGATGCAGCACTGGAACGATGGTTTGACTCCTTTGCCTTGTGGTACAGAGTCCTCAGCTCTTCCCCTCTGCATGCATTGCAGCTTGTTGTGCTCATATCCCTTTTCAAATGAATGTCAGAGTCCTACAAGAAGGAAGTGGTAGAAGAAAGTACTAGTCAAAATATATGCCTGGCCATTATGAAGTTAGAGAACAGGTTCTTGCTATATATGGAAATGATTCTTTGCAAGACTTAAAGGAGCCTCTAACCCCATTTGTGCCCATACACCTTAGCTGGGCACAAATGCAGATGTAACAAAGTAATTCCTCTGCACATCTCACATGAGGCACAAAACATTCCGAACTGATGAGAAAAAAAGTAACAAGCAGGTGAGATCATGATCTTTTTCCTTCCACACACCGTCGAGCAAATTCAGTCAACAGCAGAAAGCATATGTTACATGCTCTATATGGTTGTAGCTGTGCATGCCCTTCCCTTGAACACTGAGACACTCTGGGTATGTCTAGATTACATGCCTCTGCCAACAGAGGCATGTAAAATAAGCTACCGACATAGTCAATGAAGCGGAGATTTAAATATCCCCAGCTTCATTAAAATAAAAATGGCTGCCGTGCTGTGCCGGCTCAGCTGATCGTCGGCACAGCATGCGATCCACGTAATGACTTGTGCGCTGTGCTGATGATCAGCTGAGCCAGATGATATCACCTCTAGAACCCATTGATTCTAGATATTCAAAGATATTAGAAGGCAGGAGAGCCTTTTCGAACAGAATCTCCTTCAGACACCGCTCCTGCTCCTTGCAGGATCTGGTAATTAACTTAGCACAGTGGCTGCATTTTTGTGGGATATGTGCCTCCCCGAGCCAGCGGACATAGGCAGAGTGCCCATCGGAGACCGGCATTGACTTTCTGCACAAAGAGCATTTTTTAAACCCGGGGAGCCCGGCATTTTGAATCTGAGAGATATGTCGATTCGTGCCTCTTTATCTGTCCACTCTCCTTTCACTTCTCTCTTGTTCCATTTTCCCCCTTTCTCCCCCCCTCCTTTTTTTTTTTTTTTTAAGTCTTGTAGCTAGTGAGATTAGCAACAAACAGTAACTGAAAGACAGGGTCTACAACGGTTTAACATGAAGAAAAACCTTTCTGTTGATTCTGTTTGTTTCCTTTCCTTTCCTTTTTATTTTTTTTAAAGAAGAACAAGCTCTGAGCTAAGGGGCTGCAACAGGAGGAGAAACCAAAGGGAAACTATATACAACTGAAACTGTTTCTCTTTGTTGTTAGTCGTATACTTCTAATTCTTTTTTTTTTTTTTTTTGAGAGAGAGAGAGCCGAGACTACGGGCTAAAGTGGCAGCAGCAGCTGAAACACACGTTAACAATTGTAAGCATAGAAAAACGGGTTATACTATATTAGCTCTCCTTTTTTTTTTTAACAGAGGAATGAAGTGATGAATAGCAGGCTATAGAAAAATGTTTTAAGTCTTTCTTAAACCTCTCCTTAGGTATCAATCTGAGGAGATGAAGGAGCTCTCCGTCCACAACCCAAGGCGGATGAGAGGAAACTGGCGGTTGCCGGATGGGGCGCGGCAGATTAAAGGTGTGAATCGGGCTCACGCACGCACGGTCCGGCCAAACATAGCTCTGGCAAGCTCCAATTCACGGTGCCAGGATCAGCCTGACACCAGACATGGAGCACCCACGGGGACTACCTGAAGAAGAACCTTATTTTATGAGGAATAATGCCTTTTTTGAAAGTGCTCTTTCGAAAAAAGGCGCTATGTAACACAAACTGTGCTTTTTCAAAAGAGAGCATCCAGACTGCCTGGGTGCTCTCTTTCAAAAAAAGCGGCTTGCTTTTTCGAAAGAAGTGGTTGTAGTCTAGACACTCTTTTTCAAAAGAGGCTTTTTCGAAAAAGCCTCTTTCGAAAGAGGCTTGTAGTCTAGACCTAGCCTGACAATATATTCATAAAACACTAGATGACACTTGAATTGTTTATTATGGGTAAGTTAAAAACTGTTCCCATATGTTGTTCAAGAGCAGTGAAAGAAAAGTAGCTCCTTCTTCATCCTGCAACACATCTTTTCATTCAGTTATCCCTCAATTGTAATGTTTAAACATATTGCATGAAAGTAGGTTTCATTATATCACACTTTACTTTCATCCTGCACTTGCTAAAAAAAGTTAATGTAATTGAAGTATTGCAAAATTTACACTGTGCTACTCATTCCTGGCTTGTATATTATTATTTATATTGTACTACAATGTACTAGATTTTAGAAACATTAGGGAGACAATGCCCTTGCTCCACAGAACCTATCATCTAAAAATGCATAAAGATAAGGAAAGGGATGCTACAAAAAGTGAAGAGAGAGGACTGAAAGATTTGGAGTTTGACTTATTAGTTCCATGAATTTTAGCTGGCTTTCTTTCTTCTACTGTCAATTAAAATTTCTTTGAGCAGGTGAATATCACAGGAATAGACAAGAGATGCCTGTTAATCTGTAAAATGGTAGTAGATAAAATGTGAGGCAGTGGCACTCAAGAATATGCATCATTGTTCCTAGGTTTGTAGGACTGATAAAACATCTTGTTGCAAGTGGCTTCTAGTGTGCAGCTCTTTACATAGAGCTGTGAACAGAGAGAAGGGCTCATGCCTCTCCCGGAAGAAGTGAATTTTAAACAACTACTGGAAGTCATAAAGAATGGAGGCATGGTTGACTGGATAAGAAGGAGCATTCAAGGTGTCTGGGTGACTTTGAGAAATGACACAAAGAGGGTTATGAATTGTGAGCCTTGATAGGATTGATGGGGTGAATGACAGAGACTCAGAGAGAGAAATAGGGAGGAGCTAACTTGTGTGGCACTTTAAGGGCAAGGGCAATGAATAAGATGAATTTGGATGCAAAAGTGTAAAGATTCCAAAGAAAAGAGTTGAACAATACTTTTGTAATATGTATGGAAATAACATTGCATCACCATAGTGTAAGAATAGTCCCATCAGAGAGGATTATGCCATTACCATTAGGCATTATAAGATACATGCAATTATACATATTTCAAGGGAATATGACATGGTGTACTAATTGCCCTCCAAATGAGGTTTAACTACTTTAACAAGTGATCAAAGTAACTGATTTCTGAATCTATAATTTATTTCTCTCCTCCCCCCCGCCCCCATTAATGTTACATTTTCTCTAAACAGTTATGGAATGAGGCATAGCCAGAGCTGACCCTGAATAATTAAACAAACATTTTAATTTTGGATCCCATACCAAGACTCGGACTTTCAATGAGTATTTAAGCTATACAACAGAAAAAGCATGACCCAAACTTTCCAAATAAGCCTTCAACAGAAGGAAGGTAGCAAAATACAGGAGATTTTAAAATTTACTGAGAATATGAAGGGGGGAAAAAAATCACAAGATCTTTCTTGCTTTGATTTTATGGAAGATAAGAAGAAAGGAGAAACTGGGGGTGTGTCTAGACTACATGCCTCCTTCGACGGAGGCATGTAGATTAGCCAGATCGGAAGAGGGAAATGAAGCCGCGATTAAAATAATCGCGGCTTCATTTAAATTTAAATGGCTGCCCCGATCTGCCGATCAGCTGTTTGTCGGCAGATCGGGGGAGTCTGGACGCGATGCCCCGACAAAGAAGCCTTTCTTCATCGACACAGGTAAGCCTCGTGAAACCAGGTTTACCTGTGTCGATGAAGAAAGGCTTCTTTGTCGGGGCATCGCGTCCAGACTCCCCTGATCTGCCGACAAACAGCTGATCGGCAGATCGGGGCAGCCATTTAAATTTAAATGAAGCCGCGATTATTTTAATCGCGGCTTCATTTCCCTCTTCCGATCTCGCTAATCTACATGCCTCCGTCGAAGGAGGCATGTAGTCTAGACACACCCTGAGAGAGAAGAAAATCTAGACAATTTTAAAAAGGGAGATATCATGTAACACAGTAATAGGAACCACATTTTTGCTGTGACAGGATCAGGCCAGAGGGCAAGATTAGAAGGAGAGAGAAGCAGCTCTAGAAAATAGAAATGGCCCTGGCTAATTGGGAGATGGTTATTTCAGGGCAGCCAGGAGCAGCTGACCTGGATTTATCACGGGTGGAGTGGGAGCAGCTGATCTCATTTCTCAGCATTGCCTGGGAGCTGCCAGGGAGGCCCAAGCCCTTTCAACACCTACTTTTTAAAGTGCTTGTGCCTTCCTGGTGATTGCCAGGGAATGCATTCGCAGCCACCTGGCAGGTGAAAGCCCTTTGACTAGAAGCATTTGAAAGAGCTGAAGCCTCCCTGGCAGCTCCTGGGCAACATGTTAGCAGGGCCAGGAGCTGTGAGCCCTTTCAACTGCCTTCCTCACAGTTGCCCAGGTGTGAGCTCTTTAAATAAAAGCCGTTGAAAAGGCTCTCGGCTCCCAGCCGGGCTGCTAACATGTTGCCTGGGAACCGCAAGCCCTTTCAAATCCTTTTGCTACCTTTCAATTCAAAGGCACCGCCCCTTCCACCAAGGCCCCGCCCCTTCCGCCTAAGGCCCCGTGACCACTTCCGCAACTTATAAAGTGACCCCTTCCAAAATTATCGCCCCCCCCGCCCTAAAGTATCTATACAACATGGCACTTTTTTCTCCCTTTTAGTCTGCTCTTTAACATGGTGCTTTCTTCTCTATAATTTCCAATGAGATTGAGAGCTATAAGATGACAGCTGTACAGGGGGACTCCTGGCAAGGTGGGGAGTGGCTCTGCATCCCTAGAAAGGATGGCGCCTCAGGTGGAAGGGTCAGGATGGAGGTTCGTCTCCCCCAGGCAGCCTTCAGGGCTGCCGATAGTGTGTGGTGTGGGGATCTGTTGGTGATTTAAAGGGCCCAGGGTTCTGGCTGTGCCCCTGCCACAGTGGCAGCAGCAGCAGCTGTGAATCTCAGGCCCTTTTGAATTGCTGGACACTGGGGAAGTTCTACATGCGGCAGTGAAACAGGATTCCGATTTAAAGCCCCTAAATCGAATTAGCTGGTAAACCTCATTGCAGGAGGAATACCAGCTAATTCCAGTTTGGGCTTTAAATCGGAATCCCGTTTTACTGCTGCATGTAGACGCGGGCAGTTACTTCGGGCTAGTAAATTTCTAAAATGGAGACCGGCCGGGAACATGCAAATCAAGCGCAGGATATTTAAATCCCAGGCTTGATTTGCAATTTCGGTTGCCCTCATTAGCCTCCCTAGATCGATCTAGGGGGCTAGTGTAGACGTACCCTTACATACTTTTGAAAGACCTACTGACTTGGGACGTAAGCTCATAACTGAGTTAGGTGCTTTCTAAAATGGGACTCAGGAACTTTGATAATTTTTATTAACAGATTTCCCTTATAAAATACACCTTTTTCACTTAACACATTAAGGGGCACATATAAATAGTGCCAGCTGGTTTGAACTTTGGATATAAATATTTATTATGAAGTAATCTTCTTCTCTTGGACATCACTCACAAAACCACAGATGAATAAAAGCCAAACTGACAGGAGACAGATGAATGCTCGTGCAGCTGAAGGTTCCCTACTAGTAGTCAGCTTTGATATTAACAAAGTCCCTTCTTTTTGTCACGTTCACTGTAGTAAAAAGTTATTTTAACTGTTTGTCTCTGTTATAACATCATCAGCCATAATGTATCCCAGAACATTGGGGGAAATGTTTTTCTATCTCCCCCACCACTACCTGTCAGTTTGATTATTTGCCTGGGCTCAAGAAGAAAACAGCTTTAGTTATTGTGGATTTTATAAAATGTCAACACTATAACTCTAAGATCTAAGCCTGAAATTCATGCCACTCAAATAATTTTTTTCCATGACTGCTTTTCATGTGAGATATGTTTTTCACCAGGCAATTAAAAACCTCAGAAAATATTGAGTAAAAGAATATGATTTAAAATTATTATTTTATTACACTGAAAGAATAGCCATTAGACTGTACTCTGTATAAGTGTGAATGAGGAGGAAAGTAACACATCTGAGTGGGCTTGAGAACCAGCTGATCGTTGAAACCGTGTAAGTGCTCCTACACAGCTGTCCCAAACCATTTCCTCCTCCACAACTGCAGAGTGTTAGTGCCCTGCAAAACTCTCTGGAGACATCTACACAATGTGGAAAATCGATGCTGCCATGGTCAATCTTCTATGTAGACCCACTAGGCCAAACTCAAAAGGCTCTCCCATTGGTGTGGGTACTCCTGCTCCTCATGAGGAGCAAGGGAAGCCAACAGGAGTGTTTGCTCCCATTGACTTCCTGTTGTGTGGGCAAAGTGAAAACATGATGTAAGATACATTTATTCCAGCTACGCTACATAAGTTACATAGCTGGAGGTGCATATCTTACTTTGACTGACTTTCCTGCTATTGTAAAGTTTGTCACCCGGTGTTTTTATTTATCTGTCCTAACTATCACCCAATTTGTAAGTCCTGAAATTCAACCCGCACCGTGTCTGTCCAGCACTAGTCTTTCTCAGTTGTGATTTGGGCTAGTTCAAATCAGGATGGGACATAGTCTAGTAATCCGCTCTGGGCAGCAGGGAGAGGGGGGTCCAGGCCCATCCTCACTCATGGACCCCAGCCCAGGGTCTTAAGGACTCAGACCTGATGTGGTCTGGTCCGGCTGGCGGGCTTCCCGCTGAAACACACCAGCCCGCGGGCAATATGGAAATGCCGTGCCCTGGGCTGTTTCCTCCCCCCTTACCTGCTTCTCTCGCTTCTTTTCTCACATCCCGCCTTCTCTCATCTCCCTTTTAAATTACCCGCATTATGGCTCAGTGTATTTCTGTCCCCGGCAGACACCGTCCTCTTCTCTCCTCCCCTGGACCCTGCCCCCTTGCAGACGTCACTCTCCTGCCACTTTCTTCTGCTGTTTCCTCGGGCACTGCCCTGGACAGCATACGTTAACCTTGGCTCGCAGCCCCTGTGCATGGCCGGCACGGGGGGTTTTAAAGTGCAGGGCGATAGCGCCCCGGCACAACTGGTTCAGCGCATCCTGTACATGGCTGGTGCAGGGGGGTTTGAAGTGCGGGGCGGTAGCACCCCGTCACACTCATGTTGTGTGGAAAAGGCCTCTGAGCTTTCAGGGTTAGTTACACTCAGCCCACCTAACATCATCAGAGTCAGGAGACCTCTGCAAATTTTAACCCACCACACTCATCTTCCATAAACTCTGTCACGTTAACATGGAGAGGGAGACAATACAATCAGGCATTGTACCCTTTCTACAACCTCCCACCCCCAATTTCTGTCAGACACAAGTCCAACAAAGAACTTACATAATAATAAAATAAATGGTCTCCTACCCAATTCCTCATTAACCAAATCTGTTATTTCACTCATTCATAGAGCACCATGCTGAGTTTCTCAATGAAAGTATGACAGTTTCAGAAACTTACAGTATGGAAACTTAGAAATCTTCAAGAGTTCTGGAAATATCCCCCAGCCTTCAAAAATCCTGTGGACACTAGCATGGGGAGATGCCACCCAAGAAAGCATCAGTTACCAAATAAGAAGGCCGTTCAAAGTTTGGTGCATTAAAAAGACCAAAACAAAACTACAAGCTTGGTCTAAAGTACATAATTAATGCAGTTAATCAGATTAATCAGATAATAATTGCAGAGTCGGAATTATAAGGAATCATGATTATTCAACAAAAAAAAGTAATCCAAGCGAAGAACAGTGTGGGATTTCTGCAGTGCTTTTAATGTAGCATTGAGAACCATCTGACTGAGCTCAGCATATGTGTTCCCAAGACACAAAAAGACAGTTAACAATTTGGCTAAATAGACCAATAACTTAAAGATGAATCAACATACCTCGGGAGAAGAGGGAGAGATACATGATTTTCAACTGGTTAAATATATCCTATGCCAGACTTTTGCTATCTTGCTTATTTTATTTCAGCAAGTTTAGCAATCTTTCCCTCAGAACAGAACTCTAACCTAAATAGAAACAGAAAAAAAATCAGCTTCCTTGTACACAAGTTGTTATTTCTATTGCCTGGTTAATTTAAGGTATGTTCAATGCCCAAAAACCACAGTGTACTAACAACAATTTTATCTACAAAACATCTAGCAAATATCACTCCTGCTAATTGCAAATTTTTCATCAGTAATTTGTAATTTCACCTACATATGGTGGTCCACAAGGACATCTGAGCATATCAGCTATATAATCAGTGTCACATGCTATGTGCATACCAAGATACATTTTTCTATCATTTAATGGATGGTTAAGGTTGATACCTGCACTTAAATTATTATACTTTCTACTACTACTCAGGAATAATTCCAGCTATCCGCTTAGTTTTAAAAATGTTTTTTCTATCAATTATCAACAAGTTCTTATTTCTTTTAGAAGAAATCACTAGCAATTGTGTATCATTTTGGGAATCTATCTCTATTCTCTTGGAATTCTAGTCTGAAATTATGATCTCTACATATTTAGCAAACTACAAACTCCATGATGCTTGTGAAGATAGTCTGCTTTGTCTACAGTCTTTTAATCTCTATTTTGGGATGACTAGCACTAACTATGTAGGTGAAACGAGGAGTAACAGTAGTTCGGAATAGGAAGCCTAGTCCGAACAACCTAGTCCGTGCCGCGTGTAGCCGCGCGGCACGGAGTCCGCACTAGTGGACATTTAAAAATGGTGGCACCCGGCTATATGCAAATGAAGCCGGGAAATTCAAATCCTGGGCTTCATTTGCAACTCCGGTTGCCTACATTACCACCCTAGTTCGAACTAGGGTGGTAGTGTAGACATACCCTGAGTTACTTAAATCTTGATGCTCCTTTAGTCACATGGATGTGGCATTGGACAAAGTTGTCTAGGTTAAGTTCAAGGCATGTTACAGTATAAAAGCAACACCACCCCATAGACATTTGGGTCCTGGAAGTCTGCTTACAAAGCAGGGTCCAAATTCCTTTGTTCACTCTATCCCAAGAACTATTTATTATGGCCTGTGTAGTGGGGTTTACCCACCCCTTCACATGACTATGGCTAGTCTGACATGTGGTCGCCATACCTGATTGGTCACTGGACTCCCAGCCTACTTGCTAGTTCATAACTCCCTTGCCCTGAGCAGGGGTTTTCAGTCCACCAGTAGTTTGCTCCACAGGGTTAACAGTCTCCTAGTCATAATCAATAAATGTCCTTGACCCCAGGGTACTAGGGCCTAATGGCTAGAGTCAATAAGTGCCCCTGATTTCAGGGCAGTAAGGCCTAATGGCCAGAGTCAGTGAGTCAGGGGTTTGCCCCGGTAGAGGGACCCAGGCCCACCCTCTTCTACTGGGTCCAAACCCAGGGCCCTATGAGCATAGGGTTTGCCTACCCCTCCCTCTCAGTGAGGACACCTGCCGAAACGTGCCAAGAATATCTGGGTGGGGAGGGACGGCTCCTGCACCCTCCCTGGGTCACTTCCTACCGGTCCCGTCAGGGCATCATCCCATGTAGCCATTGAGTTTCCCTGTTCCCTGGTGGTGGTTTCTCCCTTGATCTCCGTAGAGGCTGAGCAGTCACTGCCTCTCAGCATTTCAGCTCCCTCTATCTGGACAACAGGCTGTAACAGCACTAGAGTTCCATCTAGGGAACCTTCCCCTTCACTGGCCAGCCCAGACTGAGCTGCTCCTGGCCTTTTATACTGCCCCAGCATTTGGAGCAGGCCCAGTCTGCTTGAAGGGGTGGGACTTCCTCCACCCAGAGGGTTTTCACCTCTCCCATTCTAGTGCCCAACCCATCACAGCCTCCAAAATGAAGAAGGCCTGAAGTGATAGAAAAAGCTTTTTGTATCATGATCAGTGACTGTCCACACCAACCCAAGTACTATAAATTTGCAGTGTGGACTTTTGGGCTCAAGCTAGAGTCCAGGCTTTGGGGACTGCAACATGAGCAAGTCAACTGATTCAGGCTCTGAGACTGCCATAGGTCATTTTTTTCTACTCTGCAGACATATCTTTTCCTCCTTATAGCTTCTTTCTTAAAGGGCTTGTTTTTGTGTGTCACAAAACAAAGGATCTTGCAGTTATGGTGTATATATTTTCTATATTGTTTTCTTCTCTCACCCCTTTTACAACTAATTTGTACAGACTGCTGAAGGGCAAAAGATATGTCCTGATAACTCAATTTTTTCTTCTTAAGAAAAATCAGTATTCTTCTTCTCTGGGCTGCTACCAGCAATGGGAGAACATTGTTTTTCTTCTTTATAAACTGAGCCTACAAGCTACTTTTAAGAACTTTTCCTTTTCTTCAAACTTTGTCATTGTTCTTAGCTATTTATCAGCAGGTAGTCCTGAGAGAGCTGTGACAAATTCTTTCCAGCTCAAAATCTGTTTCAGAATACTAAAATATTTTTTTAACTTATGAAAGAACTCAAATCTCTTTCTTCATTATGGACACCTCTTGAGTTCAGTCTCCCATCCCCCCCCCTTGATCTCTGCAATCTCAATTTGAAATTTGATTTGAACTTTAGACTGCCATTTCTCTGTGTTCAGTGCCCCCAATTTGGTACAGCAGAGCTGACATTCTTGCTTGGCAAACCTCTGTGACATCTTGCATATCATTTTCTCTTTGTATAGAGAAATATTTGCTCCATTTGGTGAATTATGCCTTTCTGCATTTTTCCCTAATGTTTATGTGGCTGATTCAGGTTTTCCCATGCTGACTTCTGCTGAGGTTAAGACAGTCTAGAAAACTAAATGAGGATCAGAATTAATGAATTTTCTATCTGGCTTTCACCAACTGCCCCCAACTATTCATGAGACAGCAGAAATGTAGGATTTCCAGTTAACAGAACATTTGGTTTTGTTCTGATACAGATCAAACCCCATTTTAAAAAGGTCCCACAAATTGAAATTCTGAAGGAATTAGGAGTGGGGATTGGGGAAGTGGGAGGAGAAGAGCATTTCAGAAACATTGACATATGATGTTTCCAAAACAAAATATGTTCATATGAAACTGACAACAATGTCAGTTTCAGTCAGGTGTCTGGGATGGTCTCAATTACAGAGGGAGAGGAGTGCCTCTGGTTGCTCAGTTCTATCCCCTGAAGAATTTTGAAAATTAACTTCTTCTCCCCTAGCTAGTGATTGCTTAGAAACATCACATAATAACGAGATTTTTTTTAAAGGAACATTCCCACTTCAACATATTTTTGTGAAGAAAATAATTATACTATCACTTGATCTTTACTCAGATGCATGCAATGTCCTTTATTGTACTTAAATGCTGCAGTGCATTAAATATTTTGTTCCATTACACCAGTGATTTTTATATTCATGTGTGTGTGTGTATAAATGTAGAAACTGTATATACTATATATATATATATTGATAGATAGATAGACCTATCATTCTGTGATAGATAGATAATTATCAGAGTTTTAAAATAAATCTAAAACAGAATTTTTTCTAATTTCTTTCTGATTTTTTGAGAGGTATGAGATTTGCAATAACTTAATATGTAAAGAATCTATAGATTCAGTGGTCCTAGCCCTGACCTAGCCTCCATTATTTCAGAGTAAGCTTTCATGGCAACATGTTTGGACTTAAAAACAGAACCTTCCCTTGAGCAACAGCATTTAATTAAGATTCACTCTTAAAGAGAATGTGTATTTCACTGAAATTAAAGTAAAATATTAAACTTCTCAGAATAGGTAGCACTGTATAAATATTCATGTTGTATACCAAAGTGAGGCACTATTATTTTTAGAAATGAGACATTTTGAACTAATAGAACTTAAAGGGTCATTTTAAACATAATAAAAAAGAGAAAGAAAACTGTACTCATTGCCAGTAGCATTCAGCTGGAGTTTAGCTAGTCTTATAATATCCTGTAGATATGATTTCAAAATTAATACAAAAAACCTCAAGGTCCAATCATACTTCTGTTACAATCTGTAGGAATTTTCCCCTTGTTTTGAATAGAAATAGGATCAGACTCAATCTCATCTCTTTGTGCAATTTGTTACTGAAGAGCGAGCACTGGGATAAATATTCCCATTCACTAGTTAACTCAAATTGAGGAATCTTGCAGCATCTAACTAAGTCAATGGTGAATTTTGTATAAATTAAGGACCTTGGAATCCATTTTAAAGCCCTGAAATAAAATTGGGCAGGGGAAGGATTGGTTTAAGGTAGATGTTTTGCCAAATATAATGGTTTATTGCAAACATTGGTAAACACTTAACAGATCAGATTTATTGGGATGTATTCTGCCTACTTTGGGACCATGTGATTATACAAAGTAGCTGTTAACTTCACTTGTATTGGTAAAATCTGGCTCAGCCTCACACTGATACTATCAGTTCTTTCATTAGAATCATAGAGTTGTACAGGTCATCAACTTCAGTCCCCTGCCCAAAGCAGGACCAATCCCAACTAAATCAACCCAGCCAGGGCTTTGTCAAGCCGAGCCTTTTCTCAAGTTTCTCACGTTAAAAATAAGAAGCAAACTAAGACAGTGGTAGACAAGGTAAAGAGATTTATTTTATGTTCTAAGGGTGAGGTTTATCCCGTTTATTCCAGCAGCAGAACACTAGCAATTCCACATTGAGTGTTCTAAACCCTTCAGCAGTTAGCACTCTATTTACTGTTATGTACTTAATTCATCATGGTCCATAGTGCATTACAAAACAAAGAAACAAAGATTTTTGTTCACCTGATGCAGCAACATGCACTGCAGTGGTGTGATTTCTAAAGTGCTCTCATGTGTCCTGCACTTGCTGGTCCATTTAGACCCTGCTAGTGTACACTAAAACTTCCTAGTGTGCTGTAATGCAGTGCAACATTTTATTGATTTGTTTACAGATTTGTGATGAGGGAATACAAAAATCAGGAAAAGTAGGAGAAAACATGTTCTCTGTTAATTTCCCCAATACATATACTGGAAAAAGGAAGGAAAAGGTGAAAGAGTGAGAATCATTTTTCCCCAAAAAGTCATTTCAAAATTGTCAAACAATAAAAACGTTCTGAACAGAAATATGATTTTCTACATTTTTCATTCCTGACCTCTTTTCTTCCAGTTCTGCACATAACACAACACAACAAATAGCATATTTGTTTTGTTTATTAGCTTTAACAGTCTCATAGTAAATTCTATATATTTAACAGGGTTTTGCCAATTCAGGTCAATCTTGCAACAATTTACATGCAGGCATAAACAAGGAGCAGTCCTGTGGCAAATTAAATTAATTTGGGCATAAGCTTTTGTGGGCTGGAGATGGATTGTATATGAATTGCAGTTTCCTTGGGAAGGCAGAAGTGTCTCAAAGATAGCTGGGAATGCTGGTAGTGTAGGGCATAGGGAGATAGTTTACATAAACAGACAATTCTGCTGTAAGACTGTCAATGCCTGAGATGATGGGTCATCCAAGATTTCCAGCTTTATGGATCTTGGATAGCAGATAGAATATCCCTGGTTGGGGCTTCAAGCATATGTTTGGGTAGATTTGTTCCTGTGCTTCTTCAGATAGTTCCTGTGTTGGATGGCTAGATTCTGTTGGTATTGCTAAGTGGGATCACTGGATAATGGCCTAAAGAATGTGGTGTTGAAGAGTTGCGTAGTAGCCTCCCACTCATAATCTGACCTATTCATGATGACTTCAGCACGTCTTTTGTTGGCCTCTTTGATTATAATGTCAGAGTTGTTTCTGAGGCTGTAGAAGGCACTGTGCTCTGCATGACTGAGGTTGTAGGGCAAGTGATGCAGCTTGTCCACAATTTCAGCCTGTGGACATCGGCTGAAACACTCTATGTAGAAGTCCAGTTGGTTGTTTTGAACATCAGGAGGAGACTTCTTCTCATGTTGGTAGGATGCCTTCTCTGCATTAGTGGCTGTTCAGTGGTGTGATGGACATGTTCCAAGTCAGAAATAGTTAAAGTAGGCTTCCTGGTCACAGAAGAACTCTATCATGTGTATGGGGATCGTGGAGTAGAAAAAGATTCCTCGCGATAGGACAGGCTCTTCTGCCAGGTTAAGTGTGTAGTTGGATAGACTAACAATATCGTTGGGTGAGTTTAGAGTACCATTGTTGTGTCCTTTCTGGCATGTAGGAGTTTAGATAGTCCTTTTTTTTTTCTATAGAGAAGCAAAATGTTGTAAATGGCTTGACTTATTTTTGTTGTGTTATTTGATTTTAACGGAATCAGGATTTCACTCTTTCAGCTGACAGCAATTTAAAGTGTTTGTTAGGTTCACATTACTCTTCTCTTTTAGACCATATTTTTACCTTTGCAGAGCTGCACACAATTTCTTGAGTATCTTAAAATTCCTAGCAAAATGCAGGACAATGTAGCACTTTAAAGACTAACAAGATGGTTTATTAGATGATGAGCTTTCGTGGGCCAGACCCACTTCCTCAGATCAAATAGTGGAAGAAAGTAGTCACAACCATATATACCAAAGGATACAATTAAAAAAAATGAACAAATATGAAAAGGACAAATCACATTGCAGAACAGAAGGGAGATGCGGGGGGGTGGGAAGGGGGAGGAAGGAAGGTAAGTGTCTGTGAATTGCTGATATTAAAGGTAGGGAGAGTGGGATGTTTGTGAGTTAATGGTATTACAGGTGATAATTGGGGAAACTGTCTTGGTAATGGGTGAGAAAGTTCAAAGTCTTGTTAAGTCCTTGTTGGCAAGTGTCGAATTTTAACATGAATGACAGTTCAGAGGATTCCCTTTCAAGTGCAGATGTAAAAGGTCTTTGTAGCAGAATGCAGGTGGCTAAGTCATTTAGAGATTGTCCTTTCTGGTTAAAGTGGCAAGAAACTGTTTTCTCTTTGTGATCTTGTCTGATATCTGTTTTGTGGGCATTAATCCTTTGGCGAAGCATCTGAGATGTTTGTCCAATGTACATAGCAGATGGACACTTTCGGCACATGATAGCATAGATTATATTTCTATGAACCAGAAATATAATCTATGCTATCATGTGCCGAAAGTGTCCGTCTGCTATGTACATTGGACAAACATCTCAAACACTTCGCCAAAGGATTAATGCCCACAAAACAGATATCAGACAAGATCACAAAGAGAAAACAGTTTCTTGCCACTTTAACCAGAAAGGACACTCTCTAAATGACTTAGCCACCTGCATTCTGCTACAAAGACCTTTTACATCTGCACTTGAAAGGGAATCCTCTGAACTGTCATTCATGTTAAAATTCGACACTTGCCAACAAGGACTTAACAAGACTTTGAACTTTCTCACCCATTACCAAGACAGTTTCCCCAATTATCACCTGTAATACCATTAACTCACAAACATCCCACTCTCCCTACCTTTATATCAGCAATTCACAGACACTTACCTTCCTTCCTCCCCCTTCCCACCCCCCCCGCATCTCCCTTCTGTTCTGCAATGTGATTTGTCCTTTTCATATTTGTTCATTTTTTTTAATTGTATCCTTTGGTATATATGGTTGTGACTACTTTCTTCCACTATTTGATCTGAGGAAGTGGGTCTGGCCCACGAAAGCTCATCATCTAATAAACCATCTTGTTAGTCTTTAAAGTGCTACATTGTCCTGCATTTTGCTTCAACTACCCCAGACTAACACGGCTACATTTCTATCACTATTAAAATTCCTAGGGCTTGAATAAAAGTCATTTGAAATCGATGGGAAAACAAGCAGGGCCCTATAACTTGCTCTCCATTCCCAAAGAAAACATCTAATACTTTGCTAGTGTTTCATCTCTAGGCATTAAATTTGATTTTTCATTACTATTTTTGTTATACCTGTGTAACCTGTTGCTTATGAAAGATCCTGGAAACCATTTATTTCAACTTGTTTCGCTTTCTTGTGTAATGAATACCTGCTCTAAAGGAACACTATATACTATAGTAAAGCAATAGTTAACACTTTTGGTTACTAACAACACCAATTAAATATATTTTAAAGTCTCTTCTGATGACTGAATTCAATCAAACAAATAACACAATGCAACATACTGCAGAGCAGTAAAATCCAGCAGTAAGATGTTGGCTATGTAAGCACAATAATTAATTAATAGCTATACATTATGGCATAATTAAGTATGCCACATAGAGCCACATATAGCAACCATACTATCATTTACCATTCTCTTATAAATTATTTACATTGCCTGAGGATATTTTCTCATTCTGCATCACCATAGCTTTTTCAAAACATCTGTTTCCTTCATTTGCCTAGTATTCCTTCCCCATATTTCAATTCACGTACAGCAAAGTATGATTTGTTCACCTGTAAGCTTCTCATAATAAGTTGATGTTCTGTATATTTTTCCCTAATGCCCTATTTCTGTTTCGCTCATGGAATAACCAGCCTTCAATGGCGGGGAAAAAAGGATTTGTATAAATGATAACATTTCCACAAAGATCATGTTTATAATTTTTGTTTCACTTTTTTTACCACTAAACACATTAAAGTGGCAAATAATTTTAGCGTCTACAATACTAAAGTGAAATTCTCAATTTTATCTCAGCCATTTCCAAAACCTTTGGGTCCATTAATATATTTGGTCACTTTGCTTTGAGTATTTTTCATGGACATTGAAAATGTTTGAACATCTAGAATGTTAGCTGTAGTATAAATGTAATCCTTCCATGAGGTAAAGCCAGCAGCAAACGAAGCCAGGTTCAATATCTAGAGGTTTTTTTCCAGCAATACAACACAGAACCAGATTGAGCCCCCCCAGTGTGTAATTTTCCCACCCGGGTGCCTCTGAGAGGCAATACTTCCCCACTTGCAAGCACAGAGTCTGAGTGTAAAACAGAAATTTTTAATGAAAGGAGGGAAGTAACCAGATATTAATTAGAGAAAATGCCACAAACAGGATTCATGGTCATAAAATTGTGAGCAGGACACACACCACAATATATGGGACAGAGATTTCCATCTAATCTTCTTGATTTCTACAACCAAGAGTTCCATTTCTATGCCACCCTGCTCCCTCACCATACTCTACGCACAGTGGATGTCCTTATTCAGTGAGGAACCAAAGTTCACAGGTGCATCTGTGTGACTTCAGCTCCAAGAGAAGATGTCACCTATTTGTTTCACCATCTGAGCATGTGTTTTGCTGGCCAACCCACCAGCCATCATTCCTCTTTGGTTGGCCATCCTACCAGCCTCTCATTCCACTTCACTCACTGTCCCCTCATTTTGCTTGCTGCCACTGTTCAGTGCTGTTGATCAGCCACTGTTCGACATGCTGATCACCTTCTGACACCTGTGTCTTTGCTGTGACTTCTGCAGGCCAATCTCCTGAGATTTCACCCAGGTCTTAGTAATTTTCTGGGCAGAGACATTCTCCAACCACAAGTGATTATCAGCTGTTTTAAGCACTTAAAATAACAAAAGGCTCCTAATGGAGCCAATTTAGCTCTATCTTTGAACTGTAGGAAGGAACAGGTCTTTTTCATGTGATCTCTATGATTGGCCAAGTGGTTATTCCCTACTTGTTAGCTTCTTGATTCAGTTCATTACGTCTGCATCTGGCCTTTATGCCTAAAGTCTGTTCTTCGTTTCATATCAATTAACCCATCATATTACCATCCTTTTATCCGAAGCCTCACTCATCGCAGCGAGAAACTTTACTACACACTCTTGACGTGCACCGAGCACTTTCCTTTTATATTGACAGAACTGGGGAATGGCGCAAGACAGAGAGATTAATAGCGTCAATTGCAGAACAGTTCAACGGTAATGCGCTCTCCAGCCAATGTATTGTGAGACTCATAGGGACATGTACCACCACCTATCACACTGTTCAGAATAAGCCCCTTCTCTCGCAACCAAAGGCTCACTCCACGAGGGCAGTAGCTACCTCCACAGCATATGCCCATGGAGTCCCACTGACCAATATTTGCTGATTGGCCACCTGGTCCTCCAGCACTACTTTCATGTGACATTACGCAATCATTCAGTGTTTAGCCACAGACTCTATTGTTGCCTCGGCAGTACTGCCAGTCACAGACAAACATTGATTCCGGAGCACATGCTGGCTACTGCTCTACAGTCATTTAGAATGGAGTACCCACGGGGACCACTTGAAGAAGAAGTTACTTACCTTCAGTAGTAACTCCACAGACAAGGGACTCTGCCCTTTTAAGAAGAAGTTACTCACCTTCGTGCAGTAACAATGGTTCTTCGAGATGTGTCCCCGAGGGCGCTCCATGTCCCACCCTCCTCCCCACTCCGGAGCTTGTTCATTTCTCGTTGCAGATACCAAGTGGTGAGAGGAACTGGCGGGAGCCAGACTGTGCGCAACGAGGGAAAAGCACGAATAGCGCAAGACGCTGACCTCTCATGCATGGTCCGGCCAACAATGGCTATTAAAAACTTATGACCAGCAGTGCCAGAACGAGCCCGACTCCTAGAGTGGAGCATCCATGGGGATACATCTTGAAGAATCATCGTTACTGCATGAAGGTAAGTAACTTCTTACAAGGGAAGAGTCCTTTGTTGTCTGTGGAGTCCCTCTGTTGTCCCAACTCCAAGCAAAACGGAGACTGGGGCAGGGGGGAGAGCTTTACCTTAGGGAGGGGATTTCCCAAATGATCTGTTCCCTAGAAAAAAGTTTATTTTCATATTTTCTTGGAATCATTTGGGTGGTGACAGCGAGCAACCAGTCTTGGTTTTGTTTTTGGATTTTGGGGGGAGGGGATCTCAGAGGGACTGAAATTGATAAGTTTGTCTTTGGGAATCACAGAGACAGGTTTTGCAGAGTTTATTTGGTTATCCAACCCCCCATCTCTGCACACATAGTGTCAGGTTGGGGGATTGAGCCGTGACATTGGGCCACAACTTTAGTTACCAATGTTGATAAATTAGAAGTTAAGATTTAAATGAGAAGTATCATTTTCTGGCAGTGCCATTGGCTTGATATAATTGACATAAAATCTTCTGGTAACAGTGATAGTCCTAAAGAACTCAATCCATTTAGATTAACAAAAAGAAAGGCAAGCAGCCAATTGATTCCAGTCACTTATACTTACATAGGTAACAAATATTTAAGAATGGGTCCTCTTAGGTCCAGCAGAGACAAAAATAACAAATCAAATGGCTAGAAGTTGAAGCTACACCAACTGAGACTGAAAATAATAGATACATTTTTCAAAGGTGAGAATAAGTAACCACTGAAACAATTTATCAACTGTTATGGTGGATTCTCAATCACTGACAACTTTTAAATCAAAAGATTGGTGTTTTTCTAAAAGACCTGCTCTAGGAATCATTTTGGGAAAGCTTTTTGGCCTTTGTTATATTAAAAAGTCAAACTAAATTATCATAGTGCTCCCTTCTGGCTTTGGAGTCTATGAATGTATGACAGGTGCCTGTGGAAAAAGTGTCAGGAAAGTTTGGTAACTGGGAAACAATGTAGCCAGTAGATAAACTAGCTTTTTGCAAGCACTGTAGGGTATTAAATATCACCATCATGAGAGAGATGAATTCATTTACCAGCTTTTCAGTGCTTCCTATGTGATCTTGGGCCTCCAGCACATGCCTCTAGCTCCACATCTTGGAGCAGAAGCTGGTGAAAGATTGGTCCAGGCTGCCAAAAGAAACTCAAAGCAAAGTGCTCCATTCTTCTCATTGGTGAGGACCAGCGAGGTGTCCAGAGATTTTGTTTATTAGGTGAGGGATCCACATGCCTATAAGGTCACAATGTCTACATTTGCTATTGTTAAGCAGTCTGATAATAGCCTTTAAATGTATGGGTCTATTTTATCATGCCTAACACCAAGAGAGCTGCTAAAACATAATGAAGTAAGTTGACTATCATTAAATATTACAACATCACTGTAATTTCATAAGGAATCAAGACACCTTTTAATTAAAGCCGTGGATAGAATCTTGGGAGAGCTGGATTTCACTATTGGTTCTGCCACGGGTTTTCTGAGTAACCTAGAAGCAAATCATATAATCTTTTTGTACCTTACTTCCTTCTAAAAATGAGGATGTAGTTCTTCTTTATCTAACACAGACATTACGAGGATAAATTAATTGTTTGTGAGGCACTCAGCTAATAAGGCTATTTGGTACAGAAGTAGATAGCACTGATGAAAACGTATAGGAAAATTTTTCCATTCCTGACACTGAGGAACTGACTTTTCTTATTGCTTAGTTGTTCCAATAAGCTTTTAGCATAGAGCCCTTCGTAATGTTACCATTTTTTCAGCACAGTTCAGTAAACAGGACATTGAAGTTTGTGGGTGAGAACAAAGTCACATTGCTCTGTAACCAGGTGTGCAGTGGTGTCTTCAGCACCTAGTCACAGAGCTCTGTGACTTTGTCCTCATGCACAACTATTTCCAATTTGGAGACAATTTATATCTTCAAGTCAGTGGCACAACTATGGGCACCCATATGGACCACAATATGCCAACATCTTTATGGCCAACCTTGAATGTTTCCTCAGCTCTTGCCCCCTAGCACCCTTACTCTACTTACACCACATTAACAACATTTTCATCATATGGATGCATGGGAAGGAGACCCTCGAAGAATTTCATAGGGATTTCAACAACTTCCACCGCACCATCAACCTTAGTTTGGACCAGTCCACACAACAGATCCACTTCCTTGACACTACAGTATAATTACACAATGGACACATTTCTACCACCTTATATTGAAAACCTACCAACCATTACATTTACCTACATGCCTCTAGCTTCTATCCAAGACACATTTCCTAATCAATTGTTTACAGCCAGACCCTAAGATACAACCGGATTTGCTCCAATCCCATAGTCAGACATAAACACCTACAGGATCTATATCGAGCATTCTTAAAACTGAAATACCCACCCGGAAAAGTGAAAAAACAGATTGACAGAGCCAGATGAGTACCCAGGCATCAGTTACTTTAAAATAGGCCCTACAAAGAAAACAACAGGACACCACTTGACATCACTTATAGACCCCGACTTAAATCCCTCCAACACATCATCAACAATCTCAGTCTATCCTGGAAAATGACCCCTCACTCTCACAAGCCTTGAGGGACAGACCAATCTTCCCCTACAGACAACCCCCTAACTGCAACAAATTATTCCCAATAACCACGTGGCACGCCTCCATCATACTCATCCAGGAACCCACCCCTGCAATCATCCGTGATGCCAACTCTGTCCACACGTCTATACAAGTGAGATCATAACAGGGCCTAAACACGTAAACCACCACATCAGAGGTTCATACAAACTGCACATCTACTAATGTGATCTATGCCATCAACTGCCAGCAATGCCCCCACTGCCATGTATATTAGTCAAACTGGACAGTCTCTATGAGAAATAAACAATGGATACAAATTAGATATCCAAAAAGTCACACAGAAACCTGTTGGGGAACATTTTAACTTGCCTGGGCATTTATTAATGGATCTCAAAGTCACCGTACTGTTTCAGGCCAATTTCAAAAGCCAACTTGACAAGGAATCTACAGAACTTAATTTGATTCCTACAACAGAAATCTGGATGGCCCTGCCATATTCCACATCCTAATGACATAAAAAAACAAACAAAGGGTACTTAAAGTGGGTACTATGTATTCTTATCCGTTTCATTTAGCATGGACACTCTAATTGACAATTTCTTTACCTTTTTTTTCTTTTTTTCCCCTCCTCTCCCTCTCTCCCTCCCTCCCCACCTGTGTTATTTATTTGAAAAATGGACCCCTTAAACTCCATTCATCTGAAGTGGATTGTGCCCATGAAAGCTCATGATACTCTCTACCCTGCTAGTCTCTAAGGTGCTGCAAGACTATTTGTGGTTTATTTAAGTTTTTCTAGTTACAGACGAACATGGCAACCCCTCTGAAACTTTGGAGCAGAAAAGAGAGATCAGTCTAAAATGTATGCATGTGTGTGCAGAAATTTATTTTACTTGATCAAATAGACTGTAAAGCTTCAATTCCTTCATTTATGGGTCAATGTGTCTGCTGGTGAAAAGGGGCACCTTTGACTTCAAAAGGAGTTTTGTATATTTACTACAGCAGAGAATTTGGCCTCATATTCCATATAGGAGAATCATGTACCAGATTCAAAGACTAATGTAGAAGAATTCTTAATACATTTAGCATTCATTTTAATACTAACGGTCACAGGCCTAAAATATTTGCATTAGACCCCACAATTTTAGTGCTTTTCTAATCAAGTCTAATTCAGGTTTAAAAGATTTATTACTTTTTGTCACTTTGGAAATCATTAAATCACATCCCTGTGGTATTACCTCTAGATTGGAAACTTTCTCTGCTGTCTCCATTAGTCCTAGACCCAACTGTTCACATTTTTTTCCTCATTGGCAGTAATTTTTTCATGTAGAGAGTCCAGCTGCTAGGCCATATTACCATTGTCCCAATCTATCATATCTGATGTCTTCTGGAAAGCTAAATCACTTTCAAAACCTACAAATGAGGAGGCCTGGGAAGCTAACACTTCATCTCTAGGAGATCTTGTTTTTAATTGAAAAGGCTACTATTGCATTTTTTTTCTGCTTGTTTCAGCACTCCCAAAGAATGGTGGTTAACAGGTATAGGAATATTATGAAGAAAAACCTAAAATTGTAGTTTTGTACAATTACCAAATTTACTTTGTGTATGAAAATAGATAGTCTTATGGCTGTGATCCATTGCAAAATGTTCCAATTTCCATCAATGAATGCAAATCTTTCCTGGTTCAGGGTGTCCTTGCCAACCTCAGCTCAAGTTTGATGAGGTTCCTGAGCCAAGTTGAAACTGCAGTAAGGAATATTTATATTTTTATTGGAAGTCCAAAACCAGCTCCTGCTTGTGTTTGTTTGTTTTTGCATGGCTGCAACCCAAACTTAGGGGTTTAGAAGAGTTATGTTAAGAACTTATTTGTGTAATTAAATTTTAAAGTCAGAGAATGAAAACCAGTTGGAACAAAAAGAACCAATGAAAATGCTGAAAATTACTTGAAAATTCCTCATTTCTTATCTTAGAATAGTTTGCTTGTTGCTAATGATGCAATGGAATAACAGAATCACAATCGATGGCGGCATTACAAGTGTGGGTTAAGTGATCCCTAAAAATACAGGCTAATAAAAGCTTTGAGACCCTTCAGGTAGAAAGGTGCCCTATACATACAAAGCATTATTACTATAAATAATTTTGTCATGTGCTCTTTTATTATGATTATATATTTATTGTGTGTATGTATATATGAAATAATATTAAAATTTACTGCACTGATAGGTGACACGATGCTCACTTCATATTCTACATTCATGCTCTCCAGACCCAAGACATCTTGTCAGGTGTTGTGTATTAACTGGTGTGACAGAATATAGGGATATTTTGACACATGTCAAATCAGGGTAATAGCTACATTTCACCAGGCAGCAAAAGGAGATGTTTATAACATTCCATTATGTACAGCAAACTTGTCACCAGTTGGGATAGAATCTGAATTTATATGGCAGAAAAGATTTATATGGCAGAAAAGATTTCATTTTTAAAATAAAGATGTGTTTCAAAAAGAACTGCTACTTCTAACTTAGCCTAGAACTGCCAGTTTCTAAGCAGATAGCATTTTTAGATTAAAGAATTTTGACTTCCGTCAATGGTAATTCCATACTGTAGTGATAGGGAATTGCAGATGAGAGGTTTTAGCTGAATTTTTGGGTAAGGAACAAAACTGTCAGCACCAGGTTGCTAACTGTTTTGCAGTAGCTAAAAAAGTTTCAGGGTCCAAGTTTATTTTGATAGAAATATCTTTGTATGCAAATTAGGGCATCTATCTTTGCAAGCACAATTAAGTAACACCAGTACATATGTAACCATACAGCTCCTGGGTGTGGTATTCTGTTCCATCTAGTGGCCCCAAACCATTTACAGAGAGATTAGAGAGTCTGTGCTACAGCCTTAGCTTAGAGCCCTGTGGTTTTTTGCTCACGTCGTAGGGATCTGTTGGTGTTACACATGTGCAATTAGATTTTTCAGATGTGCTTCCAAGCAATGGGTCAAATTGTCCCATGGAGTTCAGGGAATATTACCAGGATGCTGTTGCCTACAATGTGCATTGCAATTGAACCACTTCTTAGGCCAGTGGGGCATGATATTGAAACCTTCCTGCCCTTTTAGGAATGATTGTGCCCACAGGGACAGAGAGATAAAAAGTGATCTTTGCCCTGACAATGTGACAAACCTTTATCTGCCAGAGGCTGGCTCCTCACCTAGTCCCTTCTTTCACTTGTGCACCTGCATAAGTACCAGTCACAATATTTCCCGACAGCGTATAATAGATAACTTAAAGTCAGCACAAATAAAACACTGCAAATTAGGCAGCATCTATATGTGTACACTTCTGGGTGCTTTATCCTGGACATTGCAATTTCATTCACAAATGCTCTCTCAACTTCCCACTACCCAATGTCAAAAAGCTATGATCATTTCCATGCACTATCTATGGAGTAGCTGTTTGGCTAAACTGTTTCTTCAAACCCCTGGAAAAAAAAGTCTTATTGTCCCGCAGTATCACATTTCTATGCGACAATAATTACATAAATGATAGAATAAAGTTGAATTAAAGTATGCATTTTGTGAAGAGCACACCATGGGGGAAATATCCAATGATGGACAAATTCTCCAAATCAAAATTGTTGGGCTTCTTGTTCAAGATAATGTATTTTGAATAAAAATCTCAGGAAGTAAGCCTAAGTACCATTTTTATATGTAGTAGAAACACTGCAGTACTGACACTTTGTTCACTTTGCTAAAATTAACATTGTATCTTTCCATGCAGGTAATTATTATGTTAGCATAATTTTAGCAAATGTAATCTTCTGCCAACCTACAGTTCCCTACAGCACTTTCTAAACCTACTTATAGCAAGAATGAGGAATAATTTGCATTTATGATCACTGCCAATAATTCCATTCTTTAGTAAAACTGTCCAAATTATTTATTTAGTGCCAGATTGTGCAGCCCTTACCTAGGCTGATTACCACTTATTTATGTGAGTCACCCCAGTAACTGCTACACAGTGTAGATAGGAATATGCCCTTAAATAAATAATTGCAGTGCTCTGCATAGATTTACTGGAGGAGATATCAGGTGTAAATTTTAGAGCTATTCACAGGAAGAATGTGGCTCGGTCTGAGTGTAATGACAAGCAGAACCCACTTTCTAAATGCAATCCCAAGACAGACAAGTGAGACCACTTACAAGTGTCTAACAGGTGATTAACAGGTATGGTTCTAAATCTCAGCTCTTTAAATTGGACAAAAAAGTACAAAAATGATCACAGCTTCCTTAATTAAGAGACTGCTTCCATTAAACCTCGCCATTCAAGGACAATTGTCTCTCTCTTTCCTTCATTCATTCTGTGTTCTGTTTAACTTGTCACAGAATGTGTGAATCCACTACATAGCCCCATACAGTGGCAGTGCTTACGCGATGAAAGGAGGATGGGGTAGAAAGCTGGTGACTTCAGAAGATTTTCCTTATATTCTCTCATGAGCCCCTTTCCAGCCTAGTGAGCTGTGATGGGCTCTGGGATCTGAGTTTCAGCAATTTGGAATTGGTAGTTGCTCAGTGACTCTCTGGATTAATCCAGTATGAGTTCAGATCAAGTACATGTTATAGATACTAAAGTTCAGTAAAAGAAACAGTGTAAATGATATTAGATGATACAAACTCAAATTTGACATACAGTATCTTTTAAAAAATGTTGGTGTGTTTTATAAAGAAGTTACAGATTTTTTTTTAAAAGTAATTGTTCATGGAAATTGAGATCCCAACCCAGTGGAAGTGCAGCCCTGGCTAGAGGTTAGTGTGAGTCAAGCAGATGTCAAGCATGCTAAATGCCATGTAAAATGATCCAGTTTGCTCAGCAACTGTGTGGAGATACAACACAGGGCTGTTCTTTTAAAGAGGCAAGGGTTTCCTTTATTGGTGTGTTTTGTGCACCATGCACACTATTGTGAAATGTGTACATCAAGGAATGTTCATCCTTAAGGCTTTACCTTCCACACAGAGATTTGTCCTGGGGCATGTTCAGCAGATTCATGCATTTCCACTATGATTAGCAAGGGCTAGAATCTGCCACCTTTAATCATGTTGAGTAGTATCTTATTCTGCAGGTAGCTTGCGTTATTTCAATCTGAAGTAAGATACTCTCAGCATGAATAACAAACACTGGCTTTAAAGCAGGTGTAAAGAAAAATAATCTGTACTCTGAAAGATAGTAATACATGGTCAGAATGGCAATTATGTACACATTTTGAAAGTACCTATAGGGGATTGTTCAGCACTGAGTTACTTCAGTCCTGTGTCACAGTGGAGATGCTACAGCATAAAACCGAAGGTCTGAAAATCAGATCCACAGGGTCTGCTTTACAAACATATCTCTGATGATGAGGCTACAGTCTGTGCTTTTCAGACTGGTACTGCTGGGATTTGCAGTCAGATTTTGTATTTCTGTGGCTAGAGATTAATTATTTATTTTCTTAAAGCCTGGTACTTACATGTGATCTCATGCACTAAATTAGAAGCACATATTCTATTTGAGTCTATGAACATTAATACAAGTTTCATCTCTTTTTGCAGAAGTTAGAGACAAACTCTGGCTTGGTGAGGCATGACTAGAAACACCCTGCTGAGCATACTCTAGGCAGTTGCTGAGTCTCCAGGGAGGACCTTATCAACAACCTTCAAATATCTGATTCCACTGTTCAACCCCCCGCAGGCTCCAGCCTTAACGCAGTGTGAAATAAAGGCAAGCTTCTCTGGTTTTGTCTCTTCAGATTTAAATTTACAAAGACCCCAGTGTGGAAAATAATTTGAAATGTTGTTCACTTTGACATCCAGGCCAGTTCCTGCTGCTGGTAAAATCAGTGGGAGGTTTGCCATCAACTCTAGTGACAGCAGGCTCATAGACCCTAAAGCTGGTTACTAGGATGAATGAAACATGACCTCGTCATTTCTTCTGCAGCTGGTGTGCTGATCTTATTGGAATGAATGGAAAAGCAAACTTACTTCCAAAGATCAGTGCATTCAGACCCAGTAACTTTCGTGTGTTTTCTAAGGAAAACTGAAGGACTTCTTTTGGTACCTTCCTCATAAAGATACCTTTGCAACAAATTTAAAGTTCTTGTGATAGGCTTCAATCTATCTAAATTGCTTATATGATCTCCATTACCATGGACTCTTGAATGTTTCATAATCTTTTAATGTATTTAATTACAGAATATATTTAATCTTCAAAGTTCTATTTAACTCTATCCTTCCCTCCTTATCTTCTCTCTGGAGAGCTACATTCCTCCCCAAACACACACTCTCATCCTTCTGTTCTACCCACTGGGTATGTCTACAATGCACAGTTATTTTGGAATAATCTATTCCAGAATAGTTATTCCAAAAGAGCTTATTTTGAAATAGCACATCTACACTGCAGGGAAGCCCCAAAATTAGTCCGAGGCAGGCTTCCCTAATGTAGACGTGCTATCTTGATTTAGAGCCCCAGGAGGAATAACTTAGAATGGCCCTGGTTAGGGGCTATTTTGAAATAGCAGAAGTGGATTGTCTACACACACCTTATTTCAAAATAGGTATTTCAGAATAGATGTTATTCTTTGTAGAATGAGGTTTACAAAAGTTGGAATAAGCTGTCTGTAATTTCAAATGTATTTCAAAATAATGGAATTACTGTGTAGATGCTTGCATAATTATTTTGGAATAGCAGCTGTTATTTCAAAATAACTTTGCTATGTAGACATACCCATTCTGTAATATTTGGAAAGCAACCAGCACATTGGAGATATTACTATAAATGTTTAGTAAGCAATAATGATACTTGGAACCTATGGATGGTGGGGAAATTTAACCTGTATTCCAGGTATGTCTAATTCCTCAAGAAGGGTGTGATTCTTAGCTCAAGCACATATACCTGTGCTGGCTCTGACTGAGTTAGCATGGTAAATATATAGTGTAGTCATAGCAATGGAAGGGACTAGTTGCCCAAGTACCTATCTGTTTTGAATGTAATATGCCTAGTAACTTGGTTCAGCTAACCCCTTCTGCCACTGTGACTGCACTCCATTTTTCAACACACTATCTCAAATTAGAATCAGCACCCTCAATCTCTGTGCTGCTTCCTATGATGCCCAGGGTTGTGAGGCCCCTTGTGCTCGCCTGCCTTTAGTGTGAGGAACCATTGTCTATGCCTACTAGGCCTCAGCTCCCTTACTCCATCAGCCACAGGCAACACAAACACTCTTGTCAGTCCATGTGGGCTCCACTATCCCTCTGCAGGTAAGCACTAGGGTCACTCTAACCCCTGAGTTCCCCCTGGACTCCTCAATCCCTAGTCTACTGGGTACACACTGATTTCCCAAATCTGCTGCTCCCAAAGCAACAATTCATCCCAATTTACTATGTATGCCTTATATCACAGCTCCACTTAACACACAGCACTTAGGGTATGTCTACACTAGTCCCCTAGTTCGAACTAGGGAGACTAATGTAGGCATTCGAAGTTGCAAATGAAGCCTGGGATTTAAATATCCCGGGCTTCATTTGCATCTTCCCGGGCACCGCCACTTTTAAGTCTCCCTTAGTCCGAACTCTGTGCCTGCAGCTACACACGGCATGGAGTAGGTAGTTCGAATTAGGATCTCTAATTCGAACTACCGTTAATCCTCGTGGAACGAGCTGTACCAGTAGTTCGAATTAGAGATCCTAATTCGAACTACCTACTCCGTGCCGCATGTAGCTGCAGGCACGGAGTTCCAACTAAGGGGGATTTAAATGGCAGCGCCCGGGAAGATGCAAATGAAGCCTGGGATATTTAAATCCCGGGCTTCATTTGCAACTTCGAATGCCTACATTAGCCTCCCTAGTTTGAACTAGGGGGCTAGTATAGACATACCCTTAGATATGATTATTGTCAGATAATCTTCTTGTTTTCATTAAGAACAGAGATTTAAGTAGAAGCAGGTAGAGCTAATGGAAACAGATGTTTACATATTAAACAGGGTCATAACACGTTTTCTAGAAATTAAATTTCTCTAACAAGATATTCATTCCCTATCTCACAAATGTCAGTTCACCCAGAGTACCTCTCCCAGTGTCAAAGAGCCAGACTGGCTATGATCCTCCATTTACAAGGCAAGTCAACCGACAACTTCTCCCCTCGCTGAAGGGTGTACCTTTGCATCCCCAGTTTTAGTTCCAGTAGTCTATTTTCTTCTCTTTGTAAACAGTGGTACCTTCTGCTGGTTTACTTCTTCCTGTAAGTTACAAAGATTTATTAGCATTTGGCTCAGACTGTAAATGGATGTCCTTTGTGAATTACATAATACTAAGGTTATGTTTAGCCAGACCAACAGATCTTCTGTGTGAAAGAAACTTGTTTATCAATTTCTGGCAACTAATCACAACTAACAGACTTCAAAGTGTATGTGTGTGTGCATGTATGTGCAAAACTCCTCACATATTATCTGCACACACATCGCACAATGATGAAAAGTGTGACATGGACTTTCAGTAGAGACCTTATTTGGCACACTTACTATTTTGATACTAGACCCAGGGGAGCCCATAACTTTTATGCATCCATGTATCCTCTGTCAGTTTGCACCAAGTGGTCCCTGGGTTATAGTCTTTTCAAGCTGAGAATTACACCTTCAACTCAAATGTACACATACTTTCAGAGCTATGGTTGTGGTGGTTTATGGTTGAGGTTGAGTCTATCTCACCTAAAACAAAAAGTTTCATTTCTAGACACAAAAGGGAGGGAGGATTATAGGAAAAGTTTTGGCAGCACTGTAAGAATTAGAAACTCATGTCCTTTGTCTTCAGCTCTGGTTTCTGGGCTCTAATTTCCTCCTTTCTCAGAAAATTCAGTAATGTCTGCATAGAAAGCAACTAAATCAATTAATGCTAAGGTCAAAGTAATGTCACCCATACTGCAATGTCTCTGGGGAGCAGCTGTGCCTAGTTTTATCAATCCATCCTTGTCAACCATTGATAAAATTAATATAATTCAGCCATGACCAGAATTAACCTGCAGCCTTTGATATCTTGCCTGGTAATTGGAATGGATGAATGACAAAGTGGGTTAATTGATCAAAATGACACACACAAAATAAGGCATATGACACACAAAAAATAACCCCCTTTTGATTTTGCCTCTCTGGTCTCTCCCTAACACCAATATACATTTTGGAGTCTATTATTCAATATTAGAATTGGCACAAAAGAATTTGGAAATGAATTGCTTGTATTATTTGGAATAATTCCTTCACAATACATATATACCAAGGACCACAGATGAAACTGAGCTTGTGTACATGGTTCCTAATAACTTCAAGTTCTACTTTTCTCCTGTAATTGCCTTCTTCCTTCCATCATGATTATATCTCCTCCCCTCACCCAGATGTCAGCTCATAGTATAGAGGAAAAATGTATAGAAAATAGTTTAATTACTATTACGAAGTGTGCTGAGGAATTGATGAACCTGCCAACTCAGAAGAAAAATGTCATTGAAATGAGCATTACCTCTAATAACTGATATTAAAACATGTATCCCCTCCTCACCTAAAAAGGTACCTGTAGAGACATACAAGTGTAGGAATGGAAGGCTGCCCCCAGACAGCACCCTTCTGTCTGAATAAGATACTCAATTTGCATTACGCAAATTGTGTAGTTTATTCTGAGTCTAAGTCAAAACAGCTTATTTTGAAATTTGGCACTGTCTACGCAGAACCAAATTTCAAAATAAGGCACTATTCTGACAAATCCCTTAACCCTCGTGGAATGAGGATTACAGGAACACCACACTAGCGTGCCCGCTTTTAAAGATGTGGCATTGCTATTCTGGGATACTTCTGGTATCCTGAAAAAGAAATGCAGTCTAGACATCCCTGAAGGGCATGTCTACACTAGGAAATTATTTTGAAATAATTTATTTCACAGTAATAACTCCTGAAATAACTATTTCAAATTAGCATGTCCACACCACAGGGAAACCTCAAAATTAATGCATCGCAGGCTCCCTTAATGTGGATGTACTAGCTCGACTTAGAGCTCCAGAAAGCACTGGGAAGTAATTACTTTAATAACTCTGGGGAGTAGTTATTTCAAAATAGCAGCAGTGGAGCTATTTTGAAATAAGTATTACTCCACATAGAAAGCAGGATTTATTATTTTGAAATAACCAGCCCCTTATTTCAAATTAATAGGCTTGGTAGTATGGATGCTCTGCTTGTTATTTCAAAATAAGGGGAGTTATTTCAAAATAATTTCCTGGTGTAGACCAGAGCGAAGGGACCTCAGGAGGTCATCTAGTCCAGTCTTCTGCACTCAATGCAGGACTAAGTAATAACTGACCATTCCTGACAGGTGTAATTTGCTCATAAAACCCTCCAGTGACAGAGATCCACATGCTCCCTAGGCAATTTATTCCAGTGGTCATCTACCCTGACTGTTAGGAATTTTTCCCCAGTATTCAACCTAAACTACCCTTGCTTCAATTTAAGTCCATTGCTTCTTGTCCTATCGTTAGAGATGAAAGAGGAAAAAAATTTCTCCCTCTCCCTTGTAATAGCCTTTTAAATACTTGAAAACTATTATCATGTCCTCTTTCAGTGTTTTCTTCTCTAGACTAAACAAAACCAGTTTTCAATTTTTCTTCCTAGATCATATTTTCTAACACCTTTATCATTTTTGGCGCACTCTTGTGGATTTTCTCCAGTTTGTCCACATCTTTCCTGAACACAATACTCCAGTGGAGGCCTAATCAATGCAGACTAGAGCAAGAATTACTTTTTGGCTACGTCTACATTGGCCCCTTTTCCGAAAGGGTCATGCTAATTTTACAGGTCGTAATAGGGAAATCCGCGGGGGATTTAAATATCCCCCGCGGCATTTAAATAAAAATGTCCGCCGCTTTTTTCTGGCTTTTAGAAAAGCCGGAAAAGAGCGTCTACACTGGCCCCGATCCTCCGGAAAAGGGCTTTGAAGTAGGAATAAGAGCATGCCCCTTTCGGAAAAGGGGCCAGTGTAGACGTACCCTTTGTGTCTTGTTTACAACACTCCTACTAGTACATCACAGAATGATAGTCACTTTTTTGCAACAGTGTTCCCCTGTTGACTCATATTGAGTTTGTGGTCTATTATGAGCACCAGGTCCCTTTCCACAGTACTCCTTCCTAGGCAGTCATTTGCTTTTTTGAATGTAGGCAACTGATTGCTCCTTCCTAAATGAGGGTATGTCTACACTACCCCGCTAGTTCGAACTAGCAGGGTAATGTATGCATACCGCACTTGCTAATGAAGCCCGGGATTTGAATTTCCTGGGCTTCATTAGCATAAGCGGGGAGCCGCCATTTTTAAATCCCCGCTGCTTCGAACCCCGTGCAGCGCGGCTACACGGGGCTCGAACTAGGTAGTTCGGACTAGGTTCCTACTCCGAACTACCGTTACTCCTCATGAAACGAGGTGTACCGGTAGTTCGGAATAGGCACCCTAGTCCGAACTACCTAGTTCGAGCCCCGTGTAGCCGCGCTGCACGGGGTTCGAAGCAGCGGGGATTTAAAAATGGCGGCTCCCCGCTTATGCTAATGAAGCCCGGGAAATTCAAATCCCGGGCTTCATTAGCAAGTGCGGTATGCATACATTACCCTCCTAGTTCGAACTAGGAGGGTAGTGTAGACATACCCTGAAGCACTCTACATTTGTCCTTATTGAATGTCATCCTGTTTATTTCAGGCCATTTCTCTACTTTGTCCATATAATTTTGAATTTTAATCCCATATTCCAAAGCACTTGCAATGCCTCTGAGCTTGGTATCATCCACAAACTTTATAGGTGTACTCTCTATGTCATTATCTAAATCATTCATGAAAATATTGAAGAGAACAAGAACCCACGACAAGCCCCTCTGGAATCCCACTTGATAAGTCCTTCTAGCTTGATTGAATCACTGATAACTACTCTCTGGGGATGGTTTTCCAACCAGGCACACACCCACCTTATAGGAGCTCAATTTAGGCTATGTTTCCCTTATGTATGAGGGGGTCATACCCCCACTGCCTCATGTGCTAAAATAAAAGGACCAATGAAATGATGCACATGCAAAGTATTATTTTGCATAGAACTCAGTCAACTTTAAAACAGATGTGACTGAAAGGCTTACCAAATTGATCACACCTTTGGATTGCTACCCCTTCCTGCTTCTCCATGTGGGAACTAACGATACGGCCAAGAATGACCTTGAGTGGGTTACTGCGGATTATGTCGCGCTGGGAAGAAGGATCCAAGAATTTGGAGCGCAAGTGGTGCTCTCGTCCATCCTCCCTGTTGAAGGGAAAGGACTGGGCAGGGATTGTTGAATTGAGGAAGTAAATGCGTGGTTGTGCAGGTGGTGTCACAGAGAGGGTTTTGGCTTCTTCGACCATGGAACTCTGTTCTGGGCACAGGGATTGTTAGGAAGAGATGGGATCCACCTAACCAAGAGAGGAAGGAGCATCTTCGTAGGCAGGCTTGCAAACCTAGTGAGGAGAGCTTTAAACTAGGTTTGTCGGGGGACAGTGACCAAAACCCTGAGGGGAGTGGGAAAGTCGGATATCGGGAAGAAATGCAAAGAGGAACAAGCAACAAAGAAGGACCCCTGATTCGAATGGACAAGATAGGGTGATCAACTGATTATCTGAGGTGTTTGTACACTAATGCGAGAAGCCTGGGCAACAAACAGGAAGAACTGGAGGCCCTGGCCCAGTCTAAGAAATATGATTTAATTGGGATAACAGAGACTTGGTGGGATGACTTGCCTGACTGGAGCGCTGTCATGGAAGGGTATAAACTGTTCAGGAAGAACAAACGGGAGAAAAGGAGAAGGACTTGCACTGTATGTAAGAGAGCAGTATGCTTGCTCTGAACTCCAGTATAAAGAGGGAGAAAAACCTGTTGAGAGTCTATGGGTTAAGTTTAAATGAGCTGTGACGGGGCGAGGCAGCCCCACACTGAACCTTCAGGGCCCAGCCAGGGTTACCTGGCTGCAGAGGCCCCTCCCCCACAGCCCTACCGAGCATGCCCGGGCTGCAGCAGGGCTATAAAAGCCTGGGCCAGGACTCAGTCTGGGGGGACAGCCAAAGGAGAAGGACTGGAGAAGGGAGCTCTCCCTCAGCGGTTGCCAGGGACTCCAGGAGAGGCTGGAAGGAAGGCGGAGGTGAGTTGGTGCAACCTGGAGACTGCCTGCCAAGGGGACGCCGGCCTGGAGATCGCAGCCTGCTGGGCAAGTTCAGGGGAAGGAAGCCCGGGGATCCAGGTAGAAAGTGGCCCAGGGCAGGAGCGGGAGCCGCCTCTCCCGGCCTGAGAACCTCAGTGCGTTTCGGCTGGATGGCCCCGCCGAGGGAGTGACCTGGTACCTGGTCGCTCACAGGGCCCTGGGCTGGGACCCGGTGGAGTAGGCTGGGCCCGGGTCCCCCTACCTGGGGTGTGTCCCCGCTACAACGATAAACTGTTTTGTGGACTCAGGCCAGGGGGCCTTAGCCCTGCTTAAAGGGCCAGCTATAGACTGTTTTGTGGACTCAGGGCAGGGGGCCTTTGCCCTGCTTAAAGGGCCAGCTATAAACGGTTTTGTGGACTCAGGCCAGGGGGGCCTTAGCCCTGCTTAAAGGGCCAGCTATAGACTGTTTTGTGGACTCAGGCCAGGGGGGCCTTCGCCCTGCTTAAAGGGCCAGCTATAAACTGTTTTGGGGACTCAGGCTAGAGGGCCTTCAGCCTGGCTTAAAGGGCCAGGGATAGACTGTATCACAAGGGTGTCGGGGACCCAGGCAGGAGGGGCCCGCCACAGGAGCAAACAACAACAGTGATGTTGTGGTTGGTGTCTGCTACAGGCCACCGAATCAGGTGGATGAGGTAGATGAGGTTTCTTCGGACAACCGAGAGAAGCTTCCAGATTGCAGGCCCTAGTTCTCGTGGAGGACTTTAATCACCCTGACATCTGTTGGGAAACCAATACAGCAGTACACAGGCAATCCAGGAAGTTTTTGGAGAATGTTGGGGATAACTTCTTGGTACAAGTGATAAAGGATCCAACCAGGGGCCGTGTGCAGCTTGACCTTCTGCTCACAAACAGGGAGGAACTAATAGGGGAAGTGGAGGTGGGTGACAACCTGGGAAGCAGTGATCATGAGATGGTAGATTTCAGGATCCTGACCAAAGGAAGAAAAGAGAGTAGTAAAATACACACTTTGGACTTCAAAAAAGCAGATTTTGACTCCCTCAGAGATCTGATGGGCAGAATCCCCTGGGATGCTAACATGAAGGGGAAAGGAGTCCAGGAGTTCTGGCAGTATTTTAAAGAAGCCTTATTGAAGGCACAGAAAAAAAACCATTCCGATGCGTAGCAAGAGAGGCAAACATGGTAGGAGACCAGATTGGCTTACAGGGGAAATCCTTGGTGAACTTAAGCACAAAAAGGAAGCTGACAAAAAATGGAAACTTAGACAGATGACCGTGGAGGGATATAAATGTATAGCTCAAGAATGCCGGGGGGGGGGGGGGGGGGTTATCAGGAAGGCGAAAGCGCAAATGGAATTGCGACTGGCTAAGGATGTGAAGGATAACAAGAAAGGTTTCTACAGGCATGTTAACAACAAGAAGGTGATCAGAGAGGGTGTGCGGCCCCTACTGGATGAAGGAGGTAACCTAGTGACAGATGATGTGGGAAAAGCTGAAGTACACAATCCTTTATTTGCCTCTGTATTCACGGACAAGGTGGGCTCCTGGACTAATGCGCTAAATGACACAAGATGGGATGAAGATGGACAGCCCTTGGTGGGTAAAGAACAGGTAAGGAACTATTTAGAAAAGCTAAACGTACACAAATCCATGGGTCCGGACTTAATGCATCCGAGGGTACTGAGGGAGTTGGCAAATGTCATTGAGGAGCCTTTGGCCATTATCTTTGAAAAGTCGTGGAGATCGGGAGAAATCCCGGATGATTGGAAAAAGGCAAATGTAGTGCCCATCTTCAAAAAAGGGAAGAAGAACGATCCAGGGAACTATAGGCCGATCAATCTTACCCTGGTTCCTGGAAAAATCATGGAAGGGGCCCTTAAGGAATCCATTTTGAGGCACTTGGATGAGAAGAAAGTGATTAGGAATAGTCAGCATGGAATCACAAAGGGAAAGTCATGCCTGACCAATCTGATTAGCTTCTATGATGAGGTAACTGGCTCTGTGGATGTGGGAAAGTCAGTGGATGTGATATACCTTGACTTTAGCAAGGCTTTTGATATGGTCTCCCACAATATTCTTGCCAGCAAGTTAAGGGAATGTGGATTGGATAAATGGTAAGATGGATAGAAAGATGGCTAGAAGGACAGGACTAGCGGGTAGTGATCAACATCTTGATGTCAGGATGGCGGTCGGTTTCTAGCAGAGTGCCCCAAGGTTCGGTTCTAGGACCGGTTTTGTTCAATATCTTTATTAATGACCTGGATGAGGGGATGGATTGTACCCCCAGCAAGTTTGCAGATGACACTAAGCTAGGGGGAGAGGTAGATATGCTTGAGGGCAGAGATAGGGTCCAGAGTGACTGAGACAAATTGGAGGATTGGGACACAAGAAATCTGATGAGGTTCAACAAGGACAAGTGCAGAGTCCTGCACTAGGGACAGAAGAATCCCAAGCATTGTTACAGGCTGGGGACCAACCAGCTAGGTGGTAGTTCTGCAGAAAAGCACCTGGGAGTTACGTGGATGAGAAACTGGATATGAGTCAACAGTGTGCCCTTGTAGCCAAGAAGGCTAATGGCATATTAGGTTGCATTAAGAGGAGCATCGCCAGCAGATCCAGAGATGTCATTATTCCCCTTTATTCAGCTCTGGTGAGGCCACATCTGGAGTATTGTGTCCAGTTCTGGGTCCCCCCTACAAAGAGGATGTGGACGCATTGGAGAGGGCCCAGCGGAGGGCAACCAATATGATTAGGGCGCTGGAGCATATGACCTATGAGGAGAGGCTGAAGGAGTTAGGTCTATTTAGTCTGCAGAAGCGAAGAGTGAGGGGGGATTTGATAGCAGCCTTCAACTTCCTGAATGGAGGTTCCAAAGAGTATGGAGAGAGGTTGTTCTCAGTAGTGACAGATGGCAGAACAAGGAGCAATGGTCTCAAGTTATGGTGGGAAAGGTCCAGGTTGGATATTAGGAAAAACTATTTCACTAGGAGGGTAGTGAAGCACTGGAATGGGTTACCTAGGGAAGTAGTGGAGTCTCCATCCCTAGAGGTGTTTATTTATAGGCTTGACAAAGCCCTGGCCGGGTTGATTTAGTTGGGATTGGTCCTGCCTAGAGCAGGGGGCTGGACTTGATGACCTTCTGAAGTCTCTTCCAGCTCTATGGTTCTATGATTCTATGAGATTTCAACTCAACATTCACAGGTATTTCTCAAAGAAGACTGTTACCTGTCAAATTTCAATTTTCTTTTTGATTAGTTCTAGGGCTGTATAGGAAGTAAAAAAATCACAATTATACATGATGACTATTTTTAGCTATTCTCCTATGATTCAAAAATGGTTTAGCTCATTGTAGCTCATTTTGACTCAGGAACTGCCTGGTGCCATAGAATGGTTGGGATCATAGAATTGTACAAAGTGAATCTCCATAATCCAGATTTCCCTCATCCAGCAACACCCCAGTCCAACCTCATTGGTGACCCCATGGGAGCATTGACAAGGCCAAACCGGCATGTTGGGGCCAAGAACATTTCTGGATTAGTTGCTTGACAACAAAAATCAGATACGTGGAGACAGATGCTGTTTAACAGACTGAAAGGCTTATAAGAGAAGAAGACCGGACTGAACACTATCAGTAGTGGTTGTCCCAATTATGAAAAAGAGCAAAAGATTGTTTGGATATATCTAGCCATACCCATCATTTTCCCCCAAATTGATAAACTGTGAAGCATATTTTGTCTGATGAAAAGAGAATCATAGTCAACCTTGCAAGATAGCCACACACAAGTAAAAAGTAAAAACGAAATATGAACACAACATGAAGTTACTGGTAATGGTCTTCAGAGCTTGTTTCAGTTGACCCTTATCAGCAAGGAAGCAATTGAAATATATAACAAGTCATGATTTCATCATATTACTGTATAGTCTTCTTTTATGTCTATTGGAATTAATTTTAACATTTAACTTTTAAATTAAATCAAAGTTATCTTCCCTAGCTCCCTTCTGCCCCCCCACCCCTCGCACACTATCAAATCATAGCTGGAATGATGCTGCAAAATCATCAGGGAGTAGCCGAGTTAATCCATACAGAATAAACTTAAAAAACAACAAATGGTCTGATAGCACGTCATAGATTAACAAAACATGTAGATGGTATCATGAGCTTCTAGGTGGTGATCTTTTTCCAAAAGTTTCTCTCAGATTAACTGTGTTAAATTATGATCTGACTGATATGTCATGAAAATGTCACTACATTTACTTTAATCATAGGCTATTTGGTTCAAAGTCATTGCTCTGTAAGTCTTCCATACAGTTTTGCTGGAGTGGGTATACAGAACAGAATAAATGATGGCCTTGAAGTGATAATATTGAAATCCTTTCATGTGATCCTTCTCCCACACTCATATCAGAAATAATTAATTGTCAGAGTCATGAAAGTTGTTCGTGGTGCTTTTATCAACTTTTTTATGTGTATGGTGACTCTAACAATTTCTTGCCTGAGCACAGTATGCTTCTTTATGGTCAATGGAGCCATCTTTGAGGAATTAATCTTTCTCATCCTTGTTTTTAGGGACATGAAGAGATTCTTTCTTTTCCTTGAATATACAACATTCAAGGTATGTCTACATTTCAGAGTTTTGTCAGAAAAAGGCCATTTTTCTGACAAAATTTGAGTTATGTCCACACTGTAATCGCATTCTTCTGAAGGTAAATTGAAAGAACAGAGGGGTTTTTTCTGCCATTGGTAATAGAAGCCTTTTTCTGAAAGTGGAAAAAGGCATGTGTGGACGGGGAAGAGGGAGTTCTTTCACAAGAAGAGGAAAGAGGAAAAAGCACAGGTGCCCTGGTGGGCACTCGCTCCATAGTAATCACAGCTTAAATGTGAGATAGCATCCACACTGAATGTACACTATCTTTTGAAAAAGCAGATCGCTTTTTGGATGCGCTTTTCTGTGTGGACGTTCACTTTGGGAAGAATTGTATTTGGAAGATTTCTTCCGAAAAAAGGTTTTTCTGAAAGAAAACTGCAGTCTAGACAGACTGTAATCTGTTTCACAGAGTGATATTGACTGATATGTTGCAAGAAAAAGAATGATGTATTAATTGTTAAGCACATTTGGACTGGTGCCCAGTTCTGCACTCTGAGGCTGTGTCTAGACTGCAGGCTTCTTTCAGAAGAAGCTTTTCTGGAAGAGATCTTCTGGAAAAATTTATTTTGAAAGGAAGTGTCTACATAGCAAAAGCGCAATGAAAAAGCGATGTGCTTTTTTGAAAGATAGTGTCCACATTGATTGGACACTATCTCGCATTTAAGTTCGGATTAGTATGGATGGAGTGGCCACAAGGGCACCTGTGTTATTTTCTGGAGGCCTCTTCTTTCGAAAGAACTCCCTGTTCTGCATCCATACACGCCTTTTTCTGAAAAAGCCTTTTTGGAAAAAGTCTTCCTTGTAGAAATATGTTTACCACTGTCGGAAAAACCCCTCCTTTCTTTCGACTTTCTGTTGAAAGAATGCAATAGCAGTGTGGACGTAAGTATAGTTTTTCCAGAAAAAAAGCCATTTTTCTGGAAAAATGTTGCAGTGTAGACATATCCTGGGCCATGGGGTCTTTTGAATGAGTAAAGATTATATTCTAAACTTCCAGAACAGCTAATGGTTTGCTTTGATTTACAGAGTTATTTCACTGCATAAATATAAAAGAGGTGTGTGTCAAATTTAGCATCAAAGAAAATTTCTAAAAATTACTGGATTCATCTAAGCTATCAGTATATGGCAACTCTGTTTTTACCTTGAATAATCACAGTTTTTACTTAATTGATTTTCCATAAATTAAATTTTACAATTAAGAACAATGTCTCTAATTAAAATAGATTAAGCTATTTTCCAATTATTGATTCAAATCTGTATGTTTGCCACTGTTTGAAGAGTCTCTTCAAAGTGTTGACTTTTTCTTCTAATTTGACTTATTTGTTTAAACTGGAATGAGCATTATACCATAATGTCCTAATTGCATGCAAATTTGTTGATATGAATGACACATCTAAATGTTAGCTGGAATGTAATGTTTCTTCAGCTGGGAGATTTTACAAAACAAACCCAACACTACACTCTTTCAGGATTAAAAATGTCTAATGGAAAAGGTATCTAGATCACTTACAATGCTATTAGCAGACTACAAGTACATAGCTAGCAATTTGTGGGGTTTGTAGAGGTTATTTAATCTATTTAGACATTTCCAGTTCTTTCATGCACAGAAAACAAAAAGTCCATATAATGGGAGGAGAAAAAAATGTTAGATAAATAAAGCAATCATGCATTTCCAATTAGGAATTTTAATTGGATAAGAACAGCAGAACCAGGAAAACACAAAACAAATATGAACTAAGGGCTCGGTAATTAATCAGCTCACTTCATTCTTGGGGTCAGTCTCTAATGGTATTTCTTCACTGAAGAGTTAGCCCAGGTAACTGGAATCCAGGTTAGTCTAGCCAGGCATCAGTAGCCACACTGCAAAGCCCTGCCTAAGTTACTGAGTCCTCACTGGCATTGCATTCACGTTTGTTTCACTAGGGCTTCTGGGGGCATCTCCTATGGATCTTTGTGTTGTATGCTGAGCTGTGCCAATTGTCTTCTTTCCTGTGAAATGTGGGAAAACTTATCTGTGCTTCTGGCCATGTGGCGGGAATTGTGGGAAACTGAAAGGCTATCAACACACAAGTGATCTAGCAATGCAAAGTGGGTGAATTACCAGCCACAGTAAGTTGGAATGGAAGCTCACACTCTCATGAAGATCTCTGCCAACTAATCTGTTTTAACTCCATCACTTAATTTGGGTGAGAGGGTTTAGTGTGTGGATAGGAGGAAAATAGAAGCAACAGCAAAGTAACAGTCTGATCATTTTAGAAACTACCAGAATCTCACTTCTCTGATGGTTAGAAACCTTCTTATGCTTAACTTGAATTTGTTCTGGGCCACTTTAGACCCATTCTTCTTCCACCAACATTGTTCTACAGCCTAACCAGCCTTTTCCCTCCTAACCAGCCTTTTCCCTTCTGTGGCCATGAACAAATTCAGACTGGGCATTAGAAGGTTTCTAACTATCAGAGAAGTGGGACAGCCTTCAGTGGTAGCTGGAGCTGGTCTGTAGAATCTCATCAAGGCCAAGAACAGCATTGCAGCCTCTCCCTACCTTAGTCTGCTAGGTTTGGCCATCTACTTGAGGAAGGGTAGCCTGTGCCATAAGCTTAACATTCATTTTCAACCAATCAAGTAACAAAACAACTTGTGATTAGGCTGTGTACACATTTAAACAAGGGGAAAAGCAGCCCTTCACAATGCAAATGCTTAGTTGTGGAACTTGACCCCAGGCTATGTCTTGGCTTAGGAGCTCTCCTTCAGACTCACCCCGCTCTGCCCCTAAGCAAAACCTTCCTAACTGCCCTGCTGATTCTTGACAGGTCAGCATTTCCTCCTGGAGAACTGTCTTCTCGTCACTGAATGAGAGTGGATTTTTCTTGGATGATGAGTCTTGGGGGACTGATGCCTCCAGTCAGGAGGCAGAGAAAGCCTGGCAGACCCTGTCACACCTTCCAACTGGAGCAGCAGAGGCAAATGCTCCAACCAGTTTCAAGATGGCGCTTGATATATACATTACATTACACTTCAGTCTCTCTGTGTCTCTTTTCAAACAATGCCCTTTGACCTAAGAACAAAAATCTGGCAAGTTTGTAATTTGGTTTGCCCATTCATTGTTGTTTATCACCTAGTTCTTTAGCTAAGTCTGATCACATTTAGCTCTTCCCTGACATTTTAGATGAGGACCTTACTGGAGTTCACTGGGTAGTATTAGCTCCATCAGAAGGGTGGTGATTGTGGATTAACAGGAGAAGAATTCACTCATTTCAACAGCAAGGGGCCCGACCAGAAAAATCTATAAATTAAGAGGTTAGCTGTTTAATGCAGTATATCCAGTGTTCATACATCAGTAATCACTGTCAGTGACTCTGAACTAATTTCAAAAGCAGACTCTAAAAAGAAAAAGTTACTTTGAAGATAAAAAGTATTGTAGCCCTATCATACACAATCTGCTTTGTGAATATACTTATTCCAACTAATATGTTTAGATAATGGCATACATAACACTATCATTTGCTGCATACAAAGCACTAAAGGAAATACTGCTGCAATATACAATAGGCACATACAGAGTAACCGACAGACTTTGCCATACTCTGGGTAAGATGTGAGGGGGCCAGCTACAGGCCCCTGGAAGTTAGGGACCTCAAGCAGAAGGGGCGGAGTTAGGGGCTAGTCTCTCCCAAGCAGCCCTTCAGCACAGCTCACTGTGCACCATCAAAACTTCAGCAGTGATTTAAGGAGCTGCTTCTGCTGTTTCCATGGTGGCAACAGCTGGGAGTCCCAGGCCCTTTCAAATCATTGGACCCAGGGCAGCTACCTCCTTTGCCCCTCCACATCAGCAAGCCTGATCACATGTAACCTGCTTCTCCACTCCCCGAAAAGTAAAACTGATCAGAAGTCGACTGAAGTCAATGGAGTTATAGCACAAGAAAATTAAGATAAGTTATATCACAATCTACCCTGATTGAACAATAAAAAAACACATGAAATCTATTTTAAATTGAAGGAGCTTTTAATCACAAGGAAACTGTACATATTAAAAAAATCAAGAAATTAATTCTGTTTTATTGTTGAAGATTGATTTGTTAGTCTGTCCTTTGAATATCTGAAAAAAAACAAATAATAAAAGCCTATTTTACTTTTTAGTCATGAAGAGACAGAATAATAGAGTGCAATTCATATTTTGTACAGTCCCAATCTAAAAACTTGCAAAATTCAGGCACGTGTACTGGATTATTTTACCCCCTAGGAGTTTGTAAAAATAATGTGTATGTATATAGCAATAAATAACATTAACATTTTCAATATAGGAATGAAGATTTAGATGAGACTATTATCATTTTTGGGTATGAGGAATATGAAATTAGAAGTAATTGTCTTTTTGTCAGTGGTTATAAAACTTACACTTATATGTTTTCTGTAAGCTATAATTTTTTATATAGAGAAATAAATTTTGAAAAGTTTGCCTGAATAAGGAGATTGAAGCAGACAGAGACTAATGTAATATATTGTATGCAGTCCAACATCTGTTATTGCATCAGGGTTTTCAATCCTAAACACTGAAATGTTATTGTCACAAAATTGGAGATGCTATGAACTCTTTCAAATCTGAATGTGTATGTAGATGAAGAATTTGTTATTGGAAAATTAATAAATGTTCTTTTGCAGATTTATAATTAATAATGTAGGGTTTATGTAAACTGAAATTGTCAAACTAAATAAAGGGTTTGGACATATAGATGCACATTAATATAATGGTTAAATCCCCTACACTACTTTGGAAAATCATAACTATAGGAGGTCACTGACCCAAGAAGCTGTTTACAATTTAAATATATACAGACAACAAAACAGGAAAAAAACAACATCAGCATGTTGATTGAAGGAATGTGAGCAGGATGTCAAAACAAGGGGGAAAGCGAACAATTAAAGTATTTATATTTATGTTTTGTGAACATGCTTTTTCCATGTTATTTTTTTTTTTTTGGTGGGGGGGATGATTTGAGATATGGGTTTTATTGTTTAAAACATTATTCTTCAGTGGGGTCCTGACTTTAGATAATGAGTGGAAAGCCAGCCAACAGAAATGAGTACCCTACAGCCATGCTTTGGATTAAAGTTTTCATCAAATAAAAGATTATAGTGTAATATTCATGGCCATAGTACTCAGAAATGGCACTACTTTTCTTGGGGAAAGGGGGGGAACCCGTTAAACGTAAAAGATAAATTGGCTTGAAGGAAACTCCTGTGATTTGCATACTATATATTTTATGACATTATCCAGAATACAATCTGGACTGCTCATCAGCTGTGTCCTCTCAATTCTCCTACCTGGGGGTGCCATTCATATTGCTTTGCTCTGAAAGCAACCACTCCCATTCAACACATACAACCTCCAGCATGCAAATTACTCCAGTCTAGACTATGGCCAGCGACTCCTGAATTACACTTTAGAGCAGGCTTGGGCAAAATATGACCCATGGGCCGTATCTGGATTGCCAAGCCACCAGATTCAGCCCACAGAGGCAGCAGGGAGCCCCAGGCAGACTCCCCAGCTTGCCCTACAGCCCCATGCACTGGGCATCCACCTCCTGCTTTTTTACCTGTCAGTCCAAAACTGAGCAAGAGCCTCACGATTTCTTCCCCCTCCAAGCATGACACTGGCTTCAAATATAACAGGCTGGAGCTAACTGGGCCCCAGGCTTCCCTTCTGTTTTCACTGATTCATCACAATACATATTAAGTTGTCAATTTATTAACCTTTAAGCATGAAACAGTTCAAAAAGGCCTCAGCAGTCCATATTTGTACTAGATAATTGACGTGTCATCTATGTGTATTTCAGTCAATACCTTATTTTCAGTCTCACCTCAGGGTAACTGGAACAGTATTTCCTAAATTAAAAACATTTCTGTAAATATTTACCAATGGGTAAGAGGCATAAATAAAATTCTAAGAATATCTACTAAATTGTTCCAAACAGATGTTCTTAAAATTTGGTGAGAGTTCTGCACTCACTTGTATGAGATAGCAAGTTATAATTTCTATACCTTGGATGATCTATTCTAGACAGGTCCTGACATGAGGGCAGGGGACTGGACTCAATGGACCCTTCCTGTTTTTAGTATTCTATGATTCTATCCTTAATTTTTTTTAAATAACAGGGACTACAGTATGTGGCATTATATCATCTCTAACTTATGACAGAAAATTTTTAGAATTTCTTACAGCAATCAGTATCTGCATGACATGATATTTCTAATACTGTGGTGTGAATTAATCTTTATCTTTATTTCCCTGTAAGTGTAGTTTTCTTCCCTGAACAAAATGTATGTAAAATGCTGGGCTGATATTTTCATTGTTTCTGTGTGTGAATTATTTTCCTTTGGATGATTAATTAAAGTAACAGTAAAAGAATAATACTAAACACTCCTACTAGTTTAAACACATAATTTTCAATTATTTTAAATCTGTCAGAATTTACTTTTATGTAGTTATAATTTTATTTGTGTCAAATAGGCATGCATATTTAATTGAAGAGTTCATCATTGTATGGTGCATGTATCTGTTATCTTAAGTGCTCATTCTGAACATGTGAGCATATCACAATAATTAATGAGAGAGAACGTTCTTCTTGCTTCACTTTTAAGACAGATTAATTCTGTCAGGGGCTGACAATTCATTTCTGCTGTGCTGAGTATCATTACTAAATGATTGTTTGAGGACATGCTTGTTCAAACATTCTTGTTTTTGCTTAATTACTGGGACTAATAAAGGGATTTTAAAACAGTTAGATTACAAGGGCTGTGTGTTAGATTACAAGGGCTGTCTTATGCAATTTTTATGGTATCATTGTGACAGTAATACTTCCTAAATGATGGAGTTCAACTAGCAGATTCTACTCTTGAGCTCTGTAAGTTATCAGCCTTGGTGAACTGATATTATTTCACTATAGTTCCACCCTTCTCTTCACTACTTTACCCCTAACTTAAATGTCAAAAGCCTGTGAGAGACAAGTGGTTTTGTGTTGTTTATAAAACTTAGATGTGTGCAGGGTAGAACAATATGTAGAATCCTGTAAATGTCAAAGCCACGTGAGTAACATTCTAAAATATGAAAGTTGATGCATGTTTCGTGGTAACTTTGGAAATCTCATTTTCCAGCCTGGTAGAGATGATACTCACAGAAGTCCCTATAAGCCTAGTAGATTTCAGTACAGCCATTTATTAGTTAACTACCAATAATAATACTTGCCTGAAGCAATGACATTGTCCTTTTTGTATTCACACTTTATAAACACCAGCTGAACGATTTTTAAAACATTCTTGCTACATGCAGAAGTATAATTATCAAATATTTTCTTTCTACGAATGAAAAAATGGAGGTGGACAGGTTACATGATATGCCTAAGGCTACCAAGATAGCCAGTGTCAGAGCTAGTATAGAACTGAGGAATTTATGGTTCATGGACTTATTTCATCTAGACTACTGAAGAGACATAGAAAATAACACCGACACAGAAAATAACTTTTCATCATCATCTCCTTGAGCTACATTTGAAGCATTTAACCTAGAGGTTAAACTTTCCTCACCTTGTCATCACACTCCTTTTTACAATTGAAATTATGTGTGAAATATTAATAGACTTAATAAAGCAGCTATTCCCAAAGGATTTTGGAGAGATCATTGAAAAATGGTATTTACCCCCAGGGAAAATTTTGATGAAAACTTTAAAAAAAGTTTCCATGGACAATTTTAGTTTTTGGATAGAAACTTAAATACTAAAAGACTTTGGCCGGCAACTGTGAAATGTTGCCATAGTGCTTCATTGGAATTGTAGTTCAAGAACCTCATGCTCCCATTCTCCTCCACAGGCCACATTCCAGGTCAGAGTACAGCTCCAGTGATGCGTCACAATTTCCTTAATACTTCAGTATTCTGAAGAAGTGGGTTTTGACCATGAATGCTCATGATACCATCTACATGTTTTGTTAGTCTTTAAGGTGGTACTAGATTATTTGATATTTTGTTAAGTTTTTCCAGTTACAGACTAACTCAGCTACCCCTCTTAATCCCTTCTTAGAGACAGAATTGTCAGTAGGAGGTTACTGGCCATGGGGCATAATAATAGGAGATGTAGGTCAATGATGGTCTTGAAGGACTTCAGCTGCCTACAGGATCAGGCTGTAATTGAGTGTGGGTGGAGGGGAAGATGGGGGAGGGAAGGGTTGAGTATTTAATTTTGCATTTTGGCACCTAAAGTGGCAGTTAAGCATTTACATTCATTTGTGGAATTAGTCTCCTTAGGTTTAATTGAGTTATTCCTAATTAACACCAGTTTCTGTTAATGTGTAGATTGCAAGCTTTTCCTGACTACAGTAGCCTGGGTGAAAGAGTTTGAGTTGTTTCTGATTCAGTGGCTCCAAGTAGCCCCTGTTGTAAGCTAATTCTGGAGATATCTTTACATGTCAGATTTGTCTTCAGATAGTGGTCATGATTTAATTAAAATAGGTTATGTGTTAGCAGAACATTTCTGCTCCTCAAACAAAAGAGATGAGAGGCGGTGGCTGCAGAAACTACTGCTATCTTCCACATGGCCCACTACATTCTACATCCTAATGACATAAACCAAACAATGGATACTTAAGAACAATTTGAAACTTCTCTATCAGCTTCATGTAGCATGGAGACTCTAATTGACTATTTCTCTTCCTTCCCTCCCATCTCTCTCTCCCCCCACCCGCAATCCACTATTTATTTCAAAACCGGACCTTTAATAATTCCATTCATCTGAAGAAATAAGTTGTGCCAATGAAAGTTCATGATGCCATGTTTTGTTAGTCTTTAAGGTGCCAGAAGACTACTTGTTTTTTAAGTTTTTCCAGATGGTCTGTTAGGAAAAGGGAAAATCAAGTGTTGCATGCTTAAAATGTTTGTAAATGAGAAACTTTCATTGATTACAGAGGGTATTTAACTAACAAGTATAGTAGTCACAGAAAAGCATTGAAATGAATCTACTGGATGCCATGTGGTTCTCTGCTACAGTGATGTCACCATTCTGTTTTGCATAGGGATTCTCAGTAGCAGTAGAGTAGGATCAGCCATTTTGTTGTAGTTTATGTACTCAAAAGAAAGTAAAAAAGATTGCTAAATTAAGATATAGAAGCCTGTTTTAAAATACTAGAAGATTTACTTGGCGTTGTCTGGGGCAGGGCAGTTGGATTATAGGGGGTTGCAGAAGTCAGGATAGAGGGCTATGTGTGTGTCAGGCTTTGAGGGTGAGGAGAGGCTCAGAACGGGGTGAAGGGAGTGATAGGTGCAGGACTCAGGGTTGGGGACTGAGAAGGAACTCAGAGCAGGGGGCTATGTGCGGGGGAGGATGCAAGGGTCAGGGTTAGGGGGTGAGGAAGGGGTCAGGATAGGAAGCTAGGTATGTGGGCGAGATTCTGTGGCCTGCACGGTGCAGGGGGTCAGACTAGATGATCATAATGGTCCCTTCTGACCTTAAAGTCTATGAGTCTATGAGTCTATGTGTGTGAGAGTGGGGGGAGAGGAGGTTGCAGGAGCCAGTAGGGGCTACGCTTCCTGGGCAGCAGTTTCATGGGTCTGGCTGCGGCAGTGGCCATGCTACCCGAGTGGTAGTTCCCTGGGGCTAGTTGTGGCAGGTGCCATGCTGGCTGGGGGTTGGATCCCTGGGGCTGATCGTGGCAGGTGCCATGCTGTCTGGGGAGCAGGTGGGAAGCTTAGCTCCACCCTTGCCCCTGCTGCTCCAGTCGGGTTATAGCTGTCCCAGACCCTGTCTCTGGCCCCTTTCTGCCTCAGTGTGGTCATTATATAGTATAACTGATGAATGCATCCAAGGGTACTGAGGAAGTTGGCAAATGCAAATGCGGAGACTTTGGCCATTGTCTTTGAAAACTTGTGACGTTTGGGAGAGATCCTGGATGATTGGAAAAAGGCAAATGTAGTGCCCAGCTTTAAAAAAGGGAAGAAGGACTATCCAGGGAACTACAGACCAGTCAGCCTTAGATCAGTCCCCAGAAAAATCATGGAAGGGATCCTCAAGGAATCCATTTTGAAACACTTAGAAGAGGGAAAAGTGATCAGGAATAGTTCACATGGATTCACAAAGGGCAAGTCGTGCCTGACCAATCTGATTAGCTTCTATGATGATGTAACTGGCTCGGTGGACATGGGAAAGTCAGTGGATGTGATATACCTTGACTTTAGCAAAGCTTTTGACATGGTCTCCCACAATATTCTTGCCAGCAAGTTAAGGGAATATGGATTGGATAAATGGACTGTAAGATGGATAGAAAACTGGCTATATTGTCAGGCCCAATGGGTAGTGATCAATGGCTTGATGTCAGGTTGGCGGTCAGTTTCTAGTAGAGTGCCCCAAAGATCAGTTCTTGGACCGGTTTTGTCAACATCTTTATTAATGACCTAGATGAAGGGATGGGTTGTACCCCCAGCAAGTTTGCAGATGACACTAAGCTAGGGGGAGAGGTAGATACCCTTGAGGGCAGAGATAGGGTCCAGAGTGACTTAGACAAATTGGAGGATTGGGCCACAAGAAATCTGATGAGGTTCAACAAGGATGAGTGTAGAGTCTTGCACTTGGGACAGAAGAATCCCAAGCATTGTTACATGCCGGGGACAGAATGGCTAAGTAGCAGTTCAGCAAAAAAGGACCTTGGGATTATAGTGGATGAGAAGCTGGATATGAGTCAACAGCGTGCCCTTGTAGCCAAGAAAGATAATGGCATATTAGGGTGCATTAGGAGGAGCATTGCCAGCAGATCCAGAGAAGTGATTATTCCCCTTTATTCGGTTCTGGTGAAGTCACATCTGGAATATTGTGTCCAGTTCTGTGCCCCCCACTATAGAAAGGATGTGGACACATTGGAGAGGGTCCAGCAGAGGGTGACAAAATGATTAGAGGGCTGGAGAGCATGACCTATGAGGAGAGACTGAGGGATTTGTGTTTGTTTAGTCTGTAGAAGAGAAGAGTGAGGGGGGATTTGATAGCAGCCTTCAGCTTCCTGAATGGAGGTTCCAAAGAGGCTGGAGAAAGGCTGTTCACAGTAGTGACGGATGGTAGAACAAGGAGCAATGGTCTCAAGTTACAGTGGGTGAGGTCTAGGTTGGATATTAGGAAAAACTATTTCACTAGAAGGGTGGTGAAGCACTGGAATGGGTTACCTAGGGAGGTGGTGGAATCTCCATCCCTAGAGGTTTTAAAGTCTCAGCTTGACAAAGCCCTGGCTGGGTTGATTTGTTGGGATTGGTCCTGTCTTAGCCAGGGGCCTGGACTTGATGACCTTCTGAGGTCTCTTCCAGCTCTATAATTCTATGATTCTATGATAACTGATGTTAGCAGCCCCCTCCCTTTCCGTGTTATGAAAAACATATTGGCACATGCCCAAACCCATACCTTGCTTTACATTATAAAAGGAAGTCACATATCAAATGTGGTGGTCTTACAAAAGGAGTTCTTGGACAAACAGATGAATGGACAGATAGACTTGCTCGCTCACAGACAAGCTCTCTGAAATATATAATAGATGGCGAGGGTGTAGGCGGTACATTTGAGAAACACTGGCTTACATCTTTTTATCAGTTCAAAATATGGAATCCCAGGTCTCATGATACAGTCATTCCTCTAGAGGCTAAATACCTTCACATAGGCACTGTTACATCTTTAGATCTCACTGATCCAAATTAGACCCTAGTGTTACTCCAGGGAGTTTTCTTATAATTTTAAATATTATATTTAATAATTAGTAACTTAACAGTATTTAAACATTCAGCTCTTTTCATATAAAGGCCAAATTAATGGGGAGAAAATTATAAACAGTACATAAACAAGAACAGGGAATATATATTAGAGATAACTGCACAGAGCACTAAAAGCCAGGACTAGTGACTGTAAACAAACTTTACAGGACTGTGGGTAACTTGGCCATGTGCTATAAGTGAGCATCCAGCTAACTAAAATCATACTGAACCATGGATGTTGCCATACCAGAGAATGCTTGTCTAAAGAGGTTCAACCTGTTCTGAGTTTTTAAAAGAGCTATACAATACAAATAATTTAAGAGAGTTTGGGGTTTGTTAAAACAGTTTCTGTGTAAGAAGTGAAACACTCTTTTTCTAGAGATAGCTTTAACGTGCACACTTCAGCTCCTGATCTGGATTTGAGTTCTAGAATGGGAGAGGAGCGGGCACTGGACTTGCAGGGTAACAGTCTGCATTCTAATTCTACAAGCCTTTCCACCAGCTTTGTGGACTCCAAGTTCTTGGCTGCTTTGGATTCTTGAGGCCCTCACTATGACGTAGATAGTTGTTGGTGTCTATCTAAATTATGAAAGCATCTCTAGGCAGCCCTGGGGACCACACATACTGTAGCTCTGCCCTCAGTGTCATCCCCTCACATGACAGAGCTTGTGAGGGGTCTTTGGAGGGAATTCTTATTTCTGTTTTCTTCAGTGCCTGTTCAGGGTAACTCATCCGTCCAACTGGGTCCGGGGCTCTTGTGGTCATTTTTGCCATTGCCTGTTGCCCTTACCAGGATTGGAATGGATGTGGATTTCATCCAGCGTTCTTAGTAGGAGCCCTTCTCTAATTTTCACAGAAATCGAAAAGCAACAGAAATGCAAAATCAAAGTTTCATCTGCAGATTTTGTGCCCGCAATTCATTATGCATCTATACATGTTGGGAGTGGGAAGTCCAGCCTTTAGCAAAGCAGCCAATATTATCCAAATTTTTTTAAATGAATGGGTGTTTTAACTGTATCAGATTTGATAAGTTTTAAATAAGAACAGAAGGAGTCAAAGTGAAAACAAGGTTGAGTTCACACTTGGGGTTCTTCTGCCATTCTGAAACAGTGCTAGCTACATTTTCCTGATTTATGAAAACAACAGGGCCCTTCAAGTGAATTATAGTCCTGTATTTACTAGATCCATTGCCAGCTGCTATATTGAGTTTTGTTCTCTAAGCAAATAAGCCCTCCAATGCCCGCAAGCTAACTTACAAATCTCCTGCAAGGGCAACTCTTTATAAGAAGCCTGAAGGTGCCTGTTCTATGAGAAATGAGTCTAAAAAATCCCCAATCATTGGAAACACAGATGACGCTTTTTCCATCAAACTTCTAAGAAAAAAAAATAAGGGAAAAGATGGCAAAGTTTAAGCCCCATTCAACACCCACAACATTATTTTCTTTTTGTGAATCACTTTGCATTGTTAACAGTTTGGGAGAAGAAAATAATTGTAAGTAAAAAATTAAACAAAACCACAGCACCGATGAGTAGACATTTTCTTGCAGATTTATTTAACATTTTACAGCAGTCTGAGATATTGACAGACTACTCAGGAAATGAATACAATATAAAACACTTTTCTTTACAATTTTGCCATCGTTCTCCTGCACACCATGCTGTACCTTATGAATGACCAACAAATTCAATACTTTGGGACAGACTATCTGCTTGTGCATGGGTGCATGAAGTGGGAGGGTTTCCCAGCTTCAACCACCACTTTCCACTCCTGTACATGGCTAGGCTTACTCATGGTCTGCATTGCTCCCAAAACAGAGCTTGTTCCATCCTTGCTTCATGATGCAAACAGCACCAAAGCGACTGGGAAGGAAATCCTACAGATCTCTCAGCTGTAGCATCCACTACAGGCAATTTATTCCAAAGAAATCTAGACAATTTATTCCAGTGTCTAACTACCCTGACAGTTAGGAAGTTTTTCCTAATGTCCAGCCTAAATCTTCCTTGCTGCAGTTTAAGCCCATTGCTTCTTGCCATATCCTCAGAGGTCAAGGAGAACAATTTTCTTCCTCTTCCTTGTGACACCCTTTTAGATATCTGAAAACTGCTATCATGTCTCCTCTTAGGCTTCTCTTTTCCAAACTAAACAAGCCCAATTCCTTCAGACTTCCCTCATAGCTCATGTTTTCTAGACTTTTAACCATTTGTGTTGCTCTTCTCTGACCTTCTCCACATCTTTCTTGAAATGTGGTACATAGAACTGGACACAATACTCCAACTGAAGCCTAATCAGTGCAGACTAGAGCGGAAGAATGACTTCTTGTATCTTGCTCACAACGCTCCTATTAATTCATCCTAGAACCATGTTTGCTTTTTTTGCAACAGTGTCACACTGTGGACTCATATGTGGCTTGTGGTCCACTATGACTCCTAAATCCTTTCTGCAGTATTCCTTCCTGGACAGTCACTTCCCATTATTGTTATGTGTGAAATGGATTGTTCCTTCCTAAGTGGGGTATTTTGAATTTGTCTGTATTAAACGTCATCCTATTTACCTCAGACCATTTCTCCAGTTTGTCCAGATCATTTTGAATTATGAACCTATCCTCCAAAGCAGTTGCAAACCCTTTCAGCTTGGTATCAACTTAATAATCATATTCTCAATGCCATCATCTATGCTTTCATCATACTGAACAGGCAATCTGGATGCTCTCTTTAGAAAAAGCACAGTTTGCATTACATAGCACCTTTTTTCAAAAGAATACTTTCAAAAAAAGGTGTTATTCCTTGTAAAACAAGGGTTTCCCCGGTTGAAAAAACTGCCACATTCTTTTGATTTACTTTCGAAAGCACGTGGCAGCAGTTTAGATGCAGGAGAAGGTTTTTTGAAAAAAACCCTGTAGTTTAGAGACACCCTCTGAGGCTATATCTACACTATGAGTTTTGCCAGAAGAGGCAATGCAAACGAAGTGCAGATTAGCATTTTCTCATGCTTCATTTGCATAATCTCTTCCGATCCGTTTTTGCACAAAAGCAAGCTGTGTCAACGTTTCCTTTTTGCGCAAGATCCTTATGCCTCAGGAGGTATAAGGATTTCACACAAAAAGGGGTTTTTGTGCAAAAAGGAAACATCCACACTGCTTGTTTTTGCGCAAAAAACCCTTACGCAAAAACAGATCGGAAGAGATTATGCAAATGAAGTGTGAGAAAATGCTAATCCGCGTTTCATTTGCATTGCCTTCCAAAAAAATTTACATTTTTACACAATCAAAATTAGCAATCTCAGATCTAATCAGGGGATCAAGTTGGAAGGGAAGCAGCTCCATGTGTACAGAAAGGGCTGGGCCAGGGGTGATTAGCCCTTACAGCTATCTGGACTGTGATGCATGCCTGCCTTGCCCTCAGAACTTCCTGAAGCATGCTGCACTTTGCCCCCTCTCTCCCCAGGCAGCCCTAAGAGCCACTCAGAGTGCATGGTGCCTTGCTCTAGCAGAAATTTAAAGGGTCTGTGGCACCGGGTTCTGATGCTGCCACCGTAGTGGGGAGAGCAGCCGGGAGCCCCAAGGCCCTATAATTGCTGGACTCTGAGACAACTGCCTTTTTGGTACATCCTTCAGCAGGCCTGGACCTAACTCTTAGTTTACTACTTCAAAGATACTTTGAAGTATTTCTTAGATCTCAGCTATGTATCTGAAAATGAACTTGTTTCACAAAACCGAGGTTATGGTTTTTGAAAGTGAACATCCTGATACCTCTTACACTTTTAAAATAGCTTAGTTTAGATTCATAAGATGTAAAAGTTTATAAATTCATATTGATTTAATTACAGAATTTTGGATCCATATTGAGAGGTGATGTGTCTTCTGTTTATGTCCCACATATTATCTATATCTATCTATCTATCTATATATAGGGCTCGCCGAACCGAGGCGAGCCCCACTCACCAATCACGCTGTCCGGCGATCTTTGCATGCACAGATTGCCCAAACCTGGCTCTTCCAGGTTGCAATCTACTTGCCATGGGCGAGTAGATTATATTATTTGTCGAGCCCTGTATTTTTGTTTATATATATATATATAAACAAACATTTGAGACATATCTCTTTTCATATCACAACTTTCAGAGAAATGTAAAGCTTTCACATGCCACCTCCTGATGCTGTTCTGGCATATAACCTTTTACTTCATGCAGAATCTGAAAATCAAGTAAAAAATTGTAAAAGTCAAAAAAGAAAATCATAAAAATAGTAAAAAAAATAGATCTAGAAGTGTACTAAAATGACAGTTTCTTTTGTGTACACAGTACAATAATTGAAAATCTATGACCTATGGGAACATAATATATTGTGTTTAGTAAGATATGAAGTATAAAAAGACATTTCTGCAACTGAATGTTGAAAGATCAGTAGTTGTTTATTTTATTAACAAAAAAGGATTATTTCCATGAAGAGACACTCCATTTAATGAGGATCTTTTATTTGAAGGAATAATATCTGTATTAGCTTATTCTTTTTTATTCAGAAGACAAATATGTTTCACATACAATTTAAGCTGAGAATTGAGCCCTTTCATTTTTTATTTAATGGTTTTTAAAGAATCCATAAGAAAAACTCCATCTGGCAAGCAAACTTAAAAAAAAGAGATGAATTCTCTAAGCTTCTGAGCCTAAATAGAGTATAATTAAAATCAATAGATTAATCACCATGAAAAAACAGTTGTAACGTATTTCATTTCCCTAATGACATACGCACATGCTGACTAGTGCACATTTCCTTTTCTACCTGATCTCAAATATTAAACAAAATTCTTCTTTTAAAAATACATTTACTCAGTCTTTGAATTCTGGGAATTAAAGGACCGTAATAATACCACGATTGAAACCTTTCAATAATACATGTATAATGGAATTTAGTATTAAAATAGGAAGGAAGCTTTTGTACTGCCTTGAGATCTGATCATCATCAGCTATTCATATTGGATCATATTTGGCTTGCTGCCTGTCTGAACCAGCTCAATTTCTTTTGTATATTTTGAGAAAGGATGACCTGAATGGTACACAATTTCCCCAAGCATGAATGCAACATTAATATATACTATGACATTTTCAGTATTTTTTCTAAGCATTGGTAATATTGTTTGCTTTTTGACTCTGTGTTGAACAGACATTTTCAGTGATTGGTCCACAGTGACACTTGAGTATTTTTCTTCAGTGTTTACAGTTAATTTGCAACCCTAGAACTGTATACGGGTAGTTCCCATACTTTTAGGACTGGTCAACACATTTTCATTGAAATCATTTTTCAACAGAAAAAAATGGGTTTTTGACAAAAAGTTCTATGGAAACCAGACACTTTTTTTTTAAGTAAAAATATTAGAAAACCAAAAAAATAAAATCAGGCTGTAAACCAAAGACTCATTTTTTTCAACAAGTCAAAGTTTTTCAACCAGCTCAAAGTAACATGTATTTATTCAATAATTAATGTAATATGCCATTGACTAGACCGTTCAGCTAACTTTTTGGGTACTCTAGAAGTCAGTAGTCTTTTCAAGCATTGACTAGTTTAAAATATTACATATATGTACATTTTACTACAGTTATTTTCAACCCAGTTTCTAGATCATTAATAAAACTATGTAACACAAGACCTATTACAGGACCATGGTGCACCTCTCTAACCTTTTGTTGAACAGAAACTTTCACTTATTCCTACTGATTTCTGGTCCTTACACCATTTCAAACCCATGACACTACATTACCATTAATTCCTTGAGTACTAATTTCTGTAATAGCCTCTTAGGAGAAATTTGGTCAAAGGCTTTCTGAAAAAGGAAATAAATTAGTTAAAGACTCACTGAAACTGCTACAAATATAGTCAAACAAAATGGGGTTGTTTTCTTTGTGTTTTGTTGGTATGGGTTTTTTGTTTGTTTTAGTTTTTATATAGTCCCACATTTCTAAATAGTCTTTAAACAATATACATTAAAAGGAGCTGGAATTTGATATATTTTCATAGAACCCTTTCCAAGGAAAGTAATAAACAATTGCCTTTTGAAATGTAATAGGATTATTTACTCCAGTACAAGCCCAAAGGAGCGCAGCAGGAGTTACTACAAACACAGTCTGGTTTCATTCCTCTTCCTCCCGTGACCCATCTGTGTACTAATAATCTGATATGCTGAGGTAAATCAGTTATTGAAGGCAACTTTAGCTATGACAACCAGGAAAGAGCTTCTCAAGTATGCAAATAAGGGTGGAAGTGATGAATGGTTGATTACCTCTCATATCACAATGTTTTTGTTCGGGCCACAGTAAGGATTAGCAAATGTGCGTTATGTGGGAAAATAAGACCATGGAGTGCTTGCAGAAAAAAAGGGTCTAAAAAAGATGGCACATTGAAGCACAGCCTCAGTAAAACAGAAACATTTAACAAAACTTCAATAGCTGTGAGACCAAAATACTTAGGCACTGGGGACTAGAAACACTACTGTAATGCTGTGGAAGATATACGTGTACTCCTTTTAGAACTCTCGTTATGGGTTTATGTCAGGTACTGCCAAAGAGTTTGCCCATTCAATATAAGTATTGCTCTTTAGTGCGGTGTCATGTTCTTTCCAGAGGCCAATTGCTGGCTCCCAAAAAGGGTGTTTGATGTTTATCCTAATTTCAGATTTAAAGGTAAGTATTTGCACCTGGGTGATACAAAGTGATTAGGATGATTGAAAAAGCTTCAGCTAATCTCTTGTCAAGATTTAGAAGCAGAAGATCAGTAAAACTGTTTGAACAGTAACAATAGTACATTTTGAATCCTATTACACAAAGAATCATTGAAGTAAGTGTAAATATGCAGAGCAAAAACTATCAGACTAGCTTTTTTATTTCTAATGAATCCTTTGGAATTAGCTTTATAAATCTATGCTACATAGCTAAATCCAAAGGAAAAAATAATTTTTATTTTGTTTTGTTTTTTTTCTTTCTAAGCAATCCTATATTACTTTCTCTCTGGTATCTACTCTAGGATTTACAGTGACTAGAAAGAGTAGATAGTAATATTCTGTGGTAAAGGTCAGAGAAAAATTCTTATGGGCAATGGTTATTCTCATTGTGTGAGAATACTAGTGTCTAGTATCCCTTTGTTAACCCCTTCAAAGAACTCTAATAGATTAGTAAGACATGATTTCCCTTTACAGAAACCATGTTGACTTTTGCCCAACAAATTATGTTCTTCTACATGCCTAACAATTTTATTCTTAACTATTGTTTTGACTAATTTGCCCGGTACTGACATTAGACTTACCAGTCTGTAATTGCCAAGATCACCTCTATAGCCCTTTTTAAATATTGGTGTCATGTTAGCTATCTTCCAGTCTGTAGGCACGGAAGCTGATTTAAAGGATAGATTACAAACCACAGTTAACAGTTCTGCAATTTCCCATTTGAGTTCTTTTAGAACCTTTGGATGAATGCCATCCGGTCCCAGTGATTTGTTAACGTTAAGTTTTCCTATTTGTTCCAAAACCTCCTCTAATGACACTTCAATCCAGGACAGTTCCTCAGATTCATCTCCCACAAAGGATGGTGCAGGTTTGGGAATCTCCCCAACATTCTCATCTGTGAAGAATTATGCAAAGAAATCATTTAGCTTCTCCGCAATGGCTTTATCGTCCTTGATTTCTCGATTGTATCTCAATTGTCTAGGGGATCCACTTGTTTTTTAGCAGGCTTCCTGCTTCTAATGTACTTAAAAAACATTTTGCTATTGTTTTTTGAGTTTTTGGCTAACTGTTCCTCAAAATCTTTTTTTGCTTTTCTTATTACATTTTTACACTTAATTTCTTTATGTTCCTTTCTATTTATCTCACTGGGATTGAACTTCCATTTCTTGAAAGATGCCTTTTGTCCCTCACTGCTTTTTTTACATGGTGGTTAAGCCACAGTGACATATTTTTTTTAAAATATGACTGTTTAGGTATTCTCCTGTGCTAGGAAAGAGATACATTTAGTCAGGGGAGAGGGTAATGAGAGAGGAATGGGAAAAAACGGGTTCAAATGGAAAAATCAAGCAAGACAGGGATGAAATTATTGGAAGGGAGAAGGAGAAATTGAACAAATGGGGTAAGAAGACATTAAATCACATTGAATCTGCTTGAGTTCTAGGTCAGATGTATTTCCCTTGTGAAAGGGTGGAAGGGAAGAGAACAGGACAAGGTGATCATTCCACAATATGGCAATCATATGGCCTATGCTATGCAGAAGGGTCAGATTAAATCATGATAGTGTTCCCTTTTGGTTTTAGATTTATGAAGGATGAAGCAGATGCTCAGCTATCAAACTGAATAAAACAAATACTAGTGTATCCATATGATTAGAAGTTCCAATGAAAATTGGTGCAGTTGAACAAGCTCATTGCATTCAATGTCTGATCAAAGTTGCATATGAAACATCCAGCCCCTGTCTCTATCAAAACTCCTACAGGATAGCTTCATCTGACTGCATACAATGGGGATCATAAAGAAAAATCACAGAGAGAGGCCAAGGAGGTGTTCCAGTAGTCTGTCAGTGCTGAGCTATTTCACATGAGGAAGGACTTAGTCTTGCATCTACCAATCAACAAACTAAGTATTGGTCTCACCTCAGTGGAGTAGGTCAAGGGACAAAAAATAAATAATAAGAACAACTGGTTAAGTTATCTCCTGAATTTTTGGTGATTTCCACTGAAATGTTCAGGTAGAAGTAGAGTTTTTGTACTTGCTTATTAAATATAAATTACCTTTCAGGCCACAATGAGCTGTTTGCATTCAAAAATAGGTACTTCACTTCTTCCTTCATAGTATTAAATATACCACTATCCTCAAGTTTAGGACCTATTTCATAGAATTTTCATTTTTTTAAATCTTTGGTCCATATTTCTTGCCACTGTTTCTTAACTTCTCTCTTAACCCAGCTTTTGAAAACTGCTCACTCACAGGATTTTTATATAATAGAATCATAGAAGCATAGAATACTAGGACTGGAAGGGACCTCAAGAGGCCATCAAGTCCAGTCCCCTGCCCTCATGGCAGGACCAAATACTGTCTAGACCATCCCTGATAGACATTTATCTAACCTACTCTTAAATATCTGCAGAGATGGGGATTCCATAACCTCCCTGGGCAATTTATTCCAGTGTTTGACTAACCTGACAGCTAGGAACCTTTTCCTAATGTCCAATCTAAACCTCTCTTGCTGCAGTTTAAGCCCATTGCTTCTTGTTCTATCCTCAGAGGCCAAGAAGAACAAGTTTTATCCCTCCTCCTTATTACACCCTTTTAGATACCTGAAAACTGCTCTCATGTCCCCCCTCAATCTTCTCTTTTCTAAACTAAACAAGCCCAATTCTTTCAGCCTTCCTTCGTAGGTCATGTTCTCTAGACCTTTAATCATTCTTGTTGCTCTTCCCTGGACCCTCTCCAATTTCTCCACATCCTTCTTGAAATATCAGTCTGCTCTTTTCTTTATGTTTAATACATTTTTCACTGATTTATCAACTATTTCATTGCTCCTATCCCACTGTGTGCCAGAATCCACACACTTAGTATATGCATACCAAATGTATGGTCTCCATGGTTAAGAACAATATTTCATTAAGTCAATCCTGCTTTATGAGGCTCCCTTGCTCATCACTATTATATCCAATAAAGAGTCAGATATGATAGCCAGAGCTAGGTATTCACATGATGTCGTGGAGTTCATCAGGACAGTAAAATGTCAATGTCTGTTTTGTAACCCTGAGAAGTTTGTGGCCATACAGCTTTGTTTCAGAGCTCTGATCCCAATGACATGCCAGCAACTCACTGGCATCACCCTAGCTTTCCCCAGCTTGGCTTTATCTTTCAGGATAACCTTAGTGCCCTTTCAGCCCCACATTATCCTACTGTTGGATACTGCCTTGTTCAAATCACTTGGTTTATTTTGTTTCCTTAAAGTGAAAGATCCCTTAGGGCCTTGCTTTCCCTCCCTTTCTAGCTTAGTGAAACCTGTAAACTTCTGAAAGGTACCTCCACATAACACTCATAAGTTCATGCTGAAAGGAGTCATGAGACCTGAAAGATAAGGTTCTATGCTAGCTCCTCCCCTATTCCTAATTGTTACTATGCAAATTATTTCTGCCAGCTACAAACTCCTGTACAATGGGTAAGCCACTGAATTTGGCCAACACCTAGACGGAGGTTTCAGCTTCTTTCGTTTGTTTGGAGAAAACCTCTTTATTATCTCCCTACATAACTTGTTTAAACACCTTTTGGTCACATTACTTTAATGCATAATATTAACACATATCCATTATTCCAATGTGCAGCACTGTTCCACATATTTTACAAGGATAATATTCATCTTAGTGTTAGTAGTTTTTAGATGATACCATACTAGGCATATTTTATACAAAAATCATTGAAATACTGTGGAATGTCACAAGCCCTTCTCCAGGTCAGTACCAGCAAGATGCCCATTAATTCAATGTCATAATGGCCATACCATGTGATAGTTTCATAGGTCTCTTCAATCCATATTCAGGAATAGAAAAGGCTATTCCACTCTACTCATGTAACCACCTCGATAGCATTCAATAGAGATTTGGCAATTATGACTTCATTTGCCTTAAACTGATAAATCTTAGTGATCATAGTGAATGATCCCACTCTTCACTTGGCTTTATTATATGTTCCCAAATCCATGACTGAAGAGAAATCTGTCCAGCCATGGTTTGATTTCCCATGGCTAAAGATTTTAATTTCTTCCAGTCCTTCTTTTTCACTGAAGTCTTTTACTACTTTTTGACCCTATTAGTTTATAGATATTTGTGGTGCTCAGATACGTCCTGTTTACTTAATTCCCAACAGGCCTTGTATATTCTTTGAGTAGTCTTATCTTCACTATTTCCATTAACCTTAGCCCCAAAGGTTAAATCTAACAATTTCATCCTTACCTTTATAGATATTTCTCTAGTTGCTACCTGCAGTACACATAATAGTGCCATAATACTAACACTGCTTGTGATTAGCAGAGCTAGGACTTGGATGAACGCTAATTTAACTGCTTTGGGGGTAGCTGAGTTAGTCTGTAACAGAAAAAAAAACATCAAGCAAATGGTCTGGTAGCACTTTATAGACTAATAAAACACTTGTCATCTATATTCTATAACTAGTCTTATTTGTGCCCTATAACACATCAGCAATATGTCTGCACCTCTCTTGTTCCTATCAATATTTAAGCACATTTGTCTTATCTTAATATTTAGACTTGATATAATCTATGTCACACTCAAATTAGTTTCTCATTGGACAAATTGATACTAAAGTCCTCAAGATAGTTAAGACCAAAGAAGACTTTGAAGAGCTTCAAAAGGATCTCACAAAACCAGGTGATTGGGCAACAAAATTGTAAATGAATTTTAATGTTGATAAATGCAAAGTAATTCACATTGGAAAAAATAATACCAATTATACATACAATATGATGGACTAATTTAGCTATAAGCACTCAAGAGAGAAATCTTGGAGTCACTGTGGATAGTTTTCTGAAACTATCCACTCAAGGTGTAGCACCAGTCAAAAAAAACCCAAACAGAATGTGAGGAATCATTAAAAAAGGGACAGAGAATAAGACAGATAATATTTTATTGCCTCTGTGTAAATCCAGGGTATACCCACATCTTGAATACTGCAACAGATGTGGTGATCATATATCAAAAAAGATATATTAGCATTGGAAAAGGTTCAGAAAAGGGCAACAAAAACTATTAGGAGTCACCAAAAGAAATTAATTGATAGCAAGTTTAAAACAACAAAAAAGAAGTTTTTCTTCATGCAAGTGCACAGTCAACTTGTGTGCCTCCTTGCCATGTTGTGAAGACCAGGACTTTAACAGGATTAAAAAAAGAGCTAGATAAACTCATGGAGGTTAGGTCTGTCAATACTTATTAGCCAGGATGGGTAGGAATGGTGTCCCTAGCTTCTGTTTGTCAGAGGCAAGACATGGATGACAGGAGAGGGACTGCTTGATGATGATCCGTTCTGTTCACTCCCTCTGGGGCATCTGGCATTGACCACTGTCAGAAGACAGGATACTGAGCTATGCAGACCTTTGGTCTGACACAATGTGGCTGTTTTTCTTATGGTGTCAGGGCAACAGGTCTAAATTTATCAGGTCTTGTGCAAAATTTGCTGGGATTTCCTATCAGTATAATCACCACTTGCTTCAATTTTCTTCAAATGTCATTTTTGAAGACAAAACTCTTTCCTTTTACTTGTTTCATTAGTAACAATTTTTAGAACTTTTTTTTTGCTAAAATGTCCACTAAAATGTTACTTAGACACTCATCATAGTTTCTGCTAAAGCATCTTCAGTTTGCTTTTCAAAGGGTGCAGGTGGGGATTACTTCAGTGTTTTCAATATTACCTTGGCCTTGATATGTAATTAGCATAGAGAAGTGATCACTTTCTATTCCATCTTCTTTACAGATATCCCAGCTGCATTTCCCTGCTATACTGCTTGTTGCAGTTCCCAGATCTAAACTTGAAAAAGTTCCATCCACCAAATTAAAGCTAGCAGGTGCTCCACTATTTAGCAACACCAAGTTTTGCATGTTAATGAACTGTTCCAGGCATTTGCCATTATAATCAATTAGGTTTCCTGCTCCCAATAATTTATTATGACTTTTAAGCTCTCCACAAATAATGTAATTCTATGGTACCCTTAACATAACACAAACATTTATTTTACATGACTGGTACACATGATAGATTCAGATATGTTTATTATAATTTTGCATAGGAATCACTACAATGTTGTATTCAAAACTTAAATTCTAAAGGCTATTTCGATGTAACTTAGACCTTTGTTTATAAAAACACAGATTCCCTCTTCCTCCTGTTAATTGTTGTGTTTGAATACATCATATCGGGTGTGCCTACACTGCAGTGTTTTTCCAGAAAAATGGCCATTTTCTGGAAAAACAATACTTGCGTCCACAATCCTATTGCATTCTTTCGACAGAAAGTTGAAAGAATGGAGGGGTTTTTCCAACAGTGGTAAACATTTTTCTATGAGGAAGAAGCCTTTTTCCGAAAAAGCTTTTCCAGAAAAAGGCACATGCAGAAGAGGGAGTTCTTTCGAAAGGAAAAGCCTCCAGGAAATAACACAGGTGCCCTGGTGGCCACTCCAGCCAAACTTATCAGAACTCTAGTTACTGTCTCCTGTCAGCTCTTAAAGCTGCAGGCACCCAGGACAAGCCTTGTGGTAGGAAGCTGGCCCAGAGCGCTGCACCTCACAGTGCGGCTCTGACTGCCACCCACATTGTGAGCTATGGCCAAGCCCCCGAGACCCACCCTGGCACTCACAGGGAGCACTACCAGGGCTCCCAGGACCCAGCCAGGGGCACCAAACAGCATGTGCCCTCCTGGTCCAAGGCAGAGATTCTGTCCCTCCTGGAGCTGTGAGGTGAGGAGGAGACTCTGCAGGATCTCCATTACCAGAGGCAAAATGCTGACCTCTATGGCCAGATGGCTGAGGCTCTGGCTGCAAAGGCCTCCCCCCCCTTACTCCTCCATACATTAGAACAGGTGCAGAGCAAAGTTAAACAGCTCTGTTAGGGCCAGGGATAGCAGCTCTCGCTCCGGGGCAGAATCCCATTACTGCTCCTACTACCAGGAGCTCCACCAAATTCTGGGGGGTACTAAAGCCTTTTCCCTATTCCTGGTGGTGGACTCGGGGCTAGACACTCCTGTCATCACACGCCCAGAGCTCCCTGCCGAAGAGGAGGAGGACGATGAGCAGCTGAAGAAGGAGGAGGACATCGCCAGCATGGTCACCCTGATCCTGGAGCTGGTGCCCCAGGTCCTGAATGTCTCACAGGCATCCTCTAAGGGCAGAAAGGGATCAACAGGTGAGTGCTCTGTTGTCACACACACAGGGCGGGGGAGGCGGGCAGAGAGGAGATAGGGTGTGATCATCACTTGGCCTGCTCGGCCTGGACATCATGCTGCAATCCATGCACACAGAACTACATGCAGTGCCAATCCGTGCTATGCGGCGTCGGGAGGCAACCCTTGAGCATTCCTGGGCTCCTACTTACAGGTGCAGGGGAGATCCCACACACGTCTGACCAGCAGCCTTCTGTGCAGTAGGGGCTCATCTAGACTACGCGGAACAGTCGAAAGAGGATTTTTCATTTTTTGAGGTTTACGCAGCTTTTCGACAAAGAGGGGGGATTCACCGAAACAGCCGCGTCTAAACTACTTTCGCTTTCGAAAGCAGAGCTTTCGAAAGTGCAATCGGAAGAAGATATGAAAATCCCATGGAATTTGCATATCCTCTTTTGACCGTTCCACGAAGTCTAGATGAGCCCTTGATGACTGATGCTTCCAAAAGGGATGGGGAGCCGACCTGGCAGACCTATGGACGCAAGGTATGTGGTCCCAAGCAGAGCAGTCGCTGCATATCAAAGTCAGAGCTGATGGTAGTTTGTCTGGTGTATAAGGCTGAGGGGCAATTGTGTCTCAGTCCTGACAGACAACACAACCACAATGTTTTATATCAAACAAGTGAGTGGTGCTCGATCCTCTCCCCTCTGTCAGGAAGCCCTAGCCCTCTGGTACCTCTGCATCGCCCAAGGGATCCACTTTCAGGCTCCTACCTAGTGGGGACTCACAACACCATGGCAGGCAGATTCAGCAGGGCATTTTTCGCCCATGAGTGGTCCCTCAGCGAGGATGTGGCTCGCCATCTTTTCTGCAGGTGGGGAACTCCCCACCTAAACCTGTTTGCCTCAGATGCCAGTAGGAAGTGCAGCCAAATCTGCTCTTACCTGAACGTGCCCAAGGTCAATGGGGGATGCCATGTTAATAAGCTGGTCCCTGGCCTCATGTACGAGTTCCCACCCTTCCCAACTCATACAGAAGGTCCTCCTAAAGGTGTGGAGGTACAGGGTGTCTGTGATTCTGGTGGCCCCAGCATGGCTGAGACGGCACTGGTATACCACTCTGGTGTCGCTGTCAGTAAAGGACTATATCTCCCTGCCGCTCCTGCCAGACTTGTTGATGCATGAGCCAGATCAGGGTCGCCTGTGCCATGTGAACCTGCAGTCCCTTCACCTCACAACCTGGAAGATCCGTGGCTGAGGGGCAGGGAACTTCTATGTTTAGATCAGGTTAGGCAGGTACTGATGGAAAGTAAGAAGCCCTCTACTAGGGCATCTTATAGGGCCAAATGGAAGAGGTTCTCAGCCTGGGAAGCCCAGAAGAGAGTGATCCCCTTTCAAGCTCATATCCTCCTCGAGCTTAAGCAAGACGGGTTGTCCATCTTCTCAGTAAGGGTACACTTGGCCACCATTACTGCATTTCAGCCTAGGTATGGGGAAGGGTCCGTTTGCCAATACGGTAGTAAAGCATTTCTGAAGGGTCTAGGCAGGCTCTATCCGTGGATTAGTCAGGCTTTCTTTCTCAACAGATCCCCATTTAGACTGCTGCTTTTTGCTGACAAATTGCAGGCGGCAAAACACAGTGGCCATTTTTATGCAAATTAGGCACAGGATATTTAAACCCTGCCTCATTTGCAATGTTGACCTGCCTAATCTGCATCCCTCTGCCGACAGAGGGATGCAGTCTAGACATATCCTATTTGTTCACTTCACCCTACTCAGAGAGCTCCCCGAGCTGATCCACAAAGACTGTGCTGTCTTCTTTCAAAACCCTCCCTCTCCAGGGTATTAAAAGCTTCTCGGATAAGCCTGATACTTATTTTTATCTATTTCTCATTATATTTTATTTTTATGTTTTATCAGCTCATGTTCTAGGCTCACTGAATAACCACATTATATAACTGGCATTACCCCAAGCCTTCCATCCCACTATGTTCTTACAAGAATTTCCAGACAGTTAGATTCAATGAGGGGGTAAGTCCATCAAGTATGGAATCTCTTCTGTATTCAAAAGGTGCTTTGGGGTACTGTTGAAATAATAAGACAGTCTTATCCAGCTGGAAAAAATTATTTCATCTCTAGATCACCATTTCATTTGTATGGCAAATCATTCCTTTTGCATTGTGTTGCTACATGAAATCCCTTTGCCTCAGGTAACCCACATTCCTTTAACAACCCTTTTGAAAATCTATGCATGATAAGAGTTCGACAGAGCTAGAGTGCACTTTCATTATTTTAAACTCCTCTCGAGAAATCAATCATTATAGTTATAAACTTGACCTCACCAAAACTTCAGAATACAAATCATGTATCAGTTGGCATCTTCATAACTATACATCAAATAAATGCAGGGACATCTACTGGAGAACAAAAACATTTCAGCTGGAAGTGCTTTCACTTGACAGATGCAGGCTGTCTCTCATAAACTGAAGGACTTGGAGAATTAGAATGGAATTACTGTACATCTATAAAGAGAGAGTTGCTAGCTGTTTATCCTAGATCAAAGGCATATTTAAAAGGTAGCACTTCTAGATTAAATTTCACAATCCATAGCTGATTAAAAAGTGACAAGCAAATCTATGTGGGATCACTACTCATCAATGATTTTTAAAAAATCGAGATGATTTGATTTTGTGCAAATGTATCTTATAATCACTTACTACTGGCTCTACTGTGTTATAGTATGATACAGCCTTCACTGTGTTGTCATCAGTTATTCATACCCTCTGATGTACAACAGAAAATACAATAAAAATAGTTCTAGACCTACCAAATGCCATTAGTTTCCCATCAAATACTATTATTTCCAGTTGAATTAAAAATTGCATGTGAAAGTCCATCTGTGGCCATGGATGTTTGAGAGAACTAGACAGAAAATGTGATTCTGCTTTTGGAAGGAGAACTCAGAAAATGATGAATGATCATCTCAAGTTTCTTAGGGAAATTGGAGAGGAAGAGGAAACTCTTAGGTAGGGTAAACTACCCTACAACCAGAGCTTTTCCTAGCGTGTGGCAAATCAGGGTGTCCACTCTGGGCCCCACACTTTGAGGGGCCCAATACCCCACGTCAGCAGCCCCACTACTAGAATCTCTCTCTCCACCCTCACAGGCTCCTGCCCACTGACATGCCCCATTGATCAGCATCCTCCCCGTGGTTACCGTGGATCAGCTGTTTTGCAGCACCAGGAGGCGCTGTGAGGGAGGAGAGAGGAGAAAGGGAGAGGAGCAGGAGTAGGTGGGGAAGAGGCAGGGTGGAGACAGGAAAGAGGCAGAGAGTGGGTGGGGTTTGGGGAAAGGAGTGGAGTGAGGGCAAGGCTTGGGCAGAACTAGGGGGAGCATCCCCAGCAGAAGAAACTCTGTGCCTATGCCCTGGGCCCCACACCATCACAGAGGTGGCCTTGCACACTCACAAGGATGTCTGTGCAATAAACCTTTGAAGTCAATGAAAATATCGCAATTTACAATAACTGGGGATTGGCCACTGACTTGTTTTCCCCTCCCATCCTTGATGTACTTATGAAGGAGGAGCACATATTAGTCACAGCCTTCTTTACAGACCCATGCTTCAATCTGGTTTTTTTTTTTGTATTAACTACATCCTAAATTGTGGTACAGATGACTTTTCTTCTGTGCTGAGTTTTATGTTAAGTATGAACAATGCTGTCTGGAACCATTGCATACGTACCATGTTTTATTCAACATTTTTATATACTACAACAATCCATAATAAATATGACAGCTAGGATAAGCATCCTGTCATTTCTTGGTTAGAGATACATTTATTATAAACAAGCATGAACTGAACACCCCTTTTCCCCAAACTATTTCAGCCCTGAACACAGTGTTGAAATAAATGGCACATTATGCCCACAACATTTTATCATCATTCGTAAATTATTTATTTCCATGATTTGTACTTTACCAGACATATTTGGACAGAAAGAAAGCAGAGAGATGAGTACAATGAAGCTAAAAGATTTGGGTGGAGAAATAAAAGTGTATTCCTAGATATCTGCAAGATAGTTTCAGACTTCCCTCTTCAAGATAACGGGAGTGGCTTACAACTTATTACAGTGCATGTATATGGAAAGCTGTGTAAGAGTTTCTATGTCCTTCTCTCATGGCTGTTTATGCAAGGCCATGATCAAGACAGCAGAGATAAATCTGCAGGGCTGACAGAATTGCCAGGCCCCTGGGCAAGGTGGGGGAAGGCAGGCTACAGGCTCCCAGAAGGGCTAGGTTATCGGGCTAACGGAGCAGGGCTGGCAACAGCCAGTCCTCAGTGCTGCCTGGAGACTGCCTCCCCCACAATCCTGTCAGACCTCAGAGTTGCTTAGAGTGTGCGATGCAGCACTCTGATGAAGATTTAAAAGGCCTGGGGCTCCAGCCACTATCACGGCCATTGTGGTGGCGACCGGGAGTCCCAGGCCCTTTCAAATTGTTGGTCCCCAAGGTAGCTGCCCGCTTTGCCTCCCACCATGTTCCCACTGGCGGGCGTGAGCCAAGTCCACTGAATTTATGGAAAGGATTCCTTTAACAATGGATTGCCCATAAGAATTTCAGGGCTTCATTTGCATAAGCGGGGAGCCGCCATTTTTAAAACCCCGCTGGTTCGAACCCCGTGCAGCGAGGCTACATGGGGCTCGAACTAGGTAGTTCGGACTAGGCTTCCTACTCCGAACTACCGGTACACCTCGTTCCACTAATAGGAAGCCTAGTCCGAACTACCTAGTTTGAGCCCCGTGTAGCCGCGCTGCACGGGGTTTGAACCAGCGGGGTTTTAAAAATGGCGGCTCCCCGCTTATGCAAATGAAGCCCAGGAAATTCAAATCCCGGGCTTCATATGCAAGTGCGGTATGCCTACATTACCCCGCTAGTTCGAACTAGCGGGGTAGTGTAGACATACCCAAAGGGTATGTCTACACTACAGAGTTAGTTCGAACTAACGGACGTTAGTTCGAACTAACTTTAATAGGTGCTACACTAGCGCTCCGCTAGTTCGAATTTAATTCGAACTAGCGGAGCGCTTAGTTTGAACTAGGTAAACCTCATTTTACGAGGATTAAGCCTAGTTCGAACTAGCTAGTTCGAATTAAGGGCTGTGTAGACCCTCAATTCGAACTAGTGGGAGGCTAGCCCTCCCCAGGTTTCCCTGGTGGCCACTCTGGGCAACACCAGGGAAACTCTATGCCCCCCTCCCGGCCCCGGACCCCTTAAAGGGGCATGGGCTGGCTACGGTGCCCGTGCCAGGTGCAAGCCTGCCAGCACCCAGCCAGCAGACCCTGCACCTGGCACGGCACAGAGACACCCACCCGATGCATCTCAGCCCACCCCCTCTTGCCGGGACCAGGCTGGCGGCTCCCGGGAGCTTGCCCTGGACCGCAAGAGGAGGGCACCTTCCTGGGCTAGTGCGGACATCGTGGACCTCGTCCACGATCTCCGCACTAGGCACAGGAAAGTGGCCGTCTAGGGCAGGAGAGCTGCCAGCCTGGCCACCCAGGAGCAGGTGTGCATGAAAATCAAGGGGGTCCACTCAGACCCCCGACCCTGAGCCCTGAGCTTACAATGGCCGTACTGGGTCAGACCAAAGGTCCATCTAGCCCAGTAGCCTGTCTGCCGACAGCGGCCAACCCTAGGGACCCTGGAGGGGATGGACCAAAGACAGTGACCAAGCCATTTGTCTCGTGCCATCCCTCAGCCTTCCACAAACCTTGGCCAGGGACACCACTCCTACCCCTGGCTAATAGCACTCCATGGACCCAACCTCCATGACTTGATCTCACTTCCCTTTAAACTCTGTTCTAGTTGTAGCCTTCACAGCCTCCTGCAGCAAGGAGTTCCACAGGTTGACTCTTTGCTTTGTGAAGAAGAACTTTCTGTTACTAGTTTGAAGCCTGCTACCCATTCCTTTTCTTTGGTGTCCTCTAGTCCTTCTTTATGGGAACTAATGAAGAACTTTTCTGTATGCACCCTCTCCACCCAACTCCTGCCTTTATAGACCTCTATCCTGTCCCCCCTCCGTCTCCTCTTTTCTAAGCTGAGAAGTCCCAGTCTCTTTAGCCTCTCTTCATATGGGACCTGTTCCCAACCCCTGATCATTGTAGTTGCCCTCCCCTCTCCCAGCCTCTCTCTTCCCCTCTCCCACCTCCTTTCCCAGTCTCCCCCAGTTTTGTTCAATAAAGACAGATTCCATTTTTGAACACAATTGTCATTTATTTTGTACATCAAGAAAAGGGGCTAGGGAAGGGTAAGTAGAAAGAGGTGAGGATGGAATGGGGTACGAGCCCCCAATGGGGAGGACTGGGCTGGCTCTGTGGGCTTCTGGGGGTGGAAGCTCTCCTGCAGCCCCCCCAATCGCCCCCTCTCCCCAGATGGCAGCCTGCGGCAAGTGCAGACGGTCTGATGGCCAAGTGGTGTGATGTGCCCAGTGTGGGCACTCCGGGCACTCCAAGGCAGGACTGGTTTTCAAGCAGGGCACCTCTGAGAACTGTCTGTCCGGGGTGGGGGTCGGGTCCTTTTAAGCACAGCCCTCGGCTAGCCTGAGACAGCATCTCCACGCTCTAAGTCCTCCTCTGATGCCCTGCCGGCACTGCTTCCGGCCATCCTTAAGCCCTGTTCAGGGTCCACTTAATGTGGACATGCTAGTTTGAATTAGCAAAACGCTAATTCGAACTAGTTTTTAGTTCTAGACGCGTTAGTTCGAATTAGCTTAGTTCGAATTAACTAATTCGAACTAAGTTAGTTCGAACTAACTCTGTAGTGTAGACATACCCTCAGATATTAATTCAAGGACTTCTACAGAATTATGAGATTCTGTCTTGAGCTTGCTCTAAACGAAAGAAAAAGAAATTCCAAGTACTCAGAGAAATCTCAAATCATAGATTATGCCTTTTAATATTGCAACTGGTTTTCTTAAAAATTCATGTTATTATAAACAGAGGTGGCATAGCACAATATTTGAAAGCAAGAATCATATTCATTCAGTACACGTTACATTGAGGATTAAGATGGCCATTAAGTCATAAAAATGTCCCCAATTATAACACAGTTTAAATGGCAGAGCTCGCAGTCCCATAATCAAACACTCTTAAGATCAGCTCCCACAAATTGTTTCTGTATGTGAAAAAGGGAGAGAGAAAAAATAAAAAACCTCTTGTTCTGATTGATGCCCCTTTCTTATTCAGTTCTTTTCATGATCATTCTAAATGTATGTGACACCACTGAAAAGGTTAATTTGTAAAAGCCAGCATTAAGTTACAGCTAGCAGTCTTCTGCCCTCAGGATCACAAATAGAACAGTGACATTTTGTTGGGATGATGTATTGTTACAACACTTTACTTCATTAATGTATCATCGCTCAATCTGCTGAGAGAGTTCTGCTGCCTAGAATTCTGTGATAACTGGTCTCAACTGATCTTCCTTCTGTTTAGAGTGCATTCCAGCTCTCCAGCTCACGGAGGAGAATTAATCTTTCCCTCCCCCCGCTCTACTGATCTATCATTCCAAACATATATATGTGGACAGGTCCAAGTTTGGCCCAGATGGTCACCTTATTTCAGCCAGAAGAGAATGCACAGAGTGTGAATCAGGGCAGAATTTAATTCAGATTGTTTCAGTAAGTGTTTCCCAAACTGAGGTTCACAAACTTCTGGGGGTCCCTTAGAGCAGTGTTTCTCAACCTTTATTTATTTTTTATTTTTTGTAAAGTACACCATTTTCAAAAAAATCATAAGTATCCCCAGGACCTACAGTTTTCAGACACATTTTTTTCTACCATTATAATACATTTGTTTAAACAACTTAATTCTAGCCAGGCAGGCAATTAAATTTTAGGATGTAGAAAGCACAAAAATAATAAAGGGCTATAAAACTTAAAACAAAAATTCAGTTTTCTCCAAATTTCAATTTGTTGATGTACCCCACAGACTTCTCTCAAGTACCCCTAAGGGTACTCATACCATTGGTTGATAAACACTGCCTTAGAGGACTCCTGGGCATGTACAGGCCTTGCTGATCAACTCTTCTCTCTCTTACTTAACTCCTCGCTTTCCCTCTCAGTGCCTCCTGCATACTAGGTGTGTGCCAACTCTGGACTGTAGATTGAAATGATCAGAATTTGAGCTACACAAATTGTGTATCTTATTTTGATGTTATTTGAAAAGTGCTTATTTCGAAAATTGGCGCTGTCTACACAGTACTTATTTTGAAATAAATCGCTATTCCAAAACGTCCCTGACTCCTCGTGGAATGAAATTTACAGGATCTTGGAATAGCAAACTTGTTATAGTTTGAAATAACGGGGGAACTCTAGAGATGCAGAATAGCTATCTCGAGATACTACAGTATAGACGAAGCCTAAAAGTCCAGCCATGCAGTGGGGCTAAGGCAGGTTTTCTGCTTGCCCTGATCCCACTCTGCTCCCAGAAGTGGCTGACCTGTCCCTCCACCACAAGCACAATTATGCAGCCTCCCATTGGCCAGGAACCATGGCCAATAGGACCTGTGGGGCCAGTGCTTGTTGGCAAAAGCATAGGAACCCCCTGACCCTCCCACCTTTGAGACACTGCCAGAAGAGGTGCCAATTGCTTTCAGGAGCCGCCCAAAGTTAAGTACTGTCCACTGACACTCAAGACCTCAGCCCCCTTCCCTAGCTCAGACCCCACACTCCACACTCAATTCCTTCACAGAGCCTGCATTCTGCACCTCCTCCTATACCCCAGTTTCCTCCCAGAGCCTGCACCCTGGACCCAAACTCTCTTCCAGAGCCAACACATCAAATCCCCTTTATATACTTAATATACCTTTTTGGAACAAAAGCCAGATAGTCATGTAACAGTCTCTCAATCCCTGTGAGCTTCCTCTGAAGCCACTGGAGGCAAGAAATCTCTTTTTACTGTTGTTTTTATTTCAACATATTCAAGCAAATACAACCAGTTCAATAAACAAGGAAACCACCTTTGTTCCGTGTCCTGATTACGTATCAATGTTCTGAAAGAAGATTATGGTCATAACAGGGCATGCAACCAGTGAGTAACTCCTGCTGTATGCCACTATTAGAAGCAAAAGCTCTCTCAGAAAAGTAAAGCATACACCCACATAAGGTTTATGGACACCATTAATATTTCTATACCTAAAAATATCTATATTGATTTGCTGTCTTTATCATTTTCTGCATAACATTTTGCTGTCCTTTGATCCTCTTTTGCCTAGGTTCCATTAAATATTTTCATGATAATGCCCTTTGCTAGGATATTCAAAGATTTTAAAGAAGCCAATATTAAAAGGCTATCTTTCCATCCTCATTTATCCTCATCAAGAATGGATCCTTGCTAAATTTGGAGTAACACTGAGAAAATTATAACTACTCTGCTGTAGTTACTGCTGAGAATCTCTTACTGTTTAAAAGATTAAAATCTAAAGCTGCCAAAATTCACATACTAACCTAGACTGTCTTGGAATGTGTTGTCCCTTATAGGAGTGCAGGGTGCATTAGGGGCTCCAAATATAGGGTCATTGAGCAAGAGGTGTCTCAGATTTAACTCCTTAGATGTCATGCTATTTTAACTTTTTTTTTCCTTTTTGTACAGACTGAGGTTCAAACTATAGCTATTACTCTATTAAAAATGTATGCCTCATTTCTAGTCTGAATGTGTCAAGTCATTGAATCATGATATACCTTTCACTGCTGGCCTGAGGGGCCCTTTATTAAATATTTGTTCCACAAGAAGGTATTTGTCGATGTAATCAAGTTACCCTTTAACTTTCTCTCTCAGAAAGTTTGAGAAACAGAATGAGCTCTTTGAGTCTATCCCTGTAAGATATGTTTTCTAATCCACTAATTATTCTTGTGATCTTGCCTGAAGCCTCACCAATTTATCAACATCCTGCTTGAATTCTGGGCATCAGAAAAGAAGTCCAACAATGGTCCCACCAGTGCCAAGTACAGGGGTACAATAACTTCTGTAATCCTCCTTGACATTCCCCTTTTTCTGTATATTATCTCTTTTGGCCACAGCATCACATGCTTAATAGGGTAACCATTATTACCCACACATTTTTTCATAGACACAGCTTCCCAGAATAGAGTGTGCCATTCTGTCAGTGTCACCTAAATTCTTTGTTCTTAGATATGTATATTTATGTATTAGTTGCTTCCACTCAGTTTACCGAGCACTACAGACCACTCTATAGCAGTGATATATTCTGTTCTTATTTACCACTCCCAAAATGTTCGTGTCATTTGAAAACGTTATCAGTGTTGGTTTTATATTTTCTCCCAGGTCATTGATAAAAATGTTGAATACTCTGAGACCAAGAGCTGATCCCTTTGGGACCCCATTAAATACACTCCTCCTAGATGATAATTCCCAGTTTAAAATTAAATTTTGAGAGTTATCAGTTGGCTAATTTTTTTATCCACTAATGTGTGCTAAGATAATTTTACATCATTCTAGATATTTTTTTAATCAAAATGCCATGCAGAACCAAAACAAACATCTTATGGAAGTCCATTATGTCAGCATTATTACTATTATCAACCAAACTTTTAACCTCATCTATAAGAGATATTAAATTACTTTGACAAGCGCTGATTATTACACACCCATGTTAATGTGCATTCATCTCATTTCCATCCTTTAATTCTTGATTAATCAAGTCGCATCTCAGCTGCTCCATTTTCATACCTGTGATTGATGTCAGGCTGACATCATTGTAGTATAATGACCCATGTAATTGCTTGGGTCATCCCAGTCATTTTTTGAAAAAACGTCCTTAGTGTTCCAAGACTTACAGAAAATAAACAATAACAGGCCATCGCACTCCTGGGCCAGACATTTTCAAACTCTTGGATGCAAGTTATCCAAAGCTACTGATTTTAAAATAACTGCAGTAATTCCTGTTTATCATTCTCCAGAAATATTAGTGGAAAGGAAACCGTGTTAACACCATATGATGAATGTTCCATTCACCTTACTAATTTCACATGGAGATGGATGTGGTCAGTTAAAAAGGATGGACTAAAAAGAAGAGAAAGTAAGTTGGGGGAGGAGACCCATGGGAGAGGATGTAATTGTTTTCCCCTCCCTGTGCAGAGAACCAATAAAAGGCTAGAAGGTGAAGAAGCAGTCTCCTGTTGAGATACGCCTGAGGGAAGATCAGGAGCTGCTGAGTGATGATGGTCTCTTTGAAATCCTGAGATAATGGAGAACTATGCCAGCCTAGGATGTGGGATGGAGTGAAGTACATAAGCCTGAAGGCAGATTTGAGGGCTCTGTATTATAGATTAATCTGATCTGCATGGAAGAGGGGATGCCATCTGAGCCTGACAGGGACTGAAGATCTTCTTGACTTGATATTTCAGATGGATGTGTTGAAGAATTGGCCCTAAAAGGGGTTAGACTCTTGAATGCATCTTGGTTGAAAGGTCAGGCTGACTTCCACAGCTGGACCAGGCTAAAGAACACGAAGAGAAAATGAGCCACTGTTGGTGTAATGACACATGCAGCCAGGAGGGTACTTACAGAACAACAACTCTGCCACAGGATGTTTCAGTAATTACAGAAATGATGGCTACTCTAGGATGAGGGGATGGATTTGTAGACTAGGTTAGGGCTCTTATGCACAGTGCTAAAGGCGACTGTCTACGAACTTTTGTAGGTGTCTACGGGTATGTCTACACTACAAAGTTAATTCAAACTAACGGACGTTAGTTCGAATTAACTTTGATAGGCGCTACACTAGTGCTCCGCTAGTTTGAACTTAATTCGAACTAGCGGAGCGCTTAGTTTGAACTACGTAAACCTCATTGTACGAGGACTAAGCCTAGTTCGAACTTACTAGTTCGAATTAAGGGGTGTGTAGCTCCTTAATTCGAACTAGTGGGAGGCTAGCCCTCCCCAGCTTTCCCTGGTGGCCACTCTGGCCAACACCAGGGAAACTCTATTGCCCCCCTCCCGGCCCCGGACCCCTTAAAGGGGTACGGGCTGGCTACAGTGCCCGTGCCAGGTGCAAGCCTGCCAGCACCCAGCCAGCAGACCCTGCACCTGGCACGGCTCGAGCCACACACCCGATGCCCCCCAGCCCTCCCCCTCTTCCCGGGACCAGGCTGGAAGCTCCCGGGAGCTTGCCCAGGACCGCAAGAGGCGCCCGCCTGGTCCAGTGCAGACATCGTAGACCTCGTCCACAACCTCCGCACTAGGCACAGGAAAGCAGCCGTCTAGGGCAGGAGAGCTGCCAGCCTGGCCACCCAGGAGCAGGTTTGCATGAAAATCAAGGTGGTCCACCGAGACCCCCGACCCTGAGCCCTGAGCTTACAATGGCCGTACTGGGTCAGACCAAAGGTCCATCTAACCCAGTAGCCTGTCTGCCGATAGTGGCCAACCCTAGGGACCCTGGAGGGGATGGACCAAAGACAGTGACCAAGCCATTTGTCTCATGCCATCTCTCTCCAGTCTTCCACAAACTTCGGGCAGGGACACCACTCCTACCCCCTGGCTAATACCACTCCATGGACCCAACCTCCATGAATTGATCTCACTTCTCTTTAAGCTCTGTTCTAGTTGTAGCCTTCACAGCCTCCTGCAGCAAGGAGTTCCACAGGTTGACTCTTTGCTTTGTGAAGAACAACTTTCTGTTACTAGTTTGAAGCCTGCTACCCATTCCTTTCCTTTGGTGTCCTCTAGTCCTTCTATTATGGGAACTAATGAAGAACTTTTCTTGATGCACCCTCTCCACCCCACTCATGCTTTTATAGACCTCTATCATATCCCCCCTCCATCTCCTCTTTTCTAAGCTGAAAAGTCCCAGTCTCTTTAGCCTCTCTTCATATGGGACCTGTTCCAAACCCCTGATCATTGTAGTTGCCCTCCCCTCTCCCAGCCTCTCTCTTCCCCTCTCCCACCTCCTTTTCCCAGTCTCCCCCAGTTTTGTTCAATAAAGACAGATTCTATTTTTGAACACAATTGTCCTTTATTTTGTATATCAGGAAGAGGGGCTAGGGAGGGGTAAGTGGAAGGAGGTGAGGGAGGAATGGGGTACGAGCCCCCGATGGGGAGGACTGGGCTGGCACTGCGGGCTTCTGGGGGTGGAAGCTCTCCTGCAGCCCCCCAATTGCCCCCTCTCCCCAGATGGCATCCTGCGGCAAGTGCAGCCGGTCTGATGGCCGAGTGCTGTGATGTGCCCAGTGTGGGTACTCCGGGCACTCCAAGCCAGGACTGCTTTGCAAGCGGAGCACCCCTGAGAACTGTCTGTTTGGGGTGGGGGTCGGGTCCCTTTAAGCACAGACCTCGGCTAGCCTGAGACAGCAGCTCCACGCTCTAAGTCCTACTCTGATGCCCTGCCGGCACTGCTTCCGGCCATCCTTAACCCTGGTTCAGGGTCCACTCTGTGTGGACACGCTAGTTCAAATTATCAAAACGCTATTTCGAACTAGTTTTTTAGTTTGGATGCATTAGTTCGAATTAGCGCTGTAGTGTAGACATACCCTACCTGCCCAGATAACAGTGTTTTGAGGGCAATAAGGTTTCTGTTGTTCCAAAGGGCATCCATCACGTTTAAAAACATGGACTTGAAACTTTGCCTAAGCAAGATGGTTATGAGGGATGTATGGAAGAATCTGTCAGATGAAGACATGGTGGCTGTGTCTACACTAGGCCACTTATTCCGGAAAATCAGCTGCTTGTCCGGAATAAGCTGCGAGCTGTCTACACTGGCCCCTTGAATTTCCAGAAAAGCACTGACAATCTACTGTAAGAAATCAGCTGCTTTTCCGGAAAAACTATGCTGCTCCTGCTCGGGCAAAAGTCTTTTTCCGGAAAACTGTTCCGGAAAAGGGCCAGTGTAGACAGCACAGTAGTGTTTTCCGCAAAAAAGCCCCGATCGCGAAAATGACGATCGGGGCTTTTTTCTGGAAAAGCGTGTCTACATTGGCCATGGATGCTTTTCCGGAAAAGGGGCTTTTCCAGAAAAGCATCGTGCCAATATAGACGCTCTTTTTCCGGAAATACTTATAACGGAAAACTGTTCCGTTTTAAGCATTTCCGGAAATTCATGCCAGTGTAGACGTAGCCGGTGTATTTTAGGCAAAAAGTAAGAGGAGTTGTCCATATGGAGTCCAGGATACTCTGGAGCTCTTACAAATGGACTGCTCCTGGGCTCAGAGGGCATGGCTGGCAAGGGTGGTGAAAGTGCCAGTTATCACAGGACAAGAGAGGGCCTATTGGGGATATTGCAATTTCTCAGGCCAAGTATGCTGGTAATAGGTGGGGAAGACTCTCATCAATGTAATTCTACACTCAGTTTTCAAAGAGGTGACATGTGAGGGAGTGTTCCAGATGAACCCTTGACATGGACTTCTCCAGAAGATTTGGTTCACATGGTCTGGAAAGAGCTGAGAACATTGAAGCAAATAGAAAGGATGTGCTGTCTGGATAGGAAAAAGTAGTGATGGAGCTCCATCCAGGTCTAATTTTGGTTGGGTCAGTATCCCAGTCCCTATCCTGCAGGGCTGGAGTGCGGGACAGGCTACAATCCAAGAGACTTCTGGGAGTATGCTGCAAGGAACTGAGGGTATGTCTATACTATCACCCTAGTTTGAACTAGGGTGGTAATGTAGGCAACCGGAGTTGCAAATGAAGCCCGGGATTTGAATTTCTCGGGCTTCATTTGCATCTTGCTGGGTGCCGCCATTTTTAAATGTCCGCTAGTGCAGACTCCGTGCCGCACGGCTCCACGCGGCACGGACTAGGTAGTTCGGACTAGGCTTCCTATTCTGAACTACTGTTACTCCTCGTGAAACCTAGTACGAACTACCTAGTCCGTGCCGCTTCAAATCCCGGGCTTCATTTGCAACTCCGGTTGCCTACATTACCACCCTAGTTGAAACTAGGGTGGTAGTGTAGACATACCCTATAGGAGCAAACAGAAATTAGGAAGTGCTAGTCGGTGATATAGTGAGATCTGGAATGAGGCCATTATGTTTGGTAGAGGGAACTATGTTGTACCAAGACTGTTACCCTAGGTATCAGAGAGTCTGGCATGCCTTTGAAGGGACTTGTCCTCAGGTGTTAGGATGATTCCAGAATCAGGCAATCAGACACTGGACTCTTTACAGAGGGATGACGCTCCTCTTGTGGAACTGGATAATGACTACTGATCATGGCTGGTTTCTGACCTACGTAGATTCTGGCTGTTAAATAGTCCGTAAGTGGAGGATGTTGCAAGTTGTCAGTACCAGGGCTCTTTTGCTAAGGAAACAGTGGACTCTGGCAGAGATGGGCAGTCTGGAAGTTGTTGGGTATTTTGTCTTGATTCTTATGCTTGTATTCTAGGTGTTTTTGTCTATATTTTGGTGTCTGAGTTTCTTATTGGGTGATATGTTTATTAAACAAATTGTCATAGAGGACTTGGGGTTTATTTTTTCCACTCGCAAGAGTTTAGTAAGTCACATTTCTCCTCGGCTTTAGGGAACCCTCTTCTTCTGAAGCATCTGGTGCAGACCATAACTAAAATCATGTGTACAAGACTAGGTGGACCACAGGTTTTATTTACCACGGCTATTCCTATAGATATGCAGACATCACTGCAATTAAAGCTGTTCATCTTAATACCACAGAGCAATCCTAGGTAATATTTCAAGATAGAAAGAAAAGAGCCCTGTCCACAATTTAAAAAAACACACAGAAGGTTTTACACAGAAAAAAAATCATTTTTCTGACTGGAATTTTGGTAGAACACAAGGATTACAGCCCTGTCCTTTTCACCAAGTAGTTATACAACTTGATTATATGCCTCATCCAAAAAATAATACCTCATACAGTAGTCTGCCCCTTTATCAACATACTGAGATATTGTGGCACCCAGATTTGCCAAAGTTTTTTTTTACCATCCAATTAGAGGAAAGTTTATTCCAAAATAAGTATAAGCTAAATTTATGAGAGCTGACACTAAGACAGTAGGAGGTTGTATAAATGCAAGCATATCCTACTTTAAAGGCATATATAAATTCTAGCTAGTGCTTACCAAATATTAGTAATGTATCTCTTCGGTTCATAGCAAAATTAAAGAAATACAGAACATGAGCTGGCATAAGTAAGAAAGTGAAAGAATAAATACAGAGAGGGCAGGGTGAAAGTAGGCTATTGGCAATTCTACAGAACTATTTAGACCCTATAGTATCACAAACAATAACAATCAATGAAGAAAGCAGCTTATACAGTAAATGACTGCAGATATGACCCTGGAGGAATACATGATGTTTCCTGTCAAATTTCTAAAGAGAACATTGATTCCCTTACTGATGTTCTTTTGTTCGCTCACTCCCATGCTGTGGAGTCACTATTTCACATGCATTTTGCCTCATTTAGGTTCACTGGAAGTTCTTTTTTCCCTGTAGGGAGCTGTCAGTGTTAGTATTGTGAGTCCAGTTCTTGTATTTCTTGGTCAGCCATAATCAGTGAAGTAGAACAAGGGCGGCATAATGATTAAAACTGTTCCAATGATTATTGCTCCTTGTTCTCTGACAAGTGGTTTAGAGCAACCTGAGAAAGAAATGCCTTGTCTCATCATTTGTACCTGTCTGAATGTACTGATCCTGTCAGTAGTTTCCCATACATCAGGAATACAGGATTTTGCTCTGAGTTAATTCTGGTGCTAAAATATGTCTTTTTGCTCAATAGTCTGGCAAATAATGAGGGAGAAGGCTCAAGTATTCTCTTACTGCGTCCTTGATCAGTATTCCCTATACTCCCCAGAACACAAAGACTTCATCCTCCAAGTATCCTGGGCCAAGAGACACCTTTCTGGGATGGGAAGGAAGGGCTATGCATCAGCCAGTAGGGGTATGTCTACACTACCCTCCTAGTTCGAACTAGGAGGGTAATGTATGCATACCGCACTTGCTAATGAAGCCCGGGATTTGAATTTCCCGGGCTTCATTAGCATAAGCGGGGAGCCGCCATTTTTAAATCCCCGCTGCTTCGAACCCCGTGCAGCGCGGCTACACGGGGCTCGAACTAGGTAGTTCGGACTAGGGTGCCTATTCCGAACTACCGGTACACCTCGTTTCACGAGGAGTAACGGTAGTTCGGACTAGGAACCTAGTCCGAACTTCCTAGTTCGAGCCCCGTGTAGCCGCGCTGCACGGGGTTCGAAGCAGCGGGGATTTAAAAATGGCGGCTCCCCGCTTATGCTAATGAAGCCCGGGAAATTCAAATCCCGGACTTCATTAGCAAGTGCGGTATGCATACATTACCCCGCTAGTTCGAACTAGCGGGGTAGTGTAGACATACCCTAGATGTGAATGAGAAATATGCTTTAACTTTTTTAGGGGTATAAGAGCCTACTGCATGTAGGCATCTCTATTCCAGTCCTAATGTGGTACTATGCCCACATGACTCACAATTAGAGCACATGGCAAACACATTACCTTTGAAGACCATTTTAGCACATGCATTTTTACTAAAGATGGTCTTTGGCTGGAAAAAAAATAGAACTGGCCTAGATCTATAATTGAACTTTACCAAAGGTGTGCCAATCCTATTTCAAAGAGAGAGATCAGCCATAAAATTTGATTCAGACCTACTTCTCAACTTAAAATTTGCAGGTGTTTGGTATTTTAGTCAGTGCTCTTCATTAACAGATTATTCTGAACTAGTACAACATCCAAGGTCTGAAGCAAGATGTGTATATTGAGAAAGTGTTTCATTTTTATTTATGAAAATCACGCTATTCTAGACAGTTCCTAGTCACTTAATTGTAAGGCACATGGTCTGAAGTGCTAGAGCCGTATTTCTTGAACTGGCATCCACAGACCGCTGGGGAGCCCATGACAGCACTTCAGGGGGTCCATAGGTCATGTCTGAAATGTCATAAAAGTAATAAAAATAAAAATAGTAGAATAATGTATTTGTAAAATTAAATTGGTAATCTTTTCCTTTACAATGACATAGTTAGTGATCATGAAAAGTTTCTTTTAAATTCAGAAGTGTGTTGGTTGTGTTGTGGGAAACCAGTCAACCACTTGTTTGAATTGCATGATGAAATGAGATTAATTTTCATAGACGTGGTATTTCAACTGAGCGAGCGTTTCAATGATTTTCTGTGGATAACTGTGGTATCATTTTTGGCCGATGTTTTCACCTATTTGAATGGACTAAACTTAAGCCTACAAGGGGTAGCTCTAACTATATTTAAATTTGAAGACAACGTGGAAGAGCGGATTAAAAAATTTGGATGTATGGTCAAATCGTATTCAGAACTTTGTGTATGAATCATTTCCAACACTAAATGATTTTCTTGAAACATCTGATGAAGAAGTCTCTGATGAAATATGAAATGTTCTCAAGCTACATATAGACTACAAAGGTAAGTCGGAAAAACCGTATCTTTTTCCGCTTTTCTGTCAAAAGAGGCTTTTCCAAAAATTGGGGTGCCAAATTTCAGAAAAACCTGCTCTTTCGACATATTCCTTCTTCCTTGTACAATGAGGTTTACAGGGATGGCAAAAGAGTGCATCCACTTTTATGAATTTTTTTTTTTTCAGAAAAGCAGACATGTTCCTTGGATGCAGCATTTCCAGAGGTACCCCGGAAAAGCGCTGCAGTCTAGATGTAGCCCCACTGAACAGTTCCAGGCTTTGAAGAACTACTTAAGACAGCGTTTCTCAAACTGTGGGTTCTGACTCCCCGGGGGGTCATGAGCAACTTAGAGGGAGATTGCAAACAACTTAGAGGGGGGTCACGAGCAACTGAGGGGGGGGGGGTCGCAGTATCATAAGTTTGAGAACCCCTGACTTAAGGGATTATTTTCCTCTGCCCAATTCTGGTAACAAGTGGATCAGGGAACCATTCAATGTAGATGTTAACACAACCAAAAATTTATCTTCATCGGAAGAAAATAGCCTTCTGGATCTTTCACTTCACACCTTTTTTAAACTGTTTTTAATCAATATAGATACAGAAAGAGATCATTTTTTAAAAGCTTTCTAGCCAGAAGTTTTTTGAATAACTTTGTGGGCCACTAGAGCGGTAGAGAAACTGAATGGGTAGAGTAGTGGGACTCAACTGAGAAGATTGGGAGGGAGGAGAGGCCTCTATCTTGTAATAAAAGAGTTTTATATGTAATCAAACCCTCTCTCCCTGGAGGCTTTGTGAAGAGATGATGCAGAGGCATCTCTTTACTGAAGCTGCAAAGAGCAGAAGCCACACAATTGATGAACTCCAATGAAGATTGTCCCTCCCCCTGCCTGTCTCCTCCCCCCCACGCCGAGCAACAATAAAGCTAAAATAACTATAGTTGAGTTAGATGTTGGAGCCTTAGGACTGGACCAGGAAGCACTCTCCCTAGGGACTGGAGAAGTTCTACTTAGCTACACTCCAAGACTCTGGGACTACACTACCTACAGCTACTAAATTGTAAGTGGGGTGTAGCAGATGGGGAAGTGATGTGTCTATAAGACACTTGCTTACTGGATGTTCACTCTGGGGGGTGGGGAAGTCAGTGAAAGGGTTACTGCCAGATGTGCTGTGGCAGCAGGTGTTTTACCTATTATTCATATATACGTTGTGCTGTATTTTCCCAACTTGATTCTGTGTTGCTTTGTATTCTCTTTACACAGACTTAGTGCTTATACTTTGGGAACTATTGCCCTAGAAGATGCCCAGAGAAGATATTGGTTTTTCTGAGGCTGAGCTGATGTTTGTTGATTCTAAAAGGAATGCCTCAGTATCTGACCCCAGCATCTGCTGCTGCTGCTCATGCCTGGCAAAAGACACATACTGTGGCACCAGGACTTTGCTGGTAGCCAAATTCCAAATGGTAGACAGGCCGAAAAAAGATAGTTTGTTTCAAAAGGGCAAAAACAGATGGTTGTTGGAATATGTCAGGATGCCCAAACTGTAGTTAATGAGTCGCATGCAACTCTTTTACAGTTACACTGTTGCACATAGACACTCCCTCCACTATCTGCCTACCAAACTGGGGGGCAGGAGGGATGCTCTGGGCTTCCGCCCAGTGGCAGTCTGGAGAGGCTAGGGGCTTCTGCAAGAGAGGACTGAGACAATTGAAAGGCTCAATGCCTTGACTCACAGCCTCCTAGGCATGCCTATCGTCTTAGCCTCAGTGGCCCCTCGCTGCAGCTCCCAAGTGTTAGCTCTGCGTGGAGAGGCTGTGGCAAACATCTGGGAGGAAGAGGCAGCAGCAAAAGCAGTGGTTCTCCAGATCCCAGCTCTTGCTTCTCCCCAAATCTGTAGATTCTAGCTTGCTGGCCCCAACAGCTGCTGTGGAGAGATGGGATCTGGTTGGATGATGTGACCAAGTGGGCCAGCAAACCCTTGCAAAAATCGATTAAGGTGATACGTGACCCCAACTGTCCCATAAGCATTGCTTCTGGCTTCCACCCAGAGGGAAGATGGGTCTGAAGCACACCCAATGGCTCTGAGATTCAGCAGGAGTGGGGCCGGAGCCTGAGCCTCGGGCCCCACACCCTAGCTTTCAAAATTCTGAAGACTGTTGTATGCAGCTTGGAGGGTCAAAACATTTGGCCACTTCTGAAATGTGCCCTGAAAAATGAAATCTTATTTATTTTAGGTTGAAGTGTAACTTGTATGCCTTTCATCTGAGGGATCCTGTATTGATATTGGTCTGTTAATCACATCATGTGCAGTTGGGGCCATTTATGTGATCGTTACTAACAAATAAATGTTAACTTTTGCTGAGATATATGAGTACTGTGGTTTCTGATAACAACTACCTCAATAAATCCCTGTTTCAGCTGCAACTGGACTGTTACCTGAGTATCCAAAAGCTGCTTTTGGTCAGCAGAATCATTCATTTACATCGAATTACAAGGCATTTTCATTTCTAGAGTAGAGTAATCAGGAAGATACAGTTTTCTGTTTTCCTTGCAGATGGTTTTCCAGTGGTTCAAAAGACCCCACTTTCCCTGAAAATGGAGTAAAGAACTGGAAAAATATAGGAAAAAAAGCTTCAGAAACACATTCAATTTACCATGCACAAGCAGCGTTCTGAAAGGCGACATTTTTTTCAAATAGTTGAAAGAAGTGGACTCCACAGTGGCATAGTTATCAAATTCTCACAAGATTACATGACAAAAGAGAATATGCTGCAAAAGTCAGCTTTACTGATTTACTGCTTTACCTGGGTAAACAAGGAATTGTATAGCAGGGACACAATGCAAGAAAAGAATCAGCAAGCTGTGGAAGCTATCTGGAATTATGCTATTTGTTTTTGACATCTGATGAAGCATTCACCAAAAAAGAGGTGTTTTTTTTAATCTCACAAGCCACATAACTCAAAAATATCAATCAGAAAGTTCAGGAGAATTAGGTGGCTTTTTTTTTTTACTGTTCTTGGTGATGAAACATGCCATTTTACAAAAGAAGAAATAACTGTGAGAGATGCAGAAAATCTGGAAAAAGGAACCATTTCTAGAAGGTCTGATTGCTCTGAGCAAGGGAAAGCCAATGCCATCTATCACAACATTAAGCAGCTCTTACAAGCATCGGGGATTGCAAACTTGCCCGCTGTAGCACAGTATTAGGAAGAGGCCACTGCCCTGGCAGATCAAATAAATGGAGTGCAGCAAAATCATCTCAATGCTATATATATACACACAGCTCATAAATTAAATCTGGTTTTAGTGGAGGTCTGCTAAGTAAACTGGACAGCAACAGATTTTTTTGTGCTCTAGAGGGCTTATAAACAATTTTTCCCCACAGCCTGGCACACACACACTGTGCTTACTTAGAGGCCTAGAAGACACTTAGGGTACATCTACACAGAAGCATTATTTTGGAATAACCTCAGTTCCAAAATAACATATTGGAATATGGGACTTCTTACTCTTACTTCTGTAAACCTCATTGTTTGAGGCGAAAGGGATGTCGGAGGAAGAATGCTCTATTTTGAAATAAGTGCTATGTAAATGTGCCCAAATTTGAAATAAGCTATTTTGACTTAAGCTATGCAACTGATGGAGCTCAAGTTGCATAGCTTATTTTGAGTTTAGCCCTCCTGTGAAGATATACCCTTAGAGTGAAACTGCAATTGTCTATTTTAAATGACATAAGATGGGCATGGAGATGGAAAAATGTATCTGCTATTAAAAAAAACCCTCCATGAGAGCACTTCTTAGCAGTGTGTTGGGACTGTCAGAGCCTCCCTATCAAAGATTTATTGAAGCATCAGGTTTGTTGACAAATGTGCAGAAAATAGATTTTTTTCTGTGTTTGATCATTTTTTTTACCATATTCTTACTATGAATCACATATCATGCAAAACACTGCAGACACATTTTCAGACTGCAAGTGTACTGCAGAGAGCTGCCAAAGAGTTAGAAAGTATGAGAAATCCACTGGTAATTTGGAGGATATTTGAGAGGAAGCCCAAAAGTTCGGAGAGCTGCATGATGTCCCTGTTAACCCAATCATAGAGTATGATCACTACCTTCAGGGGGTAACAGGAACAAAATACACAGCCTCCTTTCATTGCTTAGTTGTTACAAACACACTCGGACAATGAGAATATCAGCCATGAAAAAAACAAAGGGTTTCAACCCAGTCAAAGGAAATAGCTAAATGTGTAGCTGCAATTCTAAAATGTGATACATGTTTGAAACTTACTCACACAGAGAGGCATTTAATTAAAATAGATTTGCCAAATATCACTCTGGTGATTCTGAAGGCAGCTGCTTTAATAACATTTTACCCAAATTTTTCAAAACTTTTGAAATTGGCACTTACCTGTTGGCACAGCTACATGAGAGGTCATTTTGTGCCATGGAATATATGCAAAACTGGAAGCAACCCTACAATAGGTCAAGAGGGACTGTCAGTTCTGTTTACTGAGACTGTATTAGACACATTAACCTTGAGCACATCCTTGATCCTTGATGCAAAATCCAGTCACTGGATTGTATTTCACTGATGTTTAAGGTAAGGCTGCAGTTGGTTTTGTTTTTATTAGTAGAAGTAATATATTATTTGCAACTCGCTTCCTTATTTAATACAAAGAATGCTGCTTATTGTAATTATTACACAAATATAATGTCATGTTATAATAGAAGCCTAAATATTTACTTATGAAACAACACTGATAATTAATTTAAATTGGCATAAACTTATGGAGAAATGTGGTATATGGTAGGAAAAGTTAACTCATATTTTAACCCTAATATGATGAGTGACAGTAAGATAGTACATTAGTAGTGGTGTCAAACCATATTGCCTAAGGGTATGTCTACACTACCCTGCTAGTTCGAACTAGCAGGGTAATGTAGGCATACCGCACTTGCAAATGAAGCCCGGGATTTGAATTTCCCGGGCTTCATTTGCATAAGCGGGGAGCCGCCATTTTTAAAACCCCGCTCGTTCGAACCCCGTGCAGCGCGGCTACACGGGGCTCGAACTAGGTAGTTCGGAATAGGAAGCCTAGTATTGTTGAATGACATCAGAGCCTTTTGTGCTATAAATTATAATAAAACACAACACTTTAAAAAGACATAGGGAGTGAATCTAGTTTACAGCCTTTATTTTTGTACATCATTCAAATTCACAGCCTCACTAGAAAAATAGTAGTGTGTGTGTAAGGGGGAGGGATATCTACCTCTCATCCGTGATACATACACTTGTGTTGCTATCCCTGACCCATGATCTCCAGTGATTACCTCCTCATTTGCACTGCCACCTTTTGACCCAAGGGGCAGGGAGTTGCAGTAGGACAGTGCCTATAAGAAACTGAAGTTACTCTCACCCCTAATGTGCATCCAGAGAAAGAGAGTTTGGTCTAGGGAAAAAAGCCACCGAGTGTTCCCCTGCCCTTGCTGTGCCAGGGTTCAAAAGGACTCTCTGCATAGGTGGCAAATGCTACAGATACCACATTTTGTACAGCTGGGCCAGCTGTAGGACTCCTCCTTCTGCTGTGCTGGTGTCAGAGTAACTCAGTTTTATATCTACAGCATCAGATTTTCAGCTAGAAAGTCCGGCTTTGCACTGGTTCAGTGCTCAGTGCCACAGGATGGGTTGAGAGGAGTACAGCATCTTTGCAGCAGGTTAAGTGGGAATAATACCAAATCCCTACTACACACATGAGCCTCCCTGTAGAGAAATTTGGTCCAATAAATATAAGGCAAAAGCACAGTATAGTCCCCACCCCAAAAAAAGACTCATGTGCTGCTCATGTTTTCGACCCTGTGTTGCTTTGTCCTGATTCCTAAGCACAGTCTGTTCCTGGGTTCCCCTGTTGATGCTGGACACTCACTGACTAAGCACAAGTGTAAATTTAATAAAATGTTGAAAAATTCACAGCATTAGTAAGATGCACTAAATAAATATTACATAGTTTCACACACACACACACACACACACACACACACACACACACACACACACCATTTTTCCACTATATATAGTAATTCCTTATTTAACACTATAGATGCGTTTCTGAAAATGTTCGTGCTAAGTGAAAACGTGCTATGTGGGGTCAATTTTCCCATTAAAGATAATGGAAAAGGTGGGGGTTGCGTTTCAGGTGGTGATGGCAAAGTCAGTATTTTGTTGGTGCTGGGTCATCAACGTCAGCATTAGATATCTAGCAACACAAGACATCTAGCACCACAAGTCGCTGCGGTTTGTTAAAACACAAGGATAAACACGTGAGTGAGCGGAGAAGCACTGTGACCACACGTATTCATCTACTCATGAGTATTACCATTATTTTCACCAACTTATACCACCGTGTGAAGTAGTCCGACACTTGATTATTTTCGTGTTAATTCAAGGATGGTCGTGTTATTCGAAAAACGTTCCCTAAAAATAAAATCATGCTATTGCAAAAATGTGTTTAGCGGGCATGTGTTAAATGAGTAATTGCTGTACTTGAAAACCTTCTTGAACATTTAAAGTGGAGGTTAAAAGGAAGAAATGCCAGAAGTTTGAACTGCTTTGTGTTACTGACAAAAATGAAAAATGACCAGAAAACTCCTTTTCTGTTTGATCAGCATGGTAGGAGAGGAAAGAAACTTTTTTACATCACTTTTACTAGAACCACCCAAAGTCTAAATTTCTTCAGAAATCATGAAGCAGAACTTTCAAACACATTGCAAGTTACTAAAACTGCTCCTTAGGATCATTACAATGATAGATAAGCATGTGTATTTAACTGAATATCAAGCTGAATGAAAGTTATTGATTAAATTCACTGAATTAAAGATGAAGGAAAAGATGTGACTGTACTGACCACCACCATATTTTATTAACACCAGTGTGTATGGAATGTAAAGTGTTAGTACACTGAGAAAAGGTATGTTTATATTTCCCCCCAATATCATTTTTCATTTTATCTCTGAGGAGCCCAAAATGAATTACAAACTTAACTGATACAACTAAATGATTAACATCTTCAGAGCTGAAATGAAGACATATTATTCTGCCTACAGAATTGCAACATAGCAAATTAGAAAAAGAATTGAAGATTACCACACTCCAATTAAAACTTAATGGAAAAGAGAGCTAGACAAAAAACACCCATAAGACACCAACAAAATAAAAACATTCATTAGTTCTTTAGTGAGCATAGGTAGTAAGGGCAAGGGGAAAGCATTACACTGTCTACTCATTACCTTCTCAAGTGCCTAAAATACCTCCAACTGCAATAGAAAAGCAGATGGAGACTCAGAATTCAGTCTCTAAGGATTTTCAGCAAGGACTGCATACAGTCAACCTCTCTACATTCACATCCCAAAGAACTAAATGAATTATCTTAGCTAGTACTAGGTTTATAAATCTTAACATCTTGGAATCTTTGATCACCAAATCTATACAGTCTGCTGGGTCTAAAGCAACATGTTCCCTCCATTTGCCTGTAAGAATTTTCAGTAGGAATCCATAAAGACTTACTCTGAAATCACTCAGGGTATGTCTACACTACCCTCCTAATTCGAAATAGGAGGGTAATGTAGTCATACCGCAATTGCAAATGAAGCCCAGGATTTGAATTTCCCGGGCTTCATTTGCATAAAGCCGGCCGGCGCCATTTTTAAATGCCGGCAGTTCGAATCCCGTGCCGCGCGGCTACACGCGGCACGGAGTAGCTAGTTCGGATTAGGCTTCCTAATCGGATTAGGCTTCCTTTCATTCCACGAGGAGTACAGCTAGTTCGGATTAGAAGCCTAATCCGAACTAGCTACTCCATGCCGCGTGTAGCCGCGCGGCACGGGGTTCGAACTGCCGGCATTTAAAAATGGCGCCGGCTGGCTTTATGCAAATGAAGCCCGGGAAATTCAAATCCCGGGCTTCATTTGCAATTGCGGTATGACTACATTACTCTCCCATTTCGAATTAGGAGGGTAGTGTAGACATACCCTCAGAGAGGTAGCCATGTTAGTTTGTAACTTTAAAAACGAGTACTGTAGTACCTGCACTTTAGACCTAACAAATATATTAAATCATGAGCTTTCATGGGTAAAACCCACTTCATCAGATGAGTTGGAGTGGAAATTACAGAACGAAGAGTATATATAGCAGCAAAACCAGTTACCTGTCAATTTTGGGACCTGTGTTAATGAAGCTAATTTCATCAGGCATACATAGCATTTGATGTGGAAATGCAGCCAGGGGAAATTGCCACTATAGTGCATGGACTAGTTAATTGCCACTATATTGCATGGACTAGTTATTGAAGCCAATTGATAGCGTCAAACTGTAATTAATATCATTGTTTATTAAACTACTTAGGGCACATGCATGCAAAACCATTACAGATAGTATCAGTGAGACTGTACAAGAGGAAACATAGGTATAATTTAGTTACAGACTTCCCTACAGATCCCTTGTTATAAGAAGGAAATACTACTATTCTAATTTTCATTCCTAGGTTGAGTTTTCAGGGTTTGTAGTTATAAAAAAATAACATCTGAGTGAACAAATTTACTGTGGAAATCCTTTGTAATAAACGTGGAATTCCACAACATTGCAGTCATTTTTCAATTAAAATTATCCTTTAAAGGTTTTGTTTTCCATTGTTTCCAAAGCTTTGAAAACTAGAACTACCACTTCTCTAGAGCAAATCTCAAATGGTAGTGAGATGGACTGTCATAGCTACCACAAATTGTGGGTGGTAGAGAAGCTGAATCTGCTGTTTTTGAAATGATAGAACTGTGCCCACTGTTCCATTACAATCTTTTTTTTTCTTTAAAATGAACATTGTAACCACCTTGTTTACCAAAAACTATTTATCCTGGGAAAATGTCCCTGTTGGAATCCTGGCCTGTGGCAGTGCATAATAGCTAAGTTTACAAAAAAAAAAAAAGATAAAGAATTTTTCAAAATAGTTAATGCTTTAAAATTAAAAGCAGTCTCCCTGAATGAAAATCCTAAAACCCTGGCCTTTGTCCCACGTTTCACTCTAAGAGTATGTCTGCACTGCCACCCTAGTTTGAACTAGGGTGGCTAGTGTAGATATACCCTAAAGTGATACCATGCTGCATTAATAAACATCTTCCTAATCAACTAAACACCTTATTATTGATTTGTATATTCTGTATTGAATCCTGTATATAAACTTCCATTATTTGATATTTATGTCAGGCTAACTGAACTGTAATTATCCAGGTCATCAGGCTTGCTCTTTTTAAATATTGGCAATACATTAGCCATCTTTCAGTTTTCCAGAATTTCCCAGTATTCCAAGATTTACTAATGAACTGAAATGTAGTTCATTATCCTCATAGGATATGAATACACAATTGGGACTCCAAATATATTACAGAAATATGTATTGAAAACTTTTGCCTTTTCTGTTCTTATTAAAATGTTTCCCATGTCCATCTAGTAATGAACCTATACCTTTTTTTACGATTTGTTGTTTTTGTTCATGATTGTTTTAAAAACTCTTACTATCCTTAACCCTGACAATCACAGATTTCCCTGCTGCAGGTCTTTAGCTGCACTCCTAGTTTTCTACACTTTGTTGAGGATTGCTTAAAATAGACATGTCTGGTGCATAGGGTTGGACAGTAAAGATTCATTTTGCTTGGCTGCCTTAAGTGACCTTGTTAATGAGACAATTAGTTCATAGCAGATGTGTAGGACAGAGGGTAACCTTTTAAAAACAGGATGTGGTTAAATTGAACAATAGCACATCTACAAATTGTTCTGCTGAATGCAATCAGGGAGAAAGGCAAGTGGATAGAAATTGGAAAGACTAGAAAGATGTATGCAGAGAAACAGGGCAAAAATAACAGCCAAAATGTGCATAGTATTGTGCAATAAATTGAATAAACTGATCAGAAAAAGGAATAATACTGTTAAATTAGCAGAGATAGTAAGAAGTTATTCCAAATTGGTGTGCACACATGTCTATGGTATAAGTTACATATACTTAATATGCATAATTCTTAATAGTGTTTGGAAGAGAATAAATTAATATGTAATGTGAATATGTATACTATATCAGAAGTTACAAGCACTGGGTAGTTTTCAGGAGAAATCCAGCGTGACCCATCTGTACTCCAGGAGAGAGTAACCAATCCTTATCTTTTTCTGGATAGCTACCATTTCTTACTTTAATAGCAAAGGTGCTTTAATTTGAATTAATAAACCTGAGCACTTCAGACCCATGTGTGTGCATTTCTCACTCAACCACTATATGAATTCTTATTCATATAGATGTTGGTCTTTCCATTTGTTATATATTGCACTTTTTTATTTCTAATTGCAGCATTTACTGCCTCACTGTACCAAGATGGCTTTTAGCCAAAGCTGACCTCTTGTTTTCCTTAGGAAATCATGGCAAGAGACTTTCACTCCCATCTCCATATTCTTTACTTGCTCAGCCAGTCTCCTGATTTTTATGCTGATGTTAATATCCAAAGATCCGAAGGGCATAAATGGTACAACAGCAAGCCTACTTCACTCATAGCTCATAATCTGATACCAGTATTACTACAGGTTTGGTTAAACCTTGTTGAAGCTGGTGGCTGTAACCATTTCAGACAGTAGGAAGAGCTAAACTCCTGTATTAAGCAACCTACAGCTCCAGAAAAAAAGTAAGTATTAAACCACTAACCCTCATCCAAGGTTCCAAATTTCAGAAATGGCTGATGTGGATGAAATTCTTCAGGAGGATTTTAATCAGATAGCTACCTCTCTTCCTTCTGGATTTCCTAAGATTGATTTATCTATTATGTGGACTTGACATAACTGATTTTGTTGGTCAGTGTAAAGGTTAAATAAGGGGTTATGGTACTTGTGACCATGGTAATGGGGCACAGCATAGGCAGACCCTGCTTTTATTGATTTACAGCAGTGGTCTCCAACCTTTTTACACCCAAGATCACTTTTTAAATCTCCAAACAGGTGAAGATCTACTGCCCTGCCCCTTCCTTGAAGCCCCGCTCTCTCTATTCTCCTCCTGTCATCACTTGCTATCCCCAGCCCTTACTTACACACTCTGATAAACAGTTTATTTTTAAATTATACAATGTATAAAATTAAAATCACGTGTTTATATAGTTATGAAATAAATGGTCTGTTTTTTATTCATGCCATTTAAAACTAAAATAAATTATAAAATTTATAATTATACATTTTGTGGAGACAGAGTTCTGCGGTGGGGGGCAGGGAAGAGAGAACAGGGTGCTGGGAGGGCAGAGGACAGGGTTCCGCAGCAGGGGACAGAGTGCCAGTGGGGACAGGTTTCTGCAGCTGGGGACAGGGTGCCAGTGGGGACAGGAATAGGGACAGAGTTCTGTAGCTGGGAACAGGGGAGTGGGAACAGAATTCTGTACCTGGGAACAGGAGAGTGGGGATAGAGAAGTGGGGACAGAGTTCTGTGGCTGGGGAGTGGGGGCTGAGGAGTGGGGTGCCAGTGGAGGCAGAGATTCCCTTGTATCTGCCTCCTCCCAGGATTCCCCCCCCCCCAGAGGAAAACCAGCACGTGCCTGCCCCGGGGCCGACCCCCCTGCAGCACAGGGAAGCCTCCCGCGCATGTGCGCCTGCCCTGGGGCCAACCTCCTGGTGCAGGAAAATCCCGCACGTGCCTGCCCCGAGGGCCAAACTCCCCCCCCCCCCCGCGCGCGCCTGCCCCAGGGCCGACCCCGCGCAGGGAAGCCCACGCGTGCGCGTCCCGGGGCCGATCCCCCCGGCGCAGGGAAACCCCGTGCGCGCCTGCCCTAGGGCCAACTGCCGGGGCTGACTCACCCCTCCTGTGCGGTGCAGGGAACAGATTCTCCCTCCCACAGTACACCCGGCAGAACAGCTAGCACTACTTTCAGAATTGCCAGATGTGGCGCTTAGCTGCGGGACTTCTGTCCATCCCGGGGAAGCCTACACTACCTCTATTTTCATTTGAGGTAGGTAGTGGGGCTTCTCGGGGGTGGGAGGGAAATGGGGGCGGGGCGGACAGGACGCCTCGCGATCGACTGGTCGAGGTCTCGCGATCGACCAGTTGATCGTGATCAACTTGTTGGTGACCATGGATTTACAGACTTGCATGGATTCTATCTGCCCTGCTTGCCCAGGACAGAGAGGCATTCAGCTGTACCCATGATGTAACTTTTTAATGAATAGCCTATGTGTTAACAATGCTCTCTTCCTTACTCCCTTATCCACTCTGAAATATACATTCAGGGTTACATATCCTGTAGCCTTTGTAAGCTGCTGATTCAAGGAGTTTTGTGATGTGAAAACTGCCTATATCAACTAAAAAGCTATAAAGAATAAACAGGGGCAGGTATAATAATATTCATCACATGATTATGATTATGCATTATATGAGTATTCACATTATTAAATTAGGACTTAAAGGGTGATGTAACCAATAAGATAAAAAGGTGTACTTGGGGTTAATTTGTTGTTCACTCACATCCCAGGGATCTGAGATGGAACGAGTATCAGCAATATAGGCGCCCTTCCACCCCATCCACCTCTGGATAGCCCATTCTTTTCTAACCGATTTGATCTGAATCCAATACTCATGCTAACTGATTTAATTTTGAATTGATTAGTATTGTTTCTTTTAAACTGAGAAATACATTTTCTGGATTTTAGCCTGGTTTGTTTATAGCTTTAATAAAATGTATAAACTGAACACTGAGTTGCATTTTTCCAATGCGGGTCAGAACCACTGAGGCGCTAAGTAAATCAGCCAGTTTATTTAGGAGCTTAATGGGCTCCTTCTAAATTAACTCTTCATTTCTCACACAGCAATTTCCTGAATACAAGTACCTCTTTCTAGAGTCTTGAAGGACACAATACATTCCAGAAGGGGTATGGATGGTGAAAGCAGAATTAGGCGGACGTGAAGTTGCTGTACATTTCACATCTTGAACTGATGAGGTAGTGAGCACCTTCTATTTGCATATGCACCCATCATGGGAACCTCCCCAATGGGTGGCACTGTTCTACCCATGGGCTGATCCTTTAATATATGGTGGAAAGTTTTCAGCAGAGCTTTAAGCCACATAGTTTGTCAAAGTATGTAATCTGAAGGTTGCATAGATGGTATCACTGTTCATGAATGGTGATGGTATTAACTCTTGGGCTGGGACGGAGAGAAAAAACTAAAATTTCAACACATCTGAGCAACATCTCAGGGGGGAAATAGATGCAGTGAGGCTGCTCCAGGTGCATGGTATGCTTTGATAATTCATATGTCTTCTATGAAAGCCTCTAGTAACTGTTTTTCCTCAATTCAATGCAGTTGCATATAGCTGTACAGAGAAGACTGATTTTTTTTTTCATTTTCCTACATAACATACAGCATCCCAAGTGAATCACAGTTGTGTGGAAAAAAGAACCCAGAAAAAATTATTCTTACACCTACTCTGGCACTATATACCTATCAGGATCCTAAAAAGCATTAAGGATCAAGGATAAGAGCAGCGACTAACCTGAGGCTGAGCGGAATGGAGGAATTTCGAGTCAAGTGTCAGGTCAGGATCAATACAAAGGATCAGGCTTCAGTGTCTGGGCTAAGAGGTGACATCCAACTCAAGCTGAGATCAAAGCCAGGTGTCCAAGAGCATGAAGCATAAATAGTTTTGTTAGCATTAGGATTTTAACACTTTTGCCTGGACGCTTTCTCTGTCAACAAGGAGCCCTGTGGCACCTTGAAGACTAACATGTATTTGAGCATAAGCTTTTGTAGGTAAAAATCACATTATCAGATGCATGCATGGATTTCCTTAAAATTCTCACTAGTCTCTTTAGGAAAAAAATATTTTATTCCAGTTTTGACTAAAACTTTCATAAAAATAAATCCTTTATGTCTTTAGAATATTGCTCACAGTGACATATTGTTTTTTACATATTGCTTCTGACAAAGTGACTTTTACCCTTGAAAGCTTATGCCCAAATATATCTGTTAGCATGTGTCTACTTTACACCCTTAGCTCAAAATAAGCTACGCAATTTGAGCTATGCAAATTGTGTAGCTTATTTCGAGTTAATTTCAAAATAGCTTATTTTGAAATTTGGCATAGTCTGTACAGCACCAAATTCCAAATAAACTGTTATTCTGAAATGTCCCTTAATTCTCATGGAACGAGGTTTACAGGGATGTCAGAATAGCAAGCCCATTATGTTTCGAAATAATGGGCTTGTTTCAAAGACACGGAATAGCTATTTTGGGATACTAGAAGTATCCCAAAATAGCACTGCAGTGTAGATGTACCCTAAGTCTTTACAGTGCAGCAGGACTTGTTGTTTTTACAGGTACAAACTAACATGGATAGCCCTTTGGTTCTTTGTCATTGTTTGGTTTTGAAGCAGCACCCTCATCCTTTGTGGCTATTGACCACCTGAGTTCTTTGCTCATTTTTAGACAATTTGGTTTTACATCCTTTCACTCAGTCTAGTATCCTAAAGGAAAACAGCAAGGTTTGGTTGTTGTTTTCTTACACTAGTCCATTTTGCTGACATTTTTACTAGTCTCGTTAGAAAAAAAATCCAATTTTTACTCAACTTTTCAGAAAAAGAAGTCCTTTTATTCTATAGAATATTGCTCATAGTGACATAGAACCCATTTTTGCACATATAATACTGTCCATATCTATGTTTTTTTTAATAACTTTAAGTTATCATTTAAGGCAAAATGATCTGCTGACACCCTGAAAATGATTATTTCACTTTTGGTATCTAGACTGTGCAATACACTGTTATCTTCAATTTTTGAACATACTTCATAAAACCTTTGTTTTTCTGGTTTCTTTATTCATAGTTCTTGCTAATCTCTTGCACACTACTTCATGTTTAATTTCATCCATATCTTCCATATTTAAAAGTATCCTAATAGCCACACATTGTTTTTGGAGCTTGTTTTGTTGCTTTGTCAGTTACACAGCAAGGGTATGTCTCCACTGCATTCCTCTTTCAAGAAAAGAATGCAGATGCAGCCGAGCAAAATTGCAAATGAAGCGCGGATTTGAATTTGTCCACACTTCATTTGCATAATCGCATCCAGCCACTTTTTAAAATACCCTATTTCGAGATAAAAAAAGCTGTGTAGATGTGGTTATTTCGAGAAAAAGCCCTTCTTTCGAAATAATCCTTACTCCTTATAAAATAAGGTTTAATGGTTATTTCGAAAGAAGGGTTTTTTCTCAAAATAACTGCGTCTACACAGCATTTTTTATGTCAAAATAGGGTATTTCAAAAAAGCGGATGGACGCAATTATGCAAATGAAGCATGGGAAATTCAAATCCGCGCTTCATTTGCAATTTTGCTTGGCTGCATCTGCATTCCTCTCTCAAAAGAGGAATGCAGTGTAGACATACTACAACTGACTATTATTACACATACTTGCACGTATCATTTCCTTAGTTAGGAACAGCAGTTCATTTATTATGCTAGTTGTGCTTTCTAAAGACCCTGATCCATTGAGCCTGACAAATAATGAGATAAAATTACACCCAGTCACACATCTCTTGCCCATGTTAGTGACAACATTAACCCCGTTGCTTAGAATTGTCATTGGTCATAATGTGTACTTTTTTCCCCTTCTTTGTTTTTTTCACACAGATCCAAATCCACAAAAAGACAAGTAACTGTCTCACTTTAATTTGATTTTCCTTAACTATAGTTTTTTATTTCTCAGGGGTTTTTTCTTTTTTACATATCTCCTTTACCAATATTTTGAGTGTGAGGAAGTCTGTGGCAATCCATATAGTTAAGCTCCAAGCAGTCCTCATAAATCTGTTGTGTAGTTTTAGTTTCATGAATTTTTCCTTTGGCCACAAGGCTGGATCTGATCATTTCTTTTTTAGATTTATAGGGGTTTCTCCAGTGGCTATTAGCAGCACACTCATTGGCATTGTTATCATTGTGCTACATGCCATTTACAGAGTATAGGCCTGAAGTTTCTCAGGGTTCTTTTTGGGGCTGAACCAAAAGCTTCACATCCACAGTCTAAAATTGTTCTTATCAATGCTCTATTCATCACCATCAATACCTTCTTATCTGTACCCTATGTGACATGCCGTTAAAGTAAATTAGTGCTGATAAAACCCAAGGCAGCCTTACTTGAGAACAGAATCTCTCTAGCACATAGTCCTATACCTACTCCTCTTCTCAGTCCTTAAGCCAGCACTTCCAATTAAGAGGCACATCAGGCTGCGTCTGTACACCCTGTGCTGTTCTTGCACTGACAGAAATCTTCAGGATCCTACTATGATTGATTTATGGGACCTATAAGCTGCCAGAGTTTAGGACTCAATACATCTTAAGCCTATATAGCTTCTAGGAAGCAAATATCTCCATGCTACTACCCAGTTGGAACCAGTGTATGCTCCACTACCCACAACCACAGGAGCCAGAACTAGGGACTTGGCTGTGCCAAAGGGCATTGAAGGAAGTGTCTAGAGTTGGTGGGGGAGGGCTGGTTTCTGGCTGAGGACCGTGAGGATGGGCTGCAGGAGCAAGCTGGGTGGAGGGCAGCAGCTGGTCCCAATTCCCAAATAAAATGAGGTTGAACATTGAATTTGGCAAGGAAAGTAGAAAGGGGAAAAGGAGAAAGTTTCCTTCTCTTGTGATTAAAAAGAAAAGAAAGAGTAGATATGTCCGGGGGGAAGGGAGGGGAGAAGGAGTAAAAAACAAAAATGGGATAAACTATCAACAATTCACAATTGTCATATCAAGGATAAAAATTGAGGTTAACCTCCTGAAAATGATAGCATGGATTAAGGGAAGAATTGTTGATATACAAAGAGCTAAAAGAATGCAAGGCTGTGATCTATTAATAGAATGTTCAGCATAAGCAGCAAGCTGAAAAACTGATTAAACATGTGACCTGATGGAAAAAGAAAGTTACTTGTTAGCTGCTTCGGTTCCTGATGGAAGCATAGGAGGTTATCTATGGACTGAGGATGATACCACAAATAGCAAAGTGAAGATAAAGTATTGTTTGTTAAATGGTTACTTAGTAGGAGAAAGCAAGAAAACTGGACATTTTTGGCAGTACGCATACCACTTAACAGTCGAACATGTCTGGATAGGATCCAAATAGGGTAACCATCTTTCTGTCATAAACCATCCCTGCCCTCTTGTGAGATGCTACAATTGTCAAAGGGTTGGACATGTGGCAGCCATTTGTAAGTGAACAGTAAGAATCAGTAAATGTGGAGAAATCACTTACATAAGAACAGTGTAGAAGGAATAGAATCTAAATGCAATAATTGTGGGTGGAAAACACAGTGCATCATATAAGGAATGTACAAAAGCAGAACAAGCTAGAAAAATACAAAAAAGTATCCTGTGAGAAGGCTACCAAAATGTACATACTCCACAAAATACAAAAAATACTCACATAAAAGAAAAGTTGTATAAGGGAAGCAGAACACATCTGTGGGCAGGAAAGAGAATATGAGAGGAATAAGAGATGAGGTAATGCTTGTAAGTAAAGTGAAGATTACAACATTCTTTGGAGAAGTAATTAACTGCACGTTGCAGATGGAAAACCCCCCTGAAAAGATTGAAGTAATAGCAAAAGCAAGAGAACAACTTCTAAAGGTAGACAATCTCCCAAAATATTGCATTCACACAATTTTAAATGAAAGCAATAATATATCACAAATAATGTGGTCTTAATAATTTTTTAACTAGAATGCACATAGTTTAATAATGCATGGATAGGGATTTAAGAAAGCTGTCTTTGAAATGGGGAAAAAAAAATCCTGATGTATTATGTGTGCAAGAAACATGACTAATAAGAAAACTTGTGTTTAATCTACTGGGATGTGTTATACTCCAGATGGATCAAGAAGCTACCAGAGGCTATATTTATAAAAGAGGGAAACAGTGAAGTTGACTGGAATGTGTAGAAGCTAAGTTTTGAATATAATGATATTGAGATTCTGGTGCAGAAGAAAAACATTCATATATTGTTTTATAGTGTTTAAAATCTATGCAAAATTTATTTTAGAATTAGAAAAGTAGTTAATATAAAAACACATTTAGAGTTTGCAAAGACTTTAAAAGTTATATTGACCTATATATATTTACCTAAATGGTAAAGGCTTTGAACAATTTGTTGATATGCATAATACAGTACATTAAATAAAGAAGCAACTACTACATTTAATTCAATGAATGAATCTCTGATTTGGAGTCAGAAATTACAACAAATAATGTAGCCAGTAAATACAACTGGAAAATAGGTAAATAAGACAGAATGGTAAGTGATCACTTCTTTCTATTTATTGAGTAGAAAAAACACAGAAAAAAATTCCTAGTTGAAAATTTCAAAAAACTAATTGGTACTTTTACACATTTAAAGTAGTTGTACAAATGATAAGCTGTGAGAATTCTATAACATAATAGAGGAATTACAGCAGCAGGTGACATGTTTATTACAATTACAATTTACAATTTTGTTTAAGTATCAGAGGGGTAGCCGTGTTAGTCTGGATCCGTAAAAGCAACAAGGAGTCCAGTAGCTCCTTATAGACTAACAGATGTATTGGAGCATAAGGTTTCGTGGGCAAAGACCCACTTCGTCAGATGCACGAAAGCTTATGCTCCAATACATCTGTTAGTCTATAAAGGGCTACAGGACTCCTTGTCAAGTTTGTTTAAAACACACTAAATGACTAGTGACTGACACTCTGGCTTGTTAACGTTTGCATCAACTGGAATGTTTTACACATTTTTTAACAAGTCATTAGTAATGTCCAACAGCTTCAAAATATTAATTGAATCTTCACTCTCTATTTTAATGTCACTGTTAGAAGTCAAACTCAGATATTATCAAACAAAGTATATATATATATATACAAATTCTAAATATCACAGGGGGACCAAAGATCTCCAAGAATTAATTATCTCAAGATACCAGATTAATCCTTATTGCTTCACAAAAACACAAAATATTGATAAGCTAGTATGACTTGATCCAGTGATTAGCTGCCTGTATGATCTGTTGAAATGATATAATGTGGTTCAAATAATAAGTGCTTATAGTACCTAGTATCAACAAGTGTGTCCCACACAGAAATAAACATATTCTTATGCACACAGTAATGCCCTTAGTATTTTATAAACAAATACATTCTTCAGCTAAAGTGGGAAAGACAATTCTGTTGTGATTGCAGTATTATCTTCCTTTCCTCTCTTCAGTACAGTTGTCCTTTTTAATAAAAAGACAACTAGAGGAGCTCCCTATTTCCACCAGAGACATTCAGATACAGTCTCACCTTTCCTTCAGAATACTAGCATTATCAGCAAGCATAGGAATAAGCACTGAAGCAATCATTATATAGACTAATAATGCAGTGACTGGATCATATGAAATAAAGAATATAATACATTATATGTAAAATGCAGGTGTGCACAACTTGCAACAATCATGAAAACTTACACAAATATATTGCTTTCCATTGCCCTCAGTATTTTTTTAAGAAAAAGAGATTCTCTGAACACTTATTTGGAAGAAAAAAACCCCAGTGTCACTACAGAGGAATTCTTGTATTTGCTTCTCAGTTACAAATCTGAACAGACAGATACTGTATTCAACAACTAAACTTGGAGATTCCTATTGATCAGGGAAGGTGTCCTGACTCACAGATTAGATTGTTTATTAATGATTAATTGCTTGTTGATTAATGCCTTTATCTCAGTGAATAGCTGCCGGAATTTTCAAGATACTGTAAAAATCTCAGCTACATTGGCATAGGTGATGCACTCTCAAGATCTATTTATTTGTTAGCAGACACTTTGCACCATGCATTTGGCCATGCCTGAAGAAATCTCATGGATTTTACATGAAGAAAACTGCAATTGCGATCTAACTGTAGCTTAATTACCACAACTGATCTGTAGGGGAGCATGGAAGTGAATTGCTTGAGGGACAGTTACTAGAAAAATGTTACTTGTACAATGCAGAGGCTAGCAGAATGACTGTGAGTCACAGGAAGACACTTGAGTGGCGGATTCTACACACTCCAAGTATCTGCCAACCATCCACCATTCCTCATCACCCTCAGCATTGACCTCTGAGTGCTCATACATATGGACATGGTCATGGATTCTTTCAAAATATGGAGTGAGTGCTTCAGGTTATATTAGTCTTGCACTCTTTATTCTAAGGAAGTCCTACAGAGATGCATGGAGAGGAGAAATTCTGCTTGTGTTAGCCCAAAATAAATATTAATGTGTTTACCTTGTAAGGCTGCTCAGAAATGGGCTAGTCTGCAGGCCCTTCCTCTTCCCTTATTTACCAGTGGATAACTAAGTATGAAACAATAGGTGTGCAAAGATACAAGTACAAGTACAACAAGATTTATTAGATCAACATAGTCTTAAAAGCAGAACCCTCATTGCAAAGCTAATAAATACAAGCTCAAGTAATAACAAAAGCACAAGGACAATAACAAAATGGCTTAGATGTTAACAGTAAGTAGAAATGGATTTGAAGTCTGGAGCCCCAACCTGATAATCTGGAATAAATGAAAGACAATAAAATGAAACTACAGTACCATCTCTCTCTTTGTCCTATGCACAAACCCTGACTATCTAAGCAATAGACCCCGACTGTTCCACTGAACTCCAGGGTGGTATTCTGGATGGTTCTACATTCCTGGACAGAATTAAGGAAAGCTGGATCATGACCACAAGAACACAGGAACTCTGGAAGCTGCAACACATGTGATGATCCCCAGGTAGGTGATTTTTAGTTTTCTTCTTCTTCTGTCTTCCATCTCCTATGAGTCATCCTGAGTGATAGTATGTGGACTTTGTGATGGAAATAGAAATTGGTGTGTGCAGTGTATGACACAGATAAAACTGCTACCATATACTATAGACCTGACCTAGCTAGAACTCCTTCCACAGACTGGTAACATGAGAGACACTGAGACTGTCTCTGAAATGGACAGCTTTGAGCAGCAGTGAGGCTGACACCTAAATAGTCTATGGTTGACAGGCAGATTATGCAGTCGTGTGATTCTAATTGCTTCATGGTTTTTCTTGTTCTAATTTGAAAAAGGCAGACAGGAAATCATAGAATCATAGAATAATAGGACTGGAAGGGACCTCAAGAGGTCATCGAGTCCAACCCCCCACCCTCAAGGCAGGACCAAGCTCCACCTACACCATCCCTGACAGATGTCTATCTAACCTGTTCTTAAATATCTCCAGAGAGGGAGATTCCACCACCTCCCTTGGCAATTTATTCCAATATTTGACCACCCTGACAGTTAGGAATTTTTTCCTAATGTCCAATCTAAACCTCCCCTGCTGCACTTTAAGCCCATTACTCCTTGTCCTGTCCTCAGAAACCAAGAGGAACAAATTTTCTCCTTCCTCCTTGTGACACCCTTTTAGATATTTGAAAACCTCTATCATGTCCCCTCTTAATCTTCTTTTTTCCAAACTAAACAAGCCCAGTTCATGAAGCCTGGCTTCATAGGTCATGTTCTCTAGACCTTTAATCATTCTTGTCGCTCTTCTCTGTACCCTTTCCAATTTCTCCACATCTTTCTTGAAATGCGGCGCCCAGAACTGGACACAGTACTCCAGCTGAGGCCTAACCAGTGCAGAGTAGAGCGGCAGAATGACTTCACGAGTTTTGCTTACAACACACCTGTTGATACAACCTAGAATCATATTTGCTTTTTTTGCAACAGCATCACACTGTTGACTCATATTCAACTTGTGGTCCACTATGACCCCTAGATCCCTTTCCGCCAAGCTCCTTCCTAGACAGTCGCTTCCCATCTTGTATGTATGGAACTGATTGTTCCTTCCTAAGTGGAGCACTTTGCATTTCTCTTTATTAAACCTCATCCTGTTTACCTCTGACCATTTCTCTAACTTGCTAAGGTCATTTTGAATTATGTCCCTATCCTCCAAAGAAGTCGCAAACCCACCCAGTTTGGTATCATCTGCAAACTTAATAAGCCTACTCTCTATCCCAATATCTACATCATTGATGAAGATATTGAACAGTATGGGTCCCAAAACAGACCCTTGAGGAACTCCACTTGTTATCCCTTTCCAGCAGGATTTAGAATAGGTGTGCAAATAGAAATGCAGGAAGCTCTCTTTGAAGGAGGGCATCCAAGATAGAGTCCTAATTGTTTTTAGTGAAAACAAGATGGAGACTAGAGGAGAAACATATCCCAAACAAGATTATACCTCAACACTTCTTATCTTTGCACACCTACACAATATACAATATGGTTCTTCATGTCACAGACTCAGAGGAAAAATGAAAGCAGAACCTTGAATTCATCTCGAGTTATACTCTAACATACTCATTTTGTGTAGCAGCCAGCATTAATGGATATGAGACTAAAACCCTGACATTTTTAGGTGTTTTTCTAACAATTGGTTCTAGTAGACTAAAATAATCATTAGATTTACTTCTTATCTCAGACAGGCTTTTTTTCTGATGAGTATGGACAGAGTGGGCAGCAGGGCACCTGTGGGATTTCGAAATAACTCCTTTTCCCCTGTCTACACACACCCTTTTCTGAAATAGCTATTTCAAAATAGACGTTATTCCTCGTAAAATGAGGGTTACAGAATCTGGAATAAGATGCCTGTTATTTTTAAATTATTTCAAAACTAGCCAATTAGCCTGTCATAAGACGGGATTTTCAGGTCTCTCCTCCATGTCGGTCTTCTCTCCTGAGCCTCTGGTCTCTCGCTCCATCTCTCTCTCTCTCTGTCTTTCTGCTCCTCCTACTGCCTCCCCCCACTCTCTCTCAGCTCTCCTCCTCCTCCTGCCTCTTTCTCTGTCTCTCTCTTTCTCTTCTCCTCCCCTTCCTGTCTCTCACTCGAGGGACCACGGAGCCCAAACAGCCATTTGGGCTCCACGCTCCCTGTGCTGCATGGGGACCACGGAGCCCAAATGGTCGCTTGTGCCACTTGCTCCCACGCGGCGGCGTGGCCGAATGGTGCAAAAGTCAGCCGAGCTCCACTGCAGGAGGCGAAGGGGGGCGGGGCGGTGATGTTCACAGCCAGGGGGCGGGGCCTTGAGCCGCTGAGGCACTCGACTGACTTCTGAGGTGGGCCAGTGTGGGGGAGCAAGTGGCGCAAGCGGCCATTTGGCAGCATGGGGCCCAAACAGCTGCTTGCGCCACCTGCTCCCCCGCGGTGGCCCAGCTGAGCAATGCAGAAGTAATCTGAGCGTGACAGCGGGAGGCAACAGCGCCGCCCAGAGGGAACAGCCAGCATTTCAGAGTTACAGAGTCTCAGACATTGGTGGTGACATACTATATATATGATAACGGGCTTGCTGTGTAGACACTTTCAAAGATATTTCAGAATAACATCTGTTATTCAGGAGTAATGCTGCTGTGTACATGTGCCCTAAGAGTTTTACCAAGGACTGAAATGAGAGCAAAGTTAGATTGACACAGACTGCTTTTGACAATATCTCCTTGATATTTTAATGTTACTGTGAGCTTGGATATAGTGAGTCTACTGTTGATATGCTTCTGATAGTCAATAATAAAAAGGTAACTGAAGATTCACAGCACATTTTTTTCATAATTATATATGAACCCTGATTTCTGTCTATTTTAGGAATGTCTATGGTGCCTATTAACATAACATCTGAACACCTCATGATCTTTAATGTCTGAGGAATATTTTGCTTTTTCTTATGAACACACCGTATAATGTAAAATCATCTTGTAATGCCCATCAGTTCCTTCTTTGCACCTCTGTTGCTGCTTGTATCCTACATTATACCACTGAACTTATACAAACTATCAAAATAAAATTTAAAAATTACTGATTAATGTGGTGGAATAGCAAGGCATATTGGATTGCCTCTATATAAATCTATGGTATGCCCACATCTTGAATACTGCATATGATGGGGTCGCCTAATCTCAGAAAAGATATATTGACATTGGAAAAGGTTCAGAAAAAGGCAACAAAAATGATTAGGGGTTTGGAACAAGTGCCAAATGAAGAGAGACTAAAAAGACTTTTCAGCTCAGAAAAGAGGAGACTCAAGAGGAATATGATAGAGGTCTATAAAATTATGACAGGTATGAAGAAAGTAAATAAGGAAAAGTTATTTACTTGTTCACATAACCAGGGCTCGACAATCTTTGTAATCGACTTGCCCGGGGTGAGTAGATTACAACCTGGAAGAACCGGGTTCCGACGATCTGCGCATGCACAGAACGATCTGCACATGCGCAGAACCGCGGCTCAGCTAGCCCTGCACATAACGTAAGAACTCATCATCATTATCATCAACAACCATGGGCTCACACATCTCAACCACGCACATCTCTCCTGATGCCGTCTAACGCATCTCCGCCAGTCCAAGTATATCATATTGGTTTCTCTCCATCTCCTTTCGAAGCAGCTCTAACTTTCCTGTCATCCACAGCGTTTGGACATTCCATGTTCCAATTGATAGTATATGTGTTGGTTGTAGTTTCCTTTCAGTAGCAAACTTATTGACCCAACCTCAATTACTCAATTGGTATTGCGGATCTTGTTTATCCGGGTAATATCCAATCTGGCATCTTTTATCAGTTAGTAGTACTGGCATCAGATTTCATTTGTATTGTTGTTTTACAATCCAGTGCATTGACACTCATCTGACCAATCTCCTCCTTTATCCATGCTTGGGACTGGCATGAAACCTCTAGAGGCTTCGTGGTGGAGTTGTTTTAAACATGCTACCAATTAATTTTATTTGGTGACTCCTAGTTCTTATCTTCATCACACGCCTAGAGAGAGTGATAGACAAGATCAATGATCAAGATGGACAAGACCAAGGAAGAGGTAGAAGGGATATCGATGCATGGGATGAGAATTAACTACTAGAGGTTCACAGATGATATAGTTATCATCGAGGAAGATGAAGAGAAGCTAGCGAGAACAATTCAGGTGCTAAATGAGGAAGGGAAGCAGTATGGACTGTTCATAAATATCGATAAAACAAAGACAATGGTATTTGGAGATAAGGAAATAGGAAGGAAGATTAGTGTAGATGGGATCTAACTACAGAATGTAGAGATGTTCACATATTTGGGGAGCAACATGATGTATGATCTAGACTGTAAAAAGGAAATAGCGACTAGAATAGCGAAAGCAAGAGCCAGTTTGAAGGCAATGGATAAGATCTGGAAAAGTAAAGCAATTCGCTTAGGAACGAAGCTGAGTGTCTTGAAAATGTGCGTATTTAGCAGCATGTTGTATGGATGTGAGACATGGGTGATAATGAGATTCGAAGAGAAGGATATTGGCATTTGAGAGGAGTTGTTATAGAAAGATCCTGAGAATAGGATGGAAGCAGAAGGTCACCAAGAAGGAATTATATAGGAAGATACAGCCAAAAGAGAACCTATTGCAGAAGATTATACAATGGAAGTTACAGCTATTCGGGCATATCTGCAGAATGAATGATGAGCGAAAAGTTAAGACCCTGGTATTCGGCATAATGGATGGTCCGAATAGGAGAGGCAGACCCCACAGAGAATGGGTAGATGATATGGTAGATTGGTGCAGAGCTAGTCTACAGAAACTAAGCCACTCCATACTGGACAGGGAAAGATGGAAGGAAATAGTGAGGGAGGCATTGGACACCAACGGGTATTGAGCCCATAGTTGTTGACGATGATGATAATGATGATTTTTAAAACAAACAAAAGGAAGTGGCTCTTCACACAGTGCAAGTCAACCTGTGGAACTTCTTGCCAGAAGATGTTGTGAAGACCAAGACTTTAACAGGGTTCAAAAAAGAACTAGATAAATTCATGAAGGTTAGGTCCATCAATAGCTACTAGCCAGAATTGGTGGGAATGGTGTCCCTTGCCTCTGTTTGTCAGAGGCTGGGAATGAGTGACAGAGAGGGATTACTTGATGATTATCTATTCTGTTCACTCCCTTTGGGGCATCTGACATTGACCACTGTTGGCAGTCAGGAAACTGAGCTAGATTGACCTTTGGTCTGACCCACTATGGCCATTCTTATGTTCTATGTCTTGTAGCTCCCGTAAAGTTTATTTTACCGTTTCTCTTAAAGTGGAAAGGAGAGAAAAAGTTTCATTTTTTCTCCCAATGGCAGCCAGTTTCATACAGATATTGAAGCAGAGTGTATGTGTGCGTGGGATGGGAGGGCTGTGTTTATGTTCAATGCTATTTAGCCTTTCTGTAGACCAGCTGTTTCAAAACCATTTAGAGGTTCCGTACACAGCTAATGTTATCTACCTTTCAAAACTAAATATTATAGCATGTCTGTTTTGTTGTGATAAGATGCTGTCAATGACTTTAGTGAACAATATTACTTTAGGATAAAAAAAATTGGACATGTTATATTTCACCTTATTATCCTCAAATCCTAAGCATTACTGCATTTAGTTCACAAATTGCTCTGCTAAATCTACCTAAGGAATCAAACCTTAATCTTTAGAATAAAACTGTTTGTTATGAGTTCACAAACTTTGGCTTTTACTCCTGCTGGTTGTCTACATTTGTAATGAGGTTGGAAGAGTCTGAGGGTATTGGATCTAAATTACTTAAAGCTTTACAAACAGTTACATCAAATTAGTAAAGCATCACAAGATTTAAATTTACAAAATCAACTCATGCAGAATGATAAAAGAATTAAATATCTTTGGGAACATCATGCAGAAATTGTCCGATCATCAGAGAACAGTGTACACAATGAAGTGGAAACTCTATCTTCTTACTGCCTGACGAGCCCCTTTAAGATTGAGTAATACAGATAAAGCTGTATATGTTTGTTACACCTGCTTTACATAGAACTGGGTGAACAAAACAGTATAGAAAATAAATTGCCTTGCCATTAACTTAATAGTGGTTAAGTCCTAGATAGAAGTGGATCTTCTAAACAACTCAGGATCACAGAAACCGCTCCCACCACAGCCTAGATGAGCTTGTCCTAGCTGAAGTTCAGAAACAGTACTTCATCTTCATCCTCCTGGATCTGTCTGCCACTCCTGACACAGTTAACCCTGCTCTTCTTCTTGTGCCCTCATTTGGGTTCCATGACTGTCCTCTCTTGTTTCTCCTCCTGCCTCTCCCATTGCTATTTAAGTGTGTCTTCTAGAGGATCGTCCTTATCCACACTTCCGCTTTCTCTAAGGATTCCATAGAGCTTTATCCTTGGTTCCCTTCTTCTGTCTCTGGCTAATCTCCACTCCAAATATACATTCAGCTACCATTTCTGTGCTGAAAAGTCATAGATATATCCCTTATTTCAGACGTCTCCTTCTGTCCAAATTAAACTCGGAATTTGTCATCTGACATCTCTTCATGAATATCTAGCTGCCAACCTAAGCAAACCACATCTCCTAATTTTTCCCCACACACCTTCTGGATTAGCTCCTTCCTCAATCATTGGACAACATCACTATCCTGCCTGTCACTCATGCCCGTTACCAGCGGATATTGTCAAGTTAGATCTCTTAGTCCTCATATACAGACTATATATACATTTTGCCAATTTGTTCTACACAATAGCGGAGCTATGCCCTTTCCTATCCCTCCATACAGCTAAAACTCTCGCCAAACCTTTCATTATCTTGCATCTCAATTGCTGCAACATACAGACAGAACCTTGGCTACATCTACACTGCAGCCTTCTTGTTGGAAAAAGCTTATGCAAATGAATCTTGGTGTGGAATATCGCCATGCTTCATTTGCATAATTAATGAACAGCTGTTTTTGCGCAAGAGGTTTTTGCGCAAAAAATCCTCTTGCGCAAGAGCCATTCTTCCTCAAAAAATGAGGTATGCTTATTAACTTGTTTAGTGTCTTTTATTGTTTTATATGATTTCTCTGTAATACTTTCTCCTTAAGAATCAATGTGCTTGCTTAAAACAAACTGTATGGTAACTTACAACTGTGGGCAACTATAATGTGTATTACTTCTGAGAAAAATCAAAGTGCAGACCACTTAGCTTGCTGGGGATAACACAATGAAGGCAGAGAACAGTATATTTTGGAAAAATTCTGGTCAGGAGAGAGAGAGGTGAGGGTATGTAGCCAAGAGAAGTGAAGCATGGGAAGATGGAGGTGGATGGCCTTGGTGGAACAGAAACTGCAGAAAGTATCTCTGGGTATGTCTACACTACCCCGCTAGTTCGAACTAGCGGGGTAATGTAGGCATACCGCACTTGCAATTGAAGCCCGGGATTTGAATTTCCCGGGCTTCATTTGCATAAGTGGGGAGCCGCCATTTTTAAAACCCCGCTGGTTCGAACCCCGAGCAGCGCGGCTACACGGGGCTCAAACTAGGTAGTTCGAACTAGGAGGGTAGTGTAGACATACCCCCAGATAGATAAGATGACGGAATAACTTTTTCATATTTTATGTTTTTGGCTAAGGCTTTGCATGCTTTTTTATTGATACAGGATAGTCACTGGAATGGAACTTGGCATATAAGAATCAAATGTAGTGAAAAATAGAAAATCATAAAACAAAAAACTCACTTTAGCCACTCTTAATTGTACAGGCTGGGGTTTTTTTTCTGAATTTATTAATTAATCCTGGGCTCCATTTTCTTATTCTCCTTTCCTTGGCATTGCCAAGTCTTATTGTTAGATCATTATATACCATCCATAAAAAGGATACATCATTTGAACCGTAGAGCACAGATATGATCAATTTATTTAGCTTATGTTAGAAACTTAATCAGTTTCTTATGAAATTTCACATGAACAAAATGTTCTTTAGTATGTCTTCATGTATATGAATTATTTTGTAATCAGACTTGGTAGTTGGGCATTTATTTTGGATTATTTGTCCAGTGTTCCAGTTGCAGCATCCATTTTCTTGTATTCCCACAATGTATTCAATGTAACAACAAGGTCATTAAATATTTAGAAATGGTTTAATGGGCAGTGAGAATGATGTCATAAAATATGCATTTGATTAATAATAGCACAATTTATAGGAGCCTGGACCCCAGATGAAGGTAACAAACTTTCGCAGTACAAGAGTTTTACGACTGAGAAATGAATGCCTCTCTTTCTGAAATTCTTCTCTCTCTGCAAATGGCTCTGCATATGAGAAAATGTGGAATCTTTGTGTCAAGTTTTTATTTAATTAAATAGTGCAATAAAGTTGGTCAGAGTAGGGATATAAGGGTATGTCTACACTACCACCCTAGTTCGAACTAGGGCGGTAGTGTAAGCAACCGGAGTTGCAAATGAAGCCCGGGATTTGAATTTCCCGGGCTTCATTTGCATATTGCCGGGCGCCACCATTTTTAAATGTCTGCTAGTGTGGACTCCGTGCTGTGCGGCTACATGCGGCACGGACTAGGTAGTTCGGATTAGGCTTCCTATTCTGAATTACCGTTACTCCTCGAGGAGGAGTAATGGTAGTTCGGAATAGGAAGCCTAATCTGAACTACCTAGTCCGTGCCATGTGTAGCCGCGCGGCACGGAGTCCGCACTAGCGGACATTTAAAAATGGCGCCACCCGGCAAGATGCAAATGAAGTCCAGGAAATTCAAATCCCGGGCTTCATTTGCAACTCCGGTTGCTTACACTACCGCCCTAGTTCGAACTAGGGTTGTAGTGTAGACATACCCTCAATGTGATAACAATTCAAACATAGAGATAAAATAATTGAAAATTTCAGAATAGCTACTTACAATATTCTGAATCCAGAAGAAATTATATTGAATAGTGACTGTAGCCATGGTGGTAGCCTACATAGTGAAAATAGATAGTCTTTTTGAACAATATTATTCTAAATTTATGCCAGCAAGACTACTCAGATTGTCAGAAACAGTGAATCAATCTTTTGGTCAAATGTTTGTAAAGCTCTATATCAAGGATCTCTATTTACACCAAAATTGCCTAGGAATAATTAGGTAAAAGTTTTACTTTATAGTAAGACTGTTTGAAATGTTTACTGCGTGCTAGGTTTTTAATATCCTAAGTCAAGTTCATACATTGGCACATTTCAAACATTCATACCATACAGCTACTCTAAAATTCTACTTTGATTAGTAAAACATATTTATAAGCCCATTTAGACTAATTATTTAAACAATGCATATTTAGACCATATCTACTTTAATTTTCTTACAAGTGACTCAAGTTGTATGAGTAAGGGCTCAGCTTGGAAAATGAAGCGCAAGTGTTCAATTTGTTTCAATTTATCTATTACCTTGTTTCCCTGGACATACTATTTTGCACTGAAGAGGGTGTTAAAAATCAGCACTATGCTGGTGAATAATTGGTCAATCGCCCTCCCCATCGCAGACCCTCCCACTCTAACCTAATGCCTGGGTCTCGTCAGAGCCCTTGCTTCTGCCGCCACCGCCACACGCTTCACCCTCCAGGCACTGGGGCGCATGCGCATAGCGGCTGGCCGTGAGCAGTTTGAATATGCGGCTCAGAACTAGCAAGAGCTGCATTTCTTTGAGCAAAGAGCCGCATGTAGCTTGAGAGCCGCGGGTTGGCCACCCCCTGAGTAATGGACGCTATTAAAAATGTCCAAAAAGGAAGTTATAGCACTGAAAATTCACCAATGGATACTCCTCTTTCTTTGCCACCATTTATCATGTTGACAGTATGAGAAACCCTTGTATTTTACCTGGACAATCATGAAACTAGGCAGGTACAAACATTCTATCCTGATGGCTGGTGATTATTTTATGATTTTAAGAGTAAGTCTTGATGTTAATATGTGCTGCTAATCTGTCTCCTTTTTTTTCTTAAATTTTGCTAATTTTGTTTTATTTACTTCAAGAATACCTTGTGGCAGTAAATTCCAATGTATTACTTTTATAATACTTATAATATATTTTCATTTTATAGTATCAATTTTTAATCCATGAGTGTCATTGTTTTCTTGGGAATGTGGACAAGATGACTTGAAACATTTTAACACAACATTCATTATTCTAAGTGCCCATTATTGATCTTCACTTTTCCAATCATAAGTTTCTTTAGTCTCTCCTCATTTTGAATGTCCCACTTCATACACTCATTCTCTTTACTGCCTTTTGATGGTCCTCAGTCAATTCACATAAAAGATGTGCCAGACTATATAACTGGCTTCTTAAAGCATCCCAACATTTCATTCTGAAAGAATGACAAGGCGGACGACAAGCTGTCATTACCATGATTATTGCTACCTATTAGTACAGAGCAAGTGTATGTTAGGATAGTCTGTTATAATTGCTACTCCAACCTCCCTTTCCTCATTCCTCCCACTTACTTCTTGCACCAATGTTGCATCTTGTCTTTTAAGACTGTGAACTTTTGGGACAGGGCCAATGGACCAGATTGTCACATTACCCCATGTTGAATCACACTGATGACGACCATTTGTGAAATATGGTGCTAAACACTATGCCCAGATCTAGCCCCATATACTTAAATACAGTGCCTGCCACAATGGGTGCATCCACCCAGTGCTCGGTAGTGAGTCTCTCAGTCAGGGCTGGAAGAGTCAGGCTAGCAGGGCTTGTATTAGTGCTCTAAAAATAGCTGGGAGAGAGCACTTTGAAATTAGACTGTAGCTTTGGCTCATTGCCAAACCTATGCCCTAGGATTCAGAACCCAGACTTCAGTCCAAGCTGGGTTCTTGGACTTCAAAGTTCTGGCTATACAGCTATTTTTGGCATGCTCATGAACTCCACTAGCTGGAGTCCATCATCCCAGACTGTAATGCTTGCTCCTCTTGGCTGTGTAGACATAGCCAAATGGGGTCTGGTTCAGACCTCTAGGTGTTATCACATTCGCAATAATAACGACTGCCTGGTTTCCAGAAGTATTTAGCCATTTTCAGTGGCATTCATTAAATTCTATTGAGTTATAGCCCTTTAGGGAATTCTTATTGTATATAGCATTTGCTGTTGAAATGAGTTTCTTTCCATGAAATAATCCTGCTGAGATGGTGAAATGTTGCATACCAAATCCCTTTTCATTTTAAGGTTTAGTAAAATCTCAGCTAATCTTAGAGACTTCCCAAGAAGCTATACCATACACAGGAAAGGTAAGACATAAATTCATCATCTTGTGAATATTGTCATATTCTGCTTTGGCTACTCTTAATATTCAGCTATTCACTTTGTAACTTACAGATCTAAAGCATTTTCAGTTTGTGTCTTGAAGTAATGCATTCTAGTCAGGAACTTCTTTATCACTTACCTATCAATATGTTACTGGCTTTATAGACAGTCTTTTCCAGTGCAAGCCTTTTTTCTCATTAAGTCAGGTTCAATATCAGAGGCAGCTCTATCACAGAACCTGCTACAGTTTCTCTAGTTGCTATAATACAATCCATTTCAAACTTACTATTTTGTACTTTGAAAGACAAACTGCTGTCACACTTCTCAGCAGTCTTTCTCTGTAAAATTTCATTCTTTATACCCAGGGCTCGACAAACAATGTGATCTACTCGCCTATGGTGAGTAGATTACACCCCGGAAGAGCCAGGGCAGAGCAATCTGCGCATGCGCAGAGCGCAGAACCATACGGCTGGCGAGCGGGGCTCACCGCTGGTCAGCGAGCCCTGTTTATACCACTCTCCAACATTTAAAACAATGTAACCTTCAGAAAGGTTAGTTCAGGAAAAAGAGTGTGATGGGGAAAGCATTTTATTGTTTTAAGCCATGTGGCTTAAAATAATCAAGCCTTAAACATTCAGAAGTTTTATTTAGAAGAACTTACAGTAAAGTAAGTTTGCATTATTTTTCACAAAAAATAGGATTGTGTTTTTATAAGAGGTACATTGGAATGGGGTATAAAGATTTCACATGGCAGCATAATCTAAAAAGTTAATGGAGACAGTAATCATGACTGCAGCTGCGGATAAACTACTAGCTAGCAATAGCTTGGATAAAAAGCTGCCACTCCAGTGGAGCAGTGTGGCTGCCAGACAGACTGAAAGTCACTGCAGAAGTTCTCCACTAGACCAGATGGGGAAAACCTGTCAAAAGAGACCAACTCCATGGCTGAAGGATCCAGGGAAGGTTGCCATTCAAAAGAGTCCTCAAAGGCCACAGGATGGAAGCAGCCCAGGGAGGCAGCAAGTGACCTAAGCACACAGTACCAGACTGCCTAACATAGGGTTCCTGGGCTGGGACTAAGTGGAGAGGACAGGCCTGTGTTCCTCTAGACACCATTCCCTTTTACAGAGCAGAATCCTTGACTCTGCCCAGTCTTATTGGCCCAACAAGCAACTCGAACCTTAAAAATAATCAGTAGTTTTATTACTTTAACGCTGTAGATGTCGTAAGGCCCTTGTTTGTCCAGACATCAGACAAGGAACAAGTTGGGTGGTTCTTTCCTGATAGGTCAATTACCAATGAGAACAAGTAAGAACAACTTACTCTTGCTATTTGTTTCCCACTGTAACTTATAAGGAAGAAATCAGAAGCTAGCTGTTTTTCTGGCAAACTCTGGAACAATGGCGTAAAGTTCTTTAGTGAACTAGTTTTCACCGTTCCAGGTTTTCCTCAATTGAATGGTGAATTATTGCCCCTTTCAAAATGGGGCAATAATGAAAAATGTTTATGAAAAGGCCACATGAAATCTCAACAATGCAAAAAAGCAGTAAGAGAAACTTTATTGATGAGTGGTATAAATGACTCACTGCTCCTCCTGCCCCAACTCCAAAATATTACACCCTCTCCAAACCCTCTTCATCCCCTGTACATATGAAGTAATTCTTTTAATTACATTTCTGCAAATGAAAACTCAGTTATAAAACACTTAGTTCCAGAAATCCTGCAATGTGGTGGAAACAAGCAAGTTCATTTATATGATCTTCTCTTTCCTCCATCTTTTTCCAGCATAAATGTGAAATGAAAACAGAAAGTCCTGTACTTGCTACAATGTGCTTTCAGGAGATTTAAAAAGCATCCTTTTCTAATTTAGTCAGTCAACAATATGACTTACCTTGATGTGCTCTCTGTTCTGAAGCTTAGACTGGAGAAAAAACATTTACTTGAATGCTTTTATTTTCCAAAGAGGAAAATAATCTTTTCAAGAAACATATTTTCTGCTTAATGCTTGCTAACAGTCATGTAGCATGGACTGTGTTCATGAAAATTAAATAAAACTTTATACTGAGAACATCTTTTGTACCCTTTTATATAATTGCTGTCCAGTTTATATAACAGCAGAATTATGAGATTTCATCTGAAATAACTGAGTCGGGCAGGTAAAGGATTAAACTTTATGAGGATGAAAACATTCTATCCTTTCATCCGATTCCTAACTGCCTACAGCACAGAGAGATTTTAACAGAATGACTTTCAAGTGAACATAAGACAGGAAAATGAAACATTGCCAAAAAAAAAAAAGCAGGAATCTTCTTCATGAGAAAGCTCAATTATTGCTGAGTCTAATACGATGTATAGTTCAATTAGCCACAGGGAGAAAAAAGTAAGATAAGCAATTTTAATATGATTCACTAATAGGGCTTAATCTTGCTCACATTGAAGGCAATGATACAGCTTCCTTTTGACATCACTGGGAACAGGCCTCTGTACTTTGTGGGTACGTCTACACTGCAAGCTCCTTCCGTAAAAGCTTATTTTGAAATAATGTCCACACTACAGGGAAGCCTCAAAATTAGTCCAAAGCAGGCTCCCCTAACGTGGATGCTCTATCTCGACTTAGAGCCTCAGGAGGCACTGGGGAGGAATAACTTCAGAATGGACTGATGAAGAACTATTTTGACATAATAGCAGTGGAGCATCTATACACACCCTCTTCTAAAAACAGCTTTTTTGAAAAAGGGTTTATTCGTCATGAATGAGGTTTACTGCCATTGGAAAAAGCCGTCCGTTATTTCGACTTTCTATCAAAATAACACAATTGCAGTGTGGATGCTAGTATTGTTTTTCTGGAATAACAGACATTATTCCAGAAAAATGGTGAAGTGTAGATGCACCCTGTGTATAACCAGAAACTGAGCTGGGCATTTGCTGCTAAAGCAAAAGTGGAAGTCCTAAAAACTTGCTGTCACCACATCCCAGGTTGACAACTTAGTTGAGCTTGGCATAACTTTTGTCTTATCCTTTTCCTTTAAGTGTAATTAATAGCGGGTATGATGATGTTGTGTAATCTTACTCTATAAATCAATATGGAGTCTGAGGTAATTCAAAATGGAATCTGTCATCATCCACAGAACTGAGGGAACACGGTGAACTGGTACAAGCTGGTTTTTCCCGCCCAAAGTGCCGCTGCATACGTCACCAATGGATTGCACACATCACTAAAAGGTGCACTCAGCTCTAAAATGTGCACACGGACAGCTAGAATTTTGCAACCAGTACTGAACTTTTGCACCCAAAACTCCTATCCAAGTTTCCCACCTCAGAATGAAAAAAACTACTATCGGTCGGTTGTTAGCTGTCAGCACTCCGGACCTGAGGGTGAGACGTTGTCCTAGTTTGTTCCTGCCATAGTGAAGACTCGAATCTCGGACTTAAGGATTACTGTCATCATCCACTTTTCACTGTCCCGGGTTCATTTCCTTCTGGACTGGACACTTATGTCGACAGACTAATTGATTCCAAACCAGAAGAGGCCACCATCCATCTGTGGATTTTTTTATTCCTCACCGCTTGGTGGCAGAAGGCCCAGAGTGTCATATCGAGGGATCACTCGCTGTTCCTCCTCAGAGGCTTACAATTAGCCAAAGAGTTGCAGGTCGTGAACAACAACATCACCAATCCACAATCCACTTATCAGGGATTGTAAAGTATTAAACCTACCTTGTTCTTAGGGACTTTTCTATCTTCTTCCTTTCTATTTTGGGGTAAGAGTTTTGGGACTATTGGTTGTTATACACATTTCATGTTTGTTCTTTTAAATTCACAATATATGGTTTGGCCCTAAATTCGAATCCTGAGTGTTTATTTGAAATTCGCTGGTGATAGATACAGCATTGCCAGGAGATCTCACTTCTAGTTTCAGGGGCACATACCATCATTTTAGTATCAGAGCCTAAACTTCTTTAGAAATTATTCAATTTATTCCATTGCGGAGTCCCCTGTGTAACACCTCTTAGCATTCTACAAAGGTAACAAGCAGTAGTTTTAAAACAAAAACAAGGAAGTACTTCATGCAGCACACAGTCAACCTGTGGAACTCCTTACCAGAGGATGTTGTGAAGATCAGGACTTTAATATGGTTAAAAAAAGAACTAGATAAATTTACAGAGGATAGGTACATCAATATCTATTAGCCAGGATGAGTAGTAATGGCTCTGTTTGTCAAAGGCTGGAAATGGGTGACAGGAGACGGATCATTTGATGATTACCTGTTCTATTTACTCCTTCTGGGGCATCTGGCATTGGCCATTGTTGGGAGACAGGATACTGGGCTAGATGGACCTCTGGTCTGACCCAGAATGGCTATTTTTATGTCTCTTGCTCCAGTGATTCTACTTGTACATTCCTATGCTTACCCAGCAAACCTATAAATCTACCAGTAGAGGGTGTCAAGATGGGACCCAGGATAGTTTTGTGATAGTTTGACACAACTCTCCCAGGGAAGCTGGCAATACAATTTCCTATATGCAATTTGATAGATTCATGCACCACAGTCCATTTTCCAGCAACCCTATCTACTACCTTCTAGCAACATTCTCCATTTACCTATTTAAAATAATTATTGTGTCATACTCACCATTGAATCTAGGCAAGTTTTTATTTGCTCCGTGCATTGGGTCAGAAGAAGTTATTAAATACACATGAAAAAGCAATATTTTATTTTGCTTACTGAAGGAGTAATATTATGTGGAAATATGGAAGGCTAGATTTTAATTTTATAATCTGCACTATGACTTCTGAGAAACAGTTCATTCCTGTGTGCCTTTACTCTTTTTATGACAATAACAATATGAAAAAAGAAACCACATGGACACAGCTGAGCTCCAAATATACTGTACAAAGCTTACTACATATATTCATGGCTGGTTTGTTAGTTCTGGTGGCATTGGCAATGGAAGAGAGGAGCCTATTATACAGTGCCCAAGCTAAAGGGATACAATCCAATTCCTATTCACTGCATACTACTCCCCCTTCATTCTAATTTATTTTAAAAAATATAAATATTTCTATGAAAACTATCCTCATTAAATATGCAACATGACACAAATTAATTCAGAGGGGTATTATATCATCTCCCTGGATAACTTCTTGCAGGAATTACAACAATATTTGCATTTTTTTAAAATTTTTGCATCATACTATGGCATTTGTCACACACACAGGTTCTATTTATTCCATATGGAATTTATTGAATTCCTCTAGTTGTACTTCATTATCCACCACTTTGAAGGGTAAGTGTGATAAGTGATCTGTATTTGCCTGTTGGTTGGTTCTTGAACTCAGAATTGTAATAGTGAGCACCCTAGAATATTGCTCATCTCTATAATTGTGCTGCAGTCATTGTTGGTGCTCCTTTCTTTTGTGTTAAAACTAGAGCTTGCTTATCTGTAATCTCAGTAGATGGTTACCCATAGAGGTAGTGGTGAAAAAATTTAACTCCCTAGACTAAACTCAGAGTTCTTTTTTCACTTTGGGAATAGTTACACTGTGCCAAGGTAAGAGATATAGAAACAAGGCCTTGCAGAATGATATTCCATTACAAGTGAAATTTCTGCTCTTATTCCAAATGGAGGACAGTCTCAAGGGGTATGTCTAGACTACATGGCTCTGTCGACGGAGCCATGTAAACTAGTTTACCAGGCATAGCCAATGAAGGAAGGATTTAAATAATCCCCGCTTCATTAAAATAAAAATGGCCGCCACGCGGTGCTGATGATCAGCTGATCTGGCACAGCGCAGCAGTCTAGACACGGCGCGGTCATCAAGGAAAGCATTTGTTGACCGCTCCGGTAAATCTTGTTTCATGAGGCATATCAGAGTGGTCGACTTTCCCTTGTCAACCGCACTGCATCTAGACTGCCGCACTGTGCCGGATCAGCTGATCGTCGGCACAACGTGGTGGCCATTTTTATTTTAATGAAGCTGGGATTATTTTTTTTTATCCCCGCTTCATTGACTATACCTGGTAAACTAGTTTACATGGCTCCGTCGATGGAGCCATGTAGTCTAGACGTACCCAAGAAGGTAATTTGCCCATCTCAGGCTACTGTTAAGTAGTACTTTGGCACAGGAAGTCATAGTAATCTTCTAGTCATAAGGGTAAATAGCAATCTGTGTATTGGTAAGAGCAGAGCCATTCCCTGTATACTTCGCACTCACTTGTTTAGCATGAGAGTCACAGTAGATGCACATCACATGCTTAGCACACTGTACTGGAACTCAAGGTCTTTAGAGGAGCATTGGGGTCTTACTTTCTCTTGTGTCCCTGGCTGGATGTGTTGGACAGGTCATGATCTGGCCCAGGGTTAATGAAGTACTTGGTAAACACATGAGTTACCTGCTATTATACGAAGCAAAATGCAGGACTATGTAGCACTTTAAAGACTAACAAGATGGTTTATCTTGTTAGTCTTTAAAGTGCTACATAGTCCTGCATTTTGCTTCAGCTACACCTGACTAACACGGCTACATTTCTATTGCTGTTATACCTGCTTGAAATGTAATACTTTATTACCAGCAGAATAACAGGAAACTGAATAATTGCTATTGGGCTAATGCTGGTTCCTATGTTCTATGTGTTGGTGCAATTGCCTGAAAAATGAACATCTCCATGATATCAGAAAGGTGGACTGAAGTTCACTGTTACTGGGTACAGAAAAGGAGTGATGCTCTGAAGATAGAAAAACCTGCCATTGAATAACTGTTATCACCACAGTGATTAACAGAGCTGAACATTCTTACAGGAAGCATAGAGAATCCTAATATAATACATTTCTATGCTATAGTAGGACACATCATTCATGCAACCAAATATCTTATTGAGCCCAGTGGCAAATGTCTAATGCTCTGTTAACTGAGGCATGATTCATGAATTAATTAACCCTAACTATCTTGTCATTCTTTTTTCAGACTCCTCATCAACAGGCCAGTTGACAATTCAGGGATAAATATACTGACAGATTAAATTTGATTCTTTCACCTATGTTAGGCATATATTTAATTGAAGAATTTATTCAAATCAAAGGGTTTATTCAGAGCACTCCTACAAAATGTTTATGAGTATTTTATCATCGGGGAGGGAAACAATAAAGTTTAAATCAAAACTTTCTTACACTGCTGGTGCAAGGGGCAAGATACATTACTTTCCTCCAGCAAACTCCCTTCTGTACCTTCCTTCCCCTCAAATAATGTCAAAATGTAATTAACAGTATTTCACGTGTATCAGTTTTATAGTGGTCTGTCTCTATGCAGTATATTTGGTTGATTAAGAAGAGTGTATTTGTCTCAGATTGAAAAAAAAATCTCTTCTTAACAAAAATTAAAAGCCAGATTCAAAGTCCATCAAAGTGAACTGGAGCATTCCCATTGATGGTGGTGGGCTTTGGATCAGACTCTCTGAGACTACCTACATTTTAACCCCAATTATTGGAACAGAGAAGTGGATTTATCTTTGTCACAGCACACAAAGTTGATTATTATATTATATTATATTAAACATTCCTTCCATCAATAATTGCTTGTTTACTTTGCTTGTTTTTTTTTACTTCATGGTAGTGGTAAAAAATCAACTTTAAAGCAGTTATGTCTCAAAATTGTAATAAAAGATGCAGCAAACAATTTTTTTATTTTTCAAATTTTCACATGAAATGTAATGCTTTATTCATTATTTGTACTATAAAAGCACCTGAGAGAGCATTGTGGTAGGTGTTGCACAACCATAAAACAAAAACATGGTCTGTGCCCCAAAGAGGGTACAACACATGCATACAGAGATGAGTACAAGGAAACAGTAAGACAGTACTGTCATGAGCAGTGTGACAGCACTTTATGAAATGTATTGTGACATGTTAAATCAAAATGCATCAGTCAAATCAAAGCATATTACATCATGAACTATGGCATTACATGCCTTTCTTTTTCACCTAAGCCAGTGCAATTCTCACAATCTGGAATCTGTCACGCAAAGCATTTAGAACAAAAGTGTCTGTAAACAAAAGATTTGATATTTTGCTTATACCTTTTGAACATTATGAAAGGAACTTTGAACATCATGAAAGGCTGTCTGCTCATGAAAATGAGCATTTATGGTGCTGGCTGATAAATAATTCAGGTCCAAATCTTGCCTGGAAGGTACAGCAAATGGGCTCTCAGAGGTACTCTCTTGTGTTTCACAGGCATCCACATACAGGATCTAGGCACCGTACATTGAGAACTGATTTTACATTTCCTCTATGCAGGAATAATGTATGCATCTATCATTTACCAGCTCACCGGGCTGCCTATTTATGGGTATGTCTACACTGCCACCCTAGTTCAAACTAGGATGGCTAATGTAGGCATTCGAAGTTGCAAATGAAGCCCGGGATTTAAATATCCCGAGCTTCATTTGCATCTTGCTGGGCGCCGCCATTTTTAAATCCTCCTTAGTGCGGACTCCGTGCCCGTGGCTACACGCGGCACAGAGTAGGTAGTTCAAATTAGGCTCTCTAATTCTAATTACTCCTTGCGGCTCCCGCGCCAACCTGAAAGCCCTTTATCCATCTCCCCGTTATGCCTCGTAGGATGAGGTTTACTGGGGAGGTCGATAAAGGGCTTTCATGTCAGCAGGGGAGCGTCCAGACTACCCCGATCTGCCGACAAACAGCTGATCGGCAGAGCGGGGCAGCCATTTAAATTTAAATGAAGCCGCAATTACAAACAAATCTACTTGGCTCTGTCGATGGAGCCATGTAGTCTAGATGTACCCTCAGAGTAGCAATGAAAAGTACCAATGAAAATTGAAGCACACATAAGGCTGATAAAAAATTACAGAAAATTCTCACTTTGTCACATCATGTTAGTAACAACCAATCATCTGTATCACTCAGTTTACATGGTTGATAAGGGCATTTGTCTTTTATTCTTCAACATCTGTTTCACTACCATGCATATCTCTAGGTGTTGCTGACACTTTGTCTGCATATCAGGTTGTCAGGTATCAAAATCTGGCACCAGGAGTCAACAAGTAGCCAGAATAGATGCTACTGGCACTTTAGAAACTTGTCTCAGGGCAACATTTGGATTAGTGTGAAAGTCAGTAGCAATATGTGATACCAGAAAAATTTCCCAGACTCTGCTTTGTAATCCTGGCTTCCATTTAGAATAAGCAAAAATCACTCCGCCTTTGGAAACTGTTGATGCTGAATGCAAATCACAAATTCCTTATATGAAAAACTTTAATCTATACTCCTCCTGTGAGAACAAACCAGATTAATCCTTTGGTGCCCCCGAGTTAGCAGTTCAGTGATGCTAAGTATTAATATATGACATTGTCTTTCAAAGTCCTTAACTGACCACTGTATACCTATGTACTGTCTATGCCAGTTCTGCACTGTTTTCACACTTTCTGATTCTTTCAAGCATTAAATAAGATGACCAGCTAACCTTTGTCTTAAACAAAAGACTGAGCAGTGTGTTGGGGGAACAGAAGTAGAGATGAATGCCTCTTGGAGCAAACAGCAATGCTTTTGCTGAATAAGAAAATAACTGCATTCCTACCCTGAAATATGGGGAACATCATTTTGCCAGCACCATACTCACATCAGTCTCATTTTTATTCCACTCTCTTTTAGATAAATGCTTCATTTATCAGAGGGGCAGCCATGTTAGTCTAAATCTGCAAAAGTGGCAAGGAGTCCTGTGGCACCTTATAGACTAACTGCAGTGTAGGAGCATAAGCTTTCGTAGGCAAAGACCCACTTCGTCAGATGCATGTAGTGGAAATATCCAGAAGCAGGTATAAATATGCAGGCCAGAATCAGGCTGGAGATGAGGAGGTGGATCCAATCAAGGAGGATGAGGCCCACTTCTAGTAGCTGATCTGGAGGTGTGAATTCCAAGAGAGTAGAAGCTGCTTTTGTAGTTAGCAAGCCATTCACAGTCTTTGTTTAATCCAGAGTTGATTGTGTCAAACTTGAAGATGAACTGTAGCTCAGCAGTTTCTCTTTGAAGTCTGGTCCTGAAGTTTTTTTGCTGCAGGATGTCTACCTTTAGATCTGCAATTGTGTGTCCAGAGAGATTGAAGTGTTCCCCTACAGGTTTTTGTATGTTGCCATTCCTAATATCAGATTTGTGTCCACTGATTCTTTTACGTAGGGACTGTCCAGTTTGGCCGATGTATATAGCAGTGGGGCATTGTTGGCACATGATGGCATATATTACATTGGTAGATGTTCAGGAGAATGTACCAGTGACAGTATGGCTGATCTGGTTAGGTCCTGTGATGGTGTTGCTGGTGTATATATGTGGGCAGAGTTGGCACCGAGGTTTGTTGCAAGGATTGGTTCCTGAGTTCGAGTTATTATGGTGCGGTGTGTAGTTGCTGGTGAGAATATTCCACTACATGCATCTGACGAAGTGGGTCTTTGCCTACGAAAGCTTATGCTCCTACACTGCAGTTAGTCTATAAGGTGCCACAGGACTCCTTGCCGCTTCATTTATGTGAATTGGTCCAAGTAGGAAGACATCTGTACTTGCAGAGTTTGTGCCTTGTATTCTGTTATAGGGAGTCTACTCAAAGAATCTGTGGATTCCCTGGAAATGAACAGGAACCTCAAAGGGTCACTGAAAGCTAATCTCCAAGCCCTTCTACCCTTCTGAGTTCTCCAGCTTGAGGGACAGCAGCAACCAGAGGCATAAGCAGCTGCTGCCCTTCCTTATATCAGGGATGGTTCTAGAAGCCATCAGGGGATCCAGAAGAGATCATGAAAAATCAACCAGTATTATCACTGGGATTCCTGGAGCGCTGCTGTGAAGAACAGCCACTATCCCAGCCCCATTAACTCCTTCAAAAGTTTCAGAGGTCAACTTTCACACTGCACCTGCCACGTGGCTTCCAAAGTGGTGGAACATGCCACAGAATTTGCATTCTTTCCCTCTCTGTGCACCACGAAGTCTGAATCAGAGTTCTGAGCCTCTGTGCTAGCAAATGTTGTGGTAGAATCAGGCCATTCGTATACGAGGTTACGTCACTGATGTCAAGGAGAAGATAGATTAATTTGTTAATACATATTCATTTTTTGAATTGGGGAGGGAGGAAATCAGTGCTTAAAATACTCTCTGAAAGACTAAATGTGAGTACTTTGTGAGTCAGTAAAATTTTCCAGGAACAAAAATATTCATTGTCTATTAAATGGATGGAGAATTCAATTTAACGTACTTTGTCTAAATCTGCTTACTTATCTAATACCTTTATATTTGTAAGAGAGAATTCTTATGTTTATGCTTCTCTCTTTAAACTATGACTTAACTGTAATGCAGGTGCTCAGAATTAAATTGGCTCAGCATTTGGATAAATACACTGTTTTCTCAAACACCAATGAAGGAGAAAAAGAAAAGTGCATGCTTTCATGAAGGACTGAACACAGAACCATCAGATTATAAGCACGATATGTAGCTAAATGCCTAACCTTAACTGAGCATTAACTCATAATATTTTTATCCATTTTGCTCAGACTATATCACTTTGAATGTCTAATTATAATGGACAGAGGATCAGAATGAGGGAAGGATACAGCCTTATGAACCATGAGATAAAATCCTTAAGGTTAAGTCAAAACTAGAGAGAGACCACAAGCCCAAGATATTACATAGACCAAAGTACAATTAATGTGAGATTTATAATGTAATTATTCCACAGGACATATGATATTAATCTCTTTGGCAAGAAGAATACACTATTCGTATTTGATTATATATGCATATATGTGTGTCTATATTTAGTCATGGATGGCACCAAATCTGTTACGAATTTATGAACCACTGTTATGATTTTCTGTAGAGTCCTGCTCCAGAGAATGTGAAAGGGCATTGAGAAAATCCTGTGAGACCAGATCTTTGTCCTACGCACCATAGTGGAGCAGTCAATAGAGTGGAACTCTTCGCTCTACATTAACTTCATCGATTTTGAGAAGGTGTTTGATAGCATCCACCACCACTCACTCTGGAGGATTCTACAAGCATACGGGTTCCCTGAGAAGGTCATTAATATCCTGAAGGACCTGTACGCTGAGAATCAATGCTGTGTGTGAGATGAAGGACAGCAGAGTGAATCCTGCTGAAAAGGGATAACAAGTGGAGTTCCTCAAGGGTCTGTTTTGGGACTCGTACTGTTCAATATCTTCATCAATGATGTAGATATTGGGATAGAAAGTACGCTTATTAAGTTTGCAGATGATACCAAACTGGGTGGGGTTGCAACTTCTTTGGAGGATAGGGACATAATCCAAAATGACCTTAGCAAGTTAGAGAAATGGTCCGAGGTAAACAGGATGAAGTTTAATAAAGAGAAATGCAAAGTGCTCCACTTAGGAAGGAACAATCAGTTCCATACATACAAGATGGGAAGCGACTGTATAGGAAGGAGCATGGCGGAAAGGGATCTAGGGGTCATAGTGGACCACAAGTTGAATATGAGTCAACAGTGTGATGCTGTTGCAAAAAAAGCAAATATGATTCTAGGTTGTATCAACAGGTGTGTTGTAAGCAAAACTCGTGAAGTCATTCTGCCGCTCTACTCTGCACTAGTTAGGCCTCAGCTGGAGTACTGTGTCCAGTTCTGGGCGCCACATTTCAAGAAAGATGTGGAGAAATTGGAAAGGGTACAGAGAAGAGCGACAAGAATGATTAAAGGTCTAGAGAACATGACCTATGAAGCCAGGCTTCATGAACTGGGCTTGTTTAGTTTGGAAAAAAGAAGATTAAGGGGGGACATGATAGCGGTTTTCAAATATCTAAAAGGGTGTCATAAGGAGGAAGGAGAAAATTTGTTCCTCTTGGTTTCTGAGGACAGGACAAGGAGTAATGGGCTTAAAGTGCAGCAGGGGAGGTTTAGATTGGACATTAGGAAAAAATTCCTAACTGTCAGGGTGGTCAAATATTGGAATAAATTGCCAAGGGAGGTGGTGGAATCTCCCTCTCTGGAGATATTTAAGAACAGGTTAGATAGACGTCTGTCAGGGATGGTGTAGACGGAGCTTGGTCCTGCCTTGAGGGCCGGGGGCTGGACTCGATGACCTCTCGAGGTCCCTTCCAGTCCTATTATTCTGTGATTGTACGAAAGAGGTTGCCTTCTAACCATCAATTAGCCAGATTTTTTTCAGTTTCCTGCCTAAAGGCCCTGATAGACAGGCCCACTGACAGGAGCGGGGCGGGGAGAAGGGAGAAGCTGCCCCTGGGCCTGGTGATTCAAAGGGGCCCAGGATTCCTGGCCATCGTCAGTACTACAGCAGTGGCAGTGTCCAGAATCCCAGACCCTTTAAATTGACATCGGAGTGCCATGTGGCACTCTGGGCGGCTCTGAGGGCTGCTTTGGGGTCGTGAGAGCTGAAGTGGCATTCACTGGGCAGCTCTAAGAGCTGACTGTCGCCCGCTCTGCCCCTTTCACCTGAAGCCCCACACCTTCCAGAAGCATGGAGTTACCCTCCACATACACACCTTGCTCACGGGCCCTTTCCCCTGCTGACAGACATATCCATGAGAGCACATGTAGACAAGCTTCCTGTTTTATTAAACATATCTCAACATTTTCATCAGAAATTTAATCAGAGAGGATGTGGGGTCAAGCTGCCCTTCATTTGGCACCCAAACCCCCCCTCCCCTCCTGACTTGGTCATGCTAAGGCTGCTGCACAAGCCCATTTAGGAATAAGCAGTAGTGGTTCAACCACTTTACTGGTTTGCCAAAATCTCCCTGTACAATCTGGGAACCTCTAAATGGTTCCTTGGGGAGGAATGGGGGAATCACTTATCCTTATCAAACATGCAAAGCATGCAGAGAAAGGGTAGGGGTTTTATGGAGATACCCTTGCACAAACAAGACAAACAGAGCTGCCTTCTTGTCCATTTCCTGAATTAACCACCCAAAGGAGAACTGAAGAGAGCTGACCCTGACTAAACTAAGCCTAAGGTGTAGCCAAGTAGCCAAAAGGGAAGCAGGAAATAATTCTGAAAGTTACACTTCCTGAAAATTAAGACAAAGTAACAGAAGTGCTTTCCACACAATGAGTTAAATTAATCTGGTTAAAGGAAAGGGGATTCTCCCATCAACCTTTCTGAAAAACCTTGAGAAGCATTATTGTTGTTTTAGCTTATTCAGTATGATTTAATTACTAAGTGAGGTAACTGGCAAGCCAGATAAATTAAGCCATTAACTTATTGACTATATTCCAACTGTAATGTCAAATTAACCATTATAATGTATTCCTTGTAAATTGTCAGGAAAATTAAATTAAGCTACCTAGCAGCATATTTTGCTTAAACTTATATTTGTTTTATAACTGCCTGTTTAATCTTGTAATACATTTCTATGACACCCTGAATTGTTTTATTTCTCAAATCACCAATGCAGATAAAGTAACCTACATAAGATAAGGTGGTAAAATTGTTACCCCAAAATTTGAAGTGAAGCCATCCCTATACCAGATTACCTATCACCCTAAATTGACTGTCGATTTACTATGCACAAATGGGGAGAAAGATGGTGGTCCTAACTTGAAGAATTGCTAGTGTATTACCAAGGGGTTTGTCTCCGACACATAGAGGATTCCCCACAGCAGGCTAATCCTACTAAATCTTAGGAGGACATAGATACAGCCCTCTGCAGTAGTTCTTTGAAAACAGTTTCATTTACTGAAAGAAAATTAGTTGATTACATTATATTCAATGAAACAGAAAGAAGGATTACAGTATGCAAGATGTAGTAAGGCACAATTACATTGAGATTATTCAAATGGCATAGAGGACCACACAGACTGTATATTAAATACAATAGTGGAGTATTGGTACACATTGACCTTTACATACATATGCATACAAGGCTTTGAATACAATAACATTAGATTTCATAAAATGTAGCATGCAAATACCCTAAGCACATATATAAAACAGCATTACAATATAATAATAAGGAAACACTGAGGAATTAAGATAGCCAGATGGTCACAGAATAGGGTGGGTTGTTCTGGCTATGTCTAGACTATGGGGTTTTTACGGGATACCGTAGGTATCCTCCTGCCGCATCCAAGGAACACGTTTGTTCTTCTGCTTTTTTTCACCAAAGAGCAAACACACTCTTTCAGGGAGCCCTGTGTATCTTATTTCACAAGGCATAAGGGTTCCACCAAAAGAGGAGGCTTTTCCACCATTTGGCCCCATCTAGACTGGGCCAAATGGTGGAAAAGCCTCTTCCACAAAAGTGATCAGAAAAAGCTATGCAAATTACGCTCTGCAATTTGCGGACCTTTTTCTGTTAGAAGACTAGTGTAGCCCTAACCAGAGAAAGGCATTACTCTCTTCCTACAATCCCTCTGTTTCATTTTATCCTGTCTCTGTCTGGTGCTCCTTGTTTCTCTCTGCTCCAAACTTTTCCCTCTATGGATGCCATTATTTTCACTCTGGTCTTCTCTCTGGCTTATCTTCACCAGTCTTTTTCTTTTCCTCACATAGGGTATGTCTACACTACTCCGCTAGTTCGAACTAGCGGGGTAATGTATGCATACCGAACTTGCTAATGAAGCCCGGGATTTGAATTTCCCGGGCTTCATTAGCATAAAGCCGACGCCGCCATTTTTAAAAGCCGGCTAGTGCGAACCCCAAGCCGCGCGGCTACACGCGGCACGGGCTAGATAGTTCGAACTATGTGGCTATTCCGAACTATCTGTACTCCTCGTGGAATGGCTACGTAGTTCGAACTATCTAGCCCGTGCCGCGTGTAGCCGTGCGGCACGGAGTTCGCACTAGCCGGCTTTTAAAAATGGCGGCGCCGGCTTTATGCTAATGAAGCCCGGGAAATTCAAATCCCGGGCTTCATTAGCAAGTTCGGTATGCATACATTACCCCGCTAGTTCGAACTAGCGGGGTAGTGTAGACATACCCATACATACCACCATACATCAGCTGGCTGGCTGGCTAACTCCTTATATTTAATTTCTGGCTTTATCTGATTGGTTGACTTTTTTTTACTTGGTAATTGTCATGGATCCACTCCTGACTCTCCCTGCACAGATAATAACTGTTCAACCAATCAGTTCTGCCTATCACTTGAACTGCCCCCTCTTCAGGTGTTTTGGAGTAAGATAACTCAACTCTGTTTCATATCTGCTCTTGGACAATTTAGTCTGTGTTCTCCACCTTTAATTTTTTCTAACAGAGAATCAGTATGGCCACCATTTTTGGATTTCTAGCTCTAAACGAGCATCGTTTTAACTTACTTAGCCCTAATTCTAAAACTAATTATTGTTTCATGCAAAACAAGGCCCTATGATGTTGCCACCATTGTTTTGTGAATCTGGAGAGATGATCTGTTCTTGAAAAAGAGGCGAGGAATCCTGTGGCACCTTATAAACTAACTGAAGTGTAGGAGCATAAACTTTCGTGGGCAAAGACTCACATCGTCTGACGAAGTGAGTCTTTGCCCACGGAAGCTTATGCTCCTACACTTCAGTTAGTCTATAAGGTGCCACAGGTCTCCTCGCCGCTTTTGCAGATTCAGACTAACATGGGTACCCCTCTGATTTGTTCTTGATGTCTCTCACCACCACTACTCCACCTCCAATTATTAATGCCCTATGTCTGTCTCTATCCTTGCAACTGCAATCATTATATGGGATCAAAGCAAGTAAAAAAACTTTTGCAACAAAACTCTTAACAGTCATTCCTGACCCCATTCAGTATATAATTCACCTAAAATATAATCCTATTATTCTTGCAGTGATACTTCATCCTGAATTATAGCAATCTTCTCCTGCCAGAAACAATCTGTGCACTAGGGTATGTTGCATATGATCCCTTGCTTGCTTGGAGTGGTGCTCTGTCCCCCTCTAGTGGTGGTTATACTCTCCTAGAGAATGATGAACCTGTTATAGCCGTTGCTAATGTAACCCACACACCTATGTGGTTCACTGTCCCATGTAGTGGTACTTAGACCACTTACAGTGAGAGATAAGAATGAATAATCTCTACAGTCTAAACCAGTGGTCCCCAACCATTTGAGGTTGCCGGGCGCCAGGGGGAGTGGCAGTTCGCCCGCTAGGCGCCAGAGGGCGGGGACACTTGCACGCCCGGGGCAGGTCCCCCCACCCCCATAGTCGCATGCCTGGGGTCAGGGCCCCCCCATGCACTGCATGCCCGGGGCTGGTGTCCCCTCCAAGGGCCACACGCCCGTGGCCAGCACCCCTCACCCCAAGCGCCACGTGCCCGGGGCCGGTGCTCTCCCCCAAGTGCCGCACGCCCGGGGCCGGCGCTCCTGCCTCCAAGCGCCACGCACCCGGGGCTGGCGCCCCCTCCAAATGCCGCGTGCCCGGGACCAGTGCCCCCTCCAAGTGCCGTGTGCCCAGGGCCGGCGCATCCCTCCAAGGGCCGCGCGCCCGGGGCTGGTGCCCCCTCCAAGGGCCACGCGCCCGGGGCCAGCGCCTCTCTCCCCAAGCACAGTGTGCCCGGGGCCGGCACTCCCCCCATGCGCTGCGTGCCCAGAGTGTGGGCGGCCAATCTGATTTGCTCCCGGGGCCGGCGCTCACCATGTGCCACGTGCCTGGGGCCAGGCCAGCCCCGAGCACTTGGCGGGTGCACATGGTGCCCGCGGGCACCATGTTGGGGACCACTGGTCTAAACTAAGAAGCAGCTGGCTTTACAGCTCAAGCTATAGAGGCTCCTAAACTAAGCTCCACGCATCCCGGGTTCAAATCTACTTGTGGGTGGTTATGCAAACAGAGATGCATCTTTTAGCTCATGCAGTAGAGCTGATATGTTTAATTCCAGAGGTCCCAGCTTTTATTCTAAGGTCATACATAGGGTAATTATGCAGAGACCAAATATATGAATATTATATTGTATTTCACAAATGATAATCTTTGAAATGCCACAAATACAACCTGAATCAAATATCAACCATTCAAGTTTCCTATCCAAAACCAATATTGTTGATTTGAATGTTTAATTTCTTATCATTACTTCTAGCATTAGGCCATATTGAATATTTATATTTATGTAATTTTAAATTTACAGTTATGAGATATCTTAAATAAATTTAATTGTTAACTGCAGTGTCATAGACTTTCCTGATTATCACTTTAATGCTATACAATTGTCTTTCAATAAAAAGCTTACAATAAAACAAACGAATAGCAAAAGATTCAGAGAAGATTAAATAATTGTATTACAGTAATTACATAATAATATGTTTAAATTAGCTTTAAGTCAGTCAAATTCACAGAGACAGACATAGAGATACTGAAACTTGGGAGTGGGGTGTGGAAGTGAGGGACATCTCATTTTGCTGATATCAGATGAAATATCATTTTATAAAAAATGTTTGCAGTCCTCCAACATAATCCCATTTTTTACTCAGCACCCCACCAAAAATTCAATGTCAATTTAGCATCAAACACACACAGCGTGAAAAATGCAAAATGTAACTATGATTCTAGAAACTCTATAAAAAGTGTAACTGTTGAGACTCTATTTTATTAATTGATATTTCCTCACACTTTCAATTATTGAATCTCTTTCCATTGTAATAAACTGTGCCAGCAGAAACAGTTTCTTCACACTGATTTGCTCACTTTTATTTTGAATATAAATTATTCAGCAGAACCAAAGTTTTCTTTCACAAAGTGCAGTAAAAACTACAAACCAAATTCCCTCCTTATGCATTTTCAGGAGTTTAAAAATTGATGTGTTTTTATTTGATATCACATTACATTCTATTTGACACCAAATATGCAAATGCCTTATTTGTCCGCTGTCAAGATGTAGCACTTTTAAATTTAAAATCAATTGTCTAGTCACTAAAAAAAATAAAAAAGTACTTGTAAATATGTGAAAATTACATATTCTGCCAAAAATTCCAATTTAAATGAAAAATCTGCATCTATTGCTTTAGTATAATATATACTAGTAGGCTGTGTCTACACTGCACCTCTTTTCCGGAAAAGGGATGCAGATTAGACACTTTGGAATTGCAAATCCGCGGGGGATTTAAATATCCCCCGTGGCATTTGCATTTACATGGCTGCCGCTTTTTTCCGGCTTGGGGATAAGCCGGAGAAAAGCGCCAGTCTAGACGCAATTCTCCGGAAAATAAGCCCTTTTCCGTAGGATTTCTTATTCTTTCTTTCAAGTAGGAATAAGAAATCCTCCGGAAAAGGGCTTATTATCCGGAGAATCGCGTCTAGACTGGTGCTTTTCTCCAGCTTATCCCCAAGCCGGAAAAAAGCGGCAGCCATGTAAATGCAAATGCCACGAGGGATATTTAAATCCCCCACGGATTTGCAATTCTGAAGTGTCTAATCTGCATCCCTTTTCCAGAAAAGGGGTGCAGTGTAGACACAGCTGTATTGTATTTTTTGTTGGCTGCCCATGTTTGATGGCATTTTAAAGATGAAGCCAATGAGATAAGTCTGGGAAATTATTTTCTGCACATTTAGAGTCTTAATTGCTGCTTCACTTGTGTTAAAGCAAATGTTTCATTATTACCTAAAAAGGGGAAATATATTTTGTCCAGGGGGATTCTCTGGAATTGGTGATTGCTAAACATCATTGCAAATTGCTTTATTCCTGCAGCCCAAGGAGAACCTGATTTTAACAACAAAGGAACACTTTTGCTATACTTTCACTCTGCCATGAACATATCCCAATCTCAATCAGTAGAGTACTAGATAGAAGATTTTTATGACATTTTCTAAACCACCCTTCTATCTACATATGCATTCAAAGAAATAAGTTGCTAGTTTGTCATCTTTGTATTCTGTCACTTTATTTTTGACAGTACTGATTTCACATATTCTGAGCTATTGTCCCCAAAAGCCATCGAAATGTCCTGGAAATGCCAATATTTCAGGAAAGAGCAACTGAATGAATCAAGACAGTAAGCATTACAATAAAAATATACATAAGTCACAAAAGATTGAAAGCCACAAAAGATGGAGAATCACAGGCAGAAGAAACATCATGATTACTCACGAAAAGAGCGCAAACACTGCACTGCGTGTGCTAATATAAAAGCCTACGTAATTGTGGCAGCAAGGCAAAGTTGACTGACTGCAATACAAGGTGATAACAATGGTGAATATTTCCAGACTGTATTGTCCCATAATCACTTTGCCTGTAATTCAAAGTTATAATTATTTATTTATAGAATTATTTAGTTATAAAATTTTATTTTAGCGTCAAAATGAGTGCAAAGAACAAGAAAAGAACGTGCACTTTTAATGAGGCTTTGCAAAAGGAATATCCTTTTTTAAAGAAACAGGACAATCTACATGTAATGTTTTGCATCCAATGTAGTACTGAGATAAACGTTGCTCACGGCAGGAAATTTGACATCACTTCACATATTGAATCAAAGAAACATCAGTTAGCTGTCAGCTCTGTAGCTTCCAATGCTTCAATGATGAAATTTATTATAAAAGATGATTCTGTTAAAATGGAGCTTGTGGCAAAGGAAGCGGTAATTGCATATCACATTGTAAAACACAATCATAATTTCAGATCTTTAGATTGTACCTCTAAGTTAATTTCCACATTATTTGAACCTAAATTTTCATCAGCAGGAACAAAAAGGGAAGCAGTAACGAAAAACATTCTTGTTCCCGAAGCTCAAGAGTTTGCAACAGGAATTGGGTGAAACTTCCTGTCTCACCATTATTATAGATTCATCTAACTACAAAGACCAGAAAGTTATTTCTATTTTAGTAAGACATTTTCATGAAAGTACTGGAGTTAACTTGAAATTCTTCTTCGGGTAGTGTCCCCGTGGGTGCTCCACTGTGGGTGTTGGGCTCGTCCCGGTGCTGCAGATCGGAGATCTTCAGGCTGCTGTCTGCTGGACCGCGCATGCGCAGCGGCCATCTTGCGGCTTTTCGCACCATTTTCGGTTGCGTGGTCCGGCCCCACCAGTTCCTCCTAACCATCTTTGGGCACAGACAGAGAAACAGCTCCCTCTTGTGTCATTCCTCACAAAACCTGAGAAGAGAGAATTAAAGCCTTTGTGAATAATTATTCAGTATTTCAGTAGTTAGTTAGTTAAATAGTTGTTAGCACGTAAAAAAAAAAAAGAAGAAGAACCAAACTTTAATAGTTGTAAATAGTTGTTAGTCTTAGGTAGCTTGTTGAAATACCTGGCTCCCCAGGCTTCAAGAAGTGTGTGGCATGCAAGGATTCCATGCCTGCTTCAGATAGACATTCATCTTGTATAAGATGTCTCAGTGAGGGGCACATTCCGCAGAAGTGCCCCCACTGCTCAAAGCTGATGACCAGGGCACATAGAGACCGTGAAATGCGGCTCAAAGTGTTACTATTCAACAAAGCCCTTCAGCCACAGTCAGACCCCTCTGTGGAGTCACCTTGTCACACCTCATCTAAGGTGGTGCATAAAAGGAAAGCTCCTTTCCCGTCTCGCTCCATACCACCGGCCAGAGTAAGTATGGGAGAGAAGCCGTGCACCTCAGGAGTGACGGTGACCCACAGACCGGAGAAGGAAAAACATGGGCATAGCGCGTCGGCGCCGAGCCCCGCTGAATGCACAGCAAACCGCCCTAACGCTACTTCAGCACCCTCGGCACCGATATCTTTGGTACCGAGTCGGTCACTTTCGCCGGAGGACATCCCGGCACCGACTACATCGGCACCCAGCCCGCCATCACTGACCTCTTCACCAGTGCCGACACCTTCGCCAGCACCAACTCCGCCACCGGTACCGAGTGCATCTTCACCGGTGCCGATTAGTACCATAGCACTGAGCACTTCACATACTCCGGCACCGGTACATGTGGAACCGACCTATTCCAGAGTTATAACAGTTCCTTGGTCTGTGCCTCCCACATCGCTAGTACCTCGGGATGTGGCACACATTAGAGTTAGGAACTGTCCGAGACAGAACATCAGAAATGGCTGCCCGTCGCAGGGAGCCATAGCCTGTAATACCTCTGAGGCTGGTATAGGGGGCTCTGTCTGTGAGGTGGAGTGTTTTCCAAATAAGGGCATGTAAATTAATAATCTTACCCTGCTCGCTCCACCCATTGCAGTAAAAGATCAGCCAATGGGCTGACTGGTGCTCAGGCCTGCTACTCCACCCACTGCAGCAAAAACCAACCTATGGGGTGATAAGTTCACAGGCAATAAAACAGGCAGGCAGCCCCTCTCTCACTGGGGATTCGCATCGAGTGAACGCCTGGCTTGATCACCCAGACGCCTTGCACCCCCCGCTCTTGAGTCTTACTGAGCGTACTCCGAGTTGGTCGACCCGAGTGGAGACAGTTTATGAGCATGTGACCGGTACTTGTGTTCCTGCTGTCTCCAGAACTGGTATAACCCCCCCCCCCCTCGCCATCATCCCTATCCTAATTGATTTTTTAGTTGTCCTTATTGCTTGTCAAGTGACAGTGGCTAAAAAGTTACTAAGTTAGTTTATAAATAGTTGTGGTTTAGGTTTTTTACTGTTTCCTTGTATAAAGTTGTATAAATAATCAGCCCTATGGACAATACCAGTGTTAATTCACTTATTCCTGATTCCACCGAGGCACGCGCCTCCCTGCCTGCTGCCAGATTTCTGGCCATTCAAGATCTTGCACAGGTCATTATGGCAAGTCCCACCGTCACCATTCTTACATGCGTGCGACTCTTGGGGCATATGGAGGCAACTACATACGTCGCGGCCAATGCAAGACTCCACCTTCGCTGTCTTCAACACTGGGTATCCAAAATATACTCCCCTGGCAGACACGACATTTACAGGACAGTGACAGTACCCACCCTGGTCAGGCAATCCCTCACCTGGTGGACTATTCCTCACAACATGTTAACAGATTCCCCTTTTCACAAACCTCAGCCCACAGTTCAGCTCACAACAGATGCCTCCCTCCTGCGATGGGGAGCGCATATGCAACACAGTCAAGCTCAAGGCCACTGGTCTCCTCAGGAGTCCCTCCTTCATATAAACCTTCTCGAGTTATGGGCCGTCTTTAATGCTTACAGACACTTCCTCCCCATTATTCGCAACCAAGTGGTGAGGATACTAATGGACAATATTACAACTGCTTATTTTATAAACAGACAGGGAGGAGCTCGTTCCCACTCCCTCTGCTGGGAAACGGTCCAACTGTGGAATTTCTGCAACTAACACAATGTGACCCTCGCAGGAACTTACCTCCCAGGAGAGGACAATATTACAGCAGATGCACTTAGCGGGAGATTTTCCCAACAGCAACACGAATGGGAAATTCATCCATACATTCTGCATACTATCTTCGACAAGTGGGGTCACATCTTGTCGACCTCTTTGCCACCCAGCACAACACCAAATGCGTGCACTATTGCTCAAGAGCGGGCATCAGCCTAGCATCCAGAGGCAACACCTTCCTCTACACCTGGGGCCATCGTCTAATGTGCACATTTCCCCCTATTCCACTAATTCCCAAGGTCCTGGAGAAGATTATCAGGGACAGGGTGATGATGATTTTAATAGTACTATTCTGGCCGCACCAGACTTGGTTTCTTTATCTGTCCCGAATGTCTCATCATCTTCCGTTCCGTCTTCCCAATCGACCCGATCTTCTCACTTAGGATCACGGGCGAACAATCCATCCGCAACCACACCACCTCACTCTCTCCACATGGCTCCTAACTGATTCAAGCACAAAGAGATGAGTTGCTCCCAGGAAGTCAAAAACATTCTCCTGCATTGCAGAAAATCCTCAACACACAATACTTACCTGTACAAATGGCACAGATTCCAACAGTGGTGTTCATCTCGTAACCTGGATCCCATTGGAAGTCCAGTATAAGCAATACTGGAGTATATCTTGTACCTTAAACAAGCTGGACTCGCTCTCTCTTTGTTGAAGGTGCACTTAGCTGCCATTACAGCCTTTCACCAGCCTATAGAAGGATTCATCGCCTTCTCTCATCCAACTACAATAAGATTATTTAAAGGCCTTACCAACCTTTTTCCTGAACATAGACGGCCTCCGGACACATAGAATTTAGAGTTAGTACTAGATAAGCAAATGCAACCACTGTTTGAGCCATTGGCTACATGTGACCTCAATATGTTGATAATGAAAGTCGTATTTCTCCTGGCTATCAATTCCACCCAGAGAGTAGGGGAATTGGTGGCCCTCGCAGCTAATCCCCCCTACACTATCTTTACACCACAAGCAGTTATCCTGTGTCCTCAACCACCATTTCTACTAAAGGTTAATTCCGCCTTCCATATAAATGAACCAATTGTATTACCAGTATTCTATCCTAACCCTTACAACTCAAGAGTGCCAATCAAGACTACACTCCCTGGACGTCCACGGAGCCCTGGCCTTTTACACTGAAAGGACTTGCGAGTTGTGCAAGTCACAAGATTTGCTCATCTCCATGCACTATCGGCCCAAGAGTAGCCCACTTTCCAAGGGTAGCTCACGATTCCCATGGAATTTGCATATCCTTTTTTGACTGTTCGGCGTAGTCTAGATATGCCCCACAGGACTACTTGTTGTTTCTAATATCTATGCTAGAGAGAATCATAGGACTCAAAGGGAGTTCAGGGTCATCTAGTCAAGTTATCTGCATTCATAGGAGGACTAAGTATTATCTAGACCAGAGTGGGCAATAATTTTTAAAGGGAGGGGCACTGAACACATTTCCGAAGTGGCCCTGGGATGCCCTGGAAGGGGTTGATTCTCAGACGAAAGGGGTGGGTCCAGGAGACTTCTCTGCTCCCCTGCCCATGGACTCTGATTGGCCTGGGAGGTGGGGGAGTGTGTGAAGTCTTTGCCCCCCACCCTGGCGCCTAGAGAGAATCACCAGGTGCCTTAAAACAGCTAGTGGTTCCCTCTAGAAACCGCATGACTCTGGGGGGGAAGACTTTGTGTGCTCCCCCCAACCTCATGCCAATCAAGCTCCTGCCTCCTACCCTGCCTGGGGTATGTGTCAGCTAGAGAGAACCACTAGCTGTTTTAAACAACTGGTGGTTCACCCTGGTGCTGTGCACCCTTGGCAAAGGAGGAGACTTCGTGTGCTCCCCCATCCCAGGTCTCGATTGTCCTGGGGGTAGGAGGAGTGGCAGGGCAGCCACAGGCTGCATCAATGGGCATTGCGGGCTGAATCCAGCTCACAAAGGCTCTCTTGGCCCCCTCGATCTAGACCATCCCTGACAAGCATTTGCCTGGGGAGGACTGTAGAACCTAATATACGAGTCTTTTAAGAATGGATTAGACAAATGGTGCCTGTGCTATCCTGAGAGGTAGGAAGTTTTTCCTAATGCTCAACCTAAACTATCCTTGCTGTATTTTAGGACCATTGTTTCTTGTTCTAACCTCTAAAGTTAATAATTTTTTTCCCCTCTTCACAACTACCCATAAAGTTACCTGATAGGCACCCAACTCACCAACTCAGAATAGACAAGGGCTTGCAGATCTGGGCCTTAGTTTCCAGTCAAAAAACAAATAGAAAGCTTTCCTAAATTATGATACAGTAAACATGTAATATCTGTATGTAAAAGGCTTTTAAACATCGGTCCTTTCTTCCTCTTTCCTCTCCTCTCTGAGCAAACCGTTGTGTCTGAGAATTTTATTTGTTTTGTACAGATAGGCTAATATTTCCCTGGTGGCATTTAAACTGGCTGGTTCAAGACATAATTTCTGACTTTGACATAGTATAAGAAATCAGCACTACAAAAAATAGATGGGGAATTCACAGCTTGTTTTTAAAGTGCAATTGTGCTTTGTGGACTAAGCAACAAACTATTTTTAACTGTATTAATAATTCCATGAGTGAAAGAGAGAAACAAAGCAAACCAAACAAAATCTACAGACATTTCTGTTGAATGTTGTACTGAAAAAGTTCAAAATATATTTTACCAGCAGAACTGATTTTTGTCATCACAGAGAACTGAAAAATCAGGTACCATGGAACTCCACGACTTTGCTGGTGCAAAACTGAAAAGGTTCAAAGAAAAGTTTCTCTCTTTTAAGAAATTCACTCAATGAAGTTTAATTTCAACTTTGTGGATTATGCCTAATTCAATTTCAGAAGTTGAACTATACCAGTTCAGGCAGAGCCTTTGGGCCATATGACTTGACAGGTTTTGAGGGAGAGAGTCTTAGTCATTCTGACTGCACTGGGATTTCAAGAAGAAAGTTGGACAAAGCTCTGAAAGATTCTGAGGGAGATTTTGACCCAAAAGGGGCCCAAGAGATCAGCAGAAGGAGGTCGGAAGGAAAGACTAAGTTCAGAGGGCTGACCATAAGGCTGACGCTTGTTTGGTTAGGAGGGTTGTGATGGTTAAATAAGAATCCAGTTCTTCCATGTTCATGTTTCATGTGCTAATGCTAATTTTAAATATTTTCAGTCTGGCCAACTGAAAATATTTAATGTCTCAGCTCAATCACTGAATTAATTTCTAACTTGAGTCTGGGGACTGCATTACCAGGAAAAGGCTGCTATTTCCTTCAAACCCCAAGAGTGAAAAACAAAGACATACAGGACAGCAGGGCTATGTGGGAAAAGGGGGATTAAAGCTTGGTGAGACAACCAGGAGAATCATATTACAAATTTTGCCAGTGGGAGCATCTGAGTTGCATCAGACTTCTGAAGTTCAGGAAGAGCTTCTCTGGCCAAGTGCTGTACCACAAATGTTTATGAGTATGCTTCTGGTTTTAAGCTACTAGAGTTGGTTGTATTAGGTCAAGCAATAGACATTTATGCATTTAGATCCAGAGGATCTAACTTCAATCAGTTCTGCCTAAGACTTACCCATTGGTGTCACATCACAGAGACAGTTACATAATTTTACTGGTTGAATCAGGACATAACATTAGGTACAGACTGGTTTAAAAGCAAGCTCCTGCTCTTTACACACAATTGTTCTTAAAACTCTTGGAGAGTCTTCATCTATCTAAAATAAATGCATAATATATAGGATTCAGGAAATTACATGTGATTTTTGATCCACCTTTCTTCCTGCTAAAACAGAATTAAGAGATTATGCCAAAGATACAGAAGCTTTATAGAGGGTAATGTTCTGTCCAGTGTTAAATATATGATAAGGTGTTTATCACAATTTTGAAACAAAGATAAAAATTTTATTTTCAATAGCAGGACACAATTTGTGACAACTTTATATTGAAAAACCTTTACTTTTGCCTAGCCCACCTTTACTTTTGTTTAAAACTATTGAAGCCTAAAATAAACTGGCAACGCAATAAAATTAGTTTCCTGCAGAACTATTGTTGAAAAACAACATGCTAATTTGGTAAGGGAACAAATGCATTCCATGCTTCATGTAATCTTAAGCACATTTTTCTATAAATGCCATTGTATTATTAAGTTGATTTCTCATTAAACAAAGTTTTTTAACAATAGGATGCCTTATAATACAGGTACATTAGTCCAGTTACAGTGTAACTACTATGTATGGTGATGATGATGTGATTCATCTATCTAGCACTTTTATGTTACTGATAAGCAGATTGAGGTCACAATAAATCCTTTATTATGACCAGGAACTATTTGAAGATATAAAGTAACAAATTTTCTACCACTGTATAATTTCAACATGTGTCTGAAATATAGTTTCTAGCCTTATCAGGAGGTGCATCAAAGGAAAGTCAAACACTGCATGAAGACTATGTGGAAAGTATCCCGGAAGTATCCTGAAATAGCTACCCTGTGTCTTAACAAGCCACCCGCTATTTCGAAATAATGGGTGCACTATTTCGGCATCCCTGTAACACACGTTCCACAAGGGTTAAGGAATCATAGAACCGTAGAGCTGGAAGAGACCTTAGAAGGCCATCAAGTCCAGCCCCCTGCCCAAGGCAGGACCAATCCCAATTAAATCAACCCAACCAGGGCTTTGTCAAGCCGAGACTTAAACACCTCTAGGGATGGAGTCTCTACTACTTTCCTAGGTAACCCATTCCAGTGCTTCACCTCCCTCCTTGTGAAATAGTTTTTCCTATATATCAAACCTGGACCTCTCCCACCGCAACTTGAGACCATTGCTCCTTGTTCTGCCATCCATCGCTACTGTGAACAGCCTTTCTCCAGCCTCTTTGGAACCTGCCTTCAGGACGTTGAAGGCTGATATTAAATCCCTCCTCAGTCTTCTCTTCTGAAGACTAAATAGACCCAACTCCCTCAGCTTCTCCTCATAGGTCATATGCTCCAGCCCCCTAATCATTTTGGTTGCCCTCTGCTGGACTCTCTCCAATGCATCCACATCCTTCCTGTAATTTGGAGCCCAGAACTGGACACAATACTCCAGATGTGGCCTCACCAGAGCCGAGTAAAGAGGAATAATCACATCTCTGGATTGACTGGCGATGCTCCTCTTAATGCAACCTAATATGCCATTAGCCTTCTTGGCTACAAGGGCACACTGTTGACTCATGTCCAGCTTCTCATCCACTGTAATCCACGGGTCATTTTCTACAGAACGTCTACTTGGCCAGTTGGTCCCAAGCCTGTAACAATGCTTGGGATTCTTCCATCCCAAGTGCAGGACTCTACACTTGTCCTTGTTGAACCTCATCAGATTTCTTGTGGCCCAATTCTCCAATTTGTCTGAGTCACTCTGGACTCTATCCCTGACCTCAAGCGTATCTACCTCTACCTCTAGCTTAGTGTCATCTGCAAACTTGCTGAGGGTGCAATCCATCCCCTCGTCCAGGTCATTAATAAAGATGTTGAACAAAAATAGTCCCAGAACCGAACCGTGGGGCACTCTGCTAGAAACCGACCGCCATCCTGACATTGAGCCATTGATCACTACCTGCTGGGCCCGACATTCCAGCCAGCTTTCTATCCATCTTACCATCCATTTGTCCAATCCATATTCCCTTAACTTACTAGCAAGAATATTGTGGGAGACCATATCAAAAGCCTTGCTACAGTCAAGGTATATCACAACCACTGACTTCCCCATATCCACAGAGCCAGTTACCTCATCATAGAAGCTAATCAGATTGGTTAGGCACAACTTGCCCTTCATGAATCCATTCTGACTATTCTTGATCACCTTCACCTCTTCCAAGTGCTCAAAGTAGTGCGCTGTTTTGAAATAGAATAGAAATTAGTGCAAATTGCAAAATAATAGACAGGTTGAATCGCTCTAGTCCAGAAATCTCTGGTCCACAATGATTTTAGTTAGCTGGATGTTCACTTTTCATGGGTGTGGTCAAATTTCCTGCAGGCCCATACATTTTGTTTATAGCCATTAGCCCTAGCTTTCAGTGTCCTATGCTGTTATTTAGCTCTAATTGACTCCTAAATGTTCTTTAACAGCCCGCTCAGTAAGCAGCGGAAGTGTTAGTAATGCCGCTAGGCAATATTGACCTCCTGTGGTTCAGAAAATTCTCTAGTTTGGAATCAGTCAGGTTCCCAAAGGTGCCAGAGTAGAGAGTTTCATCCTGTGCTAAGAGATATTCTGATGCAGGCAAAAACAGTATCATTCACCTAGGAACAAAGAATGTTGGTCTTAATTATAAAATGGGGATTATTCTGGAATATAGTCACAAAGATAACAATGTGGCACTGTTGCTGATCCAGTATGCCGTCTGATAGCTGCATGTAGTGCTGCAGAATCTTTTGCCTCAGATTCCCCCAGTTCCTTTTGACTTATTTTAGCTGTAGGAATAACCAGACTATTTGGCTAAACCATTTTCCATAGTCTTAATTCTCTTTGGTGCTGTGTGGGGTCTTTCACCAAAGTTGAACAGAAATGTGCAAATATTCAAACCTTCAGCCCAGCCAGGTTCAGCAGGCTGCCTCTTTCTTACAAGTGCACATGGGCTACTATAGTCTTTTTCAATACCTTCTTATGGGTTTCTGTGCCTCTGATAACCCCTCTGTCCAAGATCTGACACACTCCTCCTTGTATTAAGGGAGTCAGGCAGTGTGCTTTCCTCAGCATTCCCACCTCCACTCAAGGTTCCAGCTCACCCTGGAGTAGCATGTTTGTCTACCCTTTCTGCTTCTCAGCCTTCTGTCAGGCTTCTTCCCATTTCTTCTTCTCTGGGTCCCCTTTCCCTAGGTGAGCTCACTAAAATCTTCCACAGATGTGTCTGATAAGTTGAGCCCCAAGAGCTGTTCAAATACCTCTCCAAAGCCTTGGGTTCAATACTCACTCAACCGGACAACAGTTATATAGGCACAACATCCATCCATTAGATAGAAGTTTCTGTGTTTGGATAGAAGACCTCCTGAGACTCCATGCCAGGTCACAATTTTTATTTCTGTGTGTTCCCAACACAACATCTGATTTTGGTCTCTATCAAATTATCATACTTTCATTTACTCATGATCAAGTGTGAAGTGTATGAGGAGCAAAGAGAATTTTCTCATGGCCCCTCCTCTGAAACATAATGAGGATAAATGAACTTAGTTGGTGCTTTCTGAGCTCAATGTTAACTCTTTGGGTGCATCTACACTGCACTCTTATCTCAAAATAAGCAAATTCTGTAGCTTATTTCAAGTTAATGTCAAAATAGCTTAATACGAAATTTGGCGCTGTTTACTCAGTGCCAAATTTTGAAATAAACCACTATTCCAAAACATCCCTTAATCCTCATGGAACAAGGTTTACAGGGATGCCAGAATAGCAATTGTTGCTAATTTGAATGTACCACAAAAGCTTGAGCAAGAGGGAAATCTCACTGCTACTGTCAGAGAAAAGTTACAAATAATCAAGGGAGGAACTGAAAGAGGTGGAGGAAGAAAAATGGATAGAGAAATGACTATACGATTGAAAAACACCTCGATTCTATTAGTCAGCCCACATCACTACTAAAGTTTACCTTCCTAGGAAAATCTTCCATAATTTGCTAATATTAGGGCAACTACTTCTCCAAATTCTGAACAGAAAACAAATTACTGGAGGAAAGGCTGAAGGATATTAAAGGACAGCTAGCTGAAGTTAAATATTAATTTAATTTCCTGAGAGAGATGTACAGCTGAGCACCTGATTATCATAATAAAAATGATGCTTAAAAACAATAATATTTCCCAACATAGCTATCCACAGGGCTCGACAAATAGTGTAATCTACTCGCCCGTGGCGAGTAGATCACATCCCATAAGAGCCGGTACGGAGCAATCTGTGCATGCGCAGAACGATCTGCACATGCGCAGAACCGCGTGGCTGGTGAGCGGCACTCGCTGCCTCTCAGTGAGCCCTGGCTATCCAGTTATACTACCCTCACCCCTTCTTTGTTCTGCAATCATAAGAAGGCAGAACACATGCAAGAGTCTTCATTTCTTTGAATTCAGTGCAGGGTATAATCTTACTTGCATCAAAAAAAACCCTCTATATTCACTTGTACTCCATCTATGATGCACTGCGCATTAACTGCAGGATCAAGGCCCTCTGGGTTTTTTTTTGTTTTGTTTTGATTTTTGCATTCAATGAAATATTGAACTGACCTATTTCTACTTTTATTACTTATGCTATAGTGTTGGTTTATTTACTTTGATAGGCTTTGTGACTGAAAGAACATGATGAAATACCAATGGTTCTGATGCAGTGACCACCCAACAGGACCAGGCAGGCTAATTAACTCCACCAGGTTCAACTGGAGGAGGAGCAAGAGAGCATGACTCTAATTAGAAGTAGACTCAGCTGAGCAGCAGCAGGCAGGACCAGTATAAAGCCCCAGAGTGGGGAGTAGCAAGGAAGCTTCTAGTGAAAGTGACAGTCAAACCCTGGGAAAAGGGTTTTGGAACTGGTACACACAGAGAGAGAAAGGTAACCAGGTATGGTATGAAGCAGTCCAGGGAAGGATCTGTGAGGACAGAGGGTGCATCTACACAGCAGGGCTTAACTCGAAATAAGCTATGCAAATTTAGCTAAGTCAATTGAGTAGCTTATTTCAGAATAGCTTATTTCGAAATTGGGATCATCTACACAGCACTTATTTTGAAATATAGCACTCTTCCTCTGACTTCCCATACTCCTCATACAATGAGGGTTACAAGAGTCAGAGTAAGAAGACCCCCAGCTTGACAGTATGTCAACATTATTTCAAACTAACTTCCTGCTGTGTAGACACAGAATAAGTTATTTTGAAATAATGTTGCTGTGTAGACAGATGTACCCTAAGAGAAGAAACTCCAGTCATGTTTCCAGGTTGCAGTCTGCAGCCTGCATCCTTCCTCTCTAGTGGCTAGCCCAGATTTAGCTGTGCTGCTCCTTGTTATATGGCTGCTACACTTTAAGTATCCCCAGAAGAGACACAGGGACTTGGCTTCCTCACTCCAGGGTGAAGAGTTAACCCTTCCCCCTCTAGTGTGGAGGGAATGTACCCTAACACACGCCTCCACTTTTCAGTTAACTTGAGGAAAATGTCAGGGATGCCCTCTACTGCCTCTACGTTTATATAGCCATGGAACTGATAGCAGCATATATCATCAGATCTTCCATTAATGGAATTACCACCTGGGATGATTCTACTCACTCTCAAAAATCCCTCCTCTTCAATTTCATCACTATCTACTGTAAACTATTTCAGTAAAATAACAAAATTTCAGATAAGCTGTCACAAGTCTCCAGTGATGGATATTTCTGGTAGACAGTATCTGTTTCAAATACAGTAATTCTCTTTTCAGTCATGAAAGTAAACCTACAGGATATGCTCTGATTTGTCAAAGATTGGATCTGCAAACATGGATATCAGACTCAGAAGTGACAACAGACAAGGAGAAGTGGCATTCACTACCCATATCTTTGTTGGGAAAGGCAGAAGCTATTAAAAATAATGTTGCTCAAAAATTGATGTATATGTTTGTCTTAATTCCACTTAAATTTCCTGTTTCAACTTTCACAAGTATAGAGTTGTGCTATAATTCCTATGCACTACAAAGACATTGCAGATATCCCACAAAAATATTTTAAAAAATCATGGCTGAATGGGGGAGGGTGGAAGGCTGGGATTACCTGATTTGTATTTATATCACCTGGTTCTGTCCGACCAATTCTTCTCAAATCCTACCGTGATTTGCAATTGAAGACAAATTAATTAATCCCTCCCTATGTCTCTATCTGAACTACTATTTTTAAATTGTTGCCTGCATCTATCAAATAAAACACAGTCCAGGGTCCTCTTGGACTTACAACACAATTCCTCAGAACTGAATTGTAAGTTGGACCGTAAGTTGAAATCTCTTTTTACGTAAGAATCAATGGCTTGAAGAGCGAATTGGTTCCTGAACCAAGGCTTGATACACTATTTTTAACAGAATAACCCATATTTTTGAGCTAAATGAATGATAGATGACTAATGTTGAACCATCAATGTATTTACTCTTCACTGTATTTTGCAACTATCATTCAAATAAGCACATAAGCTCACATATGCTTTGACTTTCTAGAAGTTTTTGAAGGGCTCTGGGCTGGGTGCTTCTCTGCAGTCTTCTCTGCAGCAATGCAAGCTGGGCAGAATGCCAGCAATCTAGGATGCTCAGACAACCAGGGAGACAGGCCAGGCAGACAGCCAGGGCAGCAGTCAGCAAGACAGGCAGCTGCTCAGAATTCTGGTAATAAAAGTTCAAAGCCAGGGAGAACAGCACACATTCTGAGTCAATTAATTGTTACTCAAGCATTCTGATTGGCTGAGTCCAGGGCTGGGAGCCAATCAAAAACAAATAGCAACCCTACCTGGCAACAGACTCCCCAGCTGCCTGAATATCAATCAGAACCCTTCCAGTTCCATAACAGTATAACGCTTCCCTGAAGTGATTTCAAGCAAACTTTATGCAAACTGAACATCATAAGGACAAAATAAATGTCATGGGGGTGAAACAAGCAGTCAATTCAAAACATTTTAAGTGACGTCTAATGTAAGTTGAGTGTTGTATATCCGAGGACTCCTTGTGGTAATCTCATTCTCAAAACATCAAGTCCTTTACTCCTAATTTCACAAACTACCCTTCAGTGCCAATCCACCTGCCTAAACATAGGTGTAGTACCTGTACAATGTATTACCAATTAGCCCCCTTCACATATCTTCATGATAAATCCTAGCTACCAATAAAGTAAGAATCTGACTCAAAATTATAAAGGGTCAGGGGAATTGTTGCTTGGCCACAAATAAGACTCCACTTGAAGTACACCTTAAAAAATATGCTAGCCAAAACCAAAATACATGCCTTGATTTCTCCTATACCATAAAAGAAAAATGAAGGAAAGAGCAAAACATCTCCATTTCCTCTGATAGGTGTAATAATACCTGGCACAATATAAGCAGACAATTCAGTTGTTTATTTGTTTCAGAACAAAATCTAAATAGATATTATTGGATTTCTGAGTGATTAAATGTAGAGTTCGGCCACATGGTAAATGTTGGAGATGTGACAATTCCAATGCAAACCTATCATATATCGTGTCAAGATTGTATCCCTGCTCCGGCACTTCAACTCTAGAAGGTATCCCACAAAAGATCTTCCCAACAAAGGCTTGTGTTTAAATTATCTAAGGTTCTCCTTCAAGAGGCATCCCTGTGGGTGCTCTATATCAGGTGCAGAGTGTTCCAGCACCTCTGGACGGAGTTTCTTAGCAGTGCCTCAGCGGAGGCTGCACATGTGCGCCACGCAACGTGCGCGAGTTCCCTGACTAGCTATATGCAGGTGCGGCCCCCTGCCTCTCTCCAGTTCCTTTCTACCATCCCTGGCTGTGGATGAAACGCGGCAGTGCTCTTCTCTCCTCAGCACACTTAGGGTATGTCTACACTACCACCCTAGTTCGAACTAGGGTGGTTAATGTAGGCAACCGAAGTTGCAAATGAAACCCGGGATTTGAATTTCCCGGGCTTCATTTGCATATTGCCGGGCGCCACCATTTTTAAATGTCCGCTAATTCGGACTCTGTGCCCACGGCTACATGCGGCACGAACTAGGTAGTTCGGATTAGGCTTCCTATTCCAAACTACCAGTACACCTCGTTCCACAAGGAGTAACGGTAGTTCGGAATAGGAAGCCTAATCCAAACTACCTAGTTCGTGCCGCATGTAGACGCGGGCACGGAGTCCGAACTAGCAGACATTTAAAAATGGCGGTGCCCGGCAATATGCAAATGAAGCCCGGGAAATTCAAATCCCGGGCTTCATTTGCAACTCCGGTTGCCTACATTAACCACCCTAGTTCGAACTAGGGTGGTAGTGTAGACATACCCTCAGTTCTTAAAATAGTTTTTAATTAGTTACTAGTTTCTGGTTAAGTCTTTCACTGTTTGCTGTTATTTAGATTAGATTAGTACTAGTTTGAAAAAAAAGTGGCGTGGGGTTTGAACTGCTGCTTCAAAATACAAGCTGGTATGAACTCTCCCAGCTTCAAACACTGCACGCTCCGCAGCAGCGCGATGTCTGCCTCTGATGGGCATGACTCCTGCCTCAAATGTCTGGGGAGCTCTCATTCATACAGAGATTGCCCCCACAGTGTCAAAATGAGACCCAGGTCTCACAGAGAGAAGGAGCTTAAATTGAAAATGCTCAATAATGGCAAAAAAAGACATGCCTCTGACCCAGGCTCTGGGCAGGGCTTAATATCTAACAAAGATAACTCTAAGCCCTCTAAAAGAAGGACAAGCTCATTACCTCAGCAACCCACCAGGAGGCAGTCTCAGAGAAAAATGTCAGACCACTCAGACAAGAACCGTCTGAGAACGTTTGACCGATCAGGTACTTTAGGTGAACAGTGTAGTAAGCCTGAAAGCACTTCAAACGCTGCACCGACAGAGGCAAAGTGCCACTCTGTGCCAGCCTCAGGAAACCCGGTAACACTGACCCCCCAATGACAGCTATACTGATACCTCAGCCTCTCACGATGGCACCCAGAGAAGGGATAGAGCATTTTTTTAACACTGCTCCCTCTTCTCAACCATTAGGGGCTACAGCTTTCCCTCTCAGCTCTGAGGTAAATATAAGCTCCTCTCAGTTAGCTCAGCCCTCCCCTGGTCACTTACAGGGAGAGTAAAGTTTTGCGCATTGACTCAACTCTTCACTCCCTGATATTGAGTGAAGATAGATATATTCAGTCATTACTCTCTGACGACTCAGATCCACAATCCCCCCTCTCACACGAAGAGGAGGATGAATGTGAAGTGTTCTCATCACAGCCATCCCCTCAGTCCCAAGGGGCACTGGGGTCACACGGTTACATGCAACTAGTCTTTTTCAGAGCGCAAATGGCCCTATAGGCTCCCTATCTGTGGATGGCCCTACCGGTGGCACATCCCCCACAGTGGCAAATATGGAACCATCCTCCACATCACCACAGAAAGAGATTATGAAAAACTAAACACATAGAGAAGCCTCTCTCACGCTTCTCTGAATCTCCTCACAGAGACACAAGGAGTGATAATGACAGCAAATACTCCCCCAGGTCAGCCATTGTTTCTTTGGCTCACACGTCATCACTAGTACATATGGGAGAAGCAATGCTACCTCCAGCTGGTAACACCTCAGAGGACGTCTTCTCTTTTCAAGACTTATTTAAATGCATAGTACATGGGTTCCCAAACCGAGGGGCGTGAAGAAATTCCAGGGGAGGCCCGAGGTGACCCAGTCACACAGACCCTGTCAATCCCACCCCAAGTTTTGCTGCTATTTTTGGGGGCAAGGGGGCGTGAGGGTTTCTCAAAAATCAAAAAGGGGGGGACGTGATGCCGAAAAGTTTGGGAACCACTGGCGTAGTGCAAGACCTGAACATCCCTGTGAAGGAGGTACAAAACGCTCCCCATGAGCTCACTAACATTCTACAGTCCACCTCATTCTCTAAAATTGCTCTCCCTATCAACCCAGCCATTCTGCAACCTGCAAAAACTTTATGGCAAACACCTGCCTCAATTCCCTCTACTAGTAGAAAGGCGGACCGAAAGTACTTTGTGCCACCCAAAGGATCTGAGTTTCTCTTCACACATCCCCCCTCCCCTCCAACTCTCTGGTGGTGGATGCTGCACAGCAGAGAAACAAGCAACAAAATCGCTTAACCCCATCCAATATGTGATGGGGGGGCTCACCCCCGCACTCTCGGCCCCCGGAGCCAAGGCCCCACACCCCATGCGGCCAATCAGCTGGCGCCGGGAGGCCAGCGTGACGTGGCAGCACAGGCTGCAGAGCCGGGGGAAGCCGGCGCACATGCGCAGGGTGGCCCAGGCGATAGCCGGCGGGCGCTAGGACCCAGGGGCTGGAAGGTGGCCCAGGGAGGGGCAGGCAGGACACCAAGCGGGGAATTCAAAAGGGCGGCGGGAGGAACAGGAAGGAGGGAGGACTGGGGAGAGCAGGGGAGTTTCTGCTCTCAGCCTCCTCCGCAGGGCGCACAAGGGATGCAGCGGGAGACTGTGCGGCGCCCAGAGCCAAGAACCCAGCACCCCAGGTGGACGGCCGGACCGGTGAGGAACGGGGCGGTGCAGAGCGGGCCTGGACTGGTGGCGACCGCCGGGTGGCCCGTTGGGGGACCGCGGCCCCGAGACCTGGGAGACGACCAGGGTGGACAGCGGAGCGGCGGGCTCAGTGGGAGCCGACAGCAGCGAGAGGACTGTGGAAACAGGGAGGTAGAGGCCGGGAGCAGGGGTGGCTCACGACCTATCACGGCAAGGGCCCACGAACTGGGGGTGCCCCAGGACCCCTGAATCACAGACTCGGCTACACAATAAGGAAAACAAAAGACTAGATGCATTTGGCAAAAGAGTATATGCCTTAGCCACACTCCAGCTGAGGCTGGCAAACTAGTCATCCCTTCTCAGTAAATACGACTACAACAATTATACCAAAATGAACACATTTACTGATGATCTGACAGACAGCAAAAAAGGGCACTTCAAGGCCATTGTCTCTGAGGGTCAGGCAATTTTGTGTACAGTGCTCCAGGTGGCACTCGATGCAGCAGACACAGCCACTAGAGCAATGGCTATAGCTGTTACTATGCAGCAGGCCTCTTGGTACAACTTCAGACGGCTGTAAATGATCTGCCCTTTGCAGGGGACAATTTCTTCTCCTCAAAGACCAATGAGCTTCTTCAATCCATAAAGGACTCCAGTGCCATCCTTCGATCCTTGCGTATTCAGGCCCTACAACGAGAACCAGGCAATATAGGTATCAGCCTTACCACAGGCCAAGGTACCAACATCCCCCCTCAGTACCACAGGCAAGAACAACCCCCTTACTAACAGTGAGGTCGAAATAGGCAGCAGAGATGGTGGTCTCAAACTCACACCTCCAACCACCAGGGGTAATCCAATAAGCAAATTTGAAAATATAGTTGAGAGATCGAAAACCAGATCGCCATCTCCAGAAAACCAAAATCCTTCCACTCTCTTTCAATTTTGTTTACTTTCCTTCCTTCACCAATGGGAAATACTTACCTCAGATAAATGGATACTTCAAACTATCTCCCTGGGATACACCATCCCCTTTCTTTCCTTCCCTCTCCCCCTCCCCAGTCCCTCTTTAGGGACTGATCTCACAAGATCATCTTACAACAAGAGATAGATCACCTGTTACACATAGGAGCCATAGAACCTGTTCCTTCCCAATTCCTCAGAACAGAGTTCTATTCCCAATATTTTCTAATTGAAAAGAAGACTGGCAGGTGGAGACCTAGCCTGGACCTCAGATACCTAAATAGCTTCATAAAGAAGCAAAGGTATAAGATGGTTAAACTAAATACAATCATCCCAACAAGTCCAGGAAGTTCTTCTGCACAGCAGAGCTCCTGCAACTAGGAAAACATTTATCAGTAAATAGACACGATTTACATACTGGGCCTGTGAGCACAATATATCGCCGCAAACAGCTCCACTCCCGGTAATATTGAACTACTTACTGCACCTGAAGCAGTCTCATCTCTCCTAAGCCTCAGTAAGAGTGCACCTAGCAGTTATAACAACATTCCACTGGATGATACCACTTTATTTGCACATTCTATGGCAAAACGGTTTTTGAAGGGTCTGCAAGCTCTATACCCTGACATGGCACTCCCAAAAGAATCATGGAACCTCCACCTGGTTCTGATAACATTAACAAAAATGCCCTTTGAACCTATGGTCACATGCTCCTTACTCCACTTAACGCTTAAAACAACGTTTCTAGTGGCTATCACCTCAGCATGCAGAGTAAGCGAACTTGCCACTCATGTCTGGTCCACCATTTACTATTTTTTTTAAAGACAGAGTGTCCATGTGGCCACACCCAAAATTTTTACCTAAGGTCCGCACGGCCTTTTACATCAAACAAACAATACACCTACCTGTGTTTTTCCCAAAGCCGCATTCCAACATCTTTGAAACACAAATGAACTCTCTTAACGTCAAAAGAGTGCTCTCTTTCTATATCGACAGAACAAAATCATTCTATATTGACAGAACAAAATCTGCCACATTAAATTAAAGAAAGCAGACAGCATACTTACTGGATCCGAAGTCCCTACCTCCATAAGATAGACTGCTTCTAGTTACCTGATGTGGAGCACTCCCAGGGACGCCTCTTGAAGGAGAAGAGGAGGTTACTCACCTCCTGTAACTGACATTCTTCAAGATGAGCGTCCCTGGGGGTGCTCCACTACTCTCCCTTCCTCCCCTCTACTTTCGGAAACCTTAAAAAAAACATAAAAGAAATCATGTCAATCACGCTCCTCCGCCGGGTTCCAGATAGAGAAGGAACTGAAGGGAGGCGGGGGCTGCACCTGCGCCTAGCTAGTCAGGGAGTTTGCGCGCATTGCATACCACGCATGCACGGCCCCCGCTGAGGCACTGCTAAGAAACTCTGTCCAGAGGCACTGGGACACTCTGCACCTGATGTGGAGCACCCCCAGAGATGCTCATCGCGAAGAATGTCAGTTACAGGAGGTAAGTAATCTCCTCTTACAGAGTTTCTGGCCTTGGACTGGGATTATCGCCACCGCCCAAATACAGAACCCCATTTGAGAACCTAGGAAGAGGCACTTGGTAATTCTTTCGTGAGAGGTATTTTTAGGTATCCTTCCTCTGGAGAAAGACTGAAACTCAGTTGCTAAGATCAACTGAAAATGGAATTTTAATTTCTTTTACAAGTTTAGCTGTGCCCACAGATCATCCTGCCTGCTAGGACACAGGAATCAGATGACATTCTTAAAAGGGTGATTTAAAGAAAATATATTTGGTAAAACATTGCTTGATAGCTACTTGTTACAGAGCAACTAAAAATATGATTCAAAACAGAGAATTAATTGCTTCTATGGGATTCAGCTTGGAAGTTACAGTATAACCGATAAGTTAGGTGTACTCAATACAGAGAAGTCCACAAACCTAGAAATAAAGAATAAACCTGATTGCATCGGACTAAATATTCCCTAATCTACTCCTATATCTGTAGTTTTAAAACTTAGTTTTTAGTGGGTGGAAATAGAATATATTTTTTATCATGGGAGCACATTACATTGAAAATGGATGAATTTTAAAACGTCCTCATACTAGTACTGCTAGATGTGCTAAAGTTAGGGATAATACAGAGTCAAATAGTAAGAAACAGACAAAGAACAGAATGTTTGATGTAAGGTATACTGATTTTGGTTTTATAGAATGTAGTGATGGATAACTTCAATGCATTGTTTGTTTAGAAATCCTATCAAATGAAGCAATGAAACCTGCAAAGTTGAAACAACACCTCACAGCAAGACACCTGCGGTAAAAAGATAAATCCAAAGACTTTTTCCAACAAAAGAAACAATTCAATTGGCAGAAAACTCAAACAACAAACTTAACATTGATTCCAGATAAGGCTCTGAAAGTTTTTTTTTTTTTCACTATGCTTGCAGAGTAAAAATCCCATACCACCGGAGAAGAAATGATTCTTCCAGACTCTGAAAAAGGTAAGCACAGAAGTTCAAGCTCGTGCCACTTTCTTTATGACACAATTGGTAGGACAATTAAGGAGCTTTCAAATGATGTAAAATGCCAAATAACTAAAAGGTTATGTACATGTGAACAGTTTGCAATTCAGCTTGATCAGACAACAGATATTGGTAATGCAGCATGATTATTAGGTTTTGTTAGTTATGTTTGTCTTGGGGAAATTCTGGAAGATTTTGTCAGGAATTACCAGTATGGACAAATGAGGAAATATTGAAAATATTGAGTGATTTAATGAAAAATAAATTGTTGAATTGGGAAAAGTGTATTGCTGTTTACATGTTACCACTCTGACAGGCAATAGGATTTGTAATAAGAATACAAGTTATTAACCCACTGGTAAATGTGACATATTCTATGCCCATGTAACAAACAAAATTGAACCCAAATTACATAATGTGCTATATGCAGCTGTGACAGTTATGAATTTTACAAAGTCCTAGACTTTGAATTCCTGCTTTTCTTGCAATGCTATGTTTAGAAATGGGTGCAGAACATGAAATTATAAACAGCAGTGCTTGTGTTGGTTATCTTGCGGCAAAGAGTTAGAAGGATTTTTTTTTTTTGAGTTTCACAAAGAGCTGCTGGGGTTCTTTCTGGGCACAATCCAAATATCACTGAAAAATTTTCTGACCTGATATGGAACACAAAGGTTTCATATCTTGCAGATAGTTTTAACTTGTTAAATGTGCTGAATCTATCCACAAAATGGGGTGATACAATCATACTTTGAAGTGACAAGATGGCTGCATTTCAGAAGAAAGTAGAGATTTGGTAAACAAGAGCGACAGAATCTCAGATATGTTTCCCTTACTGACAGAATTTCTGGAAACTAACAGCATAACAATTGATGTGTGTGTTTGTGTATGACAGAGACCATTGTTCACCTTTCAATTTTGGCAGAGTATTTCAGTGTTTACTTTAAAACATGTAGAAATATGACTGATTTATTTCTCAATTTTTGCCATCATCTTTCCACTTGAGTGGAAAAGAAAAACAGGAGCTGCTTGAACTATCCTGTGACCACACACTAAAATTAAGTTTCAGGAACAGATACTTCCCTAGTGCTGGCCAACAGTTCCTGCAAGATATAATTTTAGTTACAGAACCATTGAAAGTCTTGATGACTTTTCCAACAGAATAGCTGAAGCATCATTCTGGTCCTGATTGGAAGTGGAGAAAGATTTACGAGTTGGCTTGTCAATAATCACACCAGTAAATAAACTTTGCAGTAAGAAGCAGGCACACCTATCTCACCAATACTTATAAATACTCTTTTTCTTATAGCATAATTAGCAATGTATGTTTATATAAAGTACACATATACATTTGTCAGTTTCTCAGTTGGGAGTTCATGATTAACATTTATTGAAAAGGGATTTGTCAATAAAAAAAGTTTGAGAATTCTCAGTGCTAAATCTACCCAATTTGAATTATGCCAGGAAATAAAACCCTGGAGCACTCATAGCCCTGGTCAACACTAGGAATTTATTTCAGACTAACCCTCCGTTAGGTCGAATTTATAAGTGAAGCATCCACTCTACAAAGCCCGTTTTTTCAAAATAACACGTCGCTTATTTCTAAATCTGTACTCCTGCTTTTCTTGTGGAATAGTTATTTTGAAATAGCATTAGTATGGACACTCTAGTGCCACTACTTCTAAATAACTACTCCCCAGAATAATTCAAACTAATTACTCCCCAGTGTTTCCTGGGGCTCCAAGTCGAGGTAGCGCATCCTCATTAACAGAGCCTGCCTCGAACTAATTTCAAGGCTTCCGCATAGTGGGACACGCTATTTTGATTTTGTAAAATCAGAAGTTAAGTCAAATTAGTGATTTCAAAATATTTCCTAGTGTAGACATGCCCTATAGAGGCCAAAAGACTCATTCTATGAAAGTGGAAATATGCTGCCTCCCCCCGTCCTGCATCCCCACCTACAAATTATTTAATTGTCTATCTGAGCTAATCAACACTACTTTCATGGAAAAACTGACTTTAAACTATAGTAGCACAAGAATTAGTTATGCAAACAATTAGCATTTCGTTATAATGAGAAGATTACAAACTGACTCTAGGTAGGTTAGGCTTCCGAAGCTTCTTCTTTTTGTAGGGGAAAGAAGTGTATGTGGAAAGAGAGCTAGGGAATTATTTCTTGTAATGCTCAGGAGTATTTATCTATGAATATTTCATACTGTGTTGTCAAATCCGTACTTCTACTCTGTCTTCTGTATCACTATATTTGAATATGTCCATATGGATGTTAAAATTTCTGAAAAATAAAACTGAAAAAAGAAAGAGAGATCCCTTCAGGTTTGGGGATCTCCGCCCAGAGAAACAAAGAGAGAGAAAAAAATGGGTCATCTTATTTCTTTGCTATTGCTATTACTGATTGCTATCAACTCATTTGACATGCTTCTGTAGAAACTGGAGAAGGGCGGAAAAAGCGCCCTTTTCCGGAGGACCTTTGAAGTAGGAATAAGATCCTCCGGAAAAGGGCGCTTTTTCCGGAGGATCGGGGCCAGTGTAGACGCTCTTTTCCGGCTTTTCTAAAAGCCGGAAAAAAGCGGCAGACATTTTTATTTAAATGCCGCAGGGGATATTTAAATCCCCCGCGGATTTCCCTATTACGATCACTGAAATTAACATGCCCCTTCCGGAAAAGGGGCCAGTGTAGACGTAGCCACTTTGCCTAGAGGCCTGGAAAGGCTGTCAGCTAACCTGACTATTTATATTGAACAATACATAGTCCTTCACTTATTCTGAAAAAGATAATGATATTTTATTTATTTAAAAGGTCCTTCCTCTTATTTAAGAGGGAATATCAACTTGACACTGTTCTACACTGAATGAAATATTTTTATTTGGTGATGTTAGGGAAGCTGATTATTCTGTTTTCATTAAGAACAACAGATTGGCGAAATTAATTCACCACAGCTTGTAGTAACGTACTATGTAATCTAAAAACCTTCTACTGTTTTTTTTAAACTAATTTTAATTCTAAAAATACAGTATGCCATTTTACTGTTTCTTCAAATGATTAAGTGTTTAATATGGGAATATTTCTGTATCTTAAAAACAGTCATGCACGGATGCAATCCCAAAGCAAATTAGTCTGTTTTTTTTTAAGTTTGATCCTTTTTCATGTATTTAACTGTTTAATTTGATCAGTTTCACAAAGAACCAGTGAGTACATCCAGTACCACCTCAGCCAGTATACAGGTTGTCTAGAGTCTTGTCCATGTTTGCAGCTTTCTTTTGCCATTAAGGGTATTCAGAGAGTTCATGATAAGAACACAGCAGCATTGTTCCCCATTTACATGAAATCCAATGTGGAGTTCTCACCAACTCCATCCCCTCACTCATCACTTCACTGCTAACTACCAGTGGGACCCCTGGACGATCGAGATGCCAAAGGAGCACTTAAAGACAATAAAGTATTGTGGAGAAACTAAATGAATTATTTGCTTCAGTTTTCACAGCTGAAGATGTTGGGGAGAGTCCCAAACCTGAGCCATTCTGTTTAGGTAACAAATCTGAGGAATTGTCTCAGACTGAGGAGTCATTAGAAGAGGTTTCGGAATAAATTGATAAACTTAATAGTAAGAAGTTGCTGGGACCAAGAGGTCTGAAAGAATTCAAATGTGAAATTGCAGAACTATTATCTGTGGTTTGTAACCTATCCTTTAAATCAGTTTCTGTACCTAATGACTGGAAGATAGCTAATGTGACGCCAATATTTTAAAAGGGCCCTGAAGGGGATCCTGGCAATTACAGACCAGTAAATCTAACATCAGTACCGGGCAAATTTGTTTAAACTATAGTAAAGAATAAAATTGTCACACATGTAGATGAACATAATTTTTGGGGGGAAAGTCAACATCGTTTCTGTAAATGAAAATCATGCCTTACTAATCTACTAGTGGGTCAACAAACATGTGGACAAAGGGGATCCAAAAGATATACTGTACTTACATTTCCAGAAAGCCTTTGACAAGGTCCCTCACCACAGGCTCTAAAGTAAAGTAAGTTGTCATGGGATAAGAGAGAAGGTCCTCTTATTCACTGATAACTGTTTAAGACACAAAACAAAGGGTAGGAATAAATGGTAAGTTTTCAGAATGGAGAGAGGTGCAAATTAGTGGTGTCCCCCAAAGATACATATTGGGACCAATCCTATTCAACCTTTTTATAAATGATCTAGAGAAAGGGGTAAGCAGTGAGGTGGTAAAATTTGCAGATCATACTAAATACTCAAGATGGTAAAGACCAAAGAAGATTGTGAAAAGTTTCAAAAAGATCTCACAAACCTAAGTGATCAGGCAACAAAATAGCAAATGAAATTTAATGTTGGCAAATATGAAGTAATGAACATTGGAAAAAATAATCCCAGTTATACATACAATATGATGGGGACTAATTTGGCTATAACTACTCAAGAAAGAGATCTTGGAGAGACTGTGGATAGCTCTCCGAACACATCCACTCACTGTGCGGCAGCAAAAAAGCAAACAGAATGTTAGGAATCATTAAAAAAAAGATAGAGAATAAGATAGAGAACATCTTATTGCAACTGTATAAAACCATGGTACACCCACGTCTTAAATATTTCATAAAGATGTGGTTGCCTCATCTCAAAACGGGTGTTGTGTTTCTTGACTTGCAAAAGTATATATCATCCGGCATACTGGTCTGCTGATCAAGATGTCAAAGATGTTACCTTGATGGGTGGTTATTGCTACAACATGTATTGAAACAGACAATTGCTACATGTTTTGAAACAGAAAATTCCAAGTAATACTATGACAAACTGAGCACATGGAGGATCTAGAACTTATTCACTCGGTATCTTTTCTTGCACCAGATTTTTTAGGATATTTATTAATGATCAGCTCCAATAATTTCAAGGCTGTGTAAATATGAAGATGACATTTGCCTAGTCTCAACAGACAAACCTCAGAGGGTATGGCTACAGTACACAGTTAATTCGAACTAACAGCTGTTAGTTCAAATTAACTTTAATAGGGGCTACACATACAAACCGCTAGTTGGAATTTAAATCAAGCTACCGGAGCACTTAATTCGAACTAGGTAAACCTCATTCTACGAGGATTAACGCCTAGTTCGAATTAAGTAGTTCGAATTAAGGGCTGTGTAGCCACTTAATTCCAACTAGTTGGAGGCTAGCCCTTCCCAGGTTGCCCTGGTGGCCACTCTGGGCCAAACCAGGGAAACTTCTGCCCTCCTCCGGGCCTCGGAGCCCTTAAAGGGCCACGGTCTGGCTACGGTATTTGTGCCAATTGCAAGCCTGCCAGCACCCAGCCAGCAGACCCTGCAGCTGGCACAGCATGAACCAGCCACCCGCTGCCACCCAGCCCTCCGCTTCTTCCCAGGACCAGGCTGGTGGCTCCCAGGAGCCTGCTCGGGGACGCAAGAGGCGGGCGCCCGCCTGGTCCAGTGCGGAGATCATGGACCTCATCCAGGTTTGGGGAGAGGCCTCCAACGTCCACGACTTCCGCACTAGACACAGGAAAGCGGCTGTCTAGGGCAGGATAGCTGCCAGCCTGGCCACCAAAGGCCACATGCGAACCCAGGAGCAGGTTTGCATGAAAATCAAGTTGGTCCAGTGAGACCCCTGACACTGTGCCCTGAGGTTAGAACATAAGAATGGCCGTACTGGGTCAGACCAAAGGTCCATCAAGCCCAGTGGCCTGTCTGTCGAGAGCAGCCAGCACCAGGTACCCTAGAGGTGATGGAGCAAAGACAATGACCAAGCGATTTGTCTCGTGCCATCCATCTCCAGCCTTCCACAAACAGAGGCCAAGGACACCATTCCTACACCCTGGCTAATAGCACTCCATGGACCCAACCTCCATGAATTTATCTAACTTCTCTTTAAACGCTGTTATAGTTCTAGCCTTCACAGCTTCCTGTGGCAAGGAGTTCTACAGGTTGACTATGTGCTGTATGAAGAAGAACTTTCTTTTATTAGTTTGAAGCCTGCTACCCATTCATTTCATTTGGTGTCCTCTAGTCCTTCTATTATGGGAACTAATGAAGAACTGTTCTTTAGTCACCCTCTCCACATCACTCATGATTTTATATACCGCTATCATATCCCCCCCCCCCCCCCCGTCTCCTCTTTTCTAAGCTAAAAAGTCCCAGTCTCTTTAGCCTCTCTTCATATGGGACCTCTTCCAAACCCCTAATCATTTTAGTTGCCTTTTTCTGAATCCTTTCCAAGGCCAAAATATCTTTTTTGAGGTGAGGAGACCACAGCTGTACACAGAACTGAAGATATGGCGTACCATAGTTTTATACTTCCCCTCCTCCTTCTTCCCCTGGCTTGCCCCTTCCAGCTCCCTCCTCCCAGGTTTCCCCCTCCCTTCTTCCACCCTCTCTCTTCCCCTCTCCCACCTCCTTTTCCCAGTCTCCCCAGAGGTTAATTCCCCCCCCCCCATTTTGTTAAGTAAAGAGAGTTTCTATTTTTGAACACACATGTCCTTTATTTTTTACATCAGGAAGGGGGGCTAAGGAGGGGTAAGTGGAAGGAGGTGAGGGAGGAATGGGGCACGAGCTCTCAATGGGGAGGACTGGGGTGGCTCTGCGGGCTCCTCGGGGTGGAAGCTCTCCTGCAGGGCCTCCTGGATCCTGACAGCCCCTGATTGATCCCCCCCCCCCCCCGGATGGCAGCCTGCAGCAAGTGCTGTGATGTGCCAAGTGTGGGCACTCAGGGCACTCCAAGACAGGACTGCTTTGCTGTCCCTCATCGAGGTAGACAAGTAAGCGGGGAACCCTGAGAACTGTCTGTCCGGGGTGGGGGTCGGGTCACTTTAAGCACAGCCCTGGGCTAGCCTGAGGCAGCAGCTCCACACTCTAAGTCCTAACCTGATGCCCTGCCGGCACTGGTTCCGGCCAGCCTTATCTTCAGTTCAGGGTCCATTCAATGTGGACATTCTATTTCGAATTAGCAAAATGCTAATTCAAATTAGTTTTTAGGTCTAGATGCACTAATTCCAATTATCTTATTTTGAATTAACTAAATTGAATTAAGTTAGTTTGAATTAGTGCTGTAGTGTAGACATACCCAGAAAGACTGAGGAGAAGCTGAACCAAGTTTTTGCAACCATCATTGGCTATTAAAGAAGTGGAGACTTAAGCACAGTCTAAGACAGTATCAAAATGCTTTCAATGATTCAAACATTTTATGAGAATTCAAATCCTGAATAGAGAACAGTTGGCACACGGCCAAAGCTTATCTAGGAGTAACTCTAGCTTATACACTCATCTCTAAGGACCATCTCATCAAGGTAGGTCAGAAAATTAAGAGAAGAAATAGCATCACAAAGAAGCCTGCAGCCTCAACTTGGGAAGCAAATATGTAAACACTTAGGGTGTGTCTGGACTACAGGGATTTGTCGACAAACGTGGACTTTTGTCGACAAAACTATACCTGCGTCCACACTACCGCTGAGTTCTGTTGACATAACGTCGACAGAACTCAGCAGTTTTGTCGACGCTGGTAAACCTCATTTTACGAGGCATAACGCCTTCTGTCGACAGAGTTTCTGTCGACAGCGGTATTGCATGTAAACTGTCCTTTGCGTCTACACTACCATGTTGACAAAGCAGCTTGCTTTGTCAACAGACCTCAATGTAGTGTAGATGCTCTTTGTCGACAGAAGTTTTGTCGACAGTATCCACAGAAGGCTTATTCCTTGTACGAAACGTCAGAACTCTTGCGCAAGAAGCCCTGTTCTGACCCTTTACTGTAAGTTTACTTGCACAAGAATGTGCGAGCAGTGTAGACGCTCCTCAAGTTTTTGTGCATGAATAGCCATTCTTGCATAAGAAGCCTGTAGTGTAGATGAAGCCTTAGGGCATATCTACACTACAGAGAAGACTGACCCTCCGGAGGTCAATCTTCTAGCATTTAATTTAGTGGGTCTAGTGTAGACCCCCAAATTGAATGCTGAGGGCACCCCTCACTAGCATCTGGTACTCCTCATCTATGAGACGTGAGGGAAGCCAATGGGAACATGTGCTCCTGTTGGCCTCCTGCAGTGTAGATGCTGCGGCAGTTCAGTTTAAGGTAAGCCGAATGCAGCTATGCATTTTGCATAGCCAGAGAGTGTACCTTAAGCCAACCTGCCTGGTCTAGTACAGACCAGTCCTTAGTGACTATCAGTTATTTCTAATATGCCACGGCTTATTAGAACTAATAGGGGAAGTGGAGGTGGGTGACAACCTGGGAAGCAGTGATCGTGAGATGGTAGATTTCAGGATCCTGACCAAAGGAAGAAAAGAGAGTAGTAAAATGCACACCTTGGACTTCAAAAAAGCAGATTTTGACTCCCTCCGAGATCTGATGGGCAGAATTCCCTGGGATGTTAACATGAAAGGAAAAGGAGTCCAGGACAGCTGGCAGTATTTTAAAGAAGCCTTATTGAAGGCACAGAAAGAAACCATCCCGACGCGTAGCAAGAGAGGCAAACATGGTAGGAGACCGGACTGGCTTACAGGGGAAATCCTTGGTGAACTTAAGCACAAAAAGGAAGCTTACAAAGACTGGAAACTTGGACAAATGACCAGGGAGGAGTTTAAATGTATAGCTCAAGAATGCCGGGGGTTATCAGGAAGGCGAAAGCGCAAATGGAATTACGACTGGCTAAGGATGTGAAGGATAACAAGGAAGGGTTCTACAGGCATGTTAACAAGAAGAAGGTGATCAGAGAGGGTGTGCGGCCCCTAATGGATGAAGGAGGTAACCTAGGGTATTTCTACACTACCCCGCTAGTTCAAACTAGCGGGGTAATGTAGGCATACCGCACGAGGTGTACCGGTAGTTCGGAATAGGAATCCTAGTTCGAACTACCTAGTTCGAGCCCCGTGTAGCCGCGCTGCACGGGGTTCGAACCAGCGGGGGTTTAAAAATGGCGGCTCCCCGCTTATGCAAATGAAGCCCGGGAAATTCAAATCCCAGGCTTTATTTGCAAGTGCGGTATGCCTACATTACCCTCCTAGTTCGAACTAGGAGGGTAGTGTAGACATACCCCTAGTGACAGATGATGTGGGGAAAGCTGAAGTACTCAATGCTCTCTTTGCCTCTGTATTCACGGACAAGGTTGGCTCCTGGACTTCTGTGCCAAGTGACGCAAGATGGGATGAAGATGGACAGCCCATGGTGGGTAAAGAACAGGTTAGGAACTATTTAGAAAAGCTAAACGTACATAAATCCATGGGTCCGGACTTAGTGCATTCGAGGGTACTGAGGGAGTTGGCAAATGTCATTGTGGAGCCTTTGGCTATTATCTTTGAAAAGTCGTGGCAATCAGGAGAAATCCCGGATGACTGGAAAAAGGCAAATGTAGTGCCCATCTTCAAAAAAGGGAAGAAGGATGATCCAGGGAACTATAGGCTGGTCAGTCTTACTTCGGTTCCTGGAAAAATCATGGAAGGGATCCTTAAGGAATCCATATTGAGGCACTTGGATGAGAGGAAAGTGATTAGGAATAGTCAGCATGGATTCACAAAGGGCAAGTTGTGCCTGACCAATCTGATTAGCTTCTATGATGAGGTAACTGGCTCGGTGGACATGGGGAAGTCAGTGGATGTTATATACCTTGACTTTAGCAAGGCTTTTGATATGGTCTCCCACAATATTCTTGCCAGCAAGTTAAGGGATTGTGGATTGGATAAATGGACGGTAAGATAGATAGAAATATGGCACCGACTGAGGGATCAAGACCAGGCCATGGTGAAAACTTGGCCCCCACAGTGGTAACTACCACCTCAGTGGCCCTTCTGGACGCCTTGGGCCTACCACCAAGACCAACGTCCAGATCCCTCCAGACTGGGTTTGGTTGTGACGTCAACGTACTCGACCCACAGAACGGCTCCCTCAGCAACCTCACTTACCAGGGAGCAGGGAGCAGAGTCCAGACCTAGTCCCCCAAGCTTGGTGGGAACCCCTGCCCACCCACCCCCTGGACCACCTTCAGCGAGCTCCTCAGCTGGCCACGATACCTGGCCTGAGCCTAGAGCGGATGTTGAGAATCGCCCAGAGCAGAGGGAATCATCCTCCCAACCGGACAAGACCCTGGCTGATCCCTTCCCGGGCATGCCGACGATGGACATGCAGTCCCACCAGGAGCCGCAAAACCTAGGGGTCTACTCTGAGGAGGTCAAAGAGGAGGCTGACCCAATGTTGGACATCCTCATGGCGGATGCTTCATCTAAAATTGCGCTTCCTCTCAATAAGACGGTGGTGAAGATCACAAATAACTTGTGGCAGACACCGGCCTTGATTCCCCCTATTCAGAAGGGGGTTGAGAGGTGGTATTTTGTACCCCAAATGGGGCACAAGCATCACCTGCTCACCTGCCACTGGGCTCAGCAGTGGTTCAGGCGGCCTTCCAGAGTAAAAGACAGGAGCAGCCAGGACCCACTGCAAAGAGCAAGGAGCCCAAGAAGCTGGACTTGCTAGGGAGGAAAGTGTATGCCACAGAGGGTTTACAGTTGAGAATTACGAACCAGCAAGCAATGTTCAGCAGATGCGCTTACAGCTCCTGGGTGGCAATGGAAAAGTTCAAGGCTCAGATCCCTCCAGGTGGCCCTAGACGGCAATGGGGATTGTCATGCACAGGTGTTCATGACTGAAAGTCTCCGGCATCTCGCAGGATGTGCAAGTGACACTCCAGGACTTGCCCTTCGAAGGTTCGGGGCTATTTTGGAGCAGACCGACAGCAGGCTCCACAGCTGGAAGGACTCTAGGGCAACTGTGAAATCACTGGGGATACACACGCCTGCCCCACAGCACCATACACCATTCCAGAGACCTCAGAGAGGTCAGCAACAAGGGCCTAGGTATGATAGCAGGAGGAGGAATAGGTCCAATAACAACAGAGGATCTCGAAGGGGTCCACGGCCTAATACAGACCAGGACCAGGGACCATCTAATATACCCCAAGGCCCAAGATAGGGCTTTTAAAGAATCATAGAATCATAGAATAATAGGACTGGAAGGGACCTCGAGAGGTCATCGAGTCCAGCCCCCCGCCCTCAAGGCAGGACCAAGCTCCATCTACACCATCCCTGACAGATGTCTATCTAACCTGTTCTTAAATATCTCCAGAGAGGAAGATTCCACCACCTCCCTTGGCAATTTATTCCAATATTCCAAAGGTATTCCCCGGAACGGAATACCAGCGCTGGAGTCAGATCGCCCTATCTGTTTCAGACTATCCCCTTTCTACCGTGCTTGGCACTCCATCACATCGAACCATTGGGTCCTGAACACGGTGGAAAGGGGATATTCTATTCCTTTTCTTGCCCCCCACCTCACGAAACCCTGCTCAGGCAGGAGGGTCTCCTTGCTCCTAAGCTAGGGAGCAATAGAAGTGATCCAGGGGATTCGGGGGCAGGGGTTTCTACTCCTGTTATTTTCTACTCCCATTATTTTCTACTCCTGAAATCAAAAGGGGGCCTTCGTCCCATCCTTGACCTCCAGGGGCTCAATGCCCACATAAGGAAGTCAAGGTTCAGGATGGCCACGTTAGCCACCATCATCCCCTCCCTCAATCTTGGAGACTGGTAGGCCGCCCTCGATCTCAAGGATGTATATTTCCACATATCAATTGTCCCACACCACAGGAAATTCCTGCACTTCATGGTGGGCGGGTAACACTTCAAGTTTAAAATTCTACTGTTCAGCCTATCCACAGCCCCCAGGGTATTCACCAAGTGCATGGCAGTGGTGGCTGACTTCCTGAGGAGGGGCCTGCACGTCTATCCTTACCTAGATAGCTGGCTGATCAGGGGCAGGTTCAGAAGGCAGGTGCTCTCCCACATCAGTCTGGCCAGGGACACTTTCTCTGCTTTGGGCCTGATTCTGAACAAGGAAAAGTCTACTCTCGCCTCCACCCAGGTGGTAAGAGTTTGTGGGGGCCAGGCTGGACAACATCTCGTGTTGTGCCTCCTTGCCAAGAGACAGATTCCTTATCCTGCAGGGCATTATACGGCAGTTCCAGACATCACCAATGACTACAGCGAGAAACTGCCTGAAGCTGTTAGGTTACATGGCGGTATGCACCTTTGTAGTGCAGCATTCCAGGTTGAGCCTTCGGCCCTTTCAAAGCTGGCTGACCTCAGAGTACAGGCCAGCCCACAACCACATAGACATGGTAGTCACGGTCCCGCACCGGGTCCTGTCTTCCCTGAAGTGGTGGCTCGGAGAGGAGAGAGTGAGAGGCGGCGGCGTCCTGTTTGTCCAGCCTCCTCCCTTGATCCAGCTGGTGATGTATGCTTCCGACACTGGATGGGGAGCTCACCTGGGAGACCTGTGAACACAAGGTATGTGGTCTGCGACAGAGAGGGAACTCCACATAAATGTCAGGGAACTATGGGCGGTAGCTCTTGCTTGCAAGGCCTTCATGCCCCACTTGACAGGCAAATGTTTCCATACTGACAGACAGTACGACGGTGATGTATTACATCAACCGTCAGGGGGCAAGGGGCTCATTCCTCACCCTTGTGCCAGAAGGCTGTAGCCCTATGGGATATGTGCATAGCGCAGGGGGTACACTTGCAAAAACTGGAAAAAAAACTGGATCCAGCTGCAACCCTCCTGTAAGTTGGTCGTGACCCTCGGGGGTCACGACCCACAGTTTGAGAAATACTGACATAAATAACTGAATAAAAAATAATTGATTTTATGCACTTTTCCTCCTGTACAGTGTTACATGACTTTAGAGTAAAATGGAGATAGAATACAGTATCTTAATGGGTGTTGATGATTTTTTGATGAAAGCAGAAAGGAGAAAGAGCGGGTTTTTTTAAAGTGTTTTTCTGTATAAACAATATTTACTTTTCATGAGAATTTTCAGTAGGCATCACTATTCTTAGTATATGCCCAAACAAGTTCCTCCACTCAGTGCAAAAATGAAGGCTTCAAATATTTTATAGTGGCACCACATAGAAAACATATCTGGCCAAATAAACCATTGATGCGTGTGAGAGAAATATGTAAACTAAGGCAATAACTTTTAACATAAATCCCTAACTGCTGTGGAACTAGTATGGCTAAATTTTCTCTAGAGGAAAGACCCACTGGTTCAAATTACTTTCAGTGGGATTGTGCCATAAAGCTCTCTTCTTGAAGACATAAATTAGGACTTGCTATTAATTACTTTCCCAGGTCCCGATTCTGTGATTTGCTCACTCACTTTCTCTCCACGGAGATCTCTAGGGCCCAATTTCTCTCCCTAAAAGGGAAAGAGGATTTTTTTTTACAATAGCTCTTTTGCTTCCTTCAATCCCTTTTCAAAAGATTTATTTTCAATATGCTGCATCTTTCTAGTGATGTACCATCCCCAATGTTTGCTGCCAGTTTGAGAGGGCAAAACACTGCTGAGACCAGGATCTCTTTGATGCAGCCATACCCTCTGAGGAACAGCCCAAATTTTGTGAGATTCCTATTTTAGAAAAATCAGGTTCACATTTTTCAGAGTTACAAATTTCAGATTTAAGTGGTGTTTTAGATTTCTTAGATACGCTGTCTGTATCATTAGAACATCTTTTCTGTCCATTTCTTACTCGGGAAATCACTGTCTTTGCCCTTCAGCTGTCCTGAAGAATCCATATGGCTTGTGCACTATGCCCTGACTGTCAACAAAACAGGGCTACTTCGAAAGCATAGGCTATGACTACACTACAAAGTTTTTGCATAAAAACAGCTGTTTTTGTGCAAAAACCATCAAAGCATCCACACATCAAGTATGTTGTTGCGCAAAAAAAATACAGTAAATTGACAGGACAGAGGGCTTTTGCCAGTAGAGTTATTCCTCTCCCAACAAGGAATAACTCCTTTTTGTGCTACAGCTCTTGCACAAAAAGGCAAGTGTAGACGCTCCGCAGGGGTTTTTGTGCAAGAACTGGCATCCCAGAGAAAACATAGGTGGCCTGTTGGATGCTGCGTAGCAGGAAATCACAACTCTCTTGTGGCAGGAAGTTTGCTCAGAACAGGTGCCTTCACCGCGCGGCTCTGAGCAGCTCCAGATGTCTCAGAAGGAAGGTGCCCCAGACTCACCTGGCCCTGCCAGGGAGCAGTCACAGGGATCCCGGGACTGCCCCTCTTCCCCCCGGGGCAGCAAACAATGCACCCCCGCCTGGTCTAGTGCAGAAATAGTGACCCACCTCGAGATGTGGAATGAGGAGGAGTCACTACAAGAACCCAGGGCAAAGAGGCACATTGCGGACATCTACTCCCGCATGGCCACGTCCCTGATGGAGCGAGGTCACCCTGCCCAGACCACGGAACAGGTCTGGGCCAAGGTGAAGGAGCTCTGTTGGGGATATGTCAGGGCAACGATGTGGAGGGGATGCTCAGGGGCAGAACCCCGCACCTGCCCCTACTATAGGGAGCTCCACCACATTCTGGGGGGGGGGGAACCCTCTCCCCCCTCCATTGTGGTGGACTCAGGACTGGAGCAGCCCATACTCCTGTGCCTGGAGCCTGTCCCTGAGGAGGAGGAGGTGGAGGGACAGGTCCAGCCCCCGACAGGGGAGGAGGAGGACCAGGACAGCGGGACCATCACAGCTGACAGTCCCTGCCAGCCTGGATGTCTCCCAGGCCTCCAAGGAGGTTTGGGAGAAATCTTCAGGTACGTCGGCACACACAAACACACACACAGGGCGGGGGAGATAGGCACACAGGGGGCAGGGGGCAAAGTGTCATGCGGGTTGCTCGGCCAGCACATGCTGCTGCAGTCTGTGAATGTGCAACCACATGCAGCGGGAGGGTGCAGCAAGCCCCTCTACATGCCCAGGAACCTGCTGGCAGCCTCATGTGTGGCCACATGAGTCCTGCCCCCAGGGGGCACACCCAGCTGCAATCAGGTTAGCTGTAAGGGCACAGGCACGACCCCCCACATGCCCTGGAGCACTGCACACAGGCATGCTTGCACATGCAAGGAAGCAGCTGCTCACACACACAGCACAGCGAGCCACAGCTATGTGTACACACTCCAGGGAGGGGCAGGCTGCCACTCATCAGGGGATCCCACTCTGGCCACACACTTCCCTTGCCTGCCTGGCCATGGTGTGTGTGTGTAAAGGGTGGGAGGGGAGCAGGGAGCATGGTCCTCTGGCCACCGCAGGGCCCCTATTACACAGGGCGTGCTGTGCAGGCCACACATGGCCGGCCTTGCACCCATGGCATCTCCCTCCTGTGGGCCTCAGACTGGTGCGGTCGCCACTCCCACAGGAAGGCACAGCCAAAGGTAATGTGTGCAGGGAGGATTGGCTTCCCCTTCCTCTTGTGTCTTCTCCACAGCCGGACCAGCCAGGACAGAGGGCCATGCCACACCACCACAGCCACCTGCCATAGTCCGGGGAAGCCGCAGACAAACCAGGCCTGGTGAGGAGCTCATGTGCCAGCACATTGGGATGATGCACAACATCCAAACCACCTGTCGTGCAGGCTGAACACCAACCTCAAGTGGCGGCAGCAGGTCTGGACGGACTTGATGAAGAATTATACACAAGAAGCTGACCTACTGAATAAGAAGATATCTTTACAATACCTTTCAAAGCAGATCTGCACTTTAAATACCCTGCAGTTCAGCAGATGTAATGTTCAAACCTGGACTGCAATTCTGACTCCTGCACTGGATATCCATGAAAGTCCTCTCCTTGCTCTGGACACATATTACTGAGCTGCACAGAGTGGAACACAACACACACTTTCAGGTGAGGCAGACACAAAAATTTGTCCTTCTATATATAAACACTCAGTCCATTCATTTATAGCAGTCCAGGTGTAGTTAATTTCATTGCACAATAAATAATTAAATAAGGATGTTCCTTCCCAATCTGATGCCACAGGAAATAAACAAAAACTTCTTTCAGGATGGTTTATTGACCATTAGTGATATTTCAACATAAGGCCCATGATAACTTCTTAATAAGTATTGTACATAGCAGGAGGTCCTCTATGGACTCAGTGAGGCAAACAGAAAAGTGTGCACGTGTATCACAAGATGACACAGGTCATGTCAAATGTACCTGGAAGGGTATGGATTTGAAGAAGTAGAAAATCATGCTTCTATAGGTCAAATGGTTTAAAAGGAATTGACCAAGAGGGCAAAATAGAAAAAAAAAATCTCTGGTGGAGTGACATATATTGGACTACTGCAGTTTTTAACGTGAAGGATACTACTTTTCCAGCAGCAGATGTTTAACAAAATCTGCATGTTTCCTGTTGTCAGTACGGGCCCTGAAACTTGGACAGTGACAAAACAAATGGAAAATCATTTGAAGAATAGCAAAAGAAGAGTAGGGTGAGCAATGCAAGTATCACACTGAAGAAGAGAAGAACCAACATGGAGATTCAGCATCAGAAAATAGAAGAAAAGGGAGTGGGCAGTTCACTGACCCCAACATAAGATAGATAAAAGATGGTCCAATGTCCAAACAATTGCATACAAAGCAGAGGGCAGCTACAAAGTAAGTGCAGAGACAAGCTGACAAAACTAGGGGAAGTTGCTTGGATTGCACTGGTGCATGACTGAAGAAAATGGTGCTTAATGGAGGTAGTGCTTCATTCAGCGGTGAAGTGAAAATGGCTAATTAAAGAAGAGCGCTGTCAGGCAGCATGGACTGTATAGCAGAAAAGGCATGTATCGAGTCTGAAGCATGAATAGAGATAAAAAGAGTGAAGAGATGGAAATGGAGATGGCAAATCTATGGTGTGAAAGCCTTTTAGAAAGAACATGAGAACTCTGGGCCACCGCTGTACAAAAGGATTTCAGCAACATATATGGGGGAAGGGCTGAGCTTCTTGGCTAGCCTTAAATCTATTATGAATGAGAAAGAAGCTGAGAGCGACTTGGCCACTTCATGTATCTTTATTGCACAGATGAAAAGGATTTGTCTTTTAGTGAATACATTAATTCACTGTTCCAGAGTATTTGAAGAGGAAAGCTGCTTCAGTACAGTAAGTAATGAGTCACATGCAGGTATAATTAAGTGCATTTCTATAAATATAATTTTAAAGTAAGTGTAGTAAAAGAAATCACCTGTAAGTGCACTCTGAGAAGAAAACTCTAGCATAAAAGAAGAATGGTGATGTCATTTTAGAGGCCGTTTTGATGGAGTAAATCTAGTTGCTTTTCTTCCCACATTCTCAAATGACAAACCTAAGCAACTGTTAAATATCACACCCTTTATGTTGCTAAAGCTGCAGACATCTTTAGAGAGATTCTATACAAGTGCACACTCTATATAGGCAGACAATAGATCTCAGTAGCCAAATCACTGCAGTATCTGTTCAAGCAGACAGGGGGCTGCAGACAGGGGAGTTTAAGAGGGAGTTTGAAAGATGGAGGTCTACGATGGTTAGGAAGACCTGCAAAACCTGTGCCAGCACTGCTTCAGTCTCCTCCACCTGTGCCTGTAGCCAGACAGAGCACCTGAGCAGATCTACCCAGATCCTGGTGTGGTTTTACAGGGACTGTGGCTTGCAATTCCCACTTATTGATATCCAGGCTGGAGGGGAGGGGGACCATCCAATCTGAAAGGTGCCTGCTGGTGGAATCTCTCAGGCAGCAGGTGGGAGAGCTACAGGAGGAGGTGGCTAGGTTGAGGAGCATCCGAATCCACGAGCAATTCCTGGACAATGTTCATGGGGAGGCAGCTGGGGTAGCTGTCCCAGTACACAAGACTGCTGATACACCACTGGTGGAAGAGGAGACGGCGCAGGGTGGACACTGGCAGTGGTTACTTCTGGCAGCAGGCAGTGCTCCACTCCTCCTTCGAACCTTCCCACCGTGGTACTAGGAAACTGTTATGCTCTTCTTGATACAGGATATAAGGAATCACCCCCTACAACAAAAGAGAATCCTTATACCCCCAAGACCAGGAGGTCTGCTGCCAACACTGCAAATAGGAAACGTAGGGTAGTGGTGGTCAGAGACTCTCTTCTGAGGGGGACGGAGGAGCCCATCTGTCACCCTGACATTTCATCTTGGGAGGTGTGCTGCCTGCCGGGGGCCTGTACACGAGATGTTACGGAGGCATTTGTGACAGACCGGACAGGGGCTGGGCACCACTGAGGGCGTCTGCTCAGGGCAAATTGCTCAAATTCAGGGCTCTCTCCAGACTGGAGACCTTCCCAAATAGGCCACAAACGAGTCCCACAGAGTGCTTCAGCTGCCTGCCTGAAGCCTCGCGAGCAAACCCCCTCCGGCACTCCAGCAATATCCGTGTCCCAGATGGCCCTGGGCCTCATACACAGGTGAGGGGTCTTAGAACCCAAACTCACCTACCCCGAACAAGTTCTGTCCGGTTCCAAGAAACCAGCCACAGATCCCAGGTCAATTTACATTCTGGATCTTACCCACATATCATGCTGAGCCAGTTCTTTAGAATCTACAATCTAAAGGCTTATTACTACAAGAAAGAAAAGCATGAGAGTGAGGTTGCTAAAGTATCATACATTACATGCATCGAATCTCCCAGTTCTCGATGCAGGTTTGCAGCAGAGATGTTATAGCTGCTGGCTTAAAAGTCCTTGGTACACATTCTATGCCAGGATGAGTCCACAGTTCTTCCCAGCTCGTGAATCCCTGCAAGGCCGCATCTGGGGCCAGGAGCAGATCTGGAGACCCCTATGGACTCAGCCACATGGCATATTTATACCTCCTTCCTGGTTTCTTCCAGCTGTGTCTTTGGCCTCCAGAGATCTATTGTTCCCTGGAGACTTGCTCATTAGCATATCCATGGGCAAACATTCCTGGCCCATTACTCAACCACATACAGTTTGCAGATGATACCAAGCTGGGAGGGGTTGCAACTGCTCTGGAGGATAGGGTCATAATTCAAAATGATCTGGACAAATTGGAGAAATGGTCTGAGGTAAACAGGATGAAGTTTAATGAGTTATGACCGTTCGCACTTAAGACCAAAGCTCCCATGGAAGTGACCTGCGCTTATGAACAGCGCGGTCGCATGTAACTCAGTGGGGTCCAAGTAACAAACAGATCGAGTAACGGCCAAGTGTTTGGTCCGTAACTCGTTCGTAACTCGGAGAGAGGCTGCAAAGACAAATGCAAAGTGCTTCACTTAGGAAGGAACAATCAGTTTCACACATACAGAATGGTAAGCGACTTTCTAGGAAGGTGTACGGAAGAAACGGATCTAGGGGTTATAGTGGACCACAAGCTGAATATGATTCAGCAGTGTGATGCTGTTACAAAAAAAGTAAACAGGATTCTGGGATGCATTAACAGGTGTGTCGTGAGCAAGACTCGAGAAGCCATTCTTCCTCTACTTTGCGCTGGTTAGGCTCGTATTGTGTCCAGTTCTGGGCACCAAATTTCAAGAAAGATGTGGCGAAATTGGAGAGGGTCCAAAGAAGAGCAACAAGAATGATTAAAGGTCTAGAGAACATGACCTATGAAGGAAGGCTGAAAGAATTGGGCTTGTTTAGTTTAGAAAAGAGAAGATTGAGGGGGGACATAATAGCAGTTTTCAGGTATCTAAAAGGGTGTCATAAGGAGGAGGGAGAAAACTTGTTCATCTTGGCCTCTGAGGATAGAACAAGAAGCAATGGGCTTAAACTGCAGCAAGGGAGGATTAGGTCGGACATTAGGAAAAAGTTCCTAACTGTCAAGGTGGTGAAATATTGGAATAAATTGCCCAGGGAGGTTGTGGAATCTCCATCTGTGGAGATATTTAAGAGTAGGTTAGATAAATGGCTATCAGGGATAGTCTAGACCAGTGGTCCCCAATGCAGTGCCCGCCAAGTATTCAGGGCCGGCCCCGCCCCAGGCTCATGGTGTATGCGTGATGCCGGTCCCAGGAACGTAGCAAATGCGCAGCACCAGCCCCGGGTGCATGGGTGGCCCCAGCCCCAGGCATGCGGCGAATTGGCAGCCCTGCCCCCGGACGCGCGGCGCATGGGGTCGCAGCCCCCAGTCACGCGGTACATGCACAGTCCCGCCCCCGGGGACCCAGCAGCTCCAAAAGGTTGGGGACCACTGGTCTAGACAGTACTTAGTCCTGCCATGAGAGCAGGGGACTGGACTCAATGACCTCTCGAGGTCCCTTCCAGTCCTAGTATTCTCTGATTCTATGAAACTAGGACAGATTCCAGGCAATCTGCCACTGTTCATTTGGGAGTCAGGAAGCAGTACTAGTTCCTGGTCCTCTTCTCATGACTCCAGGTCAAAAGACACTTTCAGGGAACCCCAACAGGCTGGGTAAGTAAATGACTAACATTTGTGCCCAGGCACTACATATTATGACATGCCCAGTCAAAGGAGGACACACATAGAAATTAAGGAGACGGAGTGGGGTTTCCATGGGCCACTACCCATAATGGGGTCAAGTATCAGAGGGGTAGCTGTGCCACAGGACTCCTCGCCGCTTTTACCCATAATGGGGAATAACAGAGCTGAGGCCCAATGGAATGGCATAAGGCAGATCCCCTCTCCCTGTGAGCATGGTCATGCCATTGCACAGCCTAGAGATCAGAATGGTGGCACAGGGAATCCCTAATCCTGATGCTCAGTCCTGTCTGTATCTCCTGCACATATCTTCCCAAGGCCTGACTAGGGTATGTGGCTCGGGGGCACTCTGCAGTGCCGGAATTGATAATTGAAGTAGAGCTTCTCATGTAGGTCCACACATGCTATTCATAGGAGGACCCGCAGAAAATAGAGCCAATATAGCATAGGAAGGGAGAGCCAGGCCACAAAATAAATTGAGGATGTAACTGACTTGTGGCGTTGGTGTGTGGGTCAGGAAGCAAACATCACAGTCATAAAACATGAGGAAAAAGCACTCATCATGCCAGGCAAAAAGATATTCCAGGTTCTCAGCCCAACTAACAGCAATGGATGCCTTATAAATAGCATGTAATGCCCATGATTTGCTTCAGTGAAAATATAGAGGCTTGTGCCATGACACCTTCATTTCAGACATCTCTCTGTGTCTGACTACCTACAAGTTAGGTGTAGCATGCCTTTAGACTGCACTGATATCTCTGGGCCTCTGCCTCACAGATTTAGTAGCAAACAGGTGCAAGCTGCAGAGAAATAATACGGTTGGGAATAAGATTGTTTAATATTCATACCATGCTTGCTAGATGCCCTCTCTCCCACAGTCCCACAGCTCAAGGAAGAGAAGTATGAGCACTTCTATACTCATTAGAGCAAGAAAGAGTGGAGGCCACCTATTTGGTGGCTTTGCAATCAATGATACTTTCAATATGTCAAGCAGCAATCCACTGAAGGAATGACCATTTCCTTTGGAAATCTGGATACAGTGCCCAAGTGACCCTGCCATAGTGCTGATCAGGGGAGTCAAAGTCAGAATATTGTTGTCAAAGTTTACTAGAGATCTGCAGTGGGTGACAGGGAGTGGAGAGAGACTGCTCAGCTATTCCCTGGGATAATGGGCAGCAGTATTCAGCAACAGAGAAGTGTGGGGAGAAGAAATACATTTGTGGAGGTGGATTCACCTTGGCTACGTCTACACTGGCCCCTTTTCCGGAAGGGGCATGTAAATTTCACCAGTCGTCGTAGGGAAATCCGCGGGGGATTTAAATATCCCCCGCGGCATTTAAATAAAAATGTCCGCCGCTTTTTTCCGGCTTTTAAAAAAGCCGGAAAAGAGCGTCTACACTGGCCCCGATCCTCCGGAAAAAGCACCCTTTTCCGGAGGGTCTTATTCCTACTTTGAAGTAGCCCTTGTGTCCAGCAGTAGGTTGCTGTCAGTTGTAAGCCAAACAGGGATTGAGGTGGGAAAGTTTGGGGTATAGTGGGCATTGTGGTCGGTGTTTGGCCTGTGTCACAGTCACTCTGAATTTACAAAGACACTGTCACACAGGCTTAGGGATTTGGGAATAGCCCCTTGCAGATGATTCATTCATCTGCAATACGAAACCTTACAACACTTCCAAAAGGACACAATTATAAAAGCTAATTGTACAGAACTGGGAAACATTTGATTTATTTTTACAAAGGAATTTGTGACTTAATTTTCCCTCCTTGTTGTGTTATCTGTTAGGTGCAACAAAGTTTACTTTCTTGAAACAAAACAAACAATGCATGACTAGTGCCATGTCTACACTAGGAGATTATTTCAAATTTACTAACACGCATGTCTACGCTGCATGCTAATTTTGAAATAAGCTACTCCGGAATTTATTTTCTGAAATAGCTTATTTTGAAATAGGGTATCTACACACAAAAAGCACATCGAAATAGCGCTTAGCTATTTCGAAATAAAGCATCCACACTGATTGGATGCTAACTCACATTTAAGACCACCTGGAACCACTTTGAGCAGGGCATCAGGTCAGCAGTTACTTCCTGGAGCTGCTGCCTGAGGGTATGTCTACATATCAAAGTTCATTCGAAATAACAACCATTATTTCAAATTAACTTTAATAGTGTCTATACAGGCAAACCACTATTTTGAAATAAAATAGAAATAGCGAGGCGCTTAATTCGAATTAGTTAAACCTCATTCTATGAGGAATAACTCCAAATTCGAAATAGCTCATTCGAAATAAGCGCTGTGTAGACGCTTATTTCAAAATAGGGAGCCTCAACTCCAGCCCTTCCCAGAGAGCTCTCGTGGCCACTCTGGGCCAAACCAGGAAAACTCCTCTCCTCTCCCCCAGCTGCGGAGCCCTTAAAGGGGTAGACTCTGTCCACACTGCATGTCACCAGCTACAGGCCTGCAAGCCCAGAGCCAGCAGTCACTGACCCTGACAAAGTGGCCCGAAGATGAGCTGGGCAGCGAGATCCAGCCAGCCCTCCACCGCCCAGTCCCCCAGCTCCCAAGAGCCAACCAGGGGCCAGAGAAAGCAGGCGCCATCCTGGACTAGTGTGGAGATCATGGACCTCATTGAGGTTTGGGGGGAGGCCTCCACCATCCATGATCTCCGCACTAGACGGAGGATGAGTCTACAGCCGCATAGTTGCCACCATGGTCACAAAAGGCCAAAGGCGCACCCAAGAACAGGTGCGCATGAAAATTAAAGAATTGAGGCAGGGATATGCCAGGGCCACACGGGGCAGCTCCCCAACAGGGGCACACACTTACCCCTATTTCGAGGCCCTGGACCACATCCTGCGGGGCGGGACGGTCCATACCAGCCCAGGGGGCAGCGAGCCGGGAGCAGAGCGTGGAGGAGGAGCCGCCATGGAGGGTGCCATGCCAGCCGGACCCCCAAACTGTCCCAGCAGCTAAGTCACCAGGGTCGTCTGGGGAGGCCACACCATGTAAGTGCTGTCACTGTCTCCTTACCCAGGGTGGGAAGCAGAGAGATCAGGAACTGTGCACGTGGGCCTTGCTTACCACGGATCACGCAGCAAGCTGTGCACGTGCGAGCACGTGCCGTGCCACCCCTGGGCAGGTGGCTCCAGCTGCCTGCCACACAGGGGCCTTGGCCTGATAGCCACATGCGTGTGTGAAGAGACCTGACATGCTCCTGACCCCAGAGTGGGACACAGAAGGACACCCTCCTTTCACAAGCCCCCTCTACACAGAGGCAGGGGACATCTCCCCCACATCTCAGCCGCATTATTCACAGCACAGGGGCATGGGTTCGATCTCGGGGCAGCTCCCACTCCCAGGGATAGCTGGACATTCTGACCATGGCCTCTGTGCAAGCACAGCGGCTCTGACGGTGCAGGGCACGGTCATCCTCACCTCGCAGAGGGGCGCTGGGCTTCACCCACTTGTGACCCCAGGGAGAACTGACCCTTCTCTTCTTTCTCCACAGCTGCACCAGCTGCACATGAAGGGCATACCATCCCGCCTGGGATATCCTCCTGCACCCGAGGGCTGACCAGGACCACCTACAGACTCGAGGGGTACAGACAGCAGCACCTGGAAGCTCTGCGATCCATGCACTGCACCATGCAGGAGTGGGTGCAGGACGACTGGGAGTTCTGCTGGGAGCTGCTTGCCCAGGGTCGTGCTCTCTGCGACCACATGCAAACCCTGGTGGTTTTGATGCCAGGGCCCTTGATGATCTCACGGGCTAAGTTATCCATATTCATTTTGTGGTTGCCTCAACACAATGACAGCCTGTGTCCACCCATCAACCATACGTGTTGTGTTAGTAATATTACCGGTATGGTTGTAGAGGGGGAGCACTTCCCAGCCCTCCTCCCACCACTAACTTGGCTTGCACACTTGCGGGCGGAGCAGTGGCAGTATTCTCCCCCACCAAGAATCGACTTCACCGTGTGGTCCAGGTTGATTCAAGACGTGTTAGGGGGCATATGAAACTGCTAAGCGAGTAGCCCATGATTCACAAGCCCGAGAGATCTGCATTATCCAGCAAGCAAAAGAGTTAGTGGAAATCAAGGGTGAAATGATAGAAGTAAAACAACATCATTGGTGGGATATCTTTAAAGGATAGTCGGGATCTGCAAGGTCGTTTCTATGGGTTTTGGTTCACCTCATTGTGGGATTATTATTTATGTTAATTGTATTTTTGATCATATTCTTATGTTTATGCTGTTATACTCGCTGATTAGTAAGAAAGGTGGTCCATTTGCCAACAAGTTACCTTCGCCCTCCAATAACATCAACTACTGTAATGATCAAATAGATCAGGGGCGGAATTTGGGGGGCAAAGGAAAATGCAAACTGCAAAGGGTTAAGAATGTTGAGCTGTCCTTGTCTGTAACAATGCTAAGACATTAAGGCTTATTAGGTTAATTTATCTTATCCGAATAACCGTTGAGACAGACAGGTGCCTGTGAGTACCTGGATATCCTGTTATAATATTCTTAACATTTGTAAGCTCCCTTCCCTCTTCCTAGTGCAAATGCAGAAGTATGCTTGTGGCAAGTGTGAAGGTCACACTGCAACATGAAGGCGACAAGCACGCAAGACACAAACTGCACAGAGTCATGCCCAAATAAGGAATTAACAGCAACACGCAGTAGCACGGGGTCAACAACCATCAAGAAGAACCTCCCAACGGTGTCCTCTGCTCGGATCGCCTGGCCAGCGGACCAGTACAGGATTCAGCATGGGAAGACAGTATGTTGTGGTACCTCGTGACACCGATGTATTATTGCCTTGAACTGCAAGTGTAAATGAGAGCATTCATTTGATGTAGAGAATAAATCCTTTGCATTCCTACAGTGGTCCCTTCTCCTTAGTGCCCAAAAGCCCTCGCAACATTTGTGACTGGTTTGGGCACCAGTCTTCGGCTGAAAGTAGCCCTATTTCTAAGCAATTCACCCTGATTTGACCTCTCATGGGTGCCCCCCACAACCCATTATATTACAACAGGTATAAAAATTAAAATGATTGACATCACTAATAGATGCTAAAAATTACCAACATCTATTTTAGGTACTGTGACAGAGCCCCAACTGCACCTTGTGAGTCCTGCACTTTTGGCAGATGGTGTTTGTGTCATAGGCTCACTGTGACTCTCCACACAGGCTCTTGTCTTTACTAGAGGCAAGAGTCACAGCTTACTGAACCCTTCTCACCACAGGCTAGTCCACAGTTTGGGGTAAAAACCCTTCCGTTGTCCTGGTTTCCCCTCTCAGGGGCAGACTCTGTAGTGGAGTGGGGAGAGTTGGAGGGAACCCAGGCCAACCAACTACTCCAGGTTCTGGCCCAGAGACCCCCCAAGGCAGTGACAATAGGCAGGATTTCTTCTATTCCCAGTCTGGCAGCTTCTTCCCTGGGCCATTTCCCCCAAACAATTCCTCTGGTACTTAAGCAAGCCTGGCCTGCTCCTCCATGGCACTCTGCCTTATTGCAGTCTTCAGCTCTCATTCAGAACACCTCTCTCTCAGATCTTGGCCTACTACCACCCTCCCCATAGGGAGACCTTATAAACAAACCCCAGCAAGCCTTAATGGGCTGCAGGTGCCCCAGTTAGCTCTCTGTTCCGGAAAGCTCTTCATTGGCTCCTGTTGCCTGCCTGATTATGTTGCATTAGGCTCTGCCCTGCTTATTCAAAGAGGAAACTGTTCATCCAGAATCCACCATACCTTCCCACCTTCCTGTGCTGCAGCCAATTGGTCTGAGTCTGACAGTGCATATATACATATTTATATTAAATACTTCATTTCACTGTATAGTACCTGGTATGTCAGCATTTCAGCCATCCCTTTACATTTTCTGATGTCTGTTCCCTGATAGAAGTTAAATTAACACTTACCTATTATGACCTGGCATACATGCACTGCCACAGGTGCTCTCTGATTTTTCCAGTTAATGAAGGTCTCCTGAACAGCTGCCATTTTACCTCACAGACTACACCAGGGTCAGTAGCAGCTTCAGTAAGACTACCTGGAGGGTATTGAGAAATTTCACAGAATTTCCTGGACCCTGGAATGGCATAGTCTTGTAAAGCTGCTGTCTTGACTGTAAAATTATGTTTGCAGAAGATTATAATATAGAGATGCTGCCTCATAAGGGGCAGTATTATGAACATAAGAATTTGGAGATGTACCTTGAAAGCAGGGATTGGGAACACCAAATAGCTATGTGCAGCAATTCACTAGACATGCTTTCTAGTTTATTAGTTTTATTCCTCTCATTCACTGGTTTGTTATTTAATGAATCTTAAATCCATTACATGGTATCAGAAGTGCTAAATTAGAAGGAAAGCGCACTCATTTAAAAGAAACCTTGTGGGTGCGTCTACACTGGCAAGATTTTGCGCAAAAACTTGCCAACTGTCTACACTGGTCACTTGATTTTGTGCAAGAGCACTGATGTTCACTGTCCGAAATCAGTGCTTCTTGCGCAAATGCTTTGACGCTCCCGTTCAGGAAAAAGCCCTCTTGCGGAAATGATTTCGCGCAAGAGGGCCAGTGTAGACAGGCAGCTAAGACGTTCTGCGGAAAAGCAGCCTAAACGGAAAAAAGCCCTAGTGGCCGCTTGGAGACTCCATAGCCGCAGTCAGCTCCTGGACTTCCTGGTAACCCGAGCCCCCTTAAAGCAGACGCAGGCTGCTAAGGTCACGAGGCAGGAGCCCTTCTCGGACCTCTGGACAGAGGTCTGCCACATGGCCCCTGCCATCCTCAACAGCCACCCCAGAGCACGATGGCAGCTCCGGGGGAGATCAGGCACCTGCAGCCCCAGCACAGGAGGCCCCCAGGACCAGAAAAAGACGGGCCCCTTCTTGGTCATCCGGGGAGCTGGAAGCCCTCACGGACCTGTGGCAGGAGGAGCAAGCCCTGCACGACATCTGCTCCCGGCGCCGGAACGCAGAAATGTTTGCCCGCATGGCCCAGGCACTCGCCCAGCAGGGCCATCCAGCACGGACCCTGGAGCAAGTCCAGGCTAATGTTAAAGAACTGCGCCTGGGCTATGTCCGGGCCAGCGAGGGTCAGGGAGCAGGAGCCGACACCTGCCCCTACTACCGATAGCTCCATGCCATCTTGGGCGAGCCAGCACCGCAAGCACTGGACGTCCCCGTGGACAGCAGCATGCGTCCCCCCATCACCAGGACCACCGAGGCAGGGGAAGGAGACACCAGCCACGGGTCGGAGGACGAGGCCAGCACTGCCACCCTGCAGGCCCCCTAAGGTAACCCCGATGTCTCCCTTGCATCCTCAGAGGCCGGGGAAGGATCCACCGGTGAGTGTTGCACTTTGCACTCACAAGGGTGGTGGAGGGGGGGGTAGGAGCCAGGCGCCCGGAGCAGGGAGAGGGAGAGCACGTTACTCAGGCCACGTGAGCTGCACTCTGTGTAGCATTAGGCAGTAAGCAGCACGTGCAACCACGTGCAGCCTGGTGACCAAGCAGCATGTGGCTGTGGCAGGCAGCTCCAGGGCACGCCTGGGACCGTGCTGCTCACACACATCCGGTGGGACCAGGGGGGAAGGGTGGATGCTGGCTGGAACCAGCCCGGGCCCCAGGGACTCAGGCCAGAGCCCGCACCTCTGCAAGGGTGCAGCACACAAAACAGCACACTATCCCATCCCAAACCACAGCTTCACAGCGCTGTGAGACTGGCTCCCACTGAGCCACTCGCCTGCTCCCGGTGCCTTGGCTGGCCCCCCAAGGGAAGTCCCCACTGCGGCCACTGTACTAGGGGGTCCGTGCCCGTCGGGTATTTGTGCCCCCAGGCCCTCGTCCCGCGCGGGCTCGAGACCCACAGTAACCAGTCTTCCCGCTTTCACGGCGGGAGCGGGGGTCCTAGTGGTCGGTTACACACTTGGTCGCAATGCCGCCGGTCTTCTGACCGAGCACTCCCTCTGCTACTGAGGGAGAGGGAAAGGGGGGCCCGGGCCCACCCTCACTCTCGGGCCCCAGCCCAGGGCCCTAAGGACACGGAACTAGCGAGTACTGGTCCGGCTGACAGGGCTCCTGCCGCAACTTGTCAGCCCGCAAGCTCGAACGAGCTCTGCCCTGGGCTGCTTCCTTTCCCTCCCCAGGTGGCCCTCCTCCTCGGGGCAGTCACCTTGGGTTCGTCCGACAGGCTGGCGGTCGGAGCTCCGCACCCACACCCCTTCGCGCCGGGGCTGGTCCTGTAGCCAGTCTGGCCACCGGGTCTGGACTCCCAGGGGGAGGGGCGTTTCAGCCGCCGCTTGCCTCTCCTCACCCCGCTGTCCTCCCCTCCGAGTTCGCCACCACTCACTCCTTCCTCCCCCTTTGGGCGGAAGGGCTCCACTTTTAAAGCTCCCGCCGGGTTTCCCTTTCCCCTGCACGTCATCGGGCGGGCATTAGCACCGCCCGTCCGGCCCCCTGATTGGCTGGCAGCCCCGTCAATCAAGGCGGGAGGGCACCGCCCCCGCTACCTCCTGATTGGTGGGCCGCCCTGTCCCTCTGGGCAGAGGAACGCCGCCTGCGCTACCTCCCCCCACGCCGTCTGCCGCCGCGCGGCCGCTTGCCGGCGGAGCGACCCTCTTCCCCGGTCCTGGCGCGGCGTGGGTGCATGCCGCGCACCCCTGGTAGACCCCCCCCTTTGCGGCTAAAAAGGCCTGCCCTGCCGCGTCCGAGGGACGGGCGGGGGTCGCCCCGTCACACCACACATGTCCTTGGGGGTATGTCTACACTACAGCGCTAATTTGAACTAACTTAGTTCGAATTAGTTAATTCGAACTAAGCTAATTCGAACTAGCGCATCTAGACTTAAAAACTAATTCGAATTAGCGTTTAATCCACTGATTGGACGCAGGGGCACATTTAAGGGCAGCTGAAACCGGTTCTGGCAGGGCATCAGGTCAGTAGTTGCTTTGTGTGGCTGCTGTATGAGGCTATCTGAGGCTCGTGCTTAAAGGGACCCCCCTGGACAGCCGGTTCTCAGCTTTTCCGCTTGCTTGCCTTCCTCGCCGAGGGACAGCAAAGCGTTTTTCTCTGCGCCCGTCTGTGTCAGTGCTTCCCTTCGGGGCCGCCGCCGCAGGTGGCAATATGGAGCCAGAGCTCGCCCTGCACTTTCTGGTGCAGTTTCTGGACTTGCTGCTGCAAGCCTGCCAGCAATGGCTGGAGGCTGCCTGGCACCACCTGGTGCATGTCAGCCCCCTCCCTCTCCGCCTGGCCACCCTGGGGGCCATGGAGCAGCTGCGGCGACGCCCGGGCGCCAGCGCGCCCCGCCGCATCTGGCGTCTGGACACCAGCAGCGACTGGTGGGACCGCATCGTCCTGGAGCGCTGGGGAGACCGACAGTGGACCCAGAACTTCAGGATGAAGAGGGACACCTTCCTGGAGCTCTGCGAGTGGCTCGCCCCTGCTCTGCACAGAAGGAACGTTCGCATGAGGCCCGCCATCCCCCTCCAGAAATGTGTGGCCATCGCTCTGTGGAAGCTCTCCACGCCGGACAGCTACCGATCTGTCGGGAACCAGTTCGGCGTGGGGAGATCCACCGTTGGAATGGTGCTCATGCAGGTATGGCACTCGCCAGCCACTGGGCCGGGGGGCAGAGGGGCTGCAAGGAGGGGATGGGCCGCCCCAGGGAAAACGGGGGCGGGGAGGAGGCGAAAGTGCCCCGCACCAGAGGGGTCGGTCTGTCCCGGCCGTACTACACGCCGTCCGGGGTGGGGGTTGCTTCCGGGAGTGGGGCGCGGGGCACTGCCAGGGCACAAACACTCCCAGCCACCCGGGCGCCCCAGTGATTCGCGCTTTGCTGTGTCTCTCTGCAGGTGGTCAAGGCCATCAACCGGGTGCTGCTCTGCAGGATGGTCTGCCTCACCGACCCGGACGCCGTCATCCGGGGGTTCAGTGCCTTCGGCTTCCCCAACTGCGGGGGGGGCCATCGACGGGATGCACATCCCCATCCGTGCCCCGGAACACCAGGCCTCCCAATACGTGAACCAAAAAGGGTACTTCTCCGTCCTCCTGCAGGCCATGTGTGACCACCGGGGACAGTTCACGGACATTAATGTGGGCTGGTCCGGCAAGGTACATGACGCACGGGTGTACCGGAACTCCTCTGTGTGCCAGAGGCTGCAGGCCGGGACCTTCTTCCCCGACCGCCACATCAGGATCGGGAACATGGACATGCCCGTGTGCCTGGTGGGGGATGCGGTCTACCCCCTACAGCCCTGGCTCATGAAGCCCTACCAATCTAGACGCGCTTTTGCACAAATACTTTTAACAGAAAAACTTTTCTGTTAAAAGAATTTCCGCAAAATCATTCCAGTCTAGATTCAGCTTTGCATTTTTAAAGTCCTGTGAGAGGACATGGGGAGCAAACACACAAAGCTTCTTTTTTACACTTAAGTTCACTGGGTGTTGCGAGGGAAAGTCTACACTCGCCTTTTTGAGGTACATAAAGAGGTAAAAATCTACCTGCATGTTAGTGGCTGTCAAGCCAAGCTCTCAGACCGAATCCATGACTTCTCATGGCTTGCCCAAATGGCATACTTGGCTAATACTTTCAGCATTCTGAATGGACTGAATCTTGCTTTAGAGGGAAGAGTTGTCACCATCTTTAATTTGCAGGGAAAAGTAAAAGCTTTACACATGAAGATGAAGCTATGGTGTGCCTGCCTCCATCCTGGAGAATTTGACTCTTTTACAACTCTTGCTGATTTCATTCTGATGTCTGAAAAATAAATTGATGGGAAAATTGTGAAAAACACTTATGCGATCTTCATGCACAATTTGGAAAATATTTTCCAGAACCAGACACAGGCTTTATGTGGATCCGAAATCCTTTTACACTAGAGAGATCAGTGTCAAGCTGACACCTAAAGAGATAGCTAATTTTGTGGATACTGCATCAGATAGAACATTAAATAGATTTTCACAGAGAAAAATTTGACGGACTTTTGGCTCCAGGTACAGTCAAGAGTATCCTGGGTTCAGAGAAAAAGCTTTGAAGTACCTGTTACTGTTTCCAATAACATACAACTGCAACATTGGATTTTCAACACTGGTAGCTTTGAAAACAAAAAAAGAGAAACTGACTGGACGTGGAGGCTGATATGAGACTGAAGCTCTGCAGCCTGGAGCCAGACATCCCCTCGCTGATATCTCAACAAAAGCAGCACTGCTTATCTCATTAGGAATGAATAAGATAAGCAGTGGTGGTATTCTGGTAATTATAGGATTTTAATTTTAGTATTATTCAACTTTATTATACACAATAAGATCTAAATACACTCTCCCTTATGCTATAGCTACATATTTACATTGTATGCTCCAGTAGCTTAATATGAATAATTTAGTATTTTAGGTATTTTGAGATATGCAAAGGCATTTTGTCATCATGGGTGTTTGACCTGGCTGCATGTGAGAAACTCAGTCTAACAACATAGGTAATCTCAATACAAAATCATACTGAGCCTGGCTATGAGGCGCTTTTGGGAATATCATGACCTGTTTCAAAAGCTGGATTACTTTCAGGGTGAACATACAATCTGGATAAACAAGCAGGTTCCTCCATTCTCCATTCATGTAGAAAGATGCCATTTGCACTCTATGGAAAACTCAAGGTGCATCTTGCAAGAAAGCAACAAGTTTGACAAAAAATTGAGGTGCAAACAGAATGAGGGTATGTCTACTCTGCCAAGTTATATTGAAGTAACTTTCCTAGCGTTTACACAAGCCAACCGCTATTTCAAAATTATTTCAAAATAGCAGAGGGCTTATTTCGAAATTGGTAAACCTCATTCTACGAGGAAAAGCACCTATTTTGAAATAGCAATTTTGAAATAGGTGCTGTGTAGACAGGGAATAGGGGCTATTTTGGAATAGGGGGCCTCCAGCCCTTCCCAGGGTGCCCTGGTGGCCACTCTGGGCACAAACAGAAAAACTCCTCTCCTCCCTCCCTCTCCCGGAGCCCTTAAAGGGGTAGAGTCTGCCCACAATCTTTTGTGGCTAGCACCAGGCCTGCCAGTCCAGAGCCACTCTGCCGCTGCCCCGGACCCAGGCCACAGCATGAGCCAGCAAGCCAGTGGCAGCCAGCCCTCCACTGCTCCCCAGGACCAGTCTGCCAGCTTCCAGGAGCTTGCTAGGGTCCAGTACGGAGATCATGGACCTGACTGAGGTTTGGGGGGATACCATCAACCGGAATGCGGCCGTCTACAGCCAGATAGCTGCCAGCCTAGCCACCAAAGGCCACATCCCAACCCAGGAGCAAGTTCAGATGAAAATTAAGGAGCTGCAGCAGGCGTATACCAGGGCCACAGAGAGCAGATCCCAACCTGGGGTGAACTCAGAGAGCTGCCCTTATTTGGACGCCCTGGACTGCATCCTGGGGGGTGGGACGGTCCGTGCCCCCCAGGTGGTCACTGACCCTGGGGCAGAGAGGAGGAGGAGAAGGAGGGCCAGGAGCTGCAGGAGCCCAGAGGGAGCATGTCATGCAGCCAGGACCCCTGAGCCAGTCCCAGCGGACCTTTCACTGGTGTTGTCCGAGGCCGGGGAGGCAACAACATGGGAGTGCCATCACTGTTCCCTTATGCAGAGGTGGGAGGGGAGACAGACCAGAGACTGCGCGCGTGGGCCTTGCTGACCACGGATCATGCAGCAACCTGGACATGTGCCGTGCCACCCCTGAGCACGTGGCCTCAGCTGATTGCCACACATGGGCCTTGGCCTGTTAGCCACACACGTGTGAAGAGACATGACATGCTCCTGAAACCAGGGTGGGACACAGCAGGACACCCTCCCTCCACAAGTCCCCCCTACACAGAGGCAGGGGACATTGCCCCACACACACACCCACACTGATGCAGCACAGGGGCATGGGTGCAGTCTCGGGGCAGCTCCCACTCCCAGGGATAGAAGGACGTCCCGAACATGGCTTGTGTGCAAGCACATCAGCTCTGATGGTGTGGAGAACTGTCGTCCTCGCTTGCAGAGGGGGGCCAGGCTTCACCCACTGTGTCCCCAGGGATAACTGATCACTTCTCTTGTTTCTCCACAGCTGCACTAGCTGCGAGTGCAGGGCGCACCACCCCACCCAGGACATCCTCCCGCACCCAAGCACTCTGCAGGCTGACCCGTGCACAAGAGGACTACCAGCGGCAACACCTGGGGACACTGCGAGCCCTGCGTGCAAGAAGACCTGCAGCTCCGGTGGGAGCTGCTTGCCTAGGTGCCGAGATTGCTGCCTCCTGCCGCTCTACCCCTGCTGTCTCCCCAGCTACCGCTCCTCCTCCCACTCCTTCTCCCCTTGCCTGGGAGACAGTTGGGCCGGCAAGACCCCCAACCCTCCCCCTTCCTCCCCTTGCCTCCCCCTTCCAGCTCCCTCCTCCCAGGTTTCCCCCTCCCCTCTCTCATCCTCTCCCGCCTTCTTTCCCCAGTCTCACCTGAGTTTCATTCCTCCCCACCCCAGTTTTGTTCAATAAAGAGTTTGTTTTCATGAGCACATGTCTTTTATTTTACCCTAATCCCCAGGCATGCCGGATAACACACGTTTTACTGTATTTCAGTAAATTGGATATATTGTGGTAAAGTTCCACCTATGCCCTGTGGGTCCTTCACTTCTTAGGCAGTTATATGCCTCAGAGACTCTCTGGGACTCTCTATGCTGCCTCTTCTATTTTTCTAGAGATCAGGAGTTGCAGCATACAGAGCCATTTTCATAATTGTCAAAGTCAGTGAATGGGGAGGGGGGAATAAATCAAGTCTTTTTGTGATGCAAGGAGGTTGGGGGGAACTTGGGTCCGCCAACTACTCCAAGTTCTGGCCCAGGGACCATTGGCAGTGATAACTGCTCGGGTTTTTTCTTCTAGTACCAAGACAGCAGCCTTTTCCCTGGACCACTTCCACAAATACTCCCTTAGTACCTTGTCCCTGATACCTAAATGAATGTTTCCCTTCTCAGTTCTTTACAACACACTTCTTCCACTCCATCCCTCTTCTCCTTCCTTATCTGACGTAAACCTTTTAAATCAACTTCACAGACTTTAATTGGCTGCAGGTGTCTGATTAGCCTAGCTATTAATTATGTGGTAGCAGACTCTGGAAGATTATTCAGGGAAGAGAAAACTATTTATCCAGCATCCTGTATACCTGCCCTCCATTAGAGTGCGGCAGACAGCTGGTCTGGATTTGTCACAATATCCTCAGATTTTTGGCAGCTAAAATTAACTGAAAGATGCTCAAAGCTATGCACATTTAATATCCTAGTTGGAAGACACAGATTTCTTATACTTACCCTCTAGCATAGCTTCAGAATTGAGGTGTACCACAAAACTATACATATGATCAATATGTAGGCACTGACTTATTTACCTTGCAATCAGAGGTTTATTAATTAAGCATAAATTATTACTCTCTGTATCCAGAAATTTGCACACTGCACAATCGTAATAAGAAGTTGGTGAAAGCCAGCATAAAGGGAATGACCATATTAACAATTTTGACACTTCAATGGATGACATCGTCATTTGGGACTCAATGAAACTGGAGCATTGTCACACACTTCAGAAAGCCCTGGATAAGCCTAGAGCTGCAAACCTCAAACTAAATGGGGAAAAAAAGTGTTTCAGGGGTTGTAGAACTTACTTTTGTTGTGGATATTATTTCCAGCAGAAGTGTGAAGCCCAATAACAGAAGATTTCAGCCACTGAAATGATGCCATGTTCCCAGTCAAAGAAAGATGTCCAATGATTCCTGGAAACAGTTAATTTTCTTGGAAAATTCTACCTAATCTACCAAAGAAGTAGATTTTAGAAAATTCATAGAGAATAGAAATGAATGGTATTGGGAGGCAGAACAGGAACCATCATGGGAAGATTTAAAACAACTGATAACAAAAACTAGAGTGCACCAGAAAGGCCTATTAAAATCTCAGTCTAGGTTGGGTGTAATGGTTTTACAGAAGCCTGAGACTTGTTTGCAACCATTGGCATATACATTCAAATCACAAATCGAGATAGAAATAAGATACACACAGATCAAGAAGGAGCTTTTATGAATATTGTTTGCCTGTGAGAGATTCAATCAGTATATTTATGGACAAGCAGTGGAAGTTGAAACAGACCATTCATTTAAGCTCACTTTATGGCCTAAGAGAGAGTAGCTGATTCAAGTAATTTGTCTCTCTGACACTCTCACCTCTTCATTTTACATTCTATATCAAAATCTGAAGTGTTTTTAAGAAGCAAATTTGTGGCCTGTTCTGGAAAAAGAGTGTCTGTCACAGATTCCTTGTGCTAATATTTTTCTTGTCTCAAGTTGACATTTGTGTGGCTTGCCTTCTTTAAAACAAACATTTAAATATTGCAATAGTCAAAGTTGATTGAATTCAAAAATTCATAGCATTCACCAGCAAATTTGAATGGGCATCTTAAATTTGGAGAAATAGCAACATCCTTTGCACAACTGATGCATGGCTATCAGCATATACATGATGTTTACAAATACATTACTGAAGAATGGTAACTAACTCAAGGAACTGAGGGTATGTCTACACTACCACCCTAGTTCGAACTAGGGTGGTTCATGTAGGCAACCGAAGTTGCAAATGAAGCCCGGGATTTAAATATCCCAGGCTTCATTTGCATCTTGCCGGGCGCCGCCATTTTTAATGCCCCAGTAGTTCGGACTCCGTGCCCGCGTGTAGCCGCGGGCCTAATCAGAACTACCTACTCCGTGCCGCGTGTAGCCGCGGGCATGGAGTCCGAACTACCGGGGCTTTAAAAATGGCGGCACCCGGCAAGATGCAAATGAAGCCCAGGATATTTAAATCCCGGGCTTCATTTGCAACTTCGGTTGTCTACATTAACCACCCTAGTTCAAACTAGGGTGGTAGTGTAGACATACGCAGACAGTTTTTATTCAGAAGTGTCAGTTGCTCTGGAAAAAAAAGGGAAGAATGTTCCTAGTCTCAAAGAGATGAGAGTAAGGAGGATGTTGGTTAGATTGTCAGTTTAGCAGACCAACCTGGAGGGAAAGTGCGCCTCAGGTGGTTTTTGCTACCTCCTCACGTACTCCCCCTCCTTCCAGTAGCCAGCTGAGGAATGGAGGGTGTGAGCTGATTAGTCTTCTTGCTACATCCCCACCTATCAATGTAACACCCTTAATATGCTTTCAAGGCCTCTTGCCACTTTAGCTAGAGTCCCTTGTCCCTATAGTTGTCCCTCCCAAAAAAAAAAAGCTGAGAGGAAATGAGAGGTGGAGGTTCTGCGCCTCACTGAAATAGCTAGGCTAGAGCTCAGTCTACCCTATCCACTTATGGGCAAAGTGGCAGCCAGCAATGGGAAGAGGTCATGGAACCATAAGGTTAAAAGAATCAAGGGTCATCTAGTCAAACCTCATGCCAAGATGTAGGATTTGTTGTGTCTAAACCATCCAAGACAGGTCACGATCCAGCTTCCTTTTGAAAATCTGCAGTGAAGGAGATTCTACAATCTCTCAAGGCAGTTTGTTCCATTTTCCTACTGTTCTTACAGTTAGGAAGTTTTTCCTGAGATTTAATCTAAATCTGCTATGATATGGCTTGAACCCACTCTTTTTCCTGCCCTCTGTGAGAAGAACAATTTTTCTCCATCTTTTTTATGACAGACTTTTAAATATTTGAAGACCACTCTCATGTCCTCTGCCTCCTCTTTTCAAAACGAAACATACTCAGTTCCATCAGTGTTTGCTTAAATAGCTTGTGTTCCATCCCTTCAGTTATCTTTGTTGCCCACCCCTCTAGATCAGTGGCCTCCAAAGTGGGGTGCGTGCACCCCAGGGGGTGCGCAAGACAATCCATTGGGGTGTGGGAAGAAAATTCCCCAGCGCTGGCCATGTATGGGGCACTGTGGGGCTGAGCAGGGGCAGATATAGGGCAGGGCGAACGGGGCGGTCACCCCGGTCCCCACGCTTCAAAAAGCCCCGCGCATGCGCCATGGCGCCACCATGCATGCGCATGGCATCACTGCGCATGTGCCATGGCAAAGGGGGGGCCCCGCGGAATTATGCTGCCTGAGGCCCCGCAAAACGGTCATCTGCCTCTGGGGCTGAGGGAAGTGGGGCTGATGGAGCACATGCGCGGCCTGCTTAAATGCTGTGCAACAGCTGAGAGGGGAGACGCCCAGGCATAGTGTGACGTCTCAGCCCAGGACTTTAAAACCGCCCAGCCCAGCATTGCACCGCGCAGCCCAGCATGTGGTCTGGAGCCCCAGAAGCAGCTGGGGCCAGGGCTGTGAGGACTTCTGGAGCCCGATCACAGACTCCAGCCCTGCAAATTGGAAGTCAGAAGGTGGGGGAGGGGAAGGGGCTTGTGCTGAGGGGAGAGGGGGAGGGGAGCAGGTCAGGAGAAGAAAGGAGAAGGCACCAAGGGACAGGGTGTAGGAGAGACAAATGTCTTAGGAGAGGGGATGAGAAGGGGTAGCTCACATGATTTTACCCAGGGTAAAAATGGTTGAAATAATACATAGAAAACAATATGGCGACAAACTAAAATGCATTCCTTTGCTAGCAAATACTGTTGCAAGATGCATAGAAAACATTACTGAAGATCTGAAGAAACAAGTATTAGAACAAGTTATGCAATGTGGGAGATTTACAGTTGGATGTTATACAGATGTTTCCAACATGTCTCAGTTTATGGTATTTGCTAGATTTGGTTTCAATAATGAAATACACGAAGACCTAATTTTTTGTGTGCCACTAAAGGATAGATGTACCAGAGAAGATATATTCTCAACAGTAAATGACTTCTTTAAGAAAAACAATCTTCTATGGAAAAACTGTGTAAGTGTAACCATTGATGGAACGGCAGCTTTTACTGAAGTAAAAAAGGGATTCTGGGATAAGGTTACAGAGATAGCACTGCACGTGAAATTCATTCACTGCATCATTCCTAGGCAAGCTATTGCAGCAAAGAAGTTGGAGCCAGAAGTGCACAAAGTGCTACAGGATGTCATCGATGTGGTTAATTTTATAAAAACAAGACCTTTAAATAGTAGAATCTTTACAATTCTTTGTAATGAGATGGGGAGTGATCATGAAAATCTTTTGTACCACACAGAGGTTTGCTGGTTATCTTCTGGAAAAGTGCTTAACAGAGTTGTCGAACTTAAAGATGCATTACGCATTTTTCTTTTACAAAAAGACAAGTGTTCCAAATTTGCTGACCTTTTCTGTGATGACAAGTGGATATCAGTAGTATGCTACCTAGCAGATATTTTTGAAAAAATAAACACACTTAATCTGTTCCTTCAAGGTAAAGGTGATGTTTTAACAAGGAGTGAGAAAGTAACTGCATTTTGAAAGAAACTCGTGCTATGGAAAGAGCATTTTGAAAACGGATGTTTGGAAAGGTTTCCATCGTTATGTGATTTTGTTGCCGAAAACCGTGTAAGTGTGTCACCTAAAAAAACTCTCATATCTGCACACTTAAAAAACTTATTTAAAAATCTTCCAAAAGAAGAGTTTCAGTGGGTTATGAACCCATTTGTTAAAAATATAAAAATGCAACACCTTAGTTTGCAAGAACAACTGATTGACATGAGGGAAGATGGAAATTTACTAGCCGAATTTCAACAAAAACCTTTGCATAATTGGTGGATGGGATTGAAAAATGAGTATTATGATTTAGTAAGTGCAGCCAATGATGCACTTCTTCCATTTGGATCAACGTATCTTGTGTGGTGTCTTTTTCATCTATGACAGCCATTAAAACCAAGTATCTAAATAAACTGAACTTAGAACCAGACCTTTGAATCGCTGCATCACAAAGTGTTAAGCCAAGATTTTCAAAAATAATTAAGCATAGTCAATCACATTGCTCTCACTAAAAAATATTAATATTTTTTTAGTGAGAGCAAAATAGTTTTCTGTACCGTTAATAAATAAAATAATATAAACAATTCTTTTTAAAATATTGTTTATTTCATCTTTATCTCATCCTTTTTTAATTTCTATTTTTTGTGTGTTTTATAATGTACATAATATATTAGTACAGTAGTATGTGTATATCATGTATAAATAAATAAATATATATATATTGGGGGTGCGTGCTCAAAAATCTTTTATTGATAGTAGTGTGCGATCAAAAAAGTTTGGAGACCACTGCTCTAGATTTCACTGCACTACAATTTCCCCATAACCCTTCTATGGCTTGGTGACCAAAACTGGACACTGTACTCCAGCAGAGGCCTAACTCAGCACTGAGTAGAGCGATACAATCCCCTTTCATGACATGCATGCTATGCCTCATTTAATGTAACGTAAAATTGTATTTGCTTTTTTGCAAAGGCATCACACTGCTGACTCAGGTTGCGATCCACCACTACTTTCAGATCCTTTTCAGCAGCCTGGCTGCCAACCCAGTTTTCCTCAATTCTCTGTGCATGTAGTTTTCCTTTCCTAAATGCAGAACCTGAAAATTGTCTTTGTTGAATTTCATTTTGTTGTCTATATCCCAATTCTCCATTTTCTCAAGATCCCTCTGAATTTTAGCTCAATCCTCCAAAATATTGGTAACTCCCCCAGCTTAGTGTCATCTTGACCAGTATGCTTTTTATCCAGGTAATTAATAAAGGTGTTCAACGACATTGCATCCCACTTGAGATTTCCCTGCAATGTGACATTCCATTAATTAATGATTTGTTATTTATGGTAATTTGTAATTAATTAATTCTTTGTGGTTGCTTAACCAATTTTGTTGTTTAACCACCTAACAGTAGTTCTGCCAAGCCTACATTTCTCCAGCTCAAGTACCAAAATGTTATGTGGAACTGTGTCAAAAGCCTTGCTGAAATCCAGGTATATAATATGTCCACTGTATTCCCACATCCATCAATCAGTTACCCTGTCAAAGGTGGAAAACAAGCTAGTTTGGCATGATTTGCTCTTGATAAATCCATGCTGGCTGCTAGGGATTAAACTTTCATTCTCCACATACTTACAAATTGAATGCAGAAGTTCTGAACCATCCTGCAGAACTCAGGTCTAGGACTCGCTTTGTGGGAGAAATGGACCTGGGTTACAAAAACGGGGTGAACTGGAAGAGCAGAGCAGAGAAAAGGGAACTTTTCACAAATCCATGGGGCCGGATCTAATACATCCGAGGGTGCTAAAGGAGTTGGCTGATACGATTGCAGAGCCATTGGCCATTATCTTTGAAAACTCTTGGCAATCAGGGGAGGTCCCAGATGATTGGGGAGAAAAGCAAATGCAGTAACCATCTTTTAAAAAGGGAAGAAGAATCCAGGGAACTACAGACTGGTCAGCCTCCCCTCAGTCCCCAGAAAAATCATGAAGACATCAAGCCTTTTTTAGCTACAGAACCAGGAGTCATGCCCACTATGTGGATCTCCCATGACTAGATATAAGTTTGTTGTAGTAATGAAGACTTTGTCCTACCAAGGCTTCAATTTGGCAAACTCTGGCACATATTGATTCAGGATTCGGTCAGTGATTTTAGGACATCTGATGCCTAGTCAATTAATAATTTAAACAAACCCACTTATTTACAATGAGTATGGTGTCCCCTGAGTTATTGATTATATAGTCAAAGCCTTTATTCATATTGCACCCAGGTAAAGGACTGGTACATGAAAGAGGGTATGGTAGAGAGTGCCCCTCACCAGTGATAATAAATGTGTTGTCTGACACTTAAATCCATCCATGTGTGTCTTTCATTTACCCTCATGACTTGATCAATGACATGAGAACTCCTTATTACATCCTTGCCTAAAATAAAATCTTAATTTCTTCAATGATGGCATCCGAGTAGAATCATAGAATATTAGGACTGGAAGGGACCTTGAGAGGTCATCGAATCCAGTCCCCTGCCCCCATAGCAGGACCAAATTATGTCTAGACCATCCCTGATAGACATTTATCTAACCTACTCTTAAACATCTCCAGAGATGAGGATTCCACAACCTCCCTGGGCCAATTTATTTCAGTGTCTGACTACCCTGACAGTTAGGAATTTTTTCCTAATGTCCAACCTAAACCTCCCTTGCTGCAGTTTAAGCCCATTGCTTATTGTTCTATGCACAGAGGCCAAGATGAACAAGTTTTCTCCCCCCTCCTTATGACACCCTTTTAGTAAGGTTTAGATATCTTAACCTTATAAAATGGACTGAAATAATCAGTGGTATGAAATGTAACCCAGACAATATTTTACAGGTTGAGATATTTCTAACTTAGATGGTCATGTTCCATACACTACGAATTAGAATAGTAACACAGGTGATATGAATACAAAAATTCCAATTCTGGAGAAATATTGGCACATTGAAGCTAGTATGACTTACGCCTGTTTCTTAAGACAAAGGGAAATGGGCTGTATTCTACCAAAAATATTCAAATCTGATATGATTAGCTGCACCCAAAATATGGTAGATGTTAAACAGAAAAGTAATGATGTATTTCCAACAAACCTCTGTAACAAACTTCAATTTCCTACACTTAATACTTAATATTTCACACTATCGTTAGTGGTTAACAGAGAAAACAGAATGCACAGATTTTCAGATACATACGATCTTTTTAAAACAATCAATTCAATAAGTCAGTATTTCTTAATTTCCAACATTACAGTTAAAGTTCCTGTACCTAACATTTTCTTTCTGTAGTAAAAGTATTTTCCCCTTTATCATTAATTTTACTGGATGTGACTTTACTTTCATGTATTCACTACACATGCAAACAATAATCTTAGAGTTATTTAATGTTAAATATGTTAAATTTTTTAATAATTACAATTTGAAATTGGCTGCAAAGTACTTAAGAAAATGAACCACATTTTAATATTACATATGCCATTAATGAAAATTTAAACAGTCTCTTTACACTCTCTAATTTCACTAATTAGGATGTACAAGTTATCATTAAAATTGCTTAGAGCTGACATTAATGTGGTGAAACTGCACTCTATCTTACTGCTTAATTTTTGCATACAACTTCTAAATCATTTATACCTGTTGGTGGCTTTTTACACGTTACAAACTAGATTTTATTAGACATAATGGCATTTTTTCCATTATCTCCTTATTCAACACACAATATTCAGAGGTCATCCATTATGTTTTGTGTGTCTAAAATTTTCTTCAGAATATTATTTTCACTCTCTCTCAATTTCCTCAGTATTTGTTTTCTGTAAAAATGACATCTGTAATGCTTGAGAGAGAACTTTTTGAATATGGAATGATTAAGAGGGAGATTTTCAAACAGGATGATTTGAGTGCACAATAAGGAATCTGAATACACTTTCTGGAATGTACAACAAATTTCAAAGCTGAGATTAGATGTCACCCCTGAGCACTCTGTTCCTAGTGTCACACAACGGACTCCCAGTGTATGCATTTCACTGGGTTTATTGCCTCTGTACACCTCTGGTGCGCCCCAATATACCCCTCCACCCGAATGAGTCGACGCCTGCCCCAGTCCTCAACTCGTCCTATGTTCAGAAATACTGTCCACCGAACGCACTGTAAGGGTCACAGTTCAGGTTAATGTCGGATACCACCGGGGAAGGATTAGTCAAGGATGGTGGGATAGGGGGACCTGGGCCCTCCCTATCTCCCAGGTCCCGACCCAGGGCCCTATGGCTCCCGCACCCGCGGTGTGCTCCGGACCACCAGCACGCGGCAGGAGTACCGGGACCAGCACCTGGGGGCCCTGCGAGCCCTGCACCATACCATCCAGGCCTGGATGCTGGAGGATCAGCAGCTTGCTGAGGACTGAGTCATGAACTCTAACCTGCAGGCCCTGCTGCAGAGCATGCTGCCCCATGCCGGTCCTGCACCTGCTGCCCCCCCCAACTACTGTTCCTCCTCCCACTCCTGCCTCCCTCCCACCTTTTCCTCCTCAACCTCCGCACCCTCCTCCCCATCCCCCCGGGGACGCCGAGGCCCCTTCCCCTACAGTGCTGGGAGGCAGTTGGCCCAGCGAGACCCCCAGCCCTGAGTGCTGAGCTTCCCCTCCCCCTTCTTCTCCTTGCTTCCCTTAAAGGGGTAGGCTCTGGCCAGAAGGCACTTGCCAGAGCCAACCCTGCCAGCAGTCTCTGCCCCTGACTCAGTGGCTCCAGGATGAGTCAGGCAGCCAGTTACAGCCAGCCATCCCCTGCCCAGTCCCCCAGCACCCAGGGGCCATAGACGGCGCGCGCCCTCCTGGACTAGTGCGGAGGTGAGGTTTGGGGGCAGGCCCCCAACGTCCATGATCTCCGCACTAGGAGGAGGAATGCGGCTGTCTACGGCAGCATAGTGACCACCATGACCCAAAAGGGACACAGGCGCACCCAGGAGCAGGTGCGCCTGAAAGTCAAAGAGCTGTAGCAGGCATATGCCAAGGCCACCAGGGTCGGTGCCACAGCAGGGGCAGCCACCTGCCCCTACTTCCCCACCCTCGACCAACTCCTGGGGGGCGAGGCGGTCCATGGCAGCCCGGGAGGCAGCGAGCCGGGACCGGAGGGCCCTGACCCAGGTGCACCGGAGGGGCCACCACCAGCTGTTCTGGAGCCAGAGTCGGCAGGGTCGTCCAGGGAGGCCATACCGGATAAGTGCCAGCACTGTCCCCTGCCCAGGGGGGGAGGCAGGGAGGAAGACAAGGGACTGCACGCATGGGCCATGCCTCCCACGGATCATGCAACCACACGTGCACGTGCAAGCACGTGACATGACACCCTTGGGCAGGTGGCTCCAGCTTCGTGACACCCAGGTACCGTAGCCCAATAGGCATACGCCATGTGTGAAGAGACCTGACACGGTCCCGACCCCGCGGGGGCGGGGGTAGGGTGGGCATCATCCACTGTGTCCCCAGGGAGAACTGACCACTTCTCTTCTTTCTCTACAGCTGCACCAGCTGCTCGTGCAGGGCGCATCACCCCGCTTGGGACATGCTCCCACACCCGCGGAGTGCTCAGGACCACCACCACATAGCAGGAGTACTGGGACCAGCACCTGGGTGCCCTGTGAGCCCTGTACCACACCGTCCAGGCCTGGATGCTGGAGGACCTGCAGCTCCACCGGGAGCAGCTTGTGGAGGACTGAGCGAGGAACTGTCACCTGCAGGCCCTGATGCAGAGCATGGTGACCTGTGCCAGTCCTGCGCCTGCTGCCCCCGCAACTACTGTCACTCCTCCCACTCCTGCCCCCCTCCCACCTCTTCCTCCTCAACCTCCATACCTTCCCCCTCAATGTCCACACCCCCCACCTCAACCTCCGCACCCTCTTCTCCATCCCCATGGGGACACCGAGGCCCCCCTCCCTCACTGTGCTAGGAGGCAGTTGGCCTGGCGAGACCCCCACCCCTGATCCCTGAGCTTCCCCTCCCCCTTCTTCCCCTTGCTTCCCCCTTCCAGCTCCCTCCTCCCAGTTTTCCCCTCCCCCGCATCCTTTCCCTCGTCTCCCCAGAATTTCATTCCCCCTCCCTAGTTGTGTTAAATAAAGATAGTTTATACTTTTGAAAATACGTGTCTTTTATTTGACATCAGGAAGGGGGGGCTAGGGAAGGGTAAGTGGAAGGAGGAGAGGAAGGAATGGGGCACAAGCCCCCAGTGGGGCAGACCGGGGAGACTGTTAGCGCTCCTCAGGGTAGAAGCTCTCTTGCAGGGCCCCCTGGATCCTGACAGCCCCTCAATAGTGCTCCCGGATGGCAGCCTGCAGACAGTGCAGCCAGGCTGCTGGCAACGTGTCCACGAGACGCAGCAGAGTCCCCAGGGGCAGGTCTCGTCCATGTTGCAGAGTGCCGTGGTGTCCCGAGTGAGGGCAAGCAGAGCACTCCAAGACACAAATGCTTCGCTGTCCCTCAGCGAGGTAGATCAGCAAGCAGAAAAACCCGAGAACTGTCTGTTCAGGATGGGGAGTCGGGTCCCTTTAAGCACAGACCTCAGCTAGCCTGAGGCAGCAGCCCCACACACTAAGTCCGACCCTGATGCCCTGCCGGCACTGGTTCCAGCCAGCCTTACCTTCGATTCAGGGTCCACTCAATGTGGACGCGCTATTTCGAATTAGAAAAATGCTATTTAAAATTAGTTTTTGTGTCTAAATGCGTTATTTCGATTTAGCTTATTTCATATGAACTAATATGAAATAAGTTAATTTGAAATAGCGCTGTAGTGTAGACATACCCTAACAGAAATTTAGTTCATTAAATAAGAGAGTTCAGACTCACATGTACACGAGATATTAGACTCAGTCAAAGAGAGATCACCATCTTCAAGGTTTTCCCATTTTAACCTTTATCAGCATGATTACGCTGTGCAATTACACATCACTACTTTTGGCCACAATAATACATAAAACCAACACATCCCCAGAAGATTATACAATTATTAATCACAAGTCCATACAACTGCATTTCACACACACATTCACCACAAACCAGTACTTGCAGCATTCCTTATTTAGGTTTTCAGCATGTCAAGCAAACAGCTTCCCCTATCTTAGGGTAAGTCTACACTGTAAGCTTCTTTCAGAATAAGCTTTTCTGGAAGATATCTTCTGGAAAAGCTTATTTTGAAATAGAGCATCTACACACAAAAAGTGCAACTAAATAGTGATTGTTGAGGGCGAAGGACATTGTTATCTGTTTGCAAATTATAATTGATGTACAATTAAACTGTTATTGGGCTTAGGTTCTATAAATTCCCCTTATGCTTCCCCCTTCCTGAATGAATGTTGTGTGGGTATGTAAAATGAATATGCAATAGGTGATGAACTTTTACTCATCTGAACTTAAGTGCACCTGACCCCCTGCAGAGAGTGTACCTGGCCCAGTGAGAACAGTGAGGAAGGCCTATGGACCCAGGAGCTGCACATGGCCTGTAACATTGTCGATCCAGAGGAAGAGAAAGAGAACCCAAAAGAGGATCACGAAGCAGGACCTCTCAGGGTTGCCCTCTGCTCGGATCGCCTGGCCAGTGAACTGATTCCAGATACCAACAGCATGAACCTCAGCATGAACTCCTGGTGCCTGGTGCTCAGCCTGTATTTAGTCAGAATATAAGTGTGATTGTGGATAATGAGAGTAAGTCTTTCCTTTCAGAGTTGGTTAAAGCAATTAAAGCCATTTGTGCTTGTTACCCATGGTACAGATTGGACGCTATCTCACATTTAAGGCTACTCGGAACCAATTCAGGAAGCGCATTAGGTCAGCAGTTGCTTCCGGGTGCTGCTGCTTAAGGCTGTGACGGGTACTTAAATGGACTCCCCCTCCCCCTGGCCAACCCCTCTGTACAGCCATTTCTCATCTGCTTCTGCTTCCTTGCCTACCTCTGGGTGAGACAGCAAAGCATTTCCACTGTGTGTTCTGGTTGCCCTGCCTTGAGACACTATAGCACACCCTGCTATGCAGCTGGAGCAGCATCAGGTTCGGGGACGTTGAGATGCCACTGTGCATCGTGGGGGGGGACACTAGATATCATCTACTGACATGGCTGATGAAGCCATACACCAGCCATCTAGACCAGACCAAAAACGGTTTCCATGGCCACCTGGGCAGGGCCCACATGCAGGCCAAATGTGCCTTTGAGTGCTTGAAGGTGTGGTTCAGGTGCTGCCTCACCTACCTAGATGTGGGGGAGCAAAACATCCCCTAGGTGATCTCCGCTGCTTGTGTTCTGCACAACATCATGGAGAGGAACGAGGAGGCCTTCCTACCTGGGTGGAGGGCAGAGGCCAGAAGCCTTTTGGAAAAAACTTATTCCTCACAGAATGAGGTTTCCTGTCATCGGTAAAAGCCGTCCATTATTTCGACTTTCTGTCAAAATAACAGAATGGTAGTGTGGATGCTAGGATTGGTTTTCCTGAATAATGACGGTTATTCCCGAAAAACTGTGCAGTGTAGATGCACCCTTTCATGCACTCCCATTCAACTTGTGTGCCCATGTGCATACACTGCCTTTTTTATTTTATACTACTGTCTAAAATTTAAAAAAAAAACCAAAAGGCTTTGTAAAATAACAATTAAACCCCAGAAGAAAGCAAAAATCAATTTGTAAGCCAAGTTTGCAACTGTAGTTTAATAGTGATTTGCAAAATTTACCTTAGTTGTGCCTTTCCTATCTTCTTAATGTTTAATGTTTATGTCAGATGAATTGTTGGCAAGTTTACACATATAAACACTTGGTTACTTGGTGACAGACTTCAGACAAATATACCAAGTAGAATACAGAGTAAAGAAAAAACTAAAATTACCTCTCTATATACTGTCAGAGTGAACAGGCTCAGTGGAATTCTCCTATTAGTTTTATTGGCAAGACCTTGAATCCTTATATAAGGATGCACAGTCACACTGAAGTTAGTCGTGCAATGCCTACACCAATCAGCACTGGGGCCAAAGTAGCAAAACGTGAGTAATATAAAGGAGTGTAGATAGCAGTCCATAAATCTGAACGATATTTTTGTACTAGGTTCTATGATCACAAAACTTCTCTGTACTCAATATTATCCCTGAAAATGTATTGTGTTCAACCTGCTCAGTAAAAGATTGTTCCTGAAAAAATAATGTATTTGAGAAATACAAAGTAATAGTGCCATCTACTGTTATTTTGTGTAATAAAAATGGCAGTATGTTACTTCATTTTACTTTGCTTTCTGTTGTAAAAAACAAGCATTACTCTTTGAAGTTATTTTTTTCCTTATGATGTATACATTAAGTATTAACTAAGACTTAGAATGGCATGGTACGCCATTAATAAAGTATAGCACATAGTCAATGTCAAGTTAAAATGAAACGTTAAAATAAACATCTGGTAAACTTTGGACATAACGATGATCTAACCCTTCTGCTGTACCAGTCAGCAACCAGAAGGGCTGGGTTCACTGTCCGGGGGCATTCCTTCAACAAGGTGACTAAAACTGGCTCAAGCCCTCACTCAGTAAAGTGAGAAAATTCCAACCTACCCACTAGGCACCTTTAAAGGCAATTCTTCCCCTCTAGCAAGCACCAAGTTGGAGATAAAAACAGTCTTTTAATCATAGTAGGCAAGCATCTACCCACAGGACCACACATAAACAGCAAAAACCCATAACACAAAAGAAACCTGTGAGCAAGGTACCATCTCCAGGGTCTGCAGGGCAAAGTCTTTTGCCTAGAAGTTGTTAGTCTAACCCCACTTCAAATGCTCCACTTACAGCTCTGTCCAGTCAGTGCAGACCCGAACATAACATCCTGATGACTACCTGTGTACTGCCCCTGCTGGCCAGTTGCTCCCACCAGCTGCCCTGCTGGCCTGGCCACCTGCCGCTTCTCCCACCGGTTACTCCCGCCAGCCACCCTGCTGGCCGCCTGCCACTGCTCCTACCAGCCAGTCTGCTGGTCACGCCCAGCTGACTGCCTACTCCTGCTAGCCGCCCTGCTGGCTGCCTGCTGCTGCTTCTCCTACCGGCCATCCACCAGTCGCTCCCACCAGCCGCCCTACTGGCAGCCTGCCGCTGCTATTACCAGCTGCCCTGCTGGTCACTCCCACCAGCCACCCTGCTGGCCGCCTGCCACTGCTCCTACCAGCCACTCTGCTGGTCACGCCCGGCTTATTGACTGCTCCTGCTAGCCACCCTGCTGCTGCTTCTCCTACCGGCCATCCACCAGTCGCTCCCACCAGCTGCCCTACTGGCAGTCTGCTGCTGCTACGACCAGCTGCCCTGCTGGTCACTCCTGCCAACCAGCCGCCTGCTCCTGCCAGCCGCCTGCTGCTGCTCCTACCGGCTGCCCACTGGTCACAATGGGTCTGGCACCAGGCCAAACCAGTTAGTTCAGCTATTAGTGATTTCAACTCTTAGCCACCACCTAGACTGGCCAAAAGATTCCAGCTTCCACTGGGATAACAAAAGAGACTCCTTATGGAATCTGCTTTAGGGCTCTCCTTAGAACAGGAGTGAAAGGAGACAGGTTGAGCCAGTCTTACAGCTCACACCTGGCAGGCATGAAGCTGGCTGGCTCAACCCCTCCCCCCCAACTTTGTTCTCTCAAATCTGGAAGGGGGAGGGCTTGTTCATCTGAGACTCTTTACAATGATGGTGTCTCTCCTGCAAGCACTGGTGTCATAATTTACAGTTCCTACATTTAGGGGTAGCATGGTTTGTGACCCCACAACAGCCAAATTAGTTACAATACACCACATTCCATTCTAACAATTGATCCCCCATGAAGCCTGGCTGAATTGGATTTACATAACCACACCCTGGATTCCTTCCCCATTCCAACATGAGCTGTACTTACATATCAACAGTTGATTATCTTGCAGTGCTAAACAATTTGAGTAAGCAGGGCTGCTCTCCCCTTTCAGCTGACTGCATTGCAAGCAGTCATTCAGACCCTGCTTACATCCTCCCCACAGTCAAAAATTTGCCATCCCAGCAAAATACATTCTTGATTATACCAGCAGCACGAGTTCTCCGCAAAGGATCTAAGGCCACTATGGTCTCTGCAAGCCTATATGCTAGGTATATTACATCCTCACTAATGACTCCTGGTGCATTGTAAGTCAGCCTGTTCACTGGTTTTAAAACCCTATCACACCTATTGAGAGCAGGCACAACAGGAACTGTGAAGACTTCTTCTAGGGGTAGAGCTGATGAGGATTTACATGAAGGCATCCTCTCTACATACACATCTTAGCACCTCTTGCTGAGATGCTGGGATGTCCAAGGCACCAGGGACAACTTCCCCTGGAACATTCCCTCTGTCCACTGACATAGGTGTTTCTCCACAAGCCCGTTCATCTCCCAAAAGGTCTGGAAATATAGATGGAACAAGATCATCATCCGAGGTTGGTCTAGTTGTGAACAGTGGGTTGCCTTCCACAGGCCTAAATATTTCAGCCATAAGATTCAGAGTCAAAGAAGCGGAGCTCTCCCCGTGCATAACTGATGGGAGTTTGGAATCTGGTCTGCATCCTAGTATACTCCATGGGATTATTTTACTCTTCAGATTCACTCTCTAAAAGGTGCTGGGTAAAGGCAGATTAACTTCACAGGGCCCAACACACGTGTTGGGTGGTGGACTTGGCCAGACACCCCCTTTTTGCCGAGATCCCATGTCATGGTCCATTTCATAAGGGGCACATACCCATTCTCCCACAGGCAGCAGGAGGTTCCAATGCACTTTACTTGACCTGACCCAGTTTCCAGTTTAATCTTGTAGACCAGTAGATCTCTAAGTTTTTCCACCACAAGGTAAGGAATTGCCTTCCATCTGTCAGCAATCTTGTGCTTACCAGCAACACCCAAATTTCGTAGCTCCTGCAGGCACACTTGCACACGCATTCTGCAGCTTTTCTTAGTCGGGAGACATACCGCAAGTGCGTCTCATAGCTCTCGCCATCCCCCTGATACTCCAAAGCATATGTCTATAGGTAGTACTGGCTCTTGTCCAAACATCATGAGGTATGGGGTGATCCCTATAGCCTCATTCCTTGTAGCTTTGTAGGCATGCACCAAAAATGCAACATGCTGTCTCCAGGATGCCTTCTGGTTGAGGCGTAAAGTCCCCAAGGGTACATCTACATTACAAAGTTAATTCAAACTAACAGCTGTTAGTTCGAATTAACTTTCATAGGAGCTACACATGCAAACCGATATTTTGAATTTAATTTGAAATAGAGGAGCGCTTAATTCGAACTAGGTAAACCTCATTCTACGAGGAGTAACACCTAGTTTGAATTAAGTAGTTCAAATTAAGGGCTGTGTAGCCACTTAATTAGAACTAGTTGGAGGCTAGCCCTTCCCAGGTTGCCCTGGTGGCCACTCTGGGCACAACCAGGGAAACTCTTCTGCCCCCCTCCCGGTCCCGGAGCCCTTAAAGGGCCACGGTCTGGCTACAGTGCTTGTGCCAGTTGCAAGCCCGCCAGCACCCAGGCAGCATACCCTGCACCTGATAAAGCATGAGCCAGCCACCCGCTGCCACCCAGCCCTCCGCCTCTTCCCAGGACCTGGCAGGCGGCTCCCAGGAGCCTGCCCAGGGCTACAAGAGGCGAGCATCTGCCTGATCTAGTGAGGAGATCGTGGACCTCATCGAGGTTTGGGGGGAGGCCTCCAACGTCCACGATCTCCGCACTAGCCACAGGAATGCAGCCATCTATAGCAGCATGGCTGACAGCCTGGTCACCAGAGGCCACATACGGACCCAGGAGCAGGTCCGCTGCAAGATTAAAGACCTATATGTTGCCTGGGTAAGGATAATTAGAGCAATTGCTTGTCAAAATGGAGTCTTTTCAGATTCCATCTTGTCTCCTTTTCCTTTGCAATTCTTTTCCCACCAAAACATTAAGCGCACACCGCACTATGCTATGTGCACCCCTCCCCATAGTTATGCACTCAGCTCAAACTGTGCACTAGGCACTCAAATGAGCTGCACACCACCCTAGAACGTTGCACATAGCACCATTCCGTGCACCCAACCCTTACCACCCTTTTCCCACCTTGAAGAGTTTATAAGCCCTGACCAAAGAGGGGTTCGGGTTCACCACTGTCCGTCTGTGCTATTGTCAATCAGTCACTGTCTACCGTTTAGAGTCCTCTGTCAGTGTTTGTCTGTTTCCCGTGGTGCTCCATTTTGGTTTGTGGATATTGGTATGAGGATTTAGCTCGAGTCGTGGTGAGACAGCCACCGTGAGTGTGGGAATACCCCATTTGATTGGTTGCTGGCTTCCGCCACATGGACTTGGACTTTATTGCCATCATCCTTACCTATTGGATTGGGCTATGAGTTGAAGGACTGTCGAGTGCCAACCCCTAAAGGAACTTACCTTTTCCACTGGAGGCGAGGCTCCATCTGCAGGAGAACCTGTTTGACTGGATTAAACCCTGTCAGCGAGGGACTCCCTGCTGTCCTTCCCTAAGGCTTCACATTAGCCACAGGGTGGAAGGTCGCAGGCCTCAATCGCCACCTCTGATATTGTAACGAATACCCCTTGTGTATTCGGGACCTATCTATCTCCTTTCTCTTCTGGGATAGGGTGGGTTTATACTGTTGTTGTTGTTGTTGTGCATTTGACTTTTCAAAACATATGGTTTGGCCCTAAACATTGGTCTCTCACCTGATTTGTGGTTACCCAATCCAACAGTGACTAGATACGTAACACCAGGTCGAATCTGGTTTCTGTGTGGGGGGCAACCTGCCTTAGGCTTCACTACAGGTTTTGGCTTCCACAGTAATTGTTTACCTAAGTCCCCCAGGTAACAGTTTGGCAACCACGGCAGGACCTGGTGAGGGTTGGTTCAATCCTTATCAGGCCCTGAGCACACTCACACTTATATGGGTGGTGCATGAGCGAACGACAACAACAACTGTATCTCTGTCCGTTGACTCGGGGAGCGTTTCCATCCTCGGGTGCCCTATCCATCATCCCCATTTGTGGTTTCAAGGTGGTGCTGTGGTTCCAGCTGAGGGGGACGCTCCTCTGTGACCCAGACCACCCGACAGTGACAGGTTCCTGACACTGTCAGCTGAGGGTAAAGCCCTAATTCTGGGAGCGGTAGCTTGAGAAGGTGGAAGGCCTACTCCGGGTGGTGCGCCTGGGCACCGTAGTCATCTTTAAACCCCTCTGCTGCTTTTTGTGGGTAGAAGAACGCTGCTCCATATTTGTTTGCGGTTTTGTATTTTCGTTTTTTTTTAGTGAGATACTGACTGGCAGGCTTTGGTTTCCAAGCCTAGTCATAACCCAGTAACTCAGATTCTCTTTAGTGTGGGCTGGGTAAGTAGCCCAATTTAGCAGGATGGCAGCGATTCAGCTATTTGACATCGACGGGTGGAGGCCCACGCATAATAAAAGTTCTTTAGAATTTGCTGTGAATTCTTTTGGGAAGGGAACTAACCCTTGGATAAAAGATTCTTTCAAGGGGGAAGACTCCCTTGACAAGTTTGGTAGTTTATGGGAGAAATATGTGGACGCTAAGCCTCATCCAAAGAGGAGACACCAGAAAAGGGCCTTGTTATATGGGTTGGCCATGACAAGTCAGGAGCTAGCCTCCCAAATGAGATTGTTAAGATCGATGTATGATGAATCAATGCATCAATTGAATGTAGCTGAGGGAAATTTGGAATGGAAGGAGTTTAAGGTAGAGTCTAAAGACTCCCATATTCAAACTTTAAATGCTAAAATCTCTGTTTTGGAGAATAAAATAGCTGATTTATGTGTAAAGGAGGACAAGGCAGAGGAAATAATTTCAGAAAAGATTAAGCAGCTTAACGACACTCAGGCCACTGTAAGACAGCTTATTAAAGAAGCAAGCAGTGTGCGAGCTGAAGGGGACCACACCCAGTGTAATGTGACCATTTGTAAGCTGCAGCAGCAGCTCGGGATGGCAAAGGGAGTGGTGGCGGCTATTCAGCCCCAATACCGAGAGGTGGATTGGTTGGGAGAAGGTGGAGCACAGTCTGGTCTTCCCTCTGCTCCCCCTCCATTGTATCCAGGAGGGGAAGAAATGTTAGAGTCTATGGCTCCAATAACCACCACCCGGGTGCAATATCCTGGTCAGCCTTACTCGGTGATAAAACAAGAGCAGAGAACCTTAACGCCAGAACAGGCTCGAGCTCTGGGTAAGAACATGGGACCATGTAACCGAGAAAAGGTGTTAGATTGGGTTGCCCAGATATGTACCACCCCAAATTTGAGCCCAGAAGATATTGTAATTTTATTGAAAGAGTGTATGCCAGTGGAGGATAATCTGGCCCTCCCCTGTTCTGTGGTCAATGATCCTAACCCAGAACGGAAAGTATTGCTCACAGCTGTATGTAAGGTGTTCTTCCCTCAAGAAGATCTTGTAGGGAAGGCTTACTCAGATCAGCAACGAGAGGGAGAAAAACCAGGCTGGCAGGAAAGCCTCCCCCTTCCTTTCACATAAATTGTGCAGCACACAACATGCTGCCACCATGGGAGGGATATTGTGCTCGACGAGGTCAAAGCGGGTGAGGAGGCATCTAAATTGGGCTTTCAGGCATCCGAAGGCCCCCTCGACCACAATGCGGTCCCTGGTGAGCCTGGCATTGAAGGCCTGCCGGGAGGGGTTTAGGTGCCCCGTGTACGGCTTCATTAGCCAGAGCTGTAGGGGGTAGGCCGCATCCCCCACCAGGCAGACGGGTATGTCCATGTCCCCGACCCTGATGTGGCAGTCGGGGAACAAGGTCCTGGCTTGCAGCCTCTGGCACATGGAGGAGTTGCGGAACACCCTGGCGTCGTGTGCCTTGCCGGACCAGCCCACATTAATGTCCGTGAACTGGCCCCGGTAGTCAGACTAGGCCTGCAGGAGGACGGAGAAGTACCCCTTGCGGTTGATGTACTGGGAGGCCTGGTGTTCTGGGGCATGGATGGGGATGTGAATCCCGTCGATGGCCCCCCCCGCAGTTGGGGAAGCTGAGGGCGCCGAACCCCTGGATGACAATGTCCGGGTTGGTGAGGCAGACCACCCTGCGGAGCAGCACCCAGTTGATGGACTTGACCACCTGCAGAGAGACACACCAAACCGTGAATCACTGGGGTGCCTGGGTGGCTGGGAGTGTTCATTCCCTGGCACTGCCCCGTGCCCCACTCCTGGAAGCGACCTCCGCTGTGATCCTGTCCACTGCGGGTGGCGTGTAGTACGGCTGGAACAGACCGAACCCTCCAGTGCGGGGCACTTTCACCTCCTCCCCCCCATTTTCCCTGGGGCAGCCCATCCCCTCCATGCAGCCCCCTTCCTCTCCCCCCCCGCCCCGGCCCCGGCCCAATGGCCGGTGAATGCCATACCTGCATTACCACTGCTCCGACGGTGGATTTCCCCACGCCAAACTGGTTCCCAATGGATCGGTAGCTGTCCGGCGTGGAGAGCTTCCACAGGGCAATGGCCACACACTTCTGGAGGGGGATGGCGAGCCTCATGCGAGTGTCCCATCGCCGCAGAGCAAGGGCGAGCTTCTCGCAGAGTTCTAGGAAGGTGTCCTTCATCCTGAGGTTCTGGGTCCACTGTTGGTCTTCCCAGCGCTCCAGGATGATGCAGTCCCACCAGTTGCTTCTGGTGTCCAGACGCCAGATGCGGCGGGGCACACTGGCGTCCGGCCGCTTCTGCCACTCCTCCACGACCCCCAGGGAGGCCAGGGAGAGAGGCAGGGGGCTGACATGCACCAGATGGTACCAGGCAGCCTCCAGCTATTGCTGGCAGGCTTGCAACAGCAAGTCCAAAAACTGGAGCAGCATGCCCAGGGTGAGCTCTGGCTCCATGGTGCCAACTGCAGTGGCATCCCCAATGGGAACCACCGACACAGGCAGGCGGAGAGGAAAACACTTTCTGTCCCTTGGCAAGGTAGGCAAGCAAGCAAAAAATCTGAGAACCGGCTGTCCAGGGGGGTCCTTTTAAGCACGAGCCTCAGATAGCCTCAGACAGCAGCCACACCAAGCAACTACTGACCTGATGCCCTGCTGGAACTGGTTTCAGCTGCCCTTAAATGCGACCCAGCATCCAATCAGTGTGGATGCGCTATTTCAAATTAGCAAAACACTAATTTGAATTACCGTATATACGCGAGTATAAGCCGAGTTTTTCAGCACATTTTTTGTGCTGAAAAATGCCCCCCTCGGCTTATACTCAAGTCAGCGTCTCGAGAACTGAGGCGGGCGGGCTCAGCGCATCTCTGCCGCCGGCCGGGTCTAGCCGCGTGAGCCCGGAGCTCCGGCCCCGGTAACCGAGGCGCTCGGGGCGGGGGGCGCTGCCGGGAGCGGGCTGGGCTCCGTGTGTCAGGGGCCGTCGCTGCGCGGGGCGCTCGGAGCCTCTGCCGGCCGCTTGGGTTGCGGGTGCGCCCGCAGGTGCTGCTCGGAGCCAGCGGCCTCGCCCCGGGGCCGCCAGCAGGGAGGCTCGGGGAGCAGCCGAGAGGGGCTCTGGCCTGGGAAAGATCCCTTCAGGGGCTCATTGGATTGGCGGGAGGACTTTGAGGACTGTGTTGTGATCTTCTAATATTCAACATTATTTATTTATTTATTTCTCCTACCAAGAAATCTTAAGCACTTGCACTGAATTTGTCCTAAAAGGTAAAACTCTGTATGTCAAGTTTATTGTCCAGTGAGATCTATTAGATGATCATTAATTAATATACAATCTCTCTCAACTTATGACGCTGAGCTGTATACTCCTTACACAATATGTGGAATACAGGGGATGAAGTGGGTGGATTCTATAAGGAGTGGGGCTTATGAGAAGTAAGAGGGGTCAAAAAGGAGGGACGGGGCCTGGCGCCCCCCCATCCTAAAAAATCTTTTTTTTATCCTGTTAGAAATGGATCCCAATATCGGTACTTCTAATCCTGGACCAAAACAAAAACGCAGGTCATACGAAGCTGGTTTAAAACTTAAGGTTGTGTCAAGAGCAGAAGAAAGCAATAACAGTATTGCAAGTAGGGAATTTAGTGTTGACGAAAAACAAGTAAGGGAGTGGCGGAAAATGAAAGCTGACTTGGAAAAGATTCCAAAGGCAAAAAAAGCTCGACGTGGTTTAACGACTTCATATGGGGCTCTAGAGACTGAATTGCATAAATGGGTTATGGAGTGTCGTCAAAAAGGTTACTGTGTAACACGCATGGGAATTCGCTTACGTGCCCTTCAAATGGCTAAAGATGACAAATTTAAAGCACCAGGCACTGAAAATTTTGTTGCATCAGCAGGATGGTGTACCCGCTTCATGAATAGGTTTGCCCTATGTTTGCGGCAAAGAACGAAGATTTCACAGAAGCTGCCAAAAGACCTTGATGAAAAAGTGATGTCATTCCATTCATTCATCATAAAACAAAGAAGGATCCATAACTATGACCTGGGAGATATTGGGAATATGGATGAAACGCCTATGACCTTTGATCTTCCAAGCAACAGAACTGTGGCAAGTTTGGGAGACAAAACTATTTTACTAAGAACCACAGGAAATGAAAAAAACCATTTCACAGTCGTTCTGTCATGTTTGGCTAATGGAACTAAGCTGCGGCCTGTCATTATTTTTAAAAGAAAGACCTTGCCTAAAAAGGTCAAATTCCCACCACAAATTATAGTGCGTGCACATATTAAAGGCTGGATGGATGAAGACAGAACAAAAAAATGGCTGGAAGAAATTTGGAACGGATGACCAGGAGCAACCTTAAAGAAAAAACCATCATTGCTAGTTTGGGATATGTTCAGAGCCCACACATCTGATGACATAAAAAAATTGGCAAAGTCTTCTCAAGTTACTTTGGCAGTTATTCCAGGTGGGCTTACATCTGTATTGCAGCCCCTAGATGTGTGTTTAAATAAACCTTTCAAAGACCGTGTGCGAAAGATGTGGCATGAATGGATGTCATCTGGTCAAGCTCGACTGACAAAAGTTGGAAATCTGAGGAAGCCAGACATAGAATTGATAGCACAGTGGGTTCGTGATGCATGGGAAGAGATTCCAGAGGACCTGGTGCAACGTGCCTTCAAGAAATGTGGCATTAGTAATGCTATGGATGGCAGTGAAGACAGCACTTTGTATGAGAACGACAGCAGTGATGGTGATGACTGTGAACTCAGTGACGATGACAATGTCTATGCTGATAACCTCACACCAGCTGAAGCTCTGTTTGGACATACAGATGATGAGGAGGAGAACTCCAGTTTTGAAGGATTTTAGCTCTTGTGTGTTAGCTTGGTTGCTGATTGAGCTAAGGTTGTTGTACTTTTAAAGTTACGGTATTTTTGATACCATATTGTTTTTGTTGACCCCCTTTTCCACTTACAGAGCTAGGTTATTGTTTTTCTTTGAAATAAATATTCATGTAATTTTATTGGTATCTATCTTCATTTTTTACATTTACCAGTAGCTGCCTCATTTCCTACCCTAAGCTTATACTCGAGTCAATATTTTTCCCCAGTTCTTTGTGGTAAAATTAGGTGCCTCGGCTTATATTCGGGTCGGCTTATACTCGAGTATATGCGGTAGTTTTTGGGTCTAAATGTGTTATTTCTAATTAACTAATTCGAAATAAGTTAGTTCGAATTAGCACTGTAGCGTAGACATACCCCAACATATTTAACCGAGTCCGATTGAATCGCTTGGGCTGAGGGTCACCTTGTGGGTGGTAAGGTGTTGTTCTGGTCTTAACTCCGGACAACCGGAGCACCTCTTTCAAGAGGCAACTCTCAAAGTCCCGCCCCTGGTCAGTGTGTATCCAAGTTGGGAGACCAAATACTGAAAAATATTTTTGCCACAAAACTTGAGCCACGGAGGTGGCCCACTGGTCATGTGTGGGATATGCCTGTGCATATCAGGTATAATGGTCAGTCACTACTAAAATGTTCCCTATATTTTTCCTGTCCACTTCTAAAGACAAGAAATCAATGCACACCAGCTCCAACGGCCTGTTGGTGGTGATATTCTCCAGATAGACGGCTCTAGTAGGCAGAGTTTTCAGGTCTCACATTTTTTCAGTAGGTCTTCAGCCATTCAGAACCAGTAGAACCTACTACAGATAAGAGTTTTCTCCATTCTAAATGCCCAAAATCATCATGCAGGGTTCTCGTGGCCAGGGCTCTGTACTCTTTTGGTAGCTCTAGTTGTGTTTTTCGATTTTGCAATGGATCTACAGTGATCCGGTGCAACAACCCCCGTATCAGTTCCAGTTTGCACCACTCCTGCAACAGTAGCTTACCCTCAGGGGTGGATGGGGCAACTGCACTAGGGCTTTGCCCCTCTCTTTTTGCAAGTAGTGTGTTGCGAATGACAGCATCTTGCACCTGGGCTTTCTGCCAGTCAGCAGCATTGAGCTTAGGCAATGGAGATTGGTCCAACACAATGTAGTTCATGAACACAGAGGGTATACTCTCAGGTGGTAAGAATTAGATTATTTATTTCTTCATAAAATTTTATAACGTTATTTAATTAAATTCATTCTTTTAGAACTTGAATGTAGTGAGGCGGACACTGTGCAATCCTTGCTGAAATTCCTTAGGGTATGTCTACACAGCAAAGTTAATTTGAAATAACACCTGTTATTTCGAATTAACTTTAATAGTGTCTATACATGCAAACCGCTATTTTGAAATTAATTTGAAATAGCAGAGCGCTTATTTCGAATTTGGTAAATCTCATTCTATGAGGAATAATGCCAAATTCAAAATAGCTATTTCGAATTAAGTGCTGTGTAGACACTTAATTCAAAATAGAGGGCTTCCAGCCCTTCCCAGGGAGCCCTGGTGGCCACGCTGGGCACAACCAGGAAAACTTATTCTCCTCTCCCCCAGCCCCGGAGCCATTAAAGGGGTAGAGTCTGGCTACTGGGCACGTGCGAGCCAGAGGCCTGCTTGCAGAAAGCCAGCACTGCCAGCCCCGCACCCAGTGGCCCCGCCATGAGCCGGGCAGCCAGTGCCAGCCCAGTGTCCCCCATCCAGTCCCCCAGCTCCCAGGGGCTGTAGACGGTGTGTGCCCACCTGGACTGGTGCGAAGATCATGGACCTCATTGAGGTTTGGGGGGAGGCCCCCAATGTTCATGATCTCTGCACCAGGTGGAGGAACGCAGCCGTCTACGGCCGCATAGTGGCCACCATGGCCAGAAAAGGCCACAGGCGCACCCAGGAGCAGATGCGCCTCAAAATAAAGGAGCTGCGGCAGGCGTATGTCAGGGTCAGGAGGGGCGGCACTGCAGCAGGGACTGATACCTGCCACTACTTCCCAGCCCTCGACCGCATCCTGGGGGCCAGGATTGTCTGTGCCACCCCGGGGGGCAGCGAGCCAAGACCGGAGGGCCCTGACCCGGGTGTGGCAGAGGGGCCAGCACGGAGGGTGCCGTGCCAGTGGGATCCCCGAGCTGTCCAAGCATCGGAGTCATTGTAGTCATCAGGGTCATTAGGGGAGGCCACTCCAGGTAAGTGTCATCACTGTCCCCTACTGGGGGGGTGGAAGGGGAGCGGGGAGGGAGACCAGGGACCACACACGTGGGCCATGCGTCCCACAGATCATGCAGCCACCTGAGAACATGCAGGCACATGCTGTGCCATCCTTGGGCAGGTAGTTCCAGCCTGATAGCCACACACATGTGTGAAGAGACCTGACATGCTCCCTACCCCGGGGCGGGACCCAGCAGGACACCCTCCCTTCACACGCCCCCTCTACACAGAGGCAGGGGACATCTCCTCCCCACTCCCTCGCCTCGGCCGCATAATACACGGCATAGGGGCATGGATGCGGTCTTGGGGCAGCTCCCACTCCCGGGGAGAGCCAGACATCTCGCCCATGGCCTATGTGCAAGCAGGTTGGCTCTGATGATGCAGGGCATGGTCGTCCTCACCTCACAGGGGGCGCTGGGCATCAAAGTATTTGCGCAAGAGAGCATCCACACTGGTCAAAGCGCATCGCGAAAGTCATGCACTTTTGCGCAAGAGAGCATCCACCCTGGTGGGACACACTTGCACAAAAACTCCCCCCCAGGAACTAGTTTGGAGAGTGCAAAAGAGCACCAGGACTTTCCAGGGGCGGGAGCTGGAGCTCCTTTGAGACATGTGCGTCTAGGGATCTCCCTGGACAGCTGTTTTTCTCCTGCTGTATGCTCTGGGACCTCTTGTAGGGACTGAAAGCTGTAGCAGTGCTAGTTGTGGTTGCCCTCTGCCTTATTGGACACCACAGCTTTGTGCCCTAGTGCCTTTTGTGCATTTTGCCTTCTCTTTGCTGTGCCATGGAGCCAGGGGTGGCCCTGTGCCTGCTCTGGCCCCACATGGCCATTTTGGAGTACCTGCAGCTGCTGCTCCACGCTGCTGCGCTACTCCTGCAGGAGCTCAAGACTGAGCTTGGTCTTGACTCCCTCTCCCCAGATGCGGTGGTGTCCCTGTGGCATCCCCACCCGACCGTGGAGAAGTGATATTGGAGAATGGACACCAGTACCGACTGTTGGGACCGGCTGGTCCTGGAGCAATGGGATGACCAGCAATGGCTCCGAAACTTCAGGATGCAAAAGCAGACGTTCCTGGAGATATGTGCCTGGCTTGCCCCAGCGCTCCTGAGACGTACCACCCAGCTGCGGCTCGCCATCCCTGTGAACAAGAGGGTCGCCATCGCCATATGGAAGCTGGCCACCCCGGACAGCTACCACTCCGTGACAAACCAGTTTGGGGTGGGCAGGTTCCAGTCAGTGCTGTCGTGATAAGTCCGGGGGCGGGGGGGCTGCTGCACTCCCTGCCCAGGGAAAGGGAAGACTCCAGGCTGAGAGGGTGGGGTGAGTGGAAGAAACCCCATTCCTCCCTCACACAGGCCTGCTGGTATGGGAGTGGGGTTGGGCTGTGGGGTGAGGGGGCCCTGGTGTGTTTGGGGGCAGAGGGCATCACAGGGCGGCGGGCATCCCCCAAGGGCTCATGCACCTACCCTCATTTGGTGCATTCCCTGTGTTTCTGTGTGCTCTTCTGCAGGTTGTCCACGCCATCAATGACGCCCTGCTCCAGAGAGTCATTCACCTGTGGGACATGGCCGCAACAGTGGCTGGCTTCACTATGCTGAGGATCCCCAACTGCAGAGGGCCTGTGAATGGGACCCACATCCCCATCTGTGCCCCAGAACATCGAGAGGCCCATTTCATAAACCAAAAGGGGTACTTCTCATTGGTGCTCCAGGCCCTTATAGACCATTGTGGCCACTTCACAGACATGTATGTGGGGTGGTCCGGCAGGGCAATTGACGCCCACGTCCTCCGTAACTCCACCTTGTATTGCTGGCTGGAGGCAGCCACTTTCTTCCCCCAGCGGGAATTTACAGTTGGGGATGTCCACGTGCCTCTCTGCATTGTGGGGGACACAGCTTACCCCCTCGTGCCCTGGCTGATGCGGCCCTGCACCAGACAGATGTACCCCGTCCGGAAACGTTTCAATCAGCACCTGAACTGGGCCCGCAACCAGGTTGAGTGCGCGCCTTTGGATGGCTGAAGGGGGGCTTCCAGTGTCTGCTCACCCGTCTCGAGATGGGTGAGCAGAACATTCCTGAGATTGTGGCAGCGTGTTGTGTGCTCCACCACATAGTGGAGCGGAAGGAGGAGGCCGCCTCCCGGCATGGATGGCAACCGAGGGCCGGACATTTGAACAGCCCTGCACGGACTCCAGGTGCACCATGATGGGTGCACATCCAGGAGGCCCTGAAGGCCATGTTCTCCCAGGCCCCACAGTAGGGTCGTTTCTGTCTCCCATCTACATCTCCCTCCCCCTCTTCCCCTCACCTCCCAATAAACAAAACCGGTTTTTTGTTCAAACAAGACATAACTTGTATTTTTATTTACAATAGGGGAAAAAAGTGGGCAGTGGGAGGGGCCTCTGAACTGGGAGAGAGAGCTATTGCTGGGAGGGGCGGCTCCTGCCAGTGCCTCTGCGGGTGCAGACGCCTTGGCGTCCTTCAGGCCAGGTTAGGGCAGGCAGCACGGGGATGAGGGCAGGACGGGGTGTAGCAGGTGGGGCCATGGCAGCGGCGGCTGGAGGAGCAGCAGGAGGGGCAGCAGGAGAGCAGAAGGATGAGGCAAGGCCATGCCGTAGTGCACGGCGTTACTGATGTGCGACATCAGCATGGTAATTGTGTCGCACCACTGGAAGAACTGCCCCCACATCTCCTGCCACCACTCCAGGTCAGCCTCGATCTTTCTACTGACTGCCACCTTGATCTTTTGACAGCCTGTACATGCCTGGCCCGCTGGACTGGTGCATGGGTGGTTGGTGGAGGTGGTGCCGCCGCCGCAGGGCTATAGGATCCCTCGCTCCTGGGTGGTCCTGCTGCAGAGAACTCAGAAAATTATGAGGCCGTCAGGCAGCCCTGCCCACACTGTCCCTGAGCCCCATGCCCTCCGCCCTGAGCCCCAGGCGACACCATACTTGGGCCTAATCGGTCCCCTGTGCGTATTTTGGCATACAGGACTCCCTGGAGTAAAGTGATCCTCCAAGGTGCTACAGGACTCCTCGCCGCTCCATGGATTGTAACCCTTGGGAGACACCATTGTGAATGTAGTCCTCTTGTCTGTGTTCTGGTCACTTGGCATGTGGTGTGTCAATCCGTGGAACTCCTTGCCAGGGGAGGCTGTGAAGGCTAGGACTATAACAGAGTTAAAAAAAGAGCTTGATAAATTCATAGAGGTGAGGCCCATAACAGGCTGTTAGCTAGGGGGTAAGGAATGGTATCCCTGGCCCCTCTTTGTCAAAGGCCGGAGATGGATGGCAGGAAACAAATCACTTGATCACTGTCTTCAGTCCACCCCCTCTGGGGTACCTGACACTAGCCCCTGTTGGCAGACAGGATACTGGGCTAGATGGACCTTTAGTCTGATCTAGTATGGCCGTTCTTATGTGTGTCTGCATTACACTGTGCACACTTCCTCCCCAAGGTAGAGGACATGGCTTCGACTCTTGTCACTGTCTGTGAGCAACATACACGGGCGGCCCTAGACTAGCTGCCAGAAACTGGCACCCTAGGCGAACCATGTAATCGGTGCCCCCGCCCCAGGGGAAGATCTAGGCAGAGGTTTTTGGTAAACTGGGGAACATTTTGCCCCTATTTTCCATTTAATGTTTTTAAGCATATGTATTTAAACAGGCATAATTATTCGGTTTGTCTGGTGGTCCAACAAATGTTTCTGAGATCAGATTAAAGTAGAGACATGAAATTTACAGAATAGATTTGTACATGACAGCTAGATGATATTTCCATCCAATTTCAAATAAAAATGCATTACAAATGTTATTTATAAGTTTTATTATTACAAATCCAAAATAGTCCATTATGCTATCCTGCTTTAACTGTCATTACTATGACATCGAATATAAGCTAAGAAAACTCTTCAATGAACTTTAACCTGTAATTACAAAATACTTTGAATAAAAAACACTCTGTGCTCTTAAAACATGACTTTTCTTGCTTTACATTTTGAAAACTCAGTCACTAGTTCTTTTAGATCCAGTGTTCCAGCTATTTCATGTTCTATTGACATTGTGGCAAGTCCAACAAGTCTCTCTTGCACCATTGTTGAACGCAGATATGTTTTTATTAATTTTAAATTGGAGAAGCTACGTTCCCCACTAGTTACAGAAACTGGAAAAGTTAAAAGAATCCGTAGAGCTATAAAAATGTTTGGAAAACTGTCTGTGAGTTTATTTTCACAAATAAACTTCAGTACTTCTTCAGGAAGGAAATGTTTCTTAAGTTGTCTCAAAAAAGCCTGAAGCTCACTACATAAATCTGTAGCATCAATGTCTTTTGAATTTTCATGAGACAATGCCGACTCCAGTTTTATACACAATTCTCTTATCTGTTTTGCTGTTTTATTTTGCAAATTGTGGATATCATATAGAAAACCAAATACTGACTCTAGCTGCTGCATCTGTTGAAATCTTTCGTCAACTGCGTGAATAGCAGTATCAAGGACTGCAAAGTAGAAATTCACTTTGGACCTTTGTTTTGTACTCTTGTCCTTCATACAAAAACTGCTGTTTCTTTTACCGAATGCGAACTGGATTTGGTTCAAATTCGGTCAGAAAGTCTATTCCTTCAGCAAGCTCGAGAGAATCTATGAGTGTTCTTTCAAACCCTTCATCACTTCTGAATTCCTCCAGAATATTTTTAGTTTGCTGCTGTTTTTGAATAGCAGAGTGTATGTCCAAGTTCTTTTCCTGAAGCTGCTTACTAATGAGGTTAATCAGGAAAAGGATATTATACCACAAAATGAGTGAAGTCACAAATTTGAACTTGGAAAGGCTATTTGCAAGAGCTTCTACATCTGAACGTGCCGACATGTCAGATGATCCAGTAAAGGTAGTATCATCAGAAATTTCAATTAGGGCATCATAAATGTTGCCAAGTTCATAGCGAAGAGGCTTCAAAGCTTCAATGTGACACTCCCATCTTGTCTGACTAAATGGTTTCACAGTTAGAGAATTCACATGGCGAGTCAGAATCTCCCAATGGCATGTTGAGCCTGAGAAAAACACATAAACACGTTGCACCAGGTGTAAGAAACTGCTTGCCTGCAAACAGCATCTAGCAGCATCACTGACAACTAAATTCAAAGAATGCGCACTGCAAGGAACGAAAAAGGCCCTAGGATTGATTTCCAGGATTCTCCTTTGCACACCATTGTCTTTGCCCTTCATATTACTACCATTATCATAGCCTTGGCCACAGACATTATCAATAGATAATGACAGCGTTTCAAGTTCTTGTAGAATAATTTCAGTCATAAATGCTCCAGTCGTCTCCTTCAGTGGTACGAAACCTAAAAAATGTTCCTTTATGAGCACTTCAACATTATCTTCATCTGCAGACTTTTCCATATCCACAAAACGAATAATCATCGGCATTTGTTCAACATTACTCACATCTGCTGTACATGCCAGTATTATTGAAAAGTATTTAAAATGTTATTTAAAATAAGTTTATAAAATTTTCTTTCTAATGGCATTAGCTAGGATTTGAATCAGTTCATTCTGCATATTTTTTCCTAAGTAATGAACCTGTGTTTCATTATCAGTTATTTTATGTAGATGTTCCTTCATTACTGGATCAAACAAAGCGAGGTATTCAACAAATTTTAAAAAGTTTTCATTACTTGGAGTGTATAATTTTTCATTTCTACCGCGGCCACGGAATGCTATATTTTGCTCACCAAATACTAACTAAAGCAATCAGACGCTCTAATATTTGTCGCTAATATTCTTCTTTTCCCTTGATCACACGTAAATTTTCTTCGACAGTTTTTCCTTTTTTCAATCGTAATTTAAGTTCTTTCCAATTTTGAGAACATTGAAAATGTTCTTTACTTCTTTCATGTGAAGAGAGAATTGATGAGATGTTTTTCCAGTCCTTTGAACTATTTTCAGTAAGTGATGTGCCAATTGCTTGATTTCTAAACAACTTGCAGCAAAAGCAAAACACAGAGTCCTTCGACACTGAATATTGTAACCAATTTCGATGAATTTCTTCCCCATTAACGAGTTTCCTCTTGTAATACTGAGCAGAGAATTTTCTTTTATTTTCATCCTTAGGGAAGGTAAATTCAATAACTTGTTTGGGTCCATGTTCCATGAGAATTTGCCATACACTGTCATCACATCTTGGCCATGAAGCTGGGTCCCCATAGTTTAACTTGTTTGTAACTTCCTCATCCTTTATTCCTTCTACTTCATTTACTTCGATTTCTGCATTTGTCTCTGAAGGATAATACATTTTCTCCACTTTCATATCAGTCTGATGCTGTGAGCTGCCTTCATCTAGAAGTAGGTTTCCATGATCTTGAGTTTCCAAACTGCTTTTTTGTGGATGTGAGATACCCTCATCTTGAAGTAATATTTCTTCATCTTCTTGTTCCAAACTGCTTACATGCAGATGTGAGCTAACCTCTCCAAGTAAAATTCCTTCATCTGGATGCTGTGAGCTGCTTCCCTCTTTGTTTGGATTAAAGAAAACATATTTTAGGAAGGATCCCTGCTGTTTTGTTTCGTCCTTTTCCTTCTCAGACTTTCGCTTACGATACACAGCTCCTGAGGGCTTTCTTTTTCCTCCTTCTGCCATGGAGCAATCTTGGTGATAGAGCACCTGATAAAAAAAAACACAGAGGAAAAACCCCTGGCTAGGGGGGTTGGGGATACAGTTCTGTGGCTGGGGAGAGGGGGGCTGGGAGAGGTGAGTTGGGAGAAGGAACAGGAACACCTCTCCTGGGACTGACCCCCCCTTCCGATGCGGGGAACACCTGGGCTCGCCTCTCCTGGGGCCAACATCCCCCTCCCCCCCACAGCACAGTGGAAGACAGCCAGCGTTTGGCTTCTACAGAGCCAGCTGTATCCCCCCCCTTCCCATGGCAAGGGAAGCCGGCCGGCGTTTGGCTTCTCCAGGTCTGACCCCCCCACGGGAGGGGGAGTTGACACCGGAGGAGACAAGCGCTGGCTGGCTTCCCCTGCCGCGGAGGGGAGGGGGAGATCAACTGGCTCTCTGGAGAAGGCACAGGGCCCGCTTCTCCTGCTGTGGCTGATCCCTCCCTCCGCCTCTCCACCAGGAAAGCCAGCAGGCGTTTGGCTTCTCTGATGCTAGCTCCCCCTCTCTGGCAGGGGAAGCCGGCACTTGGCTTCTCTGGGGCAATCCCTGCTCCCGCAGCAGAGGAAGCCGGCACCCACCCCCCCCTGGTGCAGGGAACCCCACACGCCCCTCTCCTAGGACTAACCGTGACCTCCCTGTAGCGCAGCAGGGAATGCATGCTCTTGGTCAAGGTGATCCAGCCAGGTAAGGCATTTCCGGAAAGGGGGGGAGAAATGAAAGTGTAGCAGGCGTAGCAGGGTCCAGGAATTTGGCGCCCCATCAGCTTGGTGCCCTAGGCGGCTGCCTAGTTCGTCTATAGGCACGGGCTGCCCCTGGCCAACACACCATTGATGCTGTAGTCATGTTTGCATACACATCCCCACACTGCATGGGAGCAAGTGTGGCAGATGAGGTCTGGGTTCTCGGACCCCTGTCAATTGACATCCTTAGAGACAGAGCCAGGGCAACTAGGGAGTGTATTCAAGTGGCCATAGGCCCAGGCCAGCCGCTTCCCTGCTCCCACTCCCGCTAGCCCTCAGACAAGTAGCCCAGGGAAGTGTGTGGCCACAGTGAGGGGCTTTCCTCGGGGGCAGCCTAGAGTCCGGGGGCAGCAGAGGGGCTCCGTGGGGGCCGTGCTCAGGGGTTTTCCCAGGAGTTGCTGCTGTCGCACAGCCAGGCATGGCTGCATGCTGTCTGTGTGCAGCACCCTTCAGAAGGTGTGGGGTCTGACCTGAGCTCTTGGGGCCTTGGCTGCTTCCAGCCAGCACCCCCTTCCCCACCCCGGCCAGGACGTGTGTGAACAGCAGGGTCCCAGGTGTGCCCTGGTGCTGCCTGCCACATCCACATGCCACACAGTCAGGCTGCACGAGGTTGCACGTGCTGTGTAGCGCTACACAGCGTGCAGCTCGAACTGCCTGAGTGATGCTCCCTCCTCCTCCCTCAGGGCACCCAGCTCCCCCTGCTCTTGCGAGTGAGAAGCGCAACACTCACCGGAGGATCCTTTACTGGCCTCGGATAAAGCCCAGGGGACATCCTGGCTGCTGGGCACTGGTTCCAGATGTTGGCTCCTGCCCCCTTGCCCTCGGTGGCCTGGACATAGCCCAGGCACAGCTCCTTAACCTTGGGCTGGACCTGTTCAAGTGTCCAGGCCAGATGTCCCTGGTTGGAGAGCGCTTGGGCCATGCGGCTGAAAATGTCCACGATGGGCCCGGGTGGCTGCTGGGAGGGGGGTGCAGGCTCTTGGGGGTGCCTCTGAAGCAGACATCCTGGGGCTCGTGGGTGCAGCAGGGCAGAGCCGTGTGGTGGAGCTGCTGGCTGTGCTGCTGCTGCCACCGAGCAAAATCTGCAGGCTGCGTGTGACTTTAAGGCGGGGGGGGGGGGGGGGAGGAGATCCGGCAACTAGGAAGTAAGGAACTTTGAGTGCGGATATGGAGGGTCCAAACGGCCACTTGGATTTTTTCCTGGGAAGCCAGTTCTTGCACAAAAACTTTGGCTGCCTGTCCACACTGGCCTCTTGCACAAGAAGGCTTCTTACTGATACGGAGCGTCAGAGCTCTTGCACAAAAAGCCCTGTTTTCCGACACTATAGTGTAAATTCACTTGAGCAAGAATGCGCGTGCAATGTAAACACCCGGCAAGTTTTTGCACAAGAAACCTGCAATGTAGACACAGCCTTAAGGTACGCCTACATAGCAACATTATATTGGAATAACTGATGTTATTTCAAAATAACATACTGTGCATCGACACAACAAGCCATTATTTCAAAATAATTTTGAGGACTTCTTACCCCAACTCCTGTAACCCTCATTTCTCAAGGAGTAAGGCAAGTCAAAAGAAAAGTGTTCATCCTTTGACTTCTGCTGTGTAGACAGCACCAAAAGCCAAATTAAGCTATTTTGACTTCACCTACACAATTGATGTAGCTCAAGTTGTGTAGCTTAATTTGACTTTTGCCCTGCAGTGTAGACGTGCCATAGGTCTTATTAAGACAAATTCATAAGTATCTCATGCTTTGTAATCAAAGTGTAACCCCTAAGAAGCTTACTTAGATTCCCAGTCTCTGTGTGCTCCTAGCCAGGGCTGTCCCCAGGGGCTGGGGCTATCCCAATTCACCCCCACCTTTACCCCCACCCCACTTCTTCCCCCAAAACCCTGCCCCTTCCTGTTGCACCCCCATTCCAGCCCTTCCTCCACCCCCACCCCCCTTCCTAAGTGAATCAACTTGGATTATTAGCAGGGGTCTGGCACCGGCAGCAGAGGTTGGGCCTGCTCCCCACACTCGCTGGTGGCAGAGGGGAAAGGGAATGACCTAGCCCCCATCTGCTTTGCTCCCTCAGCTCCCGGCCACATTGTTCTATTTCCCACGGTCACTGGTAAGTGCTGGGACTGTTCCATCTTTTTCCCCAAACCTTCTCCCCCCAGTGATGCAGCTGGGAGCCAGGAGCAGAGTGGGCTGGAGATAGGTCGCTCTGCTGCCAGTGCCAGGTCCCTTAGTAGTCCCCGAGGCTGCTCTGGGCTCCATGGGTCTGGAGCAGTTGCTCTGAGCCAGCCAATGGATTGGATGGCTCTACTGCTTGCTCAGGAAGAAGACCATTATCCCTGGTATGGAAGGGAAACCAATGGCAGAGGCAGTGTCTGCTTGGCAACTAAGAGGGGGACATTCCCCGCCCAGGGAACTGAGGGGGCAGAAGCTATTTTGGACTAGTCTGGAGACAGTCAGGGAAAGAGCAGGACTGGCTGTATGAGAAGCTGGCAAGGGAACGCTAACTTTATATTTGCTATATTAACTCATGTTATTGGGCAACTTCATAGGTATTTTCAACATGAGAAATGACCTGAGAATAATGTTTTACCTTTTATATTTATCTCCTGTTTAATATAATCACTGTATTAAATATATTGTATGTGTTTGCTTTTTCTTGGGATTTTCCATTTATTTGGCAAGTAAAAGAGATGTTCCTGTAGTAAAAAATTTTCTCTCTCAACCTGCCCTAGAGATCCAGTGAGGAGGAAGAGAATGGGATGGAGGCATTTCCAAATGAATTAATATGGGAAGAAAAGAATACAGCAGTTACACTGAGTGGGTGACAGGATACAGAACAACCCAAGTCTGTCCATTGTAGCCTGTAAGCAGATTGACCTTAAAAATATATGCTACAAAAGTTAATCAGGACAGTAAAACCCAGAGTCATTTTTTGCCCTTTTATTACTATAGCTAATGATTCAAATAAAAAAGTACTGTGAACTGTGGATTGAGAATAAGGCAACTGTACATATCAAAAAATGTATTCAATTCCTCTGCCATTCTGTAAAATGACAGCAGATGGCACTGTGGAACTGACAATAACATAGCAATTCTCAGAGGAAAGAACTGGTTGGTTAGAAGTTAGCCAGTTATTTCAAATGAATAATTATGGGGCACTACCTAGGACTGTAAAGGAGCCAAAGCTGCATTTTCACCTGCAGTCTAGTCTGGCCTCTCCCACCTTCGAAAAGCAGCCCAGGAGAGGCATAAAACAGTTGCCTTCCCGTAATACATCCGGTCAGTTAGGAAGGGCTAAACATTCTTTCAGTGAGAATGTTGGGCTACATCTACACTGACGCATTCTCGCGCAAGTATCATTTTGCACAAGAGTTCTTGTGTTAAAGTATTTGCACAAGAGAGCATCTACATTGGCCACGGCGCATCATTGGAGCAATGTGCTTTTGCGCAAGAGAGCGTCTACATTGGCAGGATGCTCTTGCACAAAAGCATGAGCCTGGAATTTCTTGGCAGAGGGCAAAAGGGCACCAGGACTTTCTGGGGGCGAGGGCTGGAGCTCCTTTGAGATATGTGCTTAAAGGGATCTCTCTGGACAGCCGTTTCTCTCCTGCTGAGAGCTTTAGGACCTCTTGGAGGGACTGACAGCTGTAGCAGTTTCCAGTTGTGGTTGCCCTCTGCCTTCTTGGACACCACAGCTTGTGCCTTAATGCCTTTTGGTCATTTTTTGCCTTCATCTCTTTTGCTGTGCCATGGAGCCAGGGGTGGTCTTGTGTCTGCTCTGGCCCCTTCCGGCCATCTTGGAGTGCCTGCAGCTGCTGCTCCATGCTGCTGCACTCGTCATCCAGGACCTCGAGGTGCAGGTCACTCTGGACTCCCTCACCACAAATGCGGTGGCATCCTCACCCCACCGTGGAGAGGCCATTCTGGAGACTGGACACCAGTACTGACTGGTGGGACCGGCTGGTCCTGGGGCAATGAGACGACCAGCAATGGCTCCAGAACTTTCGAATACGAAAGCAGACGTTCCTGGAGCTATGTGCCTAGCTCGCCCCTGCGCTCCAGAGAAGCACCACTCAGCTGCAGGCACCCATCCCTATGGACAAGAGGGTCCCATCGCCATATGGAAGCTGGCCACCCCAGCTGGCCATCTCCAGACGAAGCCCTGGCGGATCCTGCGCCGGCTCTGCCCACAATGGATGCTCGTACTCACCAGGACCTGCTGAGGCGACTGGCCTCCAACTTGGGTGTCCCAGTGGAGCCAGTAGTGGAAGATATGGACCCCATGGTGGATATCCTCACCGAGGACGCTCCCACCCGTTTGGCTCTTCCTCTTAACAAGACAGTGGCCAAGGTTACTAATGCCCTGTGGCAGACCCCGGCAACCTTGACGCCCACTTTGAAGGGCGTCGAGAGACGGTATTATGTTCCCCAGCTGGGGCATGAGTACCTTTACACCCAGCCCACTCCGGGGTTCTTGGTGGTGCAGGCGGCAGCCCAAAAGGAGAGGCTCCCCCAACCGGGTCCGTCCCTGAAGGCAAGGGAGCCCAAGCGCCTTGATTTAATGGGCCGCAAAGTTTATGCCACTGGGGTGGTGCAACTCCACATCACTAACCAACAGGCGATGTTGAGCTGCAACGCGTTTAACACGTGGAGGGCTGTAGAGAAATTTAAAGACAAACTGTCTGCCGAGGACCACCAGGAGTTCGCGGCCTTGTCCGCAGAAGGGAAGATCATTGCCCGAACGGTCCTCCAGGGCTTCCCTGGACGCTGTCGACTGCAGCCCGCACCATGGCGTTGGGTGTCGTCATGCGCCGTGGTGCCTGGCTGCAGGTTTCCGGGATCCCGCCGGATGTACAAAACACCATTCTGGACTTGCCCTTCGACGGGAAGGCCTTATTTTCGGAGCATACTGACTGCAGGCTCCATACCCTGAAGGACACTAGGTCCACCTTTCATTCATTGGGCATTCACACCCCTGCCCCTCAGCGTCGCCAGCTGCCCTACAGGCAGCAGGGGAGGACGCAGTCCCAGGTCCCCCATGGGGATTACTGGAGACGCCACTCTTGGGCCTCCATGGAGGTTCCGGAGCGGCTGCGCCTCCCCAGGGCACTAGGGGTCGCTGCCGCCGCCCTAGGGCAGAGAACCAGCGTGGAGCATCCCAAGGCTCTTCCCATCAGCCCAAGCAGCAATTTTGACTGCTAGAGAATTGCACACCAGTCTCCCACCCTGGCCCCCCATTTGGGGCCAGGCTATCCCAGTTTGCCCATGTTTGGGCACAAATCACGACGGCCGCCTGGGCCTTGAAAATAGTAAATGACGGCTATACCATCCCCTTTTTGGGCCGGCCTCCTTCCAAACCCCCCTTCCCCGTCCCCTTTCAGGGAAACCCCTCACGAACATACCCTGTGTCAGGAGGTGTCGGCGCTCCTTGCAAAGGGAGCAGTAGAGAAGATCCCCCTACATCTGCGGAGACGGGGATTCTATTCCCGATATTTTATTGTCCCCAAACCAAAGGGAGGAGTACATCCCATTTTGGACCTCAGAGATCTAAACAAGGCGGTTGTGAAACACAAATTCAGAATAGTAACGTTAGCCTCAGTTATTCCAGTGCTACAGCTAGGAGACTGGTACGCAACTCTCGATCTCAAGGACACGTACTTCCACGTAGCAATAAGACCCAGCCACAGGAGGTTTCTCAGGTTCACTGTTGCCCAGCACCATTTTCAGTTTACGGTGCTCCCCTTTGGCCTATCAATGGCATCCAGGGTTTTCACCAAGTGCATGGCAGTCGTTGCTGCATTCCTCCGCAAGCAAGGGGTGCACATGTTTTCGTACCTCGATGACTGGCTAATCCATGGTCGCTCCTACGAGCAGGTAGAGGCTCATGTGTGATTCACAAGAGCCCTCTTTGTGAAGCTTGGTCTCATGCTGAACGAGGAAAAGTCATCCCTGACTCCCTCACAGCATCTTGAATTTGTGGGTGCCCTCCTGGACGCCAGGGTAGCAAGAGCTTTCCTCCCCAGAAGCAGGTTCCTCTCCATAGTGGAGTTGATTTCCGGGTTAACCCGATCCCCGATCACGACTCCTCGGGTTTGCTCGAGGCTCCTGGGTCACATGGTGGCGTGTACATACACAGTGCGCCACGCCCAAATAAGGATGAGGCCTCTACAGGCCTGGTTGGCGAAGGCCTTCAATCAGTCCCGGGGTCTTTGGGACTCAATCCTCACAGTGCCCCCAGATGTCCTAGCCTCCATACAGTGGTGGACCCAGGAGGCGGTGGTGTGCAGCGGGGTCCCGTTCAACGCCCCTCCTCCCTCACTTACACTGGTCACAGATGCCTCCGACCTGGGCTGGGGGGTACACCTGGGACAACACAGGACTCAGGGACTATGGTCCTCTGCAGAGTGGACCCTTCATATAAACGTCCGGGAACTGTGAGCGGTGAGAAGAGCCTGCGAAACCTTCCTGTCAAAGCTCTCTCACCACTCGGTCCTGGTTCGTTTAGACAACACAGCGGCTGTTTTCTACCTCAACAAGCAGGGGGGAGCCCCTTCACCTCCCCTCTGCTGAGAGGCCCTGCTCCTGTGGCACCTGTGTGTGGAACATGATATTACCCTGCAGGCGGAGTACCTGCCGGGGTGCAAGAATCTGCTGGCAGACACTCTCAGCAGATCCTTTGGAGCCCACGAGTGGTCACTCAAGGACTCAGTCCTTTGTCAGGTTTTTCGCAGGTGGGTTATCCCCTTCTAGATTTGTTTGCCTCGGCACACAATACCAAGTGTCAGAGCTACTGTTCCCTGCTGGGGCTGGGGAAACACTCCTGGGAGGATGCCATGACGGCCATGTGGCTGGAGGGCATCCTTTATGCCTTTCCCCCCTTTCCACTAATTTCCAGGGTTCTGACCAGGGCAAGGACCTTCCGATCCGCGGTCATCCTGATAGCCCCCTGGTGGCCCAGACAGTTCTGGTTCCCCATTCTGGTAGACATGCTCACCGAGGAGCCTATAACGCTCCCGCCAGTCCAAGACCTTTTGACCCAACTGTGGGACGGGGGGACCATGGTTCACCCGAATCTCAGGTCTCTTCACCTAACGGCCTGGTTTATCCATGGCTGAACCAACCAGAAAGGGAATGTTCCCAGGAGGTTCAGATGGTGCTCCTCAGTAGTAGGAAACCCTCTACCAGACAGTCGTACCCTGCCAAGTGGCAGCGCTTCTTGTCTTGGGCGTCTGAAGGGGAGTGCGCCTGTCCTGTGCCCCGGTCCCAGCCATTTTGGACTATCTTTTCGACCTTCGGTCTAATGGCCTTTCTATCTCTTCTATTAAAGTCCATGTGGCGTCTCTCTCCGCCTTCCATGTGGGTACGGCAGGAGTTTCTCTCTTCTCGGACACAGTGGTTAAAAGGTTCCTTATGGGTCTGGAGAAACTGTACCCTTCGGTTAGGCCCCCGCTTCCCGCCTGGGACCTCAACCTGGTGTTACGCAAACTTATGTCACCCCCCTTTGAGCCGTTAGCTATGTGTTCCCTGAAGCAGCTCTCCTGGAACATTGCTTTCATTGTGGCCATTACGTTGGCTGGTAGGGTTTCCGAACTGAGGGCGTTGACTATAAACCCGCCCTACCTGCTGTTTTCAGATAATAATGTGAGGCTCCGCCCTCACCCGGCCTTTCTCCCCAAGGTGGTGTCACCGTTCCACTTGTCTCAGGAAATTTACCTCCTGATTTTCTTTCCAAAACCCCATGCCTCCCCCAAGGAGCAGGTGCTCTATTCCCTGGATGCTAGATGAGCGCTAGCGTTCTACATCGATAGGACCAAGCCCTTTCACAGATCCCAACAGCTGTTCATTGCTTTCGGAGACAGGGTAAAATGGTTACCTATTTCGACCCAGAGGCTGTCAAACTGGGTCGTGGAGTGTATCAGGGAGTGTTATGTACTGGCCGGCAAGACACTGCCCCGGGTTACAGAGCACTCTACCAGGGCGCAGGTGTCCTCAGTAGTGTTTGGGGCTCAGATACCAATTACTGAGATTTGCAGGGCAGCCACATGGTCGTCCCCTCCATACCTTTACGGCGCACTATGCGCTAGCACAACAGGCCAGGGAGGACGCAGGGGTGGGCTCTGCAGTCCTCCATTCTGTGGTGTAAATATGTTTGGATATCACTGTCTCTTTGCACTTGCCTTTTCTGTGTTTATCTGGTCGAATAAATTTGTTGGGTTTATTCAACATTTGCATGAGTTTTTGTTGTCTGACTGTTCCAACCCTTCCTCCTTGATGTGGGGTTGGCTTGGAAGTCATCTACTTCGAATGGACATGAGCAACCACTCGAAGAATAAAAGAACAGTTACTTACCTGTAACTGTTGTTCTTCGAGATGTGTTGCTCATGTCCATTCGACTGCCACCCTACTTCCCCTTCATCGGAGTGTCCGGCAAGAAGGAACTGAGGAGGGGCAGCGCCGGCAGGGGTACTTATGCCCTGCCATGGTGGCACCACTCCATGGGGCACCCTGCCGGCGCTACGGGTACCACTAGGGAAAATGCTCCGGAAGATGCGGTGCACGCGGTGCGCACACCTACTTCGAATGGACATGAGCAACACATCTCGAAGAACAACAGTTACAGGTAAGTAACCGTTCTTTTCTTCCCCCATCGGGAATTTACTGTTGGGGACGTGCCAATGCCCACGTGTGTTGTGGGGGACGCGGCCTACCCCAGCTAATGCGGCCCTACACGGGGCGGATGGACCACAACCGGGCACGGTTCAACGACCGCCTCAACCGGGCCCGCAACCAAGTCGAGTGTGCCTTCTGGCGTCTGAAAGCCCGGTTCCGCTGTTTGCTCACCCGTCTGGAGGTAGTGGCCTCATGCTGCGTGCTCCACAATCTCGTGGAGCGAAAGGGAGAGGCCTTCCTCCCGGCATGGATAGCAGGTAAGGGCCAGGCCTTCGAACAGCCCCTCAAAGCTGCCATCCGCCAGGTGCACAGCGATGGGGTGAGCATCCGGGAGGCCCTGATGGAGAAGTTCTCCCAGGCTCCATAGTAGGGTCGCCTCTGTCTCCCTTGATATCTCCCTCCCATCCCCAACCTCTCCCTCCTCCCCTCACCTTACCTCCCAATAAACAACCAACATAAGTTTTTTTGGAACACAACATTTCAAACTTTATATTTACAATGGATGGGGGGGATGTAGTGTGGGAGGGGGGAGGAGGCTCTCACCTGGGAGGGGGAAGCTACTGCTGGGAGGGGTGGCCCCTGCGACTGCCTCTGCAGAGGCGGACTTGGACAAGGGGATCAGGCCACGTTGGGGCAAGTAGCACGGAGAGGTGGGTAGGAGAAGGAGGGGGCATTGCGGGATCAGGAGGAGCAGGGGGCATTGCGGGAGCAGGAGGGGCGGGAGCAGGAGGGGCAGGAGGAGGAGGAGGAGGAGGAGGAGGAGGGGACACGGGCATTGCTATGGGAGGGATGGCGGGTGGATGGGGCACTGCCATGCTGTAGTGCACGGCATGCCCAATGTGAGAGGTGAGAGCAGTGATTGCATCTGCCACTCGCTCACATTGGGCCTGGAAGTGGCCCCAGGCCTGCTGGCACCACTCAACGTCTGCCTCCACCCGCCGGGTGATGGCCACCTCAATGCACTCGATGGTCTGCACATGCCGCTGAAGCAGTTGGTCCCACTGCCGGACTCGCCGGCTTTGGGCTTGGGTGGTTGAGGGTGCTGCCGCTGCCGCAGGACTAGAGGGTCCCCCGCTCCTGCTCGGTCCCGCTGCAGGGAACAGAGGAAAGGATGGGTCAGTCAGGCAGCCCAGCCATGGTCCCCGCATCCTATGCCCTCCGCCCCTGAGGCCAGGTGACACCACGGGACTGTGGCTTAGGCCCACTCTCTCTCCCCCCCGTCCTACTCGCCCCCCCCCGTGTTGCATGTTTGCATACAGCACTGCCCCCGAGAAGGGCGCTCCTCCATGTATTGTAACCACCGGTCTGTGTCCTGGCTCCTTGGGGGGTGGGAGGGTGCTTGTGTTGTGTTAACCTGTGGTACTCCCTGCCAGAGGAGGCTGTGAGGCTTTGGGCTAATCAATGGTGTTTGACAGGGAGCAAGATGAATCCCCATACAGTACCTGGGAGCACATCTGGCAGACGTGGTCTGGGCTCTCAGATCCCCATCACGTGGATGTCCCCTGGACAGAACCAGGGGTGCCTGGGGAGTGTACCATCCTTGGAGCGAAACTCAAGTGGCCCTAGGGCCAGCCCGAGCACTTCCCCTCCTGCTAGCCCTCACACACGTAGCCCAGGGACGTGTGTGGTCGCAGTGGGGACTTCTCTTGGGGGGCCAGCCAAGGCACCGGGAGCAGATGAGGGGCTCAGTGGGGGCCACACTCACAAGGCAGTGACGCTGTGGTTTTCCCAGCAGCAGCTGGCTGTGCCTCATCGCCAGGCATGGGACAGTGTGCCGTTCTGCGTGCTGCAGCCTTGAGGAGCTGTGGGCTGTGGCCTGAGCCCCTGGGGCCCTGGCCGGATCCAGCCGGCATCCACCCTTCCCCCCTGGTCCAGACGTGAGTGAGCAGCACGGTCCCAGACATGACCTGGAGCTGCCTGCCGCAGCCACGTGCCGCTCGGTCACCAGGCTGCACGTGGCTGTACATGCTGCATATTGCTAATGCTACACAGCGTGCAGCTCACACTGCCTAAGTAATGCTTCCTCCTCCTCCCCACCCTGGATGCCTGGCTTCCACCCGCCCTTGTGAGTGCAAAATGCAACACTCACCAGTGGATCCTTCCCCAGACTCTGAGAATGCACAGGAGACATCAGGGCTGCCAGAGAGGGCCTCCACCTGGAGGATCCCACTGCTCCCCTGGTCCTCCTCGTCCTCCGACCCACTGGGCAGCTGTTCTTCCTCCCCTGCCTCACTGGACCTGGTGACGGGGGGAGGTGGCGCCTGCTGGTGTCCACAGGAACCGAGGGTCCCTGGGATGGTGCCTGGCCCAGGATGCCGTGGAGCCACTGGTAGTGCGGGCAGGTGTCGGCTCCTGCCCCCTGGCCCTCGCTGGCCCGGACGTAGCCCAGGCACAGCTCTTTCACCTTAGCCTGGACCTGCTCGAGGGTCCAGGCTGGATGACCCTGGTCAGAGAGCACCTGGGCCATGCGGCGGGAAATGTCCACGTTGCGCTGACGAGAGCGGATGTCGTGGAGAGCTTCCTCATCAGCCCACAGGTCCAGGAGGGCCTCTATCTCCCCTGAGGACCAGGACGGGGCACGCCGCTTCGTGCCCCTTGGGGCCTCCTGCGCTGGGGGTACGAGTTGTTCCCCCCCGGAGCGGCCATCCTGGTGGTCTGGTGGCTGATGGGGAAGGCAGCAGAGCCACGTGGCAGAGCTATGGGCAAAGGCGGCAGAAGGGCTTCTGCCTCGTGGCCTCTGCAGGCTGCGTCTGCCTTTAAGGGGGCTCGGGTTACCAGGAAGTCCGGGAGCTGCCTGCAGGTACAGAGCGGCCAAGCGGCCACTAAGGCTTATTTCTGTTGAGGCTGCTTTTGCGCAAAATGTCTTGGCTGCCTGTCTACACTGGCCTCTTGCGCAAGAAGCACTGATTTCTTACATTATAAAGTCGGTGTTCTTGCACAAGAACTCACGGCCAATGTAGACAGAGAGCAAGTTTTTGCGGAAAACCATCTGCTTTTGCGCAAAATCTTACTAATGTAGACACAGCCTGTATGTTCCATCATTACTAGATAGCACTAAGCTACAGTTCTATGAATATGTATGAAAGATATACATGTAGGCTGTGTCTAGATTGGCCAGTTTTTTCAGAAAATCAGCCGCTTTTCCGGAAAAACTTGCCAGCTAGCTGTCTACACTGGCTGCTTGAATTTCCGCAAAAGCACTGACGATCTCATGTAAGATTGTCAGTGTTCTTGCAGAAATACTATGATGCTCCCGTTCAGGCAAAAGTCCTTTTGAGCAAAACTTTTGCGCAAAAGGGCCAGTGTAGACAGCTCAGATTTGTATTCCACAAAAAAGCCCCAATCGCGAAAATGGTGATCAGGGCTTTTTTGCGGAAAAGCGTCCATGCCAATCTAGACGTTCTGTTCCGAAAATGCTTTTAACGGAAAACTTTTCAGTTAAAAGCATTTCCAGAAAATCATGCCAGTCTAGACGTAGCCGTAAGATATACATGTATCATGTAAAATAAGAAGAGGTTACTCACGTTGTGTAGTAACAATGGTTCTTCGAGATGTGTCCCCGTGGGTGCTCCACTCAAGGTGTTGGGTCCCGACCCGGCGCTGCTAGTCAGAGATTTCCAGAGCCGTAGCCGGGCTGGACCGTGCATGCCTGAGAGCAGCGCGTGGCATTCGCGCCTTTGCAATGTCTCGCGGTCCGGCCCCCCCTCGTCAGTTCCTCTCACCGCTCGGTCTCTGAAAGATAAAGCAGAAAGACCCGGAGCGGGAAGGAGGGTGGGTCGTGGAGCACCAACGGGGACACATCTCGAAGAACCATCATTACTACACAACGTGAGTAACCTCTTCTTCTTCGAGTGGTCCCCGTGGGTGCTCCATTCAAGGTGACTACAAAGCAGTAACCCAGAATGCGCTCCGGGTCAGTTATTTTCTACTGTGGATAGAACCGCAGAGGCCACCGCGGCATCTGAAGCCTACCTCCTAGTTATGGCATAATGATGCGCAAAAGTTACACTAGAGACCCAGGTAGCCGCGCGGAAGATATCCGCAAGGGGAACTCCCCTTGCAAAAGCTGTGGAGGTTGCTACTGATCTCGTAGAGTGAGCCCAAGGTAAAGAAGGAAGAGGTTTGTTCCAAATCGAATGGCAACTTGTAATACAAAGAGTAATTAGTTTTGCAATGCGCTGAGTGGAAAGTGCCTTGCCCTTGGATTTCTGTGCCATAGATACGAACAGCCTGTCCATGCGCCGCCATTGGCGGGGTCTGTCTATATAGAAAGAAAGCGCACGTCGGACATCGAGGGTGTGGAAAACAGCATCCTTACTTGAGGAGTGAGGCTTGGGGTAAAAAGCTGAGAGGACAATAGGCTCGTTAATGTGAAAGGAAGAGCAGACTTTGGGAATAAAGTCCGGCTGTAATCGTAGCATTACCGTGTCTTTGGAAAAAAACGTAAAAAGAGGGCTTGCCATCAACGCCCCCAGTTCACTCACCCTTCTCGCTGATGTAATTGCAAGTAGAAAGACGGTTTTCATGGTTAGCATATGTAAAGAAACCGACGCTAGAGGCTCAAAGGGAGGATACATAATGGTATCCAACACTAAATCAAGATTCCAAGAAGGGGGAGGCGCCCTTCGTGGTGGGTATAAATTCATGAGCCCCTTTAAGAACCTCTTTGTAATTAGATGAGAGAAGAGCGAGGAACCCTCTGCTGGATGGTGGAAGGCACTAATAGCTACTAAGTGCACCTTTAAAGATGATAGTGCAAGTCCCGAATTTCGTAGATGAAGAATGTAATCAAAAACGGGATGCAGAGGAGATGAGAGAGGCTGTATGTTATTTTGAAGGCACCACTTAGAAAATCTCTGCCACTTTGCAAGGTAAGTGTTCCACGTAGACTCTTTCCTGCTATGTAGAAGTATGGCTTTGACCTGTTCAGAGCACAGGTTTTCATCTCCTTTTAACCATTCAGGAGCCACACCGTCAGATGTAATGCCTGAAGTCTGGGGTGTAACAGAGAGCCTTGTTCCTGAGAAAGAAGATCTTGGTGGAGAGGAAGGAGGTATGGTGGCTGAATCGACATTTTGTGTAAAAATGGATACCAAGCTTGCCTGGGCCAGGCTGGTGCTAGCAAAATGACAGTCGCCGCTTCTGCTCTGATTTTCTCCAGTGTTCTGGAGATGAGGGCCATAGGGGGAAAAGCATACAGAAGTGCCTTCTTCCATCTGACCAGAAGCGCATTGCCGAGGGAGCCCTTGCCAAGCCCTACTCTGGAGCAATATAGGCGACACTTCTTGTTGTTGGACGTTGCGAAGAGATCTACAAGGGGCATACCCCATCTGCAAAATATCGCACGAACTACATCTGCCCTTATTTCCCACTCGTGGTCCATGGGAAAACGTCTGCTGAGGGAATCTGCAATTACATTGGGGGTGCCAGGTAAGTACGATGCTATTATGGTTACGTTGTTCTGTATGCACCAATTCCAACACCGCACTGCTTCGGCGCATAGGGAGCGTGATCATGCTCCTCCCTGCCTGTTCACATAATACATCGCTGCTACATTGTCTGTCAGTATCCTTACTGAAAGACCTTCGATATGCGGGAGAAAATGTTTGCATGCATAGAAAATTGCCCGGAGCTCCAATTGATTGATGTGAAGACGCCTCTCACTGAGAGACCATTTGCCTTGGGTTCGTTCATTGCCCGTGTGGGCACCCCAGCCAATGAGTGAGGCATCTGACGTTCTCTGTACCGATGGTTGTTGTCGGTGGAATGGAACTCCCAGCAGAAGATTTTGCGGCTTCGTCCACCAACGCAGAGATCTTTGAACATGTGAAGGTAGCCATACTACTTTGTGAATGTCGTGCCTCATGGGAACATAAACCGTGGACAGCCAATGTTGGAGGTTCCTCAGGTGAAGCCGCACATGAGGAACTACAATGGTGGCAGCCACCATGTGACCCAGGAGACGAAGGCAATTGTGAACCGAGACACTCACATTCCTGTTGAGTACGGTAACGAGGTCTTTGATCGCTTGAAATCTTTCCTGAGGTAAGTATGCCCTCGCCGTGCGCGAATCGAGGTTTGCCCCTATAAACTTTATGGATTGCGTCGGAGTAAGTGTTGATTTCTGCTTGTTCAGGAGGAGACCGAGGGATTCGAATGTTTGTTCGATCATCGCCACCATCTGCGACGCCTCTTGCTCCGTGGAACCTTTTATTAAGCAATCGTCCAGGTACGGGTATATTATCACCTATAGCCAACGCAGATGAGCTGCTACGACAGCCAGGGTTATTGAGAAAGCTCTGGGTGCTGAAGCAAGACCGAATAGCAGAACCTGATACTGAAAATTATCGTGGCTTATCACAAATCATAGAAACTGTCTGTGAGCGGGATGAATTGCGATGTGAAAGTACGCATCTTGTAAATCGAGGGCAGCGAACCAATCGTTGTAATCGAGGGATGGGATTATGGAACTCAGGGTCACCATTTTGAAGCGCTGCCTGCGAAGATAACAATTTAGACGGCGTAGATCGAGAATGGGTCTCCAGCCCCCCATTTTCTTTTCTGTTAGGAAGTATCTCGAATAAAACCCTCTTCACTTGAACTGATCTGGGACCCTCTCTATCGCTCCGATGGCAAGGAGACGATGAGCTTCCTATCGCAGGAGGTTTTCGTGAGATGTGTCCCTGAAAAGGGACGGGGAAGGTGGGATGGTGGGGGGAATGGAAGTGAAGGGAATGGTGAAACCGATCTTTATGACTTCTAGTACCCATTTGTCCGATGTTATTTTGACCCATTGGTGATAGTAGGGTCGTAAGCGATGGTGGAAAATGGGACTTGTGTGCACAACAACGATTGGTAGCATTCACTTGCCCTCGATAAAAGAGTCAAACTTGCTGTTTAGAGGTGGACGTGCCCGACACTCTAGGTGGTGGTGGGCACCTTCGCTGAGGCCGCTGTCTAGGTCGGGACTGGTCGAACGGGCGATTTTGCTGTCTCCGAGGCTGGTAATTGTACCGTCTTTGATACGGGAAATAACGACGACAGCGGAATGGGGGTACATACATTCCCAGTGTACAAAGTGTTGTTCTTGAATCTTTGCCAGTATGAAGTACCTCGTCTGTCTTCTCTGTAAATAATTTTACCCTGTCAAAAGGAAGGTCCTCAACCTTGGAGTGTAGCTCCTTGGGTACCGCTGCTGTGGCGAGCCAGGACAAGCGTCTCATAGACACTGCTGTTGCTACTCCTCGAGCCGCTGTGTCCGCCACATCCATAGCTATCTGGAGATTAGCTTTTGAACACGCATAGCCTTCCTTGAGGATCGTCCGTAACAGCTCTTTATTGGCATCCGATGATCTTTGGGCCAGCTCTGTAAGCTGCGCGATATTATCGAAACTATGGTTCGCCAACAGGGCTGCATAATTCGCTATGCAAAGAAGCCAACGTGGCCAATGAGTATACTTTGCGGCCAAATATATCCATTTTTTTTGCCTCCTTATCTGTCCCTACACTTTTCAGCTGTGGGTTCTTAGCCCTTTGGAGAGCTGCATCGATGACCAAGGAGTTTGGCTGAGGGTGGGTAAAGAGGAATTCTGAGTCTTTAGATGACACAAAATAACGTTTTTCCGCTGGTTTCGAAGTTGGAGCTGTCGAAGCTGGGGTATGCCAAATTTCTTCTGCTAACTGTAGGATTGCCTCATCAATAGGGAGAGCGACCTTAGATTGTTGTTTAGGATGTAAATTTCTCCAGAGTTTGAATTGTTTCGTCTGGACATCTGATAGTTGGACGTCCTGAGACTGGGTACTCTTCTAAAAAGATCCTGAAATTCCTTTGTGTCATCAGGAGGAGAAGAATCTCCTGCAAACACAGCATCGTCTGGGGATGACGAAATATCTTCTGGAGATACAGTATGCAGGCGATGGTCCATATCCAAAATTTGTCCTTCCTCGGGCTCCGACAGGTGAGCTGGGGCCGAGGGGGTCTCTGACAGAGGTCTCGCACTCCGACATTCCTGGATTGGAGGTGATTGTTGTGATGCACAAGGGGCTTGACAGCAGCACAGACGGGACCGGGACTGAAATCTACCGTGTTCATAGGATGAACGGTGGCTCCTGTAATTAATGTGCTCCGGGGACGATCGTCGCGAGGAGTATCTGCTAGCATACCTCCTATGATAAGATCTTGGAGGAGAGTAGCTAGGTGAGCGAGACCGATATGATCCCTGATGATAATAGGGATACCGGTCGCAATGGCCAGAGTGACGAGACCTTGATCTCCATCGCGGAGAACACATTGCCTGACCGTGAGACATTGAGTAATCTCTGACCCCCGCTGAATGACACGGTGAAAGCAAAGGTTCAGGTGAAAATTTTGGTGATGGTGAAATGGAGTGTCTTGGCATTGACTTTCTAGCAGACTTCGTAGGGACCTTAGATGCATGGGCATCTTCCCTCCCTTGTAATAGTAAAGAACGGGGGGAGAGGGGAGGGGATTGACCCTCCGTCCTGTGCACTGTGGTATCATGCCACTGAGCCAGGCTCGCACGCGGGGCCGTGGGCAGCTCCCTGTCTGCCAAGGCTGTTGAGCGCAAGCGATTTCCCGGTGCCGACTCGGTGCGCTACGGGACGCCCTGCTGTTGGGCCCACTCATGCTCCTCCTCGGGCCCGTCACTAATTGCCGACTCCGGCGCCGGCTGCAGTGCCGGCTTGTTATGAGCCATCGGCGCCACTTGCGGTGCCGCTGTAGATTGCGGCTGCACAGTCGGTCCCGGTTCAAGCACCTCCGGCGGTGCCGATTGCTCTCGGTAAGCCAAACGCTTAAAGGCGTTCAGAGCCGGTGCCAATGACGATCGGCTCAGAGGTGCAGGCATTGCCGACAGTGCCCAGTGTGGCGTTTCTTGGTGCCCCATCACTCCGGACGTACCTGGCTTCTGTCCCTGACTGATCCGGGACAATGAAGTGGCTGGAAGAGAGCGTGACGGAGACACTCTCTTTCTCTTTGACCCCATCACCGCTGGCGATCGCGATCTCCTTTCTGCCCTGCGGGAGGTTCTGACACCTGGTCATTAGAAGCTGTAAGGCCTTATCGCACAGTAGGAGTTTCATTCTCATGTCTCTCTCCCTGCGTGCTCTGAGTGTCAATTTCGCGCAATGGGCGCATTTCTGTGGTACTTGCGATTCTCCTAGGCATCTGATACAGGTCGCATGCCCGTCAGACGCCGGCATCGCTTCCTTACATTGCGCACACCGTTTAAACCCGGATGAGCCGGACATGATGTTAACAACTTAACTATATACAAGTAAACTAATAGTTTTCTTTAAAAAAAAAAGTTTAACAATTGAACTACTAACTAACTAACTAACTATAGGTACTAGAATTTAAACTGTCTATAATAAATTCCCTTTTTTTTTTTTTTTTTAAGAACGGCTTTTCTCTGAGGAGATAAGCGGCGCTCCGCCAGCAACCACAGGCAGTTGAGAGGAAGTGACGAGGGGGGGCCGGACTGTGAGACGTTGCAAAGGCGCAAACGCCACGCTCTGCTCTCAGGCATGTGCGGTCCGGCCCGGCTACGGCTCTGGAAATCTCTGACTAGCGGTGCCGGGTCAGGACCTGACACCTTGAGTGGAGCACCCACGGGGACCACTCGAAGAAGAACTATATTTAGTTTAAACAAAAAACTTCACCAAAGAATCAATGCCCACAAAACAGATATTAGACAGGATCACAAAGAAAAAACACTTTCTTGCCATTTCAACCAGAAAGGACATTGTCTCAATGACTTGATTACCTGCATCCTGCTTCAAAGACCTTTTCAGACCACACTTGAAAGAGAATCCTCTGAACTGTCATTCATACTTAAATTCGACACTTTACGCCTAAGTTTAAACAAAGACATTAATTATCTTACCCATTACAAAGATAGCTTCTCCAATTATCACCGCTAATATCATTAGCTCACAGACATTTACGTCCCCCCTCCCCCATTCCCCTTCTGTTCTGAAATTTGATTTGTCCTTTTCATGTGTGTTCATTTTTTTTAATTGTATCCTTTGGTATATATGGTTGTGACAATTTTCTTCCACTATTTGATCTGAGGAAGTGGGTCTGGCCCACGAAAGTTCATCACCTAATAAACCATCTTGTTAGTCTTTAAAGTGCTACATAGTCCTGTTTTTTGTTTCAGCTACACCAGACTAACACGGCTACATTTCTGTCACTATATTTAGTTTATGTCTCTTAATCCACTTTTGCTGTATTATTGTGCTCTTTCCAGTTGCATTGTTATACTGTCTGACATACATGCATTGGGTGTCCCATGTATATGTAAAAGGGATCAGAACATGCCAATATTATGACATACAACAAGGCTGTGTATTTCTGTATTACTTTTTGTCGTATTCTATTATACTATACTATAATTGCTCTTCTTTTTAAGAAACATAAATTCTGGTTTTGAAGAATAACTGTTTATCCTCTGTGTTCTCAAATTAGGGATTAGCAGGATTAGGCTGCTCCGGAGAGTCCTCCGTGGGTCAGAGATAAACCACCTGGCAATACTCTGGAAATTCCTATAGGGTGGGCTATCCCCTTCTGCCCATTTGGGCCAACTAACAAAAGTGCCTTGGATCCAGAATTGTTGGGTTAACAATACTAGTAAAACCACCAGCAATGTTATGCTCTAAATATAAGATGTCTCAAATATTTAAGCTTTCCCAAAAAGAGAAAGATCTCTTCAATAGCAGAGCATAAGACTTTAGTAATATAAATTATACGTATGAAGACGTGGCCAGGCATACATGCTGCTATGGAGCAGACATGCATGAATGTTATATTATAGCAATGATTACTTCTTTTACTTTTATTTTCTTAAATATATAAGTTTAAGGTATTCATATTTATCGTGCAAAAATTAGAATTTTCATCAATCTGACATAAGGGTAGCCTAAAAAAATATTACTGAAAGTTTTAAGTCTTACACTATTGAACAGAGGGAACACAGAACTGTGACATTGTGAGGCTGAAAGCAAAATTTTGGAGCTTGAGGTTCTTGCATACTGAAAGCAGTTTTCTTTACTAATTTTCTCCTCTGACACACGTTCCAAAAGGTCACTGCTAAATGAGTGATTTATTTCTTCAATTTCTTTTTACCTTTCTACTGTGCATGCTTATTGGATAACTAGAAACAACATTTCTTCAGTTTGTTCTGTGCATTAGTAGTAGCATGTGCCATTGCTGGGTTTGGGGATAGATTTCACCCACTCCTCTCTAACAATTTCTTGTACTCTCATTAGCAGGAGGCTAAAATGATTTCTCACTCTCCCCTGTATCAGTTCCTGTCTCTTCAATCACTCAGAAAAGCTCTACCAACGTCAACTGCCTGACATAGAGAGTGTGTTTACACATCAATTTAGGTCGAGGTCTGAACTCAGGGTCAAGCAAAAATGTGCTAACCTTGCACTCAAACCCAGGATCCTGTAAGTCTGAACCTGTGTGGCAACCAGCTTGTTATGGGAGATTTTGTAAGACCAGCAAAAGTCCTATCCCGCTGTCAGTAACATGGACTATTGATTATCATGTTCATTGCCCAAAGCTCTAGGCCCTTTGTAGCAACCTTAGCATAACTAAGTAAGCCAGAGGGGAGGAGGTTGAATGGCTACAAGTGAACATGACTCTTCTGCCATCCTGTTTGTTTTTAAAATTGTTGAAGCATGTGGCTTAGAAAAACAGGAAAGCCTATAGTCTACCTATGCTTGATGGCTGATATAAAAAATACAGCTGTACAAAAAATGACGAAGTTGATTTCTTAATTTTCTATTTTTTTGACATTTTAGATTGATATTTTGTTGTAACATTTGTAGGCATAAAATGAGTAAAAGATAGTGGGGACAGGAGGAGGAACAAAGGACAAAAGTTAAGTGGACTCTTTAGTGAATCCATCAAAATATCCCCAGTGACAGACAGGGGGCTGGCCACTAGAAACCTGTGTCTGACCCAGAGACCACTCCAAACTTTGTGTTAGCTACCAATTTCCTGACATCTTCAAAAGAGAACTGTCAGGCAGTTGTCTGTGTATATTCCATAGCATAACAAGCATGGACCTAACTGCTGTGGCAAACATTGCAAATATCTCACGCATTATACTACAATTTTTCCAAAGCTTAGACAGGATGCAGGAACTCTCTGAAAGGAGCAATGGGCATAAGTTGGCAGCGGTTGGGTCTGTTGATAGAGTGGAACACTGATTTTGGTCCCAGAAGATTAGAACAAACTGGTAGGATTGCATAGTTATGCAGCTATGAGACGATGACCAGGGGCTACTAAACTTTCACATGTAAAAACACTTTAATGGAACTTTGCAAATTGCTTTCCCTCTCCCTGAAGTGCAGCAATACCAGAATGAGTGCCACTATGACAGCTGAGGAGTGAACAATGATAGCCCTATAGAAACTCGAAACACCAGACAGTTACCAGTTAGTTGGGAACAAATTTGAGTGGACAAATCTGTAGCAGGGGCTGCTGTGATCCAAGTAGCCAGAACAATCAATACCTTTCTGCTATGAAAGATAGTGAATCTGACAAACATGCAGGACATTGCGTAGGGCTTTGCCACAATGAGGTCTCTTAACTGTGGAAAGGTAATGGATGGAATACATTCCTATCTTGTCACTAGACCACCTTGCCAAAGAGTACATAAACCATAAAAGGTACTTGTCAATGGTGTTACAAGAGCTGGGGAAATACAAGGGGGCTACGTCTACACTGGCACCCTTTTTCGGAAATGCTTAAAATGGATCAGTTGTCTGTTATAAGTATTTCCGGAAAAAGCGTGTTTACATTGGCAGGATGCTTTTCTGGAAAAGCACTTTTTCCGGAAAAGCATCCGTGGCCAATGTAGATGCGCTTTTCCGGAAAAAAGCCCCAATCGTCATTTTCGCAATCGGGGCTTTTTTGCAGAAAAGACTACTGTGCTGTCTTCACTGGCCCTTTTCTGGAACAGTTTTTCAGAAAAAGGACTTTTGTCCGAACGGGAGCAGCATAGTTTTTCCAGAAAAACACTGACAATTTTACAGTAGATCCTCATTGCTTTTCCGGAAAAGCAAGCGGCCAGTGTAGACAGCTGGCAAGTTATTCCAGAAAAGCGGCCGCTTTTCCGGAATAAGTGGCCCAGTGTAGACACAGCCGGGCTGTTTCACCACCATCAGCATGGGATGGTCAAAAAAGGTGCATGCATTGTTAGGAATTTCAGTCTCTTTAGAAAACTCCAAGATATAGCTTTCTTTCCAGACTGGAAAATTAACATTGGAGATATTCAAATACAATAGTTATCTTCAGAAGCCCTCCGTACCCCTTACTCCCATGCCTCATAAAACTGTACACACTCTGCTTAGACAGCAATAAGGAGTAGTTCAATTACAAGCTGAACAAGTGCTGAATGGTTATAGGTCATGCTTTTAGCTATTGAAAGGGAAAATGGTGCAGTTTGTCTAGGTTAGTTCTGTGAAAGCAAATTACCATTGGTGTTGCTGTTTGCTGTATAGTACATGTGTGTGAAAGTTTAAGAGGTTGAAGGATATCACCTCATGGTTAATTAAGAACAGCTGGACACCAGAGCAATAAGGTGAACACTTGAAGGTCACTGCAAAGCAGAGAGGCTTTGAAAACCAGTTTAATCAATTATATGAGTCTTGTGTTATATATGTTCTTAACAAGTTGCCCCCTGCGGTACTGGTACTTGTACTGGTCTGTCCACTGAATTCTTTTCCACCAAACACAGGTAGCACACTGAACAAAGATCCCATTGTTCTGAAACACTATTTTTCTTTAGAAAACACAGGCAGAGACTTTAAAGGCATAAGGTCTGGTGGCAGCGCTCTCTCTCTCTCTCTCCCCTCCCCCCACCCACCGGCCATTAGTCGGGAAGGGGAAACTTAGGGGCTACATCTACACTGGCATGATTTTCCGGAAATGCTTTTAACGGCAAAGCACCTTCGGAAAAGCATATCTAGATTAGCAGGACGCTTTTTGCAAAAAAAAGCACTTTTTGCAGAAAAGCATCCATGGCCAATTTAGATGTGCTTTTCCGCAAAAAAGCCCCAATCGCCATTTTCGCGATCAGAGCTTTTTTGCAGAAAACAAATCTCTGCTGTCTACACTGGTCCTTTTGCGCAAAAGTTTTTCGGAAAAAGACTTTTGCCCGAACGGGAGCAGCATAGTATTTCCGCAAAAGCACTGACAATCTTACATGAGATCCTCAGTGCTTTTGCGGATATTCAACCGGCCAGTGTAGACAGCTGGCAAGTTTTGTCTGGAAAAGCAGCTGATTTTCCAGAAAAAATGGCCAGTCTAGACACAGCCAGGCAGGTTTACTTCATTGTCTCTGTGCTGTAGCACAAACGCCTCGAGCCCGCACATCACAAAAAACTTCAGATTCAAACCCAATGCGGACACCTAATGCTATTTCCCAAACTCTTCACGCCAAGGGCGCCCCACCAATGCAGGAACCAAACCAAGCAGCGCCCACTCCCCCAGCTTCCTTCCGCGCCAGACAGCCAGAGACCCCGCCCGCCTCCCAGAGCAGCGCGGCTAAGCGGCATGTACGCCCCAGAAGAAGGCCGCGCCCACCCTTAGGGAGCACCGCAGCACATCACAGAGCCCAACCCCACACGCTACTGCGTAAGCGGAGTGCAGTCCCTCGCCTTATATACGGAGTGAAACGCCGCGCGCCGCCGCCTCTTTGGCGTCGTGTCTCGCGAGAATGCCTCACGACCTCTCGCGAGAATGAAGGGAGGCGGCCTCTAGGGGAGATGGAGGCGCCGCAGCGCGTGCCTGCCGGGCTCCCTACTATAGTGGCGGTAACTTCCCCCTCCCACCCTGGCGAGGAGCGCGAGGGGTGGGGGCGGAGCTTCCCCGAGAACGGGAGGGGCTGTGGGTGCCCTACGGCGGGGTGGGCGGGGCAGGAGCGTTGTGGGGCCCCGCTGGTCTCTGTTACCGCGGGCACGTGGACTTGTGGGAATGCGGCTGCCGGGGGGGCGGGATGGGCGGAGTGGTCCGGCGGCCTCAGCGCTCGGGCGGCGCAAAGCGCGATTGGGGGGCTCTGAGAGCGGGGCTGCCCCCCCCCCCGCATAAAGGCCCAGCGAGTGGCGTGTGTCCCTGCTGCCCGGGAGTGCCTGAATTCCCAATGGTGGGAGCAGCCCTGTTGATATGGAGTGAGGCCACTCCCATGTGTAAGTGCCCCCAGTGTCCAGGCCAGCCTGCTTTGCTTCACTGTGTTGGCTCACTTGTTTAAGGAAGCATCGAGGGGGAGATTTCTGCCTTACTGTTCCATCGTTTTGTCAGGCTGTAATGCAAGGTTCTGCTTTTAGAACAGCACGTAAGAAAACAGGTTTGCAAGGGACACAAGTAAACAGTCTAAGATTGATACACAGTTGATAAAGAATCAGAGGGGTAGCTGTGTTAGTCTGAAGCTGCAAAAGCGGCGAGGAGTCCTGTGGCACCTTATAGACTAACTGAAGTGTTGGAGCATAAGCTTTCGTGCGCAAAGACCCGCTTCGTCAGACCCACTTTTGCCCACGAAAGCTTATGCTTCAACACTTCAGTTAGTCTATAAGGTGCCACAGGACTCCTCGCCAGTTGATATAGAAGTTTCCTAATTGATTTCATGTTTTGTCTGCAGCAAACAGACTGGTCTGAACCATGGCTATTGGGACTTCTAGTTTTCCACATTCTCTGCTTCCTGCTCACTTGCATTTCATTCCAGCGCTACTACCTACAGATAGGACATTTTCTCTGCATGGGTGAGTAGAGAATTAGTAGCTTGCCTGAGTTTGTGTTGCAGTTTGAAATAGGCATCCATATCTTCACGTATTATTGTACACTTCCTTTATGCCACGCTAATGATTATAATTTTGCTTGTGTTCATTTGTTATTATATATGATCCAACTAGGGATGTTAAATATCGAGTAATTGAATAGCATGAATTCTTATAGGTTACACAACTATTTGATAATCCCAGGAAGCTGGGCTGGCACCTAGTGTGCTGTGGCCCCACTCCCAGGGAGCCCCCTGCTATCCTGTGCTGCTGCCTCTGTTCCAGAGGCAGCAGCACAGGGTGCCAAGCGGGAGCTGGTCTGCGAGGAGAGCCAGTTTATAAACCAGCTTCCTGCAGACACGCTGGCTGCTGACCCAGGATGCTACCTCGGATATAGAGGCAGCAACATGGGGTGTCACCAACTCAGCAGACAGAGACTGCTGCAGGGGGAAAGGGGGGGGGGTGGGAGAGGCTGCTGCGAAGGAGCTTCTATCTGTGGTGGCCCCGGGCTGGTTGCAGAGAGAGACTGGTCTGGCAGCAGCCTCTGTCTGCTGGAGGTCTGAGCTCCCCATAGACAGAGGTTACTCCATCTCTCCCCTTGCACTGTCTCCCCCCACCACCGGTTCCTGTGCCCCCTCTTGCTGCCTCTAATATAGGGGGGATGTGTGTAGCCAGCAAGATTAACGGATAAACCTAGGCCTAAATTGCTGTTATGGAATCATTTTCTGCAAAACAGTGATCCAGGAGGTGATCCTATACATAGATACCTCTTCATTGCAACAGTGTCTCCAAAAATAAGTGATTTAACTGTACTGCCTGTTGATAGTTTGGGTATATATTAGTGTTAGATCAAAGTGTGCACTCTTCACATCACTACAAGTCACAACTGGTTTTTTTTTAAAGCCATAAATAAGCAAAAGAAAAATACAGGATTTTATATCCCTTCACAGGAAGTGAGTTCAGGACCATACCATTATCTGAAAATATACAAAGTTCCAAATGTCTTTGTATAGATGTGCAATTACAATAATTATGAAGTTTACAGCCTCTCTGGGAGCAGTGTCTCAATCAGGTACAACCAGGGATGCAGGGCACTTAGGTAGAAAATCAAAGTCATGTATGAAAGTTTGATTTCTCAGACACATTTTATAAATAAAGTGGATTTAAGATGTTGCTTTAAATTCCTCATATTAAAAATACCACAAAACTGTCAAGCTTTCCTCAGGATGGTCCATTTGTGAAGTACATAGGGAGGAAAGCTGGCAGAGGATAGGAAAGAGATTATTATTTTTGTGACTGCTAAGTAGATATTTCCTAATATCAGGCATTTTTGTTTTTTACTTTAACCTATCCAGGCTTTCAGGCAGTTGTGTTTTCTGAGAACTAAAATGTTTTCTTCGTGTTTTTGCTTAAGAGTAATTTAGTGGATATTGACAAACTTAATTCTAATATAATTACTTAGATTTTGGTGAAATTTTAGCTTTTGCATTAAATTATACAACTGCACTACCAGTAAGAATGACTAAAATTTGAATTTTATACTATAGAATTGATTGTTGATTTTTATTCTACAAGCTTGTACTTGTGCATTTATCACTTTATAATATTGCATTCGTACTGTGTGCTCACATAATGAGCTGGCCCGGCTCTTACTATATTTAAAATGCAGAGCTGTAGTGGGGGTAGCTCCCAGACTCCGTGCAAGCCAGACTGAGCCAGACTGGGCCGGTCCAGCAGGCCCTGTTTGCAGAGAGTCCCCACTAATAGATGCAGCAGCATTGGGGGAGGAGGGCAAGGGAGGACAGGATGGGGCAGACAGCATCATGGTGATGATGCTAGGGGGAACCGTCTTTTAAGGGAGAGCAAGGAGCAGGGGGAATGAGAGTGGTAAACTCAGTTACCTGATAAGCCCAGGCTTATCGGGTAGTCAGCTATTCGACTACTCACATTCTTAGTATACAGACTCAAACTGATCACCGGAAGTCTGTCTTTAAAAAATATTCAACCTAATGCTCATTTCCTTCTATGATGCAGTGGCTTTGGTATATTGTGCTGAATATATCAATGAACTGGCTGCTATGAATTGGAGGTAACTACATAACTTTTATTTTCATATTTAAATGTTTTTATTTGTAATGCTGTCTTTTTTTGTACAGTCCTCAAAAGCAGTTTCTAAATGTAGTATTACATCCTTCAGCCATGAAAAGCGGTATCATGAATGGTTTCATTAGTTAACAAAATATTTGAACATGAAAAGTATAATATCATATGTGATAAATATTATATATTGTTGGGTTTTGTGTACCTAATTCTGATCCTTAGGGGGGAAAAATCATTTACATCAGTTTTCATATGGGTCATTTTTATGCTTTTCTTGATTAACCATTTTTAAGAATACAGGTAGTCCCAGAGTTACGCGGATCCGACTTATGTTACAAACGGGGATTTTCTCGCCCCGGAGGACTCGAGTGGCGGGACGCCTGGTCCCGCCGCCCGCTTCCTCCGGGGCGAGAAAAGCTGCTCCCCATCTCCCTGGTCTGCTGCGGGAGCCAGCAGACCAGGGAGACGGGGAGCAAAGCGGCGGAGGACCCGGGGCCGGACCCGCAGCCGTTTCCAGATCAGTTGATCTGGAAGCGCCGCAGGTCCAGCCCCAGGTCCTCTGCCGCTTTGCTCCGCGTCTCCCTGGTCTGCTGGGGGGGGACGCAGCTAGTGCCCCCCCCCAGCAGACCAGGGGGATGTGGAGCATAGCCCGGGGCCTGTGGTAGAGCAGGTAGGGCGCTGCCGGTTGGTCCCGCAGCACCGCTCCTTGGCGCTACTGGACCAACCCGGCAGCACCCCAGCTGCTCAGCCCCAGGAGTCCTGATTCAGCCGCTGCTGATCAGTTTCAGCAGTGGCTGAATCAGGACACCTGGGGCAGAGCAGCTGGGGTGCTGCTGGGTTGGTCCAGTAGCGCCGAGAAGCGGCCGCGCTACTGGACCAACCCAGCAGCACCCGAGCTGCTCTACCCCAGACGTCCCCAAGTTAGCCGCTGCTGAAACTGACCAGCGGCTGACTACAGGAAGCCCGAGGCAGAGTTGCTCTGCCCCAGGCTTCCTGGAATCAGCTGCTGATCAGTTTCAGCAGCAGCTGACTTGGGGACGCCTGGGGTTCTTAAGTTGAATCTGTATGTAAGTCAGAACTGGTGTCCAGATTCAGCAGCTGAATCTGGATGCCAGTTCCGACTTACATACAGATTCAACTTAAGAACAAACCTACTGTCCCTATCTTGTACGTAACCCGGGGACTGCCTGTACGTTAAGAATAGGTTCAAATGTAGGGGCGGGAAGGCTGTTTTAGTTTTAGTTCAAATTAACTTCAAAAAATATGTGAAAATCTTTTTAAGTCACAAGTAAAATCAGGGTTATGTTTTTTTGAGAGGAGGTGGTTGTAAAATTCACCAATATTTTTATTTGTGTAAAAACATTGACATTTTTCATGATTGGTATAATCCTGAAGGCACAATGCTGGAACAGCAAAGTGTGATAATACCTGTCTGTATTTCAGGAGGCTTTCATGTGCCTAAATAACTTTAAAAATCTGGCCCTAAGTGTTTAGGCATCCAAGTTTTATGTTAAGAAGCCATATTTCACACTTCATCAATTAATAGCACATTAAGTTGCATGTACGCAGCAAGTAGGACTTTCAAAAGTATGTAAGTAGTTAATTGCCACTGAAATCAATGGGAGTTAAGCTCCTAATTGTTTTTAAAAGTCCCATTAGATGCTTATCTTCATCTTTAGATGTCTAAATGCCTTTGCAAATCTGGCTCTTAATTTGTATTTAGACACCTGAATTATGGCCTGATATTTCAGAGGTACTGAACTTCCTTACCTTCCTGTGATTTAAATGAGAGCTATAGGTATGCATCACCCTGAAAATCTGATGATTTTATTTAGTTATCTAATTGTTGAGCTATGTGCCAAACTTGAGACATAAATGCTTGAAAATTCTCGTCTTAATACATAACTGCTTTATGTATTCAAATATCAGGAATAATTGAAATTGGTGTCTACAAAAAGAGAACTGTTGCATAAATGTAAGAGTATGTTTTCTTTCGGATGCATAAGCATAACTTTGTAAAGTGAATGAAAATTGTGTGTTGACAAAGAGGACATTGTATCCATTAGTCACTTTCGGTATTTTTACAATGCAGTTACATACCCACAAGTTGGCCTGAGCCTCACTAGCCCAAGTCATCTTGCATAGGCCAGCTGCAGTTTTTTTTAATTGCAGAAACATACCTCACTTGCAGTATAGATGTTGGGCTTCAGCCTAACCATTAGGATCCTGAAAGGCAGGATAGTCCTTGAGCATGAGCCCAACATCTACACGGCAATCAAACAACCCCTTAGCCTGAGTAAACTGGCACAGGCCAGCTGCAGGCTTTAAATTACAGTGGACACATCCTCATTTCTATCATATTAACAAAAACATTGTGCAAAAATGAAAGGGTAGAATTGGTTGAAATATGCATGCAGAGAAGAACATACATGTACACAAATTATTTTTTATTAAAGCTTTGGAAATATGCTGAGTAATACTTGTTTTATTTATTGCAGGTTGTTTTCTAAATACCAATACTTTGATTCGAGAGGGATGTTTATTTCCCTAGTATTTTCAGCTCCATTGCTGTTGAATGCTATAATAATAGTGGTATGTGTTTAGTTTAATTTTATATTTTTATAAAGCAGATTTTAAATTTAATGTGCCCACATCATATGTCAATCTACTTATTTTTCAGATTGCCTGGGTTTATAAAACATTGAATGTAATGACTGAATTGAAGACACTACAACAGAAAAGAAAAGCAGAAAAAGAAAAGAAAAAATGATTATTGATGTATTTTAATAACATTTTATGTAACCATTCCTTCCATCTTATCTTATTTTTAACTGGGAGCTGCAATATTACCATGTTGTTGTTTTTTACCACCTTCCATATTCTGAGTTTGTCAGCTGCATATCATCCATGTTTATATGTAATATTAACATAACTATGCCAGCAGAAAAATGCTCACCTTAAAAAGCCTTCATGCTCTTTACCATACACTAATTTGTTTCGAGCTGAGCCAGCGTAGCCTCTGCTAGGGCAGATTTCAGCTATTCTGTTCAATAGTCCTTTGTCCATAAATTACATACTTATTTCATAGGCTGCTCATTAAGGTTCTAATTTAATGTCTTTGTAAGTTAATTGAAGTTTTGATACTGATATCAGTGGGTGCATGATGCGTTGAAAAAATGTTTAAAAGTATTGTATTTGTGCATCCCACCATGTATATATTAATAAGCAACTCCTACAGAATCGGTTTACAAATAAAATGTTTGTTTTTTCCCAACTGCTAGTCTTGTAAGTTTAAGTTGAGACATGGTGGTCAAGATGAGTTCTCAGAAAGATTTGACGCTCATGGGTAGACTAACATGAGCACACAGTGCAATAATGAGCAAAAGGAATATTGCAATCCTGGAGAATTTCAAGTAAGAATTGAAGGCTGTTTTACCTCTGTTTAACTCTGGCACTGGTGGAATACTGTGTCCAGTACAGGGGTCCACTGTTCAAAGGAGCTATTGATATTTTCAAAAGAGTTGCTTAAAGAATTAGAAACATGCTCTTATGTGGGAGACACAAAAGGGAATTAAACGTTTGTCATGCAGCATCACAACACTTAACTTTTTGGCAACAGGAGCAATGGGACCCATAAAGAGATAGGCACTTCCTATATGATGCATGGAAAGAGCTAGGTAGCTAAGAATGTGATCCTCAAAGCCAGCACACTAGGTAAGGAGCTTCCTAAGCTGGCAATGGCAAATGCTGACCAAAAGTTGTGTCCTAAGGCCTGTCTGTGTCATCAGAGTTCAGCGCCTATCTTTGCTTAGCGAGCTGTGACTAGGAATCCATCTGGAATCAGGCAGGTTAGGAATAGGGATGTAAAATCCCATTTCATTGGCTAACCAGTTAAATATATTGTTTAACCGGATAACCGATTTGATTGGGTTGGGTCAAGGGGCACTGTAGCCTGACTGGAGCACCGCCCCACCCACCTGCCATTGGGCTGGAAACTCTCCACCCTCTCTTCCCTGCCACTCTTCCCCAACTCCCCCCACAGGCAGGGGTTGCTCCAGTGTCCCAATCGGACCAGCCACTGCCTGTGGGATACCCAGGCCTGCTGTGGATAGAGGCTTCTCCATGGTGCACTGGAGCAGCCGCAGCCTGTGGTACACCAGGGCATCCTACAGGTAGAGGCTGCCCCGGCATCCCAGTTGAAGCAGCCCTAACAGAGAGACATGTTACACTGGTTAAACCTTTACATCCCTTCTTAGGCACCTAACGCATTACTTGCAGAAATGAGTTAGAGACCTCCCTTGTGCTATAAAAAACATAGTGATGACCACTGCACTTGAAAACTTAGTGCAGTGGAAAGCACGCTCATCTATTGGTGAAGCTCATGCAGGCCCAAAAGTCCACCCACAGATCAGTTTATAAGGCTAGGGTCTTCAGGGTCAGAGACATGCCTCACTTTGTCTTGTATAGCAAGACTACAGTGTTGGAGCCTAATAAATAATACTGCTATTCTTAACAGAGTAACATACATGCCTGATCAAAATAGCACGTAGGTAATTGGATATCACCATAATGATACAATACAATAGTTTGCATTCTTTTAAATGAATAGAAGCAGGATTTTACTTAAAAATAAATTAATATGAAGGCACAGTGCCCCCCGACTCCCTGTCGTGTGGATGATCTGTACACATTGGAAGAGAATAGGTGCCAAATCAATAAAGTAGGTGTTTTTAAAAATTGGAATCTTAGCTTTGTTCAGCTCCAGGAAACTCATAAAATATGCATTAGAATGCTAGGTATAATTGAAACAGCACATGGTTTAAACACATGGTTCAAGCACTCTTAAAGATAACTAGCAATACATTTAAAAATAATTTTGCTGTATAAATGACTACAGACAGAGAGAAATATGACTTATGTCCTATACTGATGACTTTTCCTCTGGTTAATCTTTTTGTGTAACATTTTGAAGAAAATTCCACGTTTTAGAGTGAAGGAAATAAATACATACAAGAATGTGTACAAGAATACGTATGTAAAATGGTTTTCAGATTACAGTATATAAAAAAATTGGAATGTGTTTTAACCATAACAGTATCCCTCAGAGAATTAAGCAGAAAGTGGTGATTGTGTTGGTTATAATAGGAATGGATTTATGAAGTGATAGAACAATAAATATAACCTAAAAGCCTACTTACTGACAAACCTAAAATAATTACATCATTAATTCAGACAGTTTTTTCTGGTTTCAGTTTCCTATATGTATTAGTAACTTGGGACTAAATTTTTATTTAGGTGGAAAGCCTGAGTCAACACGTTTTGCCTGACAGATTTTCATGGAGTTTGTATAAGGAAAAATCTCCTGGTCATTGAACCTAGAGCAAAAACAGAGCCAAGGGATAGCTACTCTTACTACTGCTGACTTTGCGCTATAATGAGGAATGCTGTTACTGGATTCATGTTGCTTGCAGAGACCTGTTACACCTCCAACATGCCCAGAGCTCCTCTCAGTCTTACAGGGAGAGTCACTGTGGAACAATGCTAAAAGGTGCACAAGGAATATGTCCACCTGTCATTCTTCCTGTGCCCAACTTTCTCTTCAAAAAGTCGGGGAGGGCTAAGTCAGGATTGTTTTCTGAATTTGCTAAAGAATTGTTAATGCGATAAAATGTGAAGTTAACATAAATGCAGCATTGGTTAATGAACAGAGATAAGGTGAATTTGCTCACAGAGAGTTGATGTGGCTCTGTCCAGGAAAAGTAGAGGAGGGGGGAAAAGAAAACACACTCCTCCAGAACCAAATAGGAATCAGTTTTTAAAATTTCATCCCATATAAGAAAATATGTTCTCTGTCTTGGAACATATTTACTGACAGTAATATTTCTTCAGGTTCAGTAAGACAAAAAGTTAGTTTGCCTCCTTTTTTAAAAAAAAAATTTAAATCTGAGCTAAGCCCATTAGGAATTAGGACACCTACTTGTACTGACACACACCTCAATACAGCGAAGCATGTAGGACTACATTTTTGAAGGAGTTCAGATGCTGGCAGATGCATATTGGTACCTACTGGGATTTTCAAAAGGGTGTCTGCAAGCCAGGATCCTAACTCCCATTGATTTCAATAGGACTGACCATTAAGAACCTGTGTAACTTTAAAACATGACTTGTGGATGGGACTGCACACTTATGTAAACTTATGCTTAGACATACATGCTTTGCTGGATCAGCAAAGTAATTGATAATTTTCATGCATTTATCAAGTAGGAATTTCAGAAAATGTACAACATAACTTTTGCTAGAGTAATATATTATTATTTTTTTTGTAAAGTGTTATCATGAAGGAAGAAGGGTTTTATTGATTTTTTTTAAAAGTAGGTTTAGTAGTTTAAAACTTCTAGAAAAAAAATTAAGTAAAAAAACTAGAATTTTGATCAAAATCACACTGAAGTTTTGGACTCAGGACTGGTATAATCTTTTCTGATTGCTTGTTCTATAGCTATATTTTTAAATAAAAAGAGGTTATATGTTAGGTGTTGAGATGATGAATCACCAAGTTTCTAATTTAGTGAATATTTTATTCCTCTGTAATCATTTTGAATAGTTCCTTTATATTTAGCCTTATGCTTTTTAACATAGTTGGGGAAAATATTTGCAAACACTAACTTTAAAGTGTGAATAAAACCAATTTGGGTAAGTTAACCAAAAGCATCTCTCAGCATAGAAAACTCAGACACTAGATTGTATATACTTTTATTTATTTTAAAGATTTTAAATGTAAAACACTCACAGAATCTTGTATATACTTAAGACATTTGGGAAGTCTTGAGTATGGAAACATTGGTTTGCATCCAATACATATGTAATATAGGTAGTTAATACTACTAGTAATGAAACTAACCACTGAATGGAAATATTTCACATACAAAAATAGACTTCTTTTATTTTTCCAACAATATTTTCCATACTGTCCATCACCAGAGAAGCTAAGCAACTATTTGCAACATATAGGAATTAGCAAGAATGCTTAGACTGTAAGCACTTCAGAGGAGTTATTTTGCGTAATATATATTTTTACTATTGCAAAGCCCATTCACTCATGATTTAAATAAAATATTTCTATAGGAAAATGCTCTTAAAAAGGATAATTTATGCATCGTGCTGAAATGTAAGGTCTAAATTCAGCAGACATGTATATACTTAATGTTGATTCCCATCAAATTACTCAGGGTAATAAAGTTATGCTTGTTCATAAGTGCTTACAGGATTTGGACCTATTACTGTAAATAGATTTTAATTAAATAGCACTTTGGTAAATTGGGAAGAGGGAGAGTTTCCCTTGCTCATGTCTTTATTTTACTCTGCCCAGAACAATATTATTAAAAACTCAGTCTTCCAGACAGGCAGAAGAGCCTGTATTAGAGAAAAAGGATAACAAAATAAACAGTCAAACAAATAAGTTAATTGGCAAGAGCCTGGCTCATTACTGATCTCTCTTTAACTGTAGAAACACTGGAGTTTCGGCAGTACTCTGTATCTTAGCATGATTTGCTGCAGGCTGAGATTTACCAAAGCCATCCTCTATACTACAATTCCTAGCCAGACTTGCTATCCTGTTTATGGGAGAGAGGTTGAGATTAGGCGCTAGCTTGATCCCTTCCCACTGAATAGAGTTGGGTAGTTCCAACCCACCCAGATCACAGAACACTAACCTCAGGACCTAACGCCATGGTTAATAGCACATATTTTTTTATACACCACACCTTGCATCCGTGAGACCACTTCATCCTTCTTAATAGTAAGATTCCCTGTGATATTTTTCCTGCAAAACTATAACAGGGTTATACTGACTACTATGGTGATACTCAGATGACAAGCATTCAATTGAATTAATTAAAACAAAAACTTCATAAAATGGACAAAGTCCAGAATCAAACAAAATAAGCTACCCCTTCTCATCTGCTCATTCAGGGTTCATCTACACAGCAGTGTTATATTTCAAAATAATGTCAAGCTGAAGGACTTTATACTCTGACTCAAGGTAACCCTCATTTTACATGGAATAAGGGAAGTTGAAGGAAGAGTGTTCTTCCTTTGACTTCCTGCTGTGTAGACTGCGCCAAAAGCTGAATTAAGTTATTTTGACTTAAACTATGCAATTGATATAGCTGAAATTGCGTAGCTTAATTCAACTTTAGCCCTGCTCTGTAGATGCACCCTCAAAGGCCTGGGGAAAGATTGCATAGTGCCCTAAAGGCCATCAACATTAGTTCAATTCTGTTAGATAAATAAGAGAGAAAAATTCCAATGTTGAGAATCCTGTTGTGGGAAGCATCCTGTCAAGCTCTAGTCCTTCAGATCTCAGCACTGTAAGCATGTCAGAAACTTCAATTGTCCCAATGGCAGGAAATGTACAGAAAAGCAGCCCTTCATAATTTAGAGGAGTACAGGACGCCTGTGGGAGCTGCCCTCAACATACAATTTGGAGGGTCTACACTAGACCCGCTAAATCGAACTCTAGAAAATCAACCTCCAGAGAGTTGCTCTCCATAGTGTAGACATGCCCAATATGAATGAAAAAAACCCAACAATTTTCTCACTAACTTCTTTCTTGATCACTGTTGACAACAACACTATTTTGCCTGTCACTCAGGTCTCTAATCTGGATGTCATTCTCAACTCTGACTTAGAAGTCCATCTAAGCTACATTTAAGACTATGTCTGTACTGCATAGTGGTGCAGACTACAGGGCTATAAATCGTAGAATGCATTAAAGTGTTTTGTTTGAAAGAGGACTACTTTAATGCAAACTACTTACCTTTTAAATTCACTCCAGCTATGTCTATGTAGAGCAGTACAATGTTTCAGTGATTTTTGCAGTTCATACTCCCATAATCCATACTGCAGAACAGCATAGACAAAATTTAAGTGTTATTTCTTTCTCCATATCATCTATTAGGCTCCGTCTACCCCATCATTTATCTCAGTCTAACTACATCACTCAGGGGTGTGGCATATCCATACTCCATATCCAAAAGTGGTGTTGTACTTATACCAATCTAGCTCCTAGTGTAGACAGTGCTATGTTGATGGGAGGCCTTCTCTCAGGCTACATCTACACTATGAGTTTTGTTGGGAAAAATATGCAAATGAGGGATCATTTGCATGAGTTGCAATCTCATTTGCATATTTTCTGCCGATCTGTTTTTGCGCAAAAATAAGCAGTGTGGACATTTTGTGTGAAAACCCCTTTTTCTGCAAGATCTTTATGCCCCAAAAAAGGAGGTATACTGATCTTGCAGAAAAAGGGGGTTTTGGCAAAAAGAAAATGTCCATATTGCTTGTTTTTGCGCAAAAACCCTACTGCAAAACAGAGTCTCTCATTTGCATATTTTTTGCTGAGAAATCTCGTAGTGTAGACATAGCCTCATAAACATAGCTACTGCCTCTCAGGGAGGTGGAGTACCTAAGCTGAAAGGAGAGCCCTACAGTTGCCATAGGTAGTCTTCCCTGATGTGCTACAGTAGCACATCTGCAACCTTTTATGTGTAGACAAGCCCTAAGTAATGTCCTTTCTTGCCCATCCACACAGCTAAAACTTTCAGCCAGGTTGTTATCATGTTGTGTCTTGATTACTCCAACAACCTCCTCTCTGGCTTTAATAAGTATAATCTTTTGCCACTCATCCATTCAGAGTGCTGTGCAAAGATAATTTTCGTAAGATGTTGCTTTGAACCTTTTACCCTGCCTTTCCATCATGTACTGGATTCCCCTTCTCTGTTGTGCCAAACAAACTGCTTGTGTTCACTTTCAAAGCCCTTCAAAGTCTAGCCTCGTGCCATCTCTCATTCAGCATCAAAATGTTGACTCCCTCCTCCAATCAGCTCATGATACCAAACACCATCACTTGCTTGTAAATATCTAAACAAAATACGTTGTGCTTTTTTCCCTCTGTACTCAACTCCCCATAAGAAATCACAAAATTAACTCATTATCCTGCTTCAAATTTGCCTGCTTCAGAACTTTTTTTGTCATATCTTCAAAGAACTTGACAAAAGTTAGGCTGCCTATCATTCTGATCAATGATGTTTCATTGTTTCCTTATGCTCCCCCATTAGTTTTGTTTGTATCCATCTGTTGTTTCTTGTCTTGTACTTAGATTGTAAGCTCCTTGGGGCAAGGACTATCTTTTGGCTCTGCATTTGTAGATCATTTAGCACAAAGGGCCTTTGTCCATGACTGAAGCTTTCAGACACTAATAATACAAATAATAAAAAATATTAAAAATTGGTATATATTTTTAAACAAGACGTGTGTTTACATTACTTGTTTCTCTTTACTTTCAATCTTCAATAATAATTTGTCATCAGTCAAGAGTTTTCCCTAAAATGTTGTGTGAAGAACTTTGCACTCCAGATTGACCCATTTTAGAACCTTTTCTATAGAGTCACATATATGAAATCTTGTTCTACGCTATGATTTGGGAATTACTAAAAATAGTCAGGTTCCTAATATTGCAGCTGAGAAAAAGACAATAAAAACAGGCATTTGAACAACCAAGTAAGTAAATGATAAAAGTAATGCCAAAGCTTTCAGGCCTCTTCAGCCAATTATTTTGCCATAGGATACAGAGTGAGGATCATAATACATGATTTCTTCAAAACATTCTACCAATTTCTATGCTGTAAAATGGGATCAATGAAAGATTCAGTGGTTGATTGTTGTGTGCTAAAGGTTAATGGTTCATAAGGACATTAGTAAATAATCGTGCAGTTCTTTGTTTTCTCTTTTAAAATGAAGAATTTAGTAAGAAAAGCTTTTTTCTTATTTTTTTAACTCTCTTGCATGGCACCAACAAGAGAAAATAGTCTAATCACTGTACAATAATTACTACAAAAATACAGTACTGAGAACATCTCAAAGCTTCCACTATTTATAAAAACTCATCTGAGCTAAAACATCCAGCCATTGTATGCTCAATGCAAGGCATGACTAAATAAAACAATTTAGTCAAAAGGAACATATTCCAAAAGCGGTGTCCTGTAACTAAGAAAGCCCTACAGATGGTCTGGGAACAAACAGTGAAAAGGCCTCACAGATTTTATTCATTCTGAGAGAAGAAGTTGATATTTTATATAAATTTCTTTCAAACTAGGTAGGGTTTTTAAGATAGTTAGAACTCAGGGTACGTCTAGACTACATGCCTCTGGCGACAGAGGCATGTAGATTAAGCTACCCAGTATAGGAAAATGAAGCGGCGATTTAAATAATCGCTGCTTCATTTAAATTTAAATGGCTGCCGCGCTGAGCCGATGAGCTGTTTGTCGGCTCAGCGCGGTAGTCTGGATGCTCTATGGTCAACATCAAAGGCATTTGTCGACCTCCCAGGTATGCCTCATCCCAGCCTCCGCTTCATTTTCCTATGCCTGGTAGCCTAATCTACATGCCTCTGTTGCCAGAGGCATGTAGTCTAGACGTACCCCCAGATTGTTTCCAGAATCAAACTGCCTCCCACTAAAACAATGAGTATTTTTCAAATTCTTATAGATATGTGAATTACATAGAATGCCGTGTACTCAAAGCTCTGGTTACACTAAGGAGTTATTTCAAAATAACAAGCGGAGCATCCACACTACCAAATAAAAGGCTGGTTGTTTCAAAATAATAATTCCTGTTTTCCACGAGGAATACCACTTATTTTGAAATAGACAATCCATTGCTGCTATTTCAAAATAACTACTCCCCAAACTCATTCAAAGTAATTTCTCCCCTGTGCTTCCTGGGGCTCTTAGTGGAGGTAGCATGTCCACATTAGGGGAGCCTGCCTTGGGCTAATTTTGAGGCTTCCCAGTAGTGTGGACACACTCTGTCAAAATCATTATCTCAGGAATTATTATTTCGAAATAAGTTATTTGAAAATAATTCCCTACTGTAGACATGCCCAAAGGTAATTACTCCACATTGCACTATAGAGACGTATCACAGGCTGCTTTAATAGAATGTATTATCCAGCCCACAGGTGACAGTGACATAAATACAGTGAAATACATTTGAGAGGAAAGTGCAATCTTCTGGAAAGGAGCATTAAGAATCACCATAACAGCAGATAATGTGTGACAGACATTTGTGATATGAGTGTGTGACAGCCTTGTCAACATATCTGTATGGCAGAAAAGAGGACACAAGTGTTTGCATTTCTTCCCAGACTCACCAAAAAAAAAAGCCATGGAGTTCACAGTTTGAAAAATCTCCATGAATAGAGCTGCAGAGTAATCATATCAAAGAAAAGGCTAAGATAGTGATCTCTGTGTTTGAGCCTGTAGAAAGGCCCAAAAATTTAGGAGTTCAAGCCAAATCCCACTGAAATAAATAGGAGAGTTTCAGCTGAATGTTGGACTAGGTCCTAACTGCCTAAATGAAATAAAAACATATTTTTAAAAGTCAATTGTAGAAATAATGAATTGCAAGATAATTTAGTGTTGTAATATAGAAATTTTTAATTTGACCACTTATGACCACCAATAAGAAAAATAATAGGTGAAATATCAAAATAGCAAAACATCATAAATGTTACTGAATTTTTACAATTTAACCTTCCTCTGAACAATGCCAATGCCTCCACTCAATTCTTGATGGGATAGCAGACATCTTCTACTTTGCTGATTAATACACAGTGGTATTGCTGGAAACATCTGATTCTTTGTAAATTATAGACGTTTGTTTAAAATATTTAACTGGATGGATCCTTTGAATTTGAAACCTGAAAGATAGCTGTCATCCCAGTTAAAAGACATCACTGCTTAAAAAATTCCAAAAAGGACTTAAAATATAGTGATAAATAAAAAGAACAAAAATTATACTAATTACATTTATTTTATATTTTATCCTTATTTTTTTATCTTTTAATGTTTATTTGTCCACTTTTGGTTTAAAAGACTAGAGATCAGAATTTTACACCAAAGTAAGCAACACTGAACCACTTAATGCTGGCTGAATGTATCTCTTTTAAGTAGATTTATGTTAATTATATACCAATTAAGCAACAGTCATCACCATAAACTGTGATTATGTTGAAATGGCCTCCAGAGAGATGTTGTTTCAGAGTGGCCATCTCATTTAAGTTTAACCCAATTAAATACATTACTTTCTACAGTATTAACTCATTAAAAACAAGATAAAGTAGGAGATATGCATGATTGTGACAACTATGTAATTGTCAATTTTATAACTTGATATGAAATAATCAGTTTGAACCAATTACCTGTAGAGGGCTCCATTGGCATGTTGTATTGGAACAATTTAATATATTCTGGCTCTACAGTAAATTAATCTAAATTTTATAGTAACTCATTTTACATGATTTTAGCTAAGTGCAGAACATTGAAAACATACTGAATGGGGGGAGGAGGATTGAAAAGACAGATTTAGGGTAGTGGAATAAAGTACAATTCCCACAAAAACTATGTATTTATAGTTTGACTGCATTAATATAATGATGGTGGTATTACTAAGCCAAAAGTTCAAAAATCATGACTCAAACCCAAAAGAATCATAAGATTTACAAAAATAGGACATCATATTATGTCCTTCCCCACCCCTTTTTTTATGTGTGACCATTAGAGTGTTCCAAATTTATGACAAATAACAGTTTTGACCCCTCCAGCAGTAGCTTTCCCTAGGGTACTCTACTAAGATTGGCACAACTAGGCCCAGTAAAAACATTATAATTGTCTGCTCTGAACATTTTATAATTTTGTGCAAACATAGAGGTAAGTTTATAGCCTAGGAGCTGCAATTGCATCCCACTAAACTCCTCTGATATAGGACCACTAAATGCCCATGTTATGAGGACAACTTGTAATTTACTGTGCTGGGCTGAATTCAGACTGGTTTAAATCTCTGGTGCTCAATAGAACCATCATGACCATCTAGTCTGACCTGTACATTTTAGGCTACAGAATCTTGCCTAGCCACTCCTGTAATAGACCCCTAAGCTCTGTCTGAGTTATTGAAGTCCTCAAATCATGGTTTAAACACTTCGGCTGTGACTACATTGGTAAGATTTTGCGCAAAAGCAATAGCTTTTGCGCAAAATCTTGCCACCTGTCTACACTGGCCGCGAGTACTTGCGCAAAAACACTGACGTTCTAATGTATAAAATCAGTGTTTCTTGCGCAAGTACTCTGACGCTCCTGCTCAGGGATAAGCCCTCTTGTGCAACTGTTCTTGTGCAAGAGGCCAGTGTAGACAGGCAACGTTAATTTCTTGCGCAAGAAAGCCCGATGGCTAAAATGGCCATTGGAGCTTTCTTGCACAAGAGAGCGTCTACACTGGCACGGATGCTTTTGCGCAAAAGCACATCTCTTGTGCAAAGGCACATGCCAGTGTAGACGCTATCTTGTGCAAATACTTCAACGCAAAAACTCTTGCGTTAAAAGTATTTGCGCAAAATCTTGCCAATGTAGATGTAGCCTTGAAGTTACAGAGAATTTACTTATTACACTAGTTCAAGCCTGAAAGTGATACATGCTCTATGTTGTAAATGAAACCGAAAATCAAAGTGATGGTCTAAACTCCAGCTGAAGGAGACATACCCTTCTGAGCAAACATGAGTGGCAGAAAGGTCTAACCACTCCAAATACATGTATTGTATCTCGGATGGATATGTTCTTGGAACAGCTTCCTGCTGCTGTGTCTACAGTGGAGCCAACAGTTTTCTCATTTCCCAGGGCAAGGCGGAGGGTTTGGGGGTGGGAGGCTGGATCCATGCTCCTAGAAGGGGCAGAGCCTCAGGCTGAAGGGGCAGGGCTGGGAATAACTTCCCAAGGCAGCCTCAGTGCTGCTCAGAGCACACTGTACCTCTCCCAGGTAGCCCCTCACTGCTGCCTGGAGCATGCCATGCGGGGCTCCAGCAGTATTTTAAAAGGTCTGGGTTCCAGCTGCTGCTATTGTCACAGTACCAGCAGTCAGGAGCCCTAGGCCCTTTTGAATCATAGGGCAGTTGCCCCTTTTTCCCACTCCCCCATCAAAGGGCGTGTTTATCTATACACTATTTTTAGTAAACCATCTTAGACACAGATAGCACAGGTATGTTTGCCCAAACTGTACAGCCCCCAGCCCTCCAAAATGTAGACATGCCCAAGGCTTGAGTCTGCTGTTTTATACACTTGGCTTCTACTATTCCCAGCTCCGTTGGAAGTAACCTTGAACACACTTTCAGAGATCTGTAGAATAGGAGAATGATCATTACCTGCTCTACAGTACATTATGAGATTAGGAAGGGTATAAAATTATGAATAACTATGATTGGACGATTTGGGATTAGAATCCATAGTATCCTAATTGGTAATTTTTTGCCTAGACCAGAGGTTTCAAACTTGGGTTGCGGCTAATAAGAGTAAGTCACTGACTGGCTATGAGGCGCTTTGTTTACTTGAGCATCCACTGGTATTTCATAGTGGCTTATGGGAGCTGCAGGAAGTGGTGGCACAGCCTACACCACTTCTCACAGATCTCCCAAATAAAAATCACACTGAGGAAGGAATTTATCAAGTTTTCACAAGAGTTCTTAGAGGAGAGACCAAACCATGTTGCTCATGTGAGTTGGCAACATTGCTCTAAGCATTCTAAAATACATTGTGAATTTTTTTCTTCAAGAAAAAATTTACTAAATATGTCAAGTCCATTTTTTAAAGGCCATTTAACCTTTCATACACCTTTGGGTCTCTCCTGAACTGTGTCGCCTCTGACCTCAGGATTTTATTTTGTTTCCCAGTCCTTTAGGGATTATAGAGCATTTTACTCAATAGACATTGAATTGGTTAACATAGTGTCGTGTGCTGGCTAGATTCTTTCCCTCCATCTCATCTCAGGTAGGGTGGAGGGGAACCTTGCTGATAATACTATATTTTTATTTTTGTGAATTATATGCAGTGAAAGGTGCTGCAAGTTGGGCAACCACACAGACGAGTCTCTGAAATGGTATAGGCTGCTATTCCAGCTCCACAATTTGTAGAAAAAGGCGCATAAAGCTTTTATGAATTGAGGAGTTGCTCTGAGGTAGAACCACCATCAGTAGCCACTCATTCCCCCGCTTCTTTCCTTTTTGAGAAGTCAAAGATTCAGTCCTATATTGTTCCCCATAGATGTGTCTGAGAGGTTCATCTAAAACAAATCATGCTGTAGCTGGGGACTGGGAATCAGGATAGCTTGTCACAAATACATGCAGTCCTCGAGTTACACGGCTCCGACTTATGTCGGATCCGCAGTTACGAACGGGGTTTGCTGCCTGTCTCCCTGGTCTGCTGAAGACAAGCAGACCAGGGAGACGGGAAGCAAAGCCTCTAAGGATGCCAGCAGTGGGACAGCCGTGGCGCGTCTGGGCTGTCTGCTGCCTGCGTGCTCCACAGCTTTGCTCCACGTCTCCCCAGACCAGGGAAACGGGGAGCAAAGCCGGGGAGCACGCGGGCAGCGGACAGCCCAGACGCGCTGTGGCTGTCCCGCTGCCGGCGTGTTCCGTGGCTTTGCTCCCCGTTTCCCTGGTCTGCTGGAGACCAACAGAGCAGGGAGACGGGGAGCAAAGCAGAGCAAAGCCACGGAGCACGCGGGCAGCGGACAGCCCAGACGCGCCGTGGCTGTCCCGCTGCCGGCGTGTTCCGCGGCTTTGCTCCCCGTTTCCCTGGTCTGCTGGAGACCAACAGAGCAGGGAGACGGGGAGCAAAGCAGAGCAAAGCCGCGGAGCACGTGGGCAGCGGACAGCCCAGATGCACCGCGGCTGTCCCGCTGCCCCTGTGCTCTGCGGCTTTGCTCCGCTTTGCTCCCCGTCTCCCTGGTCTGCTGGAGACCAGCAGACCAGGGAGACGGTAAGCAAAGCCGCGGAGCACGCGGGCAGCAGGACAGCCGCGGCGCGTCTGAGCTGTCCCGCTGCCCCCGTGCTCCGCGGCTTTGCTCCGGACGCCTGTGGTACAGCAGCTGGGGCGCTGCCAGTTGGTCCGGTAGCGCCGCTCTGGGCGCTACTGGACCAACCCGGCAGCACCCCAGCTGCTCTGCCCCAGGCGTCCTGATTCAGCCACTGCTGGTCAGTTTCAGCAGCGGCTGAATCAGGACACCTGGGACAGAGCAGCTTGGGTGCTGCTGGATTGGTCCAGTAGCGCCGAGGAGCAGCGCTACTGGATCAACCCAGCAGCACCCAAGCTGCTCTGCCCCAGGCATCCCCAAGTCAGCCGCTGCTGAAACTGACCAGCGCTGACTACAGGAAGCCCGAGGCAGAGTTGCTCTGCCCTGGGCTTCCTGGAATCAGCCGCTGATCAGTTTCAGCAGCAGCTGACTTGGAGACGCCTGGGGTTCTTAAGTTGAATCTGTATGTAAGAACTGGCGTCCAGATTCAGCCTGTTGAAACTGATCAGCGGCTGATTCCAGGAAGCCCGGGGCAGAGCAACTTGCATACAGATTCAACTTACATACATGCCAGTTCCAACTTACATACAGATTCAACTTAAGAACATACCTACAGTCCCTATCTTGTACGTAACCCGGGGACTGCCTGTATCACTGTTTCACAGTAGTCCTTTGAGCATGTTAAGTAACATTCCCTATTGAAAAAGAGAAAAAAACATGTTTTAAGGAGTACTGAGTGCTTTAATAAAAGGAATTATTAAGAACTATTAACTCATTATTATTTTGTTGTAGGAGTACAGTAGTTCTTTCCCAAAAGGTAGAGGCAGTGACAAAAGGATGGATGCCTTGGCAAGATTAGATGTTTACAATAAGAGAATGAAATATTCCAGATCTTCACTTACAAGATTTTTTTCATGGGTAAATGTGTTTTCTAAAGGTAAGAAAGGAAGGGTTTAAAAGTGGAATGAATTGCTGCAGTGTGTTAGGAAGAATGCTTTAAGGTGAAAATACAAAAAGGCTATTTCATTACTGCAACAAATAAAAAAGAAAAGGAAGGGAGATTATTGCATGAATCACACTCCCCTGGGTGGCAGTGTCAGCAAAGTTGGAATCATCCCTCATACTGCAAATAAATTGTGTTGCATAGGACAAAGAGATGAGAACACTGATGAGTAACTGAAGAGAACTTTGATTTCCAAACATGAAACTAGCAAAGAGCTCACGTTATTTTTTAATGGTAAAGATATTAGATAATTTTTAACATCCTACTGAAAGTTGCAATGAAACAAAGCAGAGGGTACACTAGAATAGTTACCCCCCAAAAAACAAATAGTTTTACTAGTGTTGTAATTCAAGGTTTAGGAGTTTGCCTTGATGAGCCAATGAATAGGTTACTGGAATGGGAAGCAAGAGTCCTGAAACTGACTGCCAGTTGTAAAATGGAGAAACAAGGGAAATCATCAGTTTCTTGTTTGCTATGACATTATGCAGAAATATAACAACTTTTCTAGCAGAGGTTTTTTTATGATTATTTTCTTTACTTAAATACATTGTTGTATCTATACTCTATCTCAAAATGTTTAATTTAACAAATACTGATCATATCAGTAAGAGACTGATGGTCCATGTCAATTAGAATTTATGTACAGATTCTATGTAAGCATTGCCCCTCAGCTTTGTTGATGGACCTCAGTCCTGAGTTGCATCCTCATTGCTATTCTAGCCATAGACATTTCATAAGCCAGACTTACAATGGCATTATTGCTTCCATTCATTGATATTTATTTAATATAGACAATTAGCCCGTCATAAGACGGAATTTTCAGGGCTCTCCTCCTCAGACTTTCTCCTGAGCCTCCCGTCTCTCTCTCCGTCTCTCTCTCTCTCTCCTTCTCCTATTGCCTTCCCATCTCTCTCTCTCAGCTCTTCTCTGCCTCCTGCCTCTCTCTCTTTCTCTCACTTTCTCTTCTACTCCCCTTCCTGCCTCTCACTCGGGGGACCGCGGAACCCAAACTCTCGTTTGGGCTCCGCATTCCCCGTGCTGCATGGGGAGTGTGGAGCCCAAATGGTTGCTTGCGTCACTTGCTCCCATGTGGCAGCCTGGCTGAGCAGTGCAGAAGCCAGCCGAGCACCACGGTGGGAGGCTAAGGGAGGAAGGGCGGTGACGTTCACGGCGAGGGGGCGGGGTCTGGAGTCACTGTCATGCCACACGTCACCGCCCCACTCCCCTTCGTCTTCCACCGTGGCACTCGGCTGACTTCTGCGCTGCTCAGCCGGGCCACCGCAGGGGAGCAAGCGGAGCAAGTGGCCATTTGGGCTCCCCGGCGGTGGCCTGGCTGAGCGGCACAGAAGTCAGCCGAGCACCATGGCGGGAGGCAAAGAAGGGGCGGGGTGGTGACGTACACAGCCAGGCCCCGCCCCCTGGCCATGTACGTCACCGCCCTGCCTCCCTTTCTCTCCTCTGTGGTGCTTGGCTGACTTCTGCGCCGCTCAGCCGGGCTGCCGAGGGAGAGCAAGCAGCGCAAGCAGCCATTTCGGCCCCGCACTCCCCATGCAGTACGGGCTGCCCAGAGGGAACAGCCAGCATTTCAGGCGACAGCGCCACCCAGAGAGAACAGCCAGCATTTCAGGCAACAGCGCCACCCAGAGAGAACAGCCAGCATTTCAGGCAACAGCGCCACCCAGAGAGAACAGCCAGCATTTCAGCGTTACAGACTCTCAGACACTGGGCTACTATATATATGATTATTTCATATGTAAAATATCTTAAAATACCTTACAGTGAAATATTAAATAATATGTTATAAGATTTTATTGAATCAGGTACAGCAAATTTTATACAAACAACTATACAACACCGTGGAGAGACAGACCAAAGGAAAATAAAAACTAACTTGTGAAAGGTCCTATTGAACATAAATATTGTTGCCTCCCATCCAATTATAGGATGGAGACAGGGTGGGATTTAGTGAGAACCTGGTTAGTAAAGTGAAAGGAATGTTTTTAAAATGAGAATGGAACAGAAGAGATCTTTCAATGGTCTTGTGACCGGAGAATGATCTCTAGAAGTAGACAGAGAAGTCTGGAGGTAAGAGTGACCTTGAACTATGGAGAATATTTAAGAAGAATCAGTGCAAAGCAATGAAACATATTCTTAACTCCTGGCTGAGTAGTTGCAGCTCTGCCTTTCAGAAAGTAAAGGCCCAAAAATGAAATTTGAACTTGGATTTGCTGAACTAGAAGAGTGTTTCACATCTGGTGGGTTGCAACCCTTGAGAAAGGAGGGAGGAGTGTCACAGAAGGCAGTCCGTTGTGTAATGGAGTCATTGAAAATTATTACCATTCTAAAACAAAATAAAAATTCCAAAATAATATTGGGACAACCAAAATTTGAATTCAGGAGGACATGAGAAATATGAGGAACACATACAGGAGGAAGTGAAAGACATGGACACTATTATTACTGATATATTTTTACTCTTACTTTTACAATAAATGTAAGGAGGTGGTGACAGTTTTTGCCTCTGGTGCATAAGGGGTCATGATCTTAAAAATGTTGAGAAGCACTACACTGGAGCAAGATCCCAGGTAGCCTACATCTCTAATCGTGACGTTGTTTGCAATTTAAAAATATCTTCCCTCTGGAATGATACTTTACATTTATCTAGCATCTTTCACCTGAAGAGGAAGTGTGTGTACATAATAGAAATGGATAATTAGTGACTATTTTACTTTCTAAATACATTATATCTGTTACATCAATATAATGAAGTCTAAGATCCTCTCTGAGGATATAACTGTTAAACAGAATCTACCTCAATATTTTACTAAAACCATTATGATATTTTTAATATATTTTATTTAATGAAATTCCTGTCTCAACTGATCCTTCTTTACCCACAGCTTATATATATGGAGAGACAGAGATGTAGATCTATATACTGAGAAATATCAAATTTAATTTACCTTCACTGATATGTCTGACAAAATTATTTATTGCAGCAAGGCAAAAAAAAATGAGTCTAAGCAATCTATTAGCATACATGTCCGTTAACCCAAATTTGAGGGCCAAGAGGTAAATATCAAAAGGAAAATTCTGCCTCCATCCATGGTATGGAGGACAGCATCTGCATTGGGAAAAGAGTTGTTCCATTGGGTAAAAGAAAGAAGAAATTGGAAAAGGTTCTGATAATCCTTGTGAAATTACAGAAACAGCAAACCCTGGTATCATCCTCTATTTTAAAAATTACTTATGCTTGAAAAGAAATCTGAACAACACTCCACCTGTTGTCTTCACATTATACAGGTGAAGAAATCCTACAACATTCTCTGTGGTATCCCTGTTGTAATTTACAGGCTGATTACACTGAAATCATCTCATGATGCTGTTGTGAAATAGCTGTTGTGCTTTTTGCACTGGTTGCACTGCATTGTGGCCCCATTTGTTGCAGGTTCTGTAAAGCTTGTCCTTGATCCAACAGTCATTTGTAATGTGAGACTGTCCTCCCACAGTCTTTGGGTGTAGTCCACATTGTGATTTCTGCTTGAACCCATGTTTACTTGCCGAAGCTCCCTGGCATCTTTAATTAGCTGTCTCCATTGATACAGCAATCTCTAGTGTATGTTCGAGAGTCAAATCGGCATCGGTCAATAACCATTTTTGTACTACCTCATTTTGCACACGACACACTAATTGGTCCCTTAATGCATCATTTAAACTCTCTTCCAGCTGACAATGCTATTAATTTCCTTACTTCAGCCACATGTTCAGAAAGTGTTTCATTGTCATTTGGTATTTTGTTTATAAAAACAAAATGCTCTGTAAATCCAGTGGTTTTGGGGATAAGTGGCTGTGTAAGAAATTTCCACTGTACTCCCCCTGTCAAGTTGGGGGCTTCAGGGAACTGTTTACTGTCTTGGTTTGGGACAGGCAACAATGCCGAATGGTCAGAACAGTCAGAGCAAGAGTCAGAAGTCAAGAACCAGAACAAGGTGTCAGAGCGGGAGACAGAGTCAAGCCAAGGATTGGAGCCAGAGTTAGTATCATAAGAACATAAGAATGGCTGTACTGGGCAGACCAAAGGTTCATCTAGCCCAGTAGCCTATCTGCCAACAGTGGCCAGTACCAGGTGCCCCAGAAAGGGTGGACCAAAAACAATGATCAAGCGATTTGTCTCCTGCCATCCTTCTCCAACTGCTGACAAACAGAGGCCAGGGACACCATTTCTATCCCCTGGCTAATAGCCTTTTATGGACCTAACCTCCATGAAATTATCTAGCTTCTCTTTAAACTCTGTTATAGTCCTAGCCTTCACAGCCTCCTCTGGCACCTATCTAAGGTGAGGTGTAGAAGCAGAGAGCTGGAACAAGGCAGTGTCCAGTGTAACAGCCAGCCAGTGACCCACCTAGTTTCTCAGACCAATTCCTGTGCCTCCTTCTGGTTTAAATAGTGAGCCTGAGCTAACAGAGAGGCTAGACATCTCCTCTCCCCCATCAAGAGCTTTATGGGTGGAGCAACTGGTGAGTTCAGTTCAACCAGTCTACATTCCCTACTGGCACCAGAAAGCTACTGGGTGGAAGCTGCAGTCTGGTTTTGCATATCTGGCTGTGAAGGCTAGGACTTTCCCTCACACTCACCAATTTCCACAGAAAGCAACAGAGAGACTGGACCCAAAAGTGAGTCTGCCTGCCTAACCTGAGCTGGAGGGAAATACAGAAACTGTTAGGACTGGACCAAGAACCTATATCATCTCATAATGCACTCATCTCCTCTCTTACCCCTGCTTGAAAGCAATGGCAAACAATCTTCTTGCTCTCTTTTCCCCCCTGGCTATCCATGCAGATGCCATAGCATGGTACGTATGGAACCTGTTCAGCAGCAAAGTACTATGGCAATTATAATAATCATCTTGTGCTTTATACTGCAGTTAATCCAGAGCATATCCAGGGCCTGCGGGAATGAAGAAGAATCTTGGGAGCCCATGGACATACTCTTTTCTGAAGCACTTGTGTTGAGTGATGATGGCAGCATTCAATCCTATTGACACAGTGGAATGCCGGTTCTGGTGCTGTGAGACAAGCACAGACTGGTAGAACCACATAGTTATACAGCTATGGGACAATCAGCATTGGCTGCAAAACTTTCACTTGTGTAAGGTAACTTTCATGTGAATTACTTTCCCCCACCCTGAAGCCCAGCAATACCCATTCTGACAGTTGAGAAATGAGTGGCAGTAGCCCTGTGGAAGTATGCAATACCAGACAGCTACCAGTCTGTAGGCTATCAATGTGGAGTGGGGAAATCTATAATGGAGGTTATTGTTATCCAAGTAGCTATGGCACCAGAACAAGGGTCAAAGCAGAAAACAGAGTCAAGCCAAAGGTTGGAGCCAGAGTCTGTGTCCTAGGTGGATAGAGACTCTTGGAAACATGCAGGTCATAGTGGAAAATTTTGCCATAATGGGGTTCCTTAATTGTGGTGAGGCAGTAGATGGAACACCCATTCCTATATTGGCACCACCTTGCAAAAGTGTGCATAAACTGCGAAGGATACTTCTCAATGGTGCAACAAGTGCTGGTGGATCACAAGGGCCATTTCACCAACATCAAACTGGGATGGTCAGGAAAGGTTCATGATACACACATCTTTACAAACTCCTATCTCTTCAGAAGGCTGCAGGTGTTCCCAGAAAATTCACATTGAAGGCATTGAAATGTCAATTGTAATCCTTGGACATACAGCCTACCACTTGCTCCTATGGCTCATAAAGCCGTACACAGGCAACCTGGACTTCAGTCAGGAATAGTTCAACTACAAGCTGAACAAGTGTAGAATGATAGTAGAATGTGCTTTTGAGTGTTTAAATGGAAGGTTTCACAGTTTATTGACTAGGGTAGATCTTGGTGAAAGCAACATTCCCATTGTTGTGGCAGCCTGCTGTGTGCTCCATAATATCTGTGAAAGTAGGAGGGAAAGCTTTATGCCAGAGTGGGGGGTCAAGGCAGAGAGCCTAGCCACTAATTATGAGCAGCCAGACACCACAGCAATAAGGAGGGACACTGCAAATTGAGAGGTTTTGAAAAACAGCTTTGTGAATGGCCAGACAGCAATATGACTGTCATGCATGTTGCTCTTTAACAAGGTATTAAGTGTGCTTGCCTGTAAACCTGTAGCCCCTCCCCATGTGACACCAGCAATAAAAACAATATTGTTGAGAAATCGTGATTTTATTGAGGGAACACAAGGAAGCAGTGACAGACAAGGAATTCAAGATGGAAGCTTCAGATGGAGGGGGGTAGAAAGAAGCGGAAGTGGCATATTACAATCCCCCTGTGCATATTACAATCCATGGGACTGAGTGTGACGCTGCCCTGGACCTTCCCACCCCATCATTCTAGGGCCCCTACGAAAGGAACTTATGGAACTTGGTGAGGAGGGAATGTGGGACCACATGGACTAGAGAGGGTGTCCTAGAAATCCACTATGTGCATCATCACCTCTACTAACTGTCAAGACTTTCTCCTGTGTCTTCATTTCAGATTCTCTGGATGCTCTCCTGTCCTCACACATCTCCTGCAGCAGTGTTTTCCTCCACGCACTTAATTGCTCCCTGTCCAAGAGGGCAGATGGCATTTGCTCCTTGAACATGTGATTCCTAGAATATTTTTGCCTCTGGACTTGTGCCAGCCAGATAGCTGGAGGAGCTGGGGGAGTGTGCAGCAAGCTCATTGATGCATCCTCTGTAATGAAAAGTGAAGGGAAGACTTCCCCGAAAAAAAGATGTGAAGCATAAAATCTAAAATCTTAATATAGATTGAGATCTTCCCAAAGACAATAGGGACGTATTATGTACAAGGCCACAGGTATGCTATTAAGCATTCACTATGCAGCAGGTACACCACAAATATCTGAAGGGAGCAGCTGGACTTGTTTGGCGGCAGCCCTGGTAAAGGTCAGGCTGGAAATTGAGCCTGTGAAGCAGAAGTGGCCTGGGCATGGTGGCAGGGCAGGGGTTCATGCAATGACCAAGTATTTGGCACCCCCCATTTGCCAGGAGAGTGCAACTTTCGCTTCTCTCAGGAGCCTGGGGATGGGAGAGGAGCGGTGGTCAGGGCAGGGTAGGAGCTCACTTACTGTTGACTTGGCATGGAAAGGTGTCCGGTGGAAAATGGAATAAGGCAGGCCTCCCCAGAAATCTTGTGAGATGGATGAAAGCGTTCCTTTATGAGAGCTTTTTGAAGACGTGCAGGGAGGATTCCTGCTGTGTTTTCAGACACATTAATAAGCTAATCTGGGGAGCCCCTGCTGTGTAGGCAGAGTGGCCACCACAAAGCACACCCAATTGCCTTAACCAACTTGGAGCATGATTAAAAATGTGAACTCACAAGAAGTCCCGTCCTTGCCATCACGACCCAGCAGCGCGATGTCCTGGGAGGAGGAGATTATCTCTAAAGTTATAAAATGGTCCTGGCTGTTGGTGAGATCAGATGCTCTATTCACCTGCTAAGCATTTTCCTCCTCCTCTTCCTCTTCCTCAACCACACTGTCCTCCACGCCGCTGCCTAAGGCTACCTGAAGAGTATCTTGGAAGGAATCCACAGACTGGCTTAGAAAATTGGTTAGGTCCCTCCCTAAAATCCCATGAGGTGGCATGTTTGTGGCAATAACCCAAATCATCCGTTTGCCTCCTTTTGTCTTATGTTATTCCTGCCTTATCTCCTTTATTTTAATGTGGCACTGCTGGGCATCTGTCATGGATTTGAGGGATGGCTAGCAGCTTGGGGACTGAGGGGTTTACTATGTCCCTGTACCTAGCCAGGTATCTGCTCAGCCAAACTGAGACAAAAGAATTTGGGGATTTTCCCTCCTTTGTCTCTGAGCCAGTGTTTACTCTCTTGATACTGAGGGAGACAGAAGACAAGTCACTCTCCAAGAAAAAGACTCTTCATAATGTGTAAGTAGGGTAAAGTCTGGATAAATCCGTCAGGTTTTATTGTTTTTTTGGTTAGGAAATCTAGATTTGATGTCTGTGCTGTTAGAAATGGTTTTTCCTCTCTTTTGCAACTAAGTCCTGAGCCCATGGGGGAATCCTCCATGAGTATATTAATTGGTGGCTCTTACCATCTAGCCATTCTAACTATGCTTGTAACTGGGGTATTGGTTTAATAATAGAAGTTCTTTCTTTTCTTTTTTTAAAATTAACCTGGTATTGGTTCATTTCGGTGTCCTGGAAAATCTGTCTGTGGGATCTGCATGCCTCTGATGAGAGGACAGTAATCAGAGACGGCAGCTTGGATTTTCTCTTTTTCTTTTCATGCTCTTTGGAGAAGAGAGCTAGGGGTGCCCTGGGGTTGGTTTCAAGTGTCCACCGCTGTTTGTGGGTTCAAAAGCACTTGATGGTGACAATAGATTCCCCAAAATCTGGGTATTAGGATTTTGGAGGGAGTTTTTGTACCAAAGTCTGTAGAGATCAGGTTTTGGGGTTGCTGTTGCAGGCCCCCACTTCTGCATTCATTGTGCCAGAGTGGGGAATCAGCCTTGACAGCTTCCCTGATTAATCTTTTCTGTGCCGTGCCCTTTCTGATCTTGGCATAAATATCAGCATTTCTTTAGCTGCTTCATAGTTCTGCCTGAACTGATTCCTCTCCCCACACAGCAATAAGGTCCAGGATCCCTTGTATGCTCCATTCTGGTGCTCATTTGTGACCTTGGGCATTGATAGTCAAGTGTACTGCTGAAGTGTGTTGTCTGCTCTGAGTCTCTTACCATGCTGGTCACACAGGAAATTAAATTCCAGTTTTCCCTGGGCTTTTCCTGTGCACCTGGAGAGCAGCAGAGTTGAGAGTCCTAGCTAGAGTGGTCACAGTGGGCCACACCTCTTGGAGGCCAAGAAAGTTGAATTTCCCAGTGCTGCATCTGCACTATCCTAAAGTCAAGCATGCATGGTCGAATTTACCGTTACTCCTCATGAAAAGCAGGAATACTGACATTGACTTTAACAGCCCTTAAAGGTGATGGAATGGGGTTGGTGGTATGAACTCATTGTTTAGAAATCAACTTAATACAATTAAGTTTGACCTAAACTCCCAGTGCACATCCATACTATGAAATCAGGTCAAATCTAAAATGGAATGATGCACCATGGGCAGCTTTGCATTCTGGGCTATGTTCACAGTGCCAGCTGAGACCAAAACTGTGCAGCAGGTGGTTATGGGTTCATGTAATCAGCGTCCCATATGCACTGGTCTAGTCCCTCCCCCTTTGTGTGAGATCAATGGAAGGCAGTGTGCTTGTGCCTTTTTGTGCTCTTGTTGCCCAGGCAGACATCATAGCAGCATGAGCATGGAGCCCAGTTTGCAGCATATCATTGTGATGCTGATGTGTGTCCTGGTGCAGTACTTTGAGACTGTCCGCATGTTATCTGATATAGTATTCTGGTAACTAGATTGAATGACTCTTCCCTTGTGTTCATAAGTGTCAGCAGAGGCCATTCTGACTTATTTTCTTATTGTATACTTTCACCAGTTCAATCAGAAAAAAATAACATCTCTGCTTTCATATTCCTGAGCTTTGCAGCTTCCTTAGCAATTGTTTGAAAACAGTTGACATGGGATTTTATCTATACTCCAGAATCCAGACAGCAGCCAGGAGCAGCTCTGATTTTCTTCCTACTGCATTGTGGAGAATTCCATCACACGTATGCAGGGAGGCTGGAACAATTTTTATAGTCGGAGTGCTGTGACCCAACAAGGAATCAAACTGTAAATCCTGTATATAACGGGAACCACTTCAAACTAGTTCCAGCATCTGTGCACCTATGTCTTTCCATTTTTGCTTAATGCAAATCTTGCAGAAATACTGGAATTTGAAATGTTCTTAGAAACTAAAATAAGAGGGTTAAAATGAAAATCTACAAGAAAGAAAAGAATTAGCATAGAGGAAGAGTTTTCAGATAGTTTGCTTAACTGATATTATTGGTACAATTAAAAATAATAAAACATGAGTATATTTTTGAAAAATTTTGACACTTGTAAATATATTAACTTATTTTTTTCTGTCCTATTCCAGAAAATGTAATAAATTTTGTGTTTTCTAATATCTAAAAGAAATTGTAAGAGAAATTTTATTATAATATATAAAAAAGTAAATGGTATCCTTTATTGCAATATTAAAAACAGGTGGATTAATAACAAGAAATATTTTTAAAAGTAAGATCTAAAGAGACATAGTGGTTCCTATATGCCATCTATGCTAACTAATTATTGTTAAAGCCGCATTAACTATAAAATAACTGTTACCAATTCAGAACTCTACGTTTATAGTAAAGAATGTTATTAAAGTGATAAAAAAAACTTACTAAATAGGTCCCCAATGATGCAAATATGCATGTGAGTAATTTTGCTATTCCCATACATAAAATTATTTATGTATGACTGTTTGCAGGATCATGTAGAATTGCATTAACTGTTAATCACATACACATGTCACAGCTGTGCTATTGCTAATCAGTTTGTTACAGTTTAAATGACTATTAGTCTTTCTGTTGTTGACAGCTTTTTCCTGTTTAAACACAGAACATTTTAGTGGTATATAATGGTTTTTCTGCAGCTTTCCCCCTTTTCCCCCAATCCCACAAATTGTCCTCAAGTTGTAATAGGGAAAACAACTTCACACATGATATTTTACATTTATATTACAACTAGAATTGATCAATTTCATGCACCAGGGAAACTACTGCCTTGAAATATACAGAACATGAAATATTAATGCCATCATTCTCTAGTGCATTTTTTACTTTGCATGTTAAAGCATTTTAATTGCTGGAAATTTTTGAAATTCAATGTTGTATGAAGATTTTTGCTATATGCTTACAGATAGTTCTTACTTTCTTTCCATCACAACGTTTGTTCCATTGTTTAGACTTGAATACACTGCTAATAGTCTATAATCACTATTATGACATTATTGGATTTAAAAAATGGGTGAACTTCCCTTTCAGATTCTTAAACTTTGGGTCGAGTGCTTCACATATCTCACATTTTAAAAAAGCAGTCATGTAGCACTTTAAAGACTAACAAGATGGTTTATTAGGTGATGAGCTTTCGTGGGGCAGACCCACTTCTTCAGATTCTGAAAGTGAATTGGCATGACCATTATATAACAGAGTGATACAGTGAAGAAGTAAACAAATTATATGGTAACGAATCAGCTACAGGAGGTAGGGGCAAGGAAGAGACAAGGAAGGAGGAAATTGCTTATTGTAAGAATCAACTAAGTGGCTAATCTGGAGTTACTACAGATATCAAAAGGTGGGGAGGCTGTCTTTGTAATGTGTAAGGTAATTATCATCTAAATTAAGGCCCATTTGCACCGTGTCGAATTTTAGCATAAATAAAAGTTCTGAAGTCTCCCTCTGTAATCTGGTGTTAAAGTCTCTTTGAAGTAAGATGCATGTTATAAGGTCTTTAAGGGAATGGCCAGTTTGATTAAAATGTTGGCTAACAGGTTTCTCTGTGTGAAGATGTCTGATATCTGATTTGTAAGCATTAATTCTCGGGCAAAATGACTGACCAGTTTGTCCAATATACATGGCAGAGGGACATTGCTGGTACATGATGGTATATATCACATTGCTGGATGTACGTGAATATGAGCCCTTGATCGTATAACTGACATGATTAGGTCCAGTGATGGTGTCTCCAGAGTAAATATGTGGACAAAGCTGGCAATGGGGTTTGTTGCAAGGGAAATCTCCATGGTTAGAGTATAGGTCTGTCACCCAGAGCCTCTCGGAGTGTAGCATCCTGTTCCAGTATAGGTTGTAGGTTATTGATAATGCACTCGAAGTGTTTGAGTTGAGGGCTATAGGTAAAAACAAGTGATGTCCTATTGTTGATTTTCTTGGTCCTGTCTAGAAGTAGCTGCTTCTGGGTATTTGTCTGGCTTTCAATCTGTTTTTTTACTTCCCCCTTTGGGTAATTGAGTTTTACAAATGCTTGGTAGAGATCTTGAAGTTTTTGGTCTCTGTCAGTGGGATTGGGGCAGATGCAGTTGTATCTAAGGGCTTGACTATAGACGATGGATCGGATGGTATGTCCTGGATGGAAGCTGGAGGCATGTAAGTAAGTGTAGCAGTCAGTGGGCTTCCTGTAGAGAGTGATATTGATTTTGCCATCAGTGAGTCGTACTGTGGTGTTCAGGAAATGGATCTCTCGTGTCAAATGGTCTAGGATGAGATTGATGGTGGGGTGTAGGTTATTAAAACCTCTGTGGAATGCTTTTTGACCCTGCATCCAAATGATAAAGATGTCATTGATAAAGTGTAAGTAAAGGAGGGGTAATATGTGATGGGAGTTGAGGAAACATTGTTCTTAATCAGCCATGAAGATGTTAGCGTGCTGTGGGGCCATGCAAGTGACTATGGCTGTGCCACTGATCTGGAGGTATAAGTTGTCCCCAAATTGGAAATAATTGTGGATAAGAACAAAGTTATATAGATCTGCTACCAGATTTGCTGTGGTAACTTCTGAGAGAGTGTTTCTAATCACTTGTAGTCCATCTTCATGTGGAATATCGGTGTAGGGAGCTTCTACATCCATGGTGGCCAGGATTGTGTTATCAGGAAGGTTATTGATGTTTTGTAATTTCCTCAGGAAGTCAGTGGTATCTCAGAGATAGCTAGGAGTTTGGTAACATAGGTTTTGAGGAGGGAGTCTACATAGCTGGATAATCCAGTAGTGAGTGTGCCAATATCTGAAATGATGGGACATCCAGTGTTTCCAGGTTTTTAGATTTTGGGAAGCAAATACAATAATCCTGGTGGGGGTTCAGAAGGCATGTCTGTTTGAATTTGGTCCCGAGTATTAGAGGCAGGGAGTTCCTTAAGAAGATGGTCTAGTTTCTTTTGGTATTCTGAAGTGAGATCAGAAGAGAGAGGTCTGTAAAATGTGGTGTTGGAGAGTTGTCTAGCTGTCTTGTGTTCATAGTCCAACTTATTCATAATGACCATAGCACCCCCTTTGTCAGCTGGCTTGATTATAATGTCAGAGTTGTTTTGAGACTCTGGATAGCATAGCGTTCAGCGCGGCTGAGATTATATGTCACTTGTTGTTGTTTGCGCATAAGGTCAATCTGTGCACGGTTGCAGAAGCATTGAATATAGAAATCCAGACTGTCATAACGACTGTTGGGGGGAGTTCACATAGAATTTTTTTTTATATTGATGGGGGGATCTAGCCGGTCAGCTTGATGTTCATTGGTGACTTGGAAATATTCCCATAAACGGAGGCGGCGAAAGAAGGCTTCAAGGTCACCACAGAGTTGAACCTAGTTCGTGGGGAAGGTGGGGCAGAAAGAAAGACCCTGGGATAAGACAGACTATTCTGCTGGGCTGAGTCTGTAGCTAGAAAGGTTAACAATATTATCCGGTGGGCTGAGGTAGTTGCCGTTGTAGTATCCTGTGGCATAGAGTAGTTTGGAAAGTTTATTGTCTTTTCTTTTTTGTAGGGAGTAGAAGTGTGTTTTATAGCACTACATGACTGCTTTATATCTCACATTGGCACCTTCTTTGCATTTTGTCAAATCTGCAGTGAAAGTGTTCTTAAAATGAACATGTGCTGTGCCATCATCTGAGACTGTTATAATATGAAATATATATGGCAGAATGTGGATACAAGAGAACTGGAGACACAGCAGCGTTATTTCAGAATAACGTCAGTTATTCCAAAATAACGTATTGCACATCTACACATCAAGCCTGTTATTTCAAAATAAAGAAATAAATTTAAAAAACGGGCTACTTACAATGACTTCTGTGTACCTCATTGTATGAGAAGTAAGTGAGGTCGGAGGATTATTTCAAAATATGTGCTGTGTAGATGTTCCCAAATTCAGAATAAGCTATATCAACTTAAGCCACGCAATTAGCATAGCTCAAGTTGTGTAGCTTATTTTGAGTTTAGCCCTGCTGTGTAGATATGCCCTCACTATTCTATAATAGGAAAAATAATTAGTTGACTTTTTCTTACAACATTGCAAATAAAATCCAAGTAGTGTTTGATTTCTTCTCCAGGATCAGCTCTAGCAACAGTAACTCTAATTTTTCTTCTGGACCTAAAAGGGCTCTTAATATAATGCATGTTTGTGGAAGATGATAACAAGAAAATCAGAAAAACAGGCTGCCAAAAACAGTCAGTTGAAAATGCTTCAGAAGGGATTGCATGAAGACTACAGCTAGATCCATCAACTTTCTTTGTTATAAACCTGTAATAATACTTCTCTTTAATATCCCATTTTTCTTCCAGAGACTCTAAAGAATTTTACAAATATGGGTAGGCATTAACCCCATTTTACAGTCGGTGGATTGAAATACAAAAACGTTAAGTGAGATGCCTAATTTCACAGAAAGTCACTGGCAGAATCAGGAACAGAACCTCACTCTCACAGTGCCCAAAGAATCCCTATCTGTTTTCCAGTTCCGTTTTTGGGATAACTGACTTAAATTATTTCCTTTGGCCTGCTAATACAACTATGCCTGGCCCTGGCATGTTGATGTGGGAGATCCAACTCTCTGCCCACTTCTTGTCACCCCACTAGTAGAGGAGGAGTGATTCCATAGAGGCTGCTTCCCATCCCCGTGTTCCTACCTATGATGCATCTAGTTAGTGCCAGAGAGCAGAGGCATTTAGCCCTGAATGAGAGCACTAATTGGCATTTACCTTTTTTGGACCAGAAGAGGATTCAAAATGTAGGTCATTACACAGGTTTGTATGAAGATGGCAATTATTGCTGCAGGGAAAATGTTTCTGGATTATTTTCTCCTTAGCCAGTTATGCTTTTACTTATAATTGTAAACGTACATGTTTAAAATACATATCATATTCCTTATTTTCTTTTAATCTAAAACTATACAAAGCAATTAAAAGATGTAGTTTAGTTTAGAATTTCCAACTTATTCTGTAAAATAAAGGATTAGCATTATAATGCAATAGTTTTTCATTTGATCTAATTTAAATCATTCTGTTATTAAATAATGACTTTATCACAGTTATTTAATTGTATGGACACACCCCAATTACAGTGTTGTGAGAAGTATCTTATGTTCAATGTTTCCAGTATTTTTTCTGCCAAAATCAAACTTAATTGCTAAAGAAGAAGACTCCCTGGGTTACCAATGGTTTGTAGTCTAAACACTGTTGTTGTCCCAGCTAACAGTTTTAAATCATGTAAAGCTTACTGTTTCTATGTTATGCAAGTTTTTTTACATAGGGTCCATGGGTTTTCTAGGTAAACTAAAAATTAACAACTAGCTAAAAGTTAAGAACAATAAATCTTATTTTCTCCAAAGGGGGTCTAGCTGTTCTCACTCTACTAATAAATGGAGAGAAAAAAAACAAATATGTCTGGAAGTGACTGATACATATTTTAAGAGTACAAAAGTTATGAGCACACTTCTTCTTTCATCTATGTTCTCTATTAAACTCAATAAAATGTATTAGCTTGTTCCACTGTTGTGTGATCTTTAAAAAGCTGCCATCCATGCTACATTTTGAAAAACATACCAGTGCTGATAACGTCACTATGTCATATCCTTTTAGAAATATATCTAGGTAAAGTAATAAGAGCTAAGTGTCATATGGCATTCATTATAATTGCTCTATACGTAACCTTTTTATTACTTAGGGGATCATTCAGGTTATGTTGTGCCATATTTAGGAATCATTTGATTCGTTTTTAAACATTTTATTTTGATTACAAGGTCCCTATTACAATTCTGCCAATATATGGTTTTGTTTACATAATGGAACTGAATTTTTGATTGCATTGTATTTACATAGGAGGGTGATGATCTGGCATATGAGACATGTTCTAGATTTCTGGGGCACACAATGGAAAATGAAAAGTGGACTAATTAAAAATAGTAAGAAAGCCTTATTGAAAAGTAGAGCTGGTCAAATAATAAAATTATATGTTTGTGAATAATTCATAAATACAAAAGTTCCAAATTGATATGACTGTAATAGAGCTTAATAAGTATTGTTAAATGCACACAAGTTTTGAGGTTGTTTGAATTATTTAGCTAAAGACATATTCAGGTTCAAATCTGTATCTATTTGATAGTGATTTTGCAGCCTTTACTCTGAATATTCTGACTCTCTTTTAAAGCAAATTCTGCATTAGTAGTAGTAGTATTTAAATCTATGATCCCTAATAGACGTGCAGAAGTTCCATAACAGACCATAATTAAGGCTATGATTATGTCATTGAGGCTGCAGAAGTCATGGAATCAGGAACTTCCAGAGACCCCCATGACATTGGAGCCCCTGCAGCTGAGCAGCTGCTGCCAGTAGTGGGGGATGCCTCCACCCCCAGGCTGCCCAGTCTCTATAGGTAGCAGAGGTCCCTATTGCCACTGCCCAGCTGCTACCATTGGCTGAGTCCCTCCTGCTGCTCAGCCGTGGTTAGCAACTAGTGCCCCATCCCACCCTCAACAGCTCCTGGAGGCAAGCAGAGTGATCCTAGAGCTACCCAGCTGCTGATGTTAGCAACGGTCCCCTGCAGATCCCAGATGCAGATCCCTAGCTGGGGACCCTGCAGCTGAACAATTGCTATAGGTGGCAGCCCACCCTGAGCTTACAGCCACTCCCCAGCTCCCAGCCCTTCCCAGCTCCCAGCCACTGGGCAATGGGGTCCCTGCAGCTCCCAGCCACTGTTGGCAGGGAGAGGCAGGGTGTTGGACCCTCCTCCCTCCCCATTTTGTCAGGGATGTTGCATGAGTTTCCATTAATTTTTATTTATTGCCAGTGACCAGTCTGTAATTTTTACTAAAAATATATATGACACCCCTCATCGCCTTAACCATTGAATCAAAAAGTATAAACTAGTCACAAATGGAAGAGAAAATCAATGCCCCTACAAACAAACCTCGCATTTCCTTTCTATAGCCCAAACAGATGTAGCGGGCAGATCCTTCTCCTACTAAGCACACATCTCACAGCTTATGTGGTCAGTCAACTCACCTGCTTTTCTTTCTGCACCAAGTCACAGATCTATACTGAATAGCTTGACGGAATCATAAAAAGGAGTAAATTGTACAGCAGCTGTACTACAGCCAATGTGAATGAGAAACAGATTAAAATGAGCTAAATCTAGCTACAGACATAAAGGGAAACAAGAAGACATTCTACAAATATATTAGAAGCAAGAGGAAGACCAAGGACAAGGTAGGGCCAATGCTCAGTGAGGAGGGAGAAACAGTAACAGGAAACTTGGAAATAGCAGAGATGCTTCATGACTTCTTTGTTTCAGTCTTCACTGAGAAGTCTGATGAAGGAATGTCTAACATAGTGAATCCTAGTGGGAAGTGGGTAGGTTTAGAAGATAAAATTAAAAAAGAACAACTTAAAAATCACTTAGAAAAGTTAGATGTCTGCAAGTCACCATAACCTGATGAAATGTATCCTAGAATACTCAAGGAGCTGATAGGGAGGTGTCTGAGCCTTTAGCTATCATCTTTGGAAAATCATGGAAGACAGGAGATATTCCAGAAGACTGGAAAAGGGCATATATCGTGCCCATGTATAAAAAGGGAAATAAGAACAACCAGGAAAGATAATGGAGCAAGTAATTAAGGAATTTATCTGCAAACATCTGGAAGATAATAAGGTGATAGGGAACAGCCAGCATGGATTTGTAAAGAACACATCATGTGAAACCAATCTGATAGTTTTCTTTGATAGGATAATGAGTCTTGTGGATAAGGGAGAAGTGGTGGACGTGGTATACCTAGACTTTAGAAAGGCATTTGATATGGTCTTGCATGATATTCGTATCTATAAACTAGGCAAATATAACTTAGTTGGGGTTACTATAAGGTGGGCGCAAAACTGACTGGATAACCGTTCTTAGAGTAATTAACGGTTCACAATCCTGCTGGAAAGGTATAACAAGTGGGGCTCTGCAGGGGTCTGTTTTGGGACTGGTTCTATGCAATATCTTCATCAGCGATTTAGATATTGGCATAGAGAGTTCATTTATTAAGTTTGCAGATGATACCAAGCTGGAAGGGGTTGCTTTGGAGGATAGGTCATAATTCAAAATGATCTGGACAAATTAGAGAAATGGTCTGAGATAAACAAGATGAAGTTTAATGAGGATAAATGCAAAGTACTCCACTTAGGAAGGAACAATCAGTCTCACACATACAGCATATCTGTCTAGGACGGAGTATTGCAGAAAGGGATCTAGGGGTCATAGTGGACCACAAGCTAAATATGAGTCAACAGTGCGACGCTGTTGCAAAAAAATGCAAACATGATTCTGGGATGCACTAACAGGTGTGTTGTGAGCAAAACATGAAAAGTCATTATTCCGCTCTACTCTGTGCTGATTAGGCCTCAGTTGGAGTATTGTGTCCAGTTCTGGGCACCACATTTCAAGAAAGATGTGGAGAAATTGGAGAAGGTCCAGAGAAGAGCAACAAGAACGATTAAAGGTCTAAACAACATGACCTATGAAGGAAGACTGAAAGAACTGGGCTTGTTTAGTTTGGAAAAGAGAATACTGAGAGGGAACATGATAGCAGTTTTCAGGTATCTAAAAGGGTGTCATAAGGAGGAGGGAGAAAAATTGTTATTGTTGGCCTCTGAGGATAGAACAAGAGGCAATGGGCTTAAACTGCAGCAAGGGAGTTGGACATTAGGAAAAAGTTCCTAACTATCAGGGTGGTTAAACACTGGTATAAATTGCCTAGGGAGGTTGTGGAATCTCAATCTCCATCTCTGGAGATATTTAAGAGCAGCTTAGATAAATGTCTATTAGAGATGGTCTAGACAATACTGGGTCCTGCCAGGAGGGCAGGGGACTGGACTCAATGACCTCTCTAAATTCTCTGATTTAGAAGATAAATATCAAAACTAGACTTTACCTACTTACTTCTGTCTTCTTTTAATGAAACCTTAGTTTTGCATTGCATTGGTAATACCACTTGCTAATTATAATGCATTCTGTGCATTCAGTTAAAGATGTTCACTCCTTTTGTTATGTTTCCTATCCATGTAATTTGATCAGTCAACTCCTGATTGTGTCTACTAAAAGGTTATGATTCTGTTTCTATTTCCCTGTCAAGCATTGCCTGCTATTCCAGTAATCTTCCTCTCCTGACCTTTTAAAGAAGCTATTACTGTACCATAATTATAACCAGCATATTATTACTTCTCATATATAGTATTCTAATCAGGAAGCATATATAGTTGAGAGCTGCAGCTACAGTGATCTTGTAAGAAAGCAAAAATTGCTCACTAACCTCAGAATAAATTCAAAATAAAAATCTTGTGATGTAGTCTCATGACTCTGTCTTCTATATACCTACGTTTTTGACCATTCTGATGCATTGTCCTTTTTCCTTGTTCTTCACTTGTTCTATTTTTTTAAAAATGTTATGGTGATGGGCAGGTGGTGATGTGGACAGGCAGAGAATAATGCTGGGAGTCCCTATTCACATATTTGCACACAAGTGGTGTGAGAATAGTGGCCTCAGAATTGAGTTAGAGTGATATCAACATTCATAACCTTCTTGTGCCACAGAGCAATGTTCTTCAGGGTAAGCACTGCTCTCCCCAGTCCACAGAAGGATAAGAAAATGTTTTCTTAACATTGTTCATGCCATGATTGATTTGCTAGTGTCCTGCAACTACCTGGGAATTGAATTGTGTGGTTAAAAATCAACATCCCCCAGAAAGAACAGTGAACTCTACATCCTGGAATGTCACATTTCCTGAAGATGCTAGGTGTGTGCACTCATCAGACTCAGACTTGCCAAATACACTGATATACTTGCATTGAATGAAACATGTCTCTCAAGCAAGACCCATCTTGACGAGGTTGATGCTAGATACATGTTCTCCTAAATAGATAGTCCTCAGAAGAGAGGCATCACTGTGGAGTCAGCTTTGTTAGTCAGACCTCTATCTCACCTGCTTGAAAAGACAGATTTATGAAGACAATTCTTTGCAAATTACTGTTCAATGATTGTGCTTTATTGGCCCATAAACTCAGGGACATTCGCTTTAGTGACAGACAAAAAATGCTACTAAGGACACTTTCAAGTGCAGCTCCAATCTTGCAATATGGACTTCAGTACCTGAGAACAATTTAGCCCATGACAATATCAGAGGCATTAGCTCTGGAAACTTAGATGGAAAGATTTCAGGAACCTGCAGATTGCTGCAATCAAGGAGAGATGTGTGAGACATAAAACTAAAAGCAGCACACATTTGTTTAACATTGTCTTTACTAATGGTACTTGCAGACAGGGCTGCATGTCCAAAATTGGTCTTTGGTTTTATCTCGGGAACCACATAAATTACTGTAGCTTACCCGTTGAATGAAATTGCGACATCATAATCTTCAATATAAATAAATGTAACGACATTCTGCTTATACCAAAATTAATTTATATTTTCTTACGACCATGTGCTTATTTCTTCATGGACATTGAACCACGTATTTACATGGTATAAAGCCAAACTCCACAGCTCTGACATTTGGTTTTAGAATGGCACTTGCAATTTTGTATATATATCCCACACCATCCCCTACTCATTTACTACCCTGGCAAAAGTATTTTGTTCCCTTCCTACATCTACCAGCGACTGTCTAGGAAGGAAGCAACTGTCCAGGAAGGAGTATGGCAGAAACAGATCTAGGGGTTATAGTGGACCACAAGTTGAATATGAGTCAACAGTGCAACGCTGTTCCAAAAAAAGCAAACATGATTCTGGGATGCATTAACAGGTGTGTTGTGAGCAAGACACGAGAAGTCATTCTCAACTCTATTCTGCACTGGTTAGGCCTCAGTTGGAGTATTATGTCCAGTTCTGGGCACCACATTTCAAGAAAGATGTGGAGAAATTGGAGAAGGTCCAGAGAAGAGCAACAAGAATGATTAAAGGTCTAGAGAACATGACCTATGAAGGAAGGCTGAAAGAATTGTGTTTGTTTAGTTTAGAAAAGAGAAGATTGAGGGGGGACGTGATAGCAGTTTTCAGATATCTAAAAGGGTGTCATAAGGAGGAAGGAGAAAACTTGTTCATCTTGGCCTCTAGGCATAGAAAAAGAAGCAACGGGCTTAAACTGCAGCAAGGGAGGTTTAGGTTGGACATTAGGAAAAAGTTCCTAACTGTCAGGGTGGTTGAACACTGGAATAATTGCCCAGGAAGGTTGTGGAATCTCCATCTGTGGAGATATTTAAGAGTAGGTTAGATAAATGTCTGTCAGGGATGGTCTGCACAGTACTGGGTCCTGCCATGAGGGCAGGAGACTGGACTCGATGACCTTTCGAGGTGCCTTCCAGTCCTAGTATTCTATGATTCTATGATTCCACCAAGTCTCACTTATGAAAAGCAAACAAAGGGATTGCCCTTTCTTTGGATAGCTGGTCTCTTCTTCACTGAATGGCTCAATGATTTGCTAATCATGAAATGGCAGCTCCTTTTACAAGATTATCACAGGTCACATGAAAGAAGGGAAAATTTTGTTAATTCTGTGATTTTTTTGTAATCTCTAGGATGAAATTATTAATTTGTAATAATTAATTACCAGGGTGGGATCCCGGCCTCACTGAAGGCAACGGCAAAACTGTTGATTTTGATAGTGCCAAGTTTTCACTTTTTGTATTTATATAGAGCCCGTAAGTGTGCAGAGTGCTTTAAATAAATATCATATGGGGACAACTTCCTGAATGCTTGAAAACCATATTAAATACTACAGCAAAGCTCAGTGGAGTCCAGGGGCTTGGAAGAAAAGAATGGCTGTCCTGAGAGGTCTGTCAAGGACCTATGCTGATTGAGCATTCCTCGTTGCTATCAAGGTCAGGTAGCAAGTAGGATTTGAGAATACAGCTAGCATTTGCAGCACCTGAAGGAATATGATAGGTGGTTTCTGAAAAGGTTCAGAAAAGGGCAACAAAAATGATTAGGGGTTTAGAATGGGTCCCATATGAAGAGAGATTAAAAAGACTTGGACTTTTCAGCTTAGAAAAGAGGAGACTAAGGGGGGATATGATAGAGGTCTATAAAATCATGACAGGTATGGAAAAAGTGAATAAGGGAAAGTTATTTACTTATTCCCACAATGTAAGAACTAGTGGTAACCAAATTAAAGTCATAGGCCGCAGGTTTAAAACTAACAGAAGGAAGTTTTTCTTCACTCAGCGCTTAGTCAACCTATGGAACTCCTTGCCAGAGGATGCGGTGAAGGCTAGAACTTTAACAGGGTTCAAAAAAGAGCTAGATAGATTCATCAATGGCTATTAGCCAGGATGGGTAGGAATGGTGTCCCTAGCCTCTGTTTGTCTGGATATGGGTTACAGGAGAGCGATCACATGAGGATTACCTGTTGTGTTCCCTCCCTCTGGGGCATCTGGTATTGGCCACTGTTGGCAGACAGGATACTAGGCTAGATGGATCATTGTTTTGACCCAGTATGGCCATTCTTATGCTAAATACTTTATATAAATAATATGAAAACTATACTTGTCTTACTGAAATTGAAATGGCACTCTCAGCATTTATTTAGAGATTATCCTTCCTACCTAGTGGGAAAAAAACTCCAGATAAAATATGCTCAAGATGATTTTTGTTTATAAGGCTTTTCTGACTTTGGCTTGTTTCTCACTGGCTATTGCCTTCATGCTGAAATAGGAGGCAGCTCAGAAGTTTTTATGTTACAGACCCAGCACTCCAAAGTTTCATTTTCTGGAATTGATATTTCTCCTAAATTTGATCTAAATTAATTACAAGAGATTCTTAGAATGAGCCATTCCCAGAAAACACACTATCGTCTTGCAATGATGATTATGCAGGCAAGACTTGAAAATAAGAATGTTTTCTTTATCTTCTTGCTCTGAACACATTACAAGAATAGATAGGAGTTATTGTTTGAGCCATTTCTAAATTAAAAGCCAACAAGGGAAAATTTTTTCAATGCATATGATTTAAAATTTAGTAGCTATGTAGCTGAAAACTTACTGGGTCTGATTCTCTATGGCCTTGGGCTATGTATTTAATTATATCTGTGTAAAGTGTGCCGGTAGGCACATCAATAACAAAGACTGAAGATAAGCTATCCAAATGTGAAATCTGCAATTAAAACAGTAAATAGAACCAAAGGAATGACTGAGCCAGGTGCCATTGGCTTTGGCTGAAGGTTCGTGCAGTTCAACTTCATTTAAAATAGAAGGGCTGTTACTCATTAATGAACAGCTATTCCCTGTGCCCTAGTCTACATTATTGAGTTATTTCAAAATAACTCCCCTTATTTTGAAATAAAGTAGCCCAATGTCTGTGTCTCTGTAATGCTGTAGCATTGCAAGTCACCTCTAGGTGGTGCTGTTGCCTCATGCCGTGGCACTTGGCTGAGTTCTGCGCCGCTCAGCCGGGCCACTGCAGGAGAGCAAGCGGCCGTTTGGGCACCACGGTCCCCATGCAGCACTCCCGTGCTGTTCATGACTGTTCATGTCATAATCCACTTGATCTGTTTATCTTATTTTGGTGTATGTATCATTCTTATGTGTAAAATTAGACGTATGGAATGTTTTATGGTTTTAAATGTGCAAAAGAAAACCATCAAGGGTGTTTCCAATGGTGGAATGCCTTAATGTCTGGGCAGTTATATGTAGATTGACTTTTGTCTTTAAGTCTTAGCAATGGTTGGTCTTAGCAATGGTCTGTCTATCAGGGATGGTCTAGACAGTATTTGGTCCTGCCATGAGGGCAGGGGACTGGACTCGATGACCTCTTGAGGTCCCTTCCAGTCCTAGTATTCTATGATTCTATGAAAGTCACATAACCTCCTTAGCTAGAAGGGACTGGCCAGGTAACTTCTCATGCAAAAGTGGGAATCTTTAAAACAATAGGAAACTAGCAGGTCTTTGTTTGTGGCTGGGGTACTTCTAAGAAAGGAATCCAAAGACCCCAGGGTGAGGAGCTGCCCTGGCCTGAAGGATTAGCTGGAAAGGGAAAGTTTTAGAGTGAGTTTGTAATGAGTTTGTAATAATTTTGTACTGAGGTTTTAGTGTTAGAATTAGCTAAGCATTTTCTGTTATTTTAAATTTTTAATCTACTTTGCTCTGCCTGGTCTCATTTATTACCACTGAAATCCCACTGCTTGTACTTAAAATCACTTTTATTTACTATTAAGCCCAGTGTAAATAATTGTTATCGGGGGAGCAACCAGTGTGCACATTCCCCCTTTCATTGTTAAAGGGGGCCTACCTAAATAATTCATTTGGGGTTCTGATCCCATTTGAGGAGTGGTATCCTGGGAAGCTGGGCCCAAAACTGCATTTTCCTTGGACCTGAAGGGTTTCAGTCTCTGTACTGCTTTTTGGGAGGGTGGGGGTCAGTGATCTCAGCTCTGTGTTTTGGCTGGGGAAGACCAGGGAGCTGGCCTAGCAGGACAGAGTGGTGAGAAGCCCCAGAGATCAGGAAGGTGAATGTCAGTGTTCTTGTCAGCACTCCAAGGGGTCTTCTGTGACCCCACCCCATCATATTCCCCTTTAAGCAGCTGAAGGCACACTCGACCACCATGCGGCACCTGCTGAGCCTGGCATTGAAGTTATTTTTGGTGGGGTCCAGGCTGCCCGTGTAGGGATTTATCAGCCAGGGGAGCATGGGGTAGGCTGCATCACCCAGGATGCACATGGGTATGTCAACATCCCTGACCCTGATGAAGCGGTCAGGGAAAAAAGTGCCAGCATGCATCCTGTGGAACAGGCTTCAGTTCTGGAATATGCGGGTGTCATGCACCTTCCCCAACCACCTGATGTAAATGTCCGTGAACCAGCCCTTATGATCCATGAGGGCCTGCAGCACCATTGAAAAGTACCCTTTTCTATTGATTTAGTCAGAGGCACAGTGGAAGGACACCAGGATGGAGGTGTGGGTGCCATCAGTGGTCCCCCCACAATTGGGAAAGCCTATGGCAGCAAAGCCATCAACGATGGTGTTGATGTTCCCCAGTGTCATGGCCCTCCGCAGAAAGATATGTTATTGGCTACCTACAGAAACATAGAGTTTGAAGGGAGCTTGCAAGGTCACCAAGTCCAACCTCCTGCCCAAAGCAGGATTAACCCTAACTAAATCATCCCAGCCAGGGATTTGTCAAGCAGGGACTGAAAAACCTCTAGGGATGGAGGTTCCACCACCTCCCTAGATAACCCATTCCAGTACTTTACCACCGTCCTAGTGAACTAGTCAAACCTGCACGAGCATGGCTCCAACCATGGATTTCCTCACACCCAACTGGTTCCTCTCTGAGCGGCAGCTGTCCAGCGTGGTGAGTTTCCAGAAGGTGATAGTGAAGCATTTCTGCAGGGGTATGGCGGGTCGCAGTCAGGTGTCCTGTCACCTGTGGGCAGGGACGATCCATTTGCAGAGTTCTAGGAAGGTGGCATTCCACATGCAGAAGTTCTGGAGCCACTGCTGGTTGTCCCATCACTGCAAGATGATGCAATCCCACCAGTGGGAACTGGTCTCCCTCCGCCAGAAGTGGCATTCCATGGCGTGCAAGGGAGTTGGATGGGAATTTGGTGTATCAGGAGTGAAGAAGTCCCCCAGTTCAGTCTGTTCATCGTGGTCTTGAAGCATCATGTGGGCAGTATGGATAAACTGCACCATGAGGTGCAGCACGAGGCCAAAGAGCCTGGCCCTGCTTTGCAGCAGCTCTGGCTCCATGTTGGAAGTGCTATGGCATCCACAGCACGTGGTTTGAGTTTGGTGTCTTGCAAGGGGGTAAGCAATGAAGAAGTGGCATGTGATGTGCAGCTGTACAGAACAGCCCCTTTAAGCACAAGTCTCAGCTAGCCTCAGGAAACAGCTACAGGAAGTGACTACTGTCCTGCCCTCCCTGGAGTGCTCCTGGGGGCTGTAAATGCGATACAGCCTCCAATGAGTGTGGACACACTATTCTGATATAACTTTGCACTATTTTGATGGTGATTTGTACTGTAGACTCACTATTTGAAAATAGTTATTTCAGGAGTTATTATTTTGAAATAACTTATTTCAAAATAATTCCCCAGTGTAGACATGCCCTATTTTAACAAAACGGACCAATGTACAACACACTTAGGAACAACTTGTCAATAGGAGGGCTGGTGGTAATGCATCACTTATTTTGGTTATATGTCAGTAAGAGTCAATACTACAGAAGGAACTCAACACATCTAGACAAAATCAAGAACACTACAATTCTGATTTATTTTAAACACTCTGCTCATAACAATTCACACATACCCAGTTTGCTGACAATGAAAAACTGCAGGTGGTGATTTCAACTCAGTGGCAATGTATTGCTTTGAATCCAAGAAGTTGCCATGTTATGTCATCAGAGAGTCTCTGAGTTCAGAAATAGAAGTTGTTCAGAGTTTTCCAGCAAGAAACAAAATAATCTCAGTTTTTAGGCACTTCAAGTCAGGTATTCTGACCGTCCTCAACTAATATGTCTCTATTTGGTGTTTTCTTTAATTAGCTGCATCAACTTGTCACTATTACTTTTAGTTGGCATTATGTTTCCATGTAATTTTCAAAAACAACAAAAAACACTATAAGAACACTTAGCTATGGGCACTAGAGTCAAATACTTGAAATACTTCTTCCTAAAAAAAAATGAGGTTTACATGATTCTTTCGAAAAAGGGTTTTTTCTTCAAAGAACTGTGTCTAGACTACTTTCTTTTTCAAAAGAACCTCTTTTGAAAAAGTGATCGGAAGAAGATATGCAAATTTGTGCCAAATTTGTCTATCTTCTTTCGAAAGTGAAAGCAAGTCTAGATGTGCCCTAACAACTGCTACGTGACCAACATATTAACATTTTGCAATCCTAATCTACCTAATCTAAGATTAGGGCCAGGAAAAAAAAGGCTTCTCTTGTTAGCACTCCATTATATTACACACTATTTACAGTAGGTATAGTCACCAAATGATTGTATATACTTCCTGGAATAATTGATTCAAACCTTTTGATCTCTCCTTATAAACACTTATTGATTACATCATTTGAAAAATTCAAATTTATTATATCAAATTTTTATAAGATTAAGAACATCTAATTCTCCTCTCTATCCCCAAGTATCATTATTTGGTGAACTGTCCTAGGACCAGGACAAATTTGTCTTAATAATTTTGAAGTACCCAGAAATATACTTAGTATACTGGACAGTTCAAAACAATTACAGCTAAAATAATGAGAAACAGCTAGTCCATGAATTTCAAATGCATTTCCTGATGACTGGCATGATCTAATAGCTTCAATAGGTCCATGCCCTACCTTTTACCTTATATTTTCTATCGTGTATTTTATTGTATAATGAAATATTTGATAGGGTTTTCCCTTTTTTGGAAGTGATGCCAATGGGTTGGGACATGTTGGCTATCAGCAGCAATAGTTTGGTCTTCTGATTGCTGCTTATAGAAGTTGGTTCAGATGCCTCCGTATTTTAGTTTCTGAGATAAAATAATATCCTGAGTACTTTGAGCTTTTTAGGTCAAATACATTGGATAGACATGTCTTGTCAGTTCTGGGAGGATTTTGGACTTTATTTGTTTCACTAAACTTTCTTGTGTCTCGTAACATTATTATCTCCTTTGACCCAAAGGGGAGGAACTACTCTCTGTGACCAAGAGCCAGATCTGCCTCATCTCTTCTACCAGAAGTGGCTAAGTGGAACAGAAGTATAAAGGGCAGAGTCTCGAATTCAGCTGGCCCTGAGATGCTTGCTCCATGCTGCTGACCCTGCTACCAATCCCAGATATATCGTGATCACCAGGGGGTTGTGTCTGCAGCAGACCTACTGAGACTGCCACAGGTCACTTACCCCAAAGAGAATGAGGATGCCCCATTGTTTCTGGTACACACTGACCATAGAATAGCTAACTTCAGTATGCAATATTATAAGTGACAATATTATTACAAGGCAATTTCAAACACCAGCTAGAGAGAGAAGCTGCAGAACTGGATTTCATTTACAAGTTTGACACCTGCAATAGAGGTTTAAACAAAGACCTTAACTGGATGGCCCACTACATTCCACACCCCAATGACAAAAGCTAAGCACTGGGGTGCTTAGAATACTTAGGGTATGTCTACACTACCCCGCTAGTTCGAACTAGCAGGGGTAATGCAGTCATCCGCAGTTGCAAATGAAGCCCGGGATTTGAATTTCCCTGGCTTAATTTGCATGAAGCCAGCCGGTGCCATTTTTAAATGCCGGCTAGTACGGACGCCATGCCGCGCGGCTACACGCGGCACGGACTAGCTAGTTTGGATTAGGCTTCTAATCCGAACTAGCTGTACACCTCGTTCCATGAGGCATACAGCTAGTTCAGATTAGAAGCCTAATCCGAACTAGCTAGTCCATGTCGCGTGTAGCCGCGCGGCACGGGGTCCGAACTAGCCGGCATTTAAAAATGGCGCCGGCCAGCTTCATGCAAATGAAGCCCAGGAAATTCAAATCCCGGGCTTCATTTGCAACTGCGGATGACTACATTACCCCCGCTAGTTCGAACTAGCGGGGTAGTGTAGACATATCCTTAGAGTAGGTTCTATCAGCCTCACTTACCATGAACACTCTAATTGACAAGATATTTTTTCCTTCTGTTTCCCTCCTCATCCCCTGGTTTTCTCTGCTATTTATTTGTCTCCTGTACCTCTTAACTCCATTCATCTGAAGAAGTGGGTTGTGCCCACAAAAGCTCACAATACCACCTAGAGTTTCTGTTAGTCTCGAAAGTGCTGCAAGACTATTTGTTGTTTTTTAGGTTTATTCAGTATGGCTGTAATCTTGCCTGAAGCACAGTCAGGGCACATTTACACTGCACTCATTTTTCGGAATAAGCTATTTCAGAGGAAATATTCTGAAAAGGCTTATTTCAAAACATCATGTCTACACAGCAAATGCCAATTGAAATAGTGCTGAGCAATTGCGAAATAGAGTGTCTGCACTCATTGGCACTGAATCGCATTTAGGCCACCCAGAAGCATTTCAGGAAGGACATCTGGATGGCACTCTCTTCCTGGAACTGTTGCCTGGGGCTATCTGAGGCTCAAGCTTAAAGGGACCTCAGGCTTTTCTCCTTTGCCTACCTCCTCAAGGGACAGCAAAGCCTTTTCTTTGCCTGCAGTACTTGCCTCAGCACTCCTGCCATGGAGCCAGACCTGACTCCAAGCAGTCAACGGCTCTTCTACGTCTTGGTGCACTTTCTGCTGCAGTTTCTGCGGGCTGCCTTCCTGGCCCCACAGGAACAGGACCCCCAACTCATTCTGGGGCAATTCCTCATCTCTCTCTGGGTGCTGCTTATCCAGTTCAACCCCACCTGCCCTGCTCTGCACATTGTGCACCACCACTACTGGTGGCTGGACACCAGCTCTGACTGGTAGGACCGGATCGTCCTGGAGCGGTGGAATGACCAAGGGTGTGTCTAGACTACATGCCTCCTTCGACGGAGGCATGTAGATTAGCGAGATCGGAAGAGGGAAATGAAGCCGCGATTAAAATAATCGCGGCTTCATTTAAATTTAAATGGCTGCCCCGATCTGCCGATCAGCTGTTTGTCGGCAGATCGGGGGAGTCTGGACGCGATGCCCCGACAAAGAAGCCTTTCTTCATCGACACAGGTAAGCCTGGTTTCACGAGGCTTACCTGTGTCGATGAAGAAAGGCTTCTTTGTCGGGGCATCGCGTCCAGACTCCCCCGATCTGCCGACAAACAGCTGATCGGCAGATCGGGGCAGCCATTTAAATTTAAATGAAGCCGCGATTATTTTAATCGCGGCTTCATTTCCCTCTTCCGATCTCGCTAATCTACATGCCTCCGTCGAAGGAGGCATGTAGTCTAGACACACCCTAACAGTGACTCCAGAATTTTCCTATGCAGAGGACACCTTTCTGCAGCTGTGTGAGTGGCTTGTCCCAATCCTCCGGTGACAAGACACCCATATGAGACCCGCCATTGCCATCTGGAAGCTCACTACGCTGGACAGCTACCAATCCATCGGGAACTAGTTCGGTGCTGGGAGATCGACCGGTGGGGTTGTGGTCCTGCAAGTATGGTGCTCTCATGCTATTATCCCAGGAGGGTGCTGAACTGAACTGAACTGTTGGAATGTGGCTCCCTATCAAGGGGTTGTGGTGGTGAGGTGGGGGTGATGGAAGCCCCCTCCCCAGCAGGTTTTTCAGTCCCACCTTCACAAAGACCTGACGGGGGATGGGCAAGTCAGGGTTGCTTCTGGTGTGTGGGTGGAAGGGGAGGGGTGGGCTTGGGGGCCTCCCAAGTGCCCTGGCAATCCTGCGATTCTCTGTTTTGTTTGTCTCTTGCACCACCACTCTTGCACTTGCAGGTGGTGAGGGCCATCAACACTGTCCTGCTGCGCAGAGTCATTAACCTGGGCAGCATGGACCCCATTATCACCAGTTTTGCTGCCACGGGCTTCCCCAACTTCAGGGGGGCTATTGATGGCACCCTCATCCCCATCCAGGCATCTGAATACATTAACCGCTAGGGGTACATTTTGATGGTCCTGCAGTTCCCTCATCGACCACCGCAGCCAGTTCACAGACATCTACATTGCGTGGTCAGGGAAAGTGCATGACGCATGTCTCTTTCAAAACTCCAGACTCTTCCAATAGATGCACGCTGCCACATTTTTCCCTATTGCACCATCAGGGTTGAGGATATGGACATGCCGATCTGTATTGTAGGAGATGCAGCCTACCCTCTACTCTTCCAGCTAGTGAAGCCCTACCCTGGACACCTGGACCAAAGCAAGGGACGCCTCAATAGCAGGCTTAACAGGGCCCTTATTGTTGTTGAGGATGTCTTTGGGTATCTGAATGGGAGGTTCGATATTATTTTGAAATAACGAGCTTGCTGTATAGACGTTTGCATAGTTATTTTGGAATAATGTCTGTTATTCTGGAATAATGCTGCTGTGTAGACATGTCCTCAGTGTGTTGCAGCTAGATTCTCTACTGACCTAGTAGCAGATGATTCTGCCACTTTTAGGACACTGGGTTGTGGCCTGGTGGAGTTGGGTGGGCTTTGCCTCCCCCATCATTCCACCACAGCCTTCCCTGTCCAGATCCAAAGGTCTGTGTTTGTTGGCTGTCTGCTGCAACTAGGATGCAACTAGGTTTGCTCTGTTCCTGCCTAGAAGAACCAGAGCCTACCAATTGTCCCTGCCTAAGGGCCAAGGATTGATAGGCTCATGTGTTTACTTGTCTTACGCTTAAAGGGACCAGAGACTATGGATTACTGTGTTTGCTTGGACCCTGCTTAAAGGACCCACATACTATAGGCTGTTGGCTGCTCTGCCCCAGTTTAGGAGCCAGAGCATATGGACTCCTGGGAGGCTATTTTCCTGCATAATAACTGGATCCTCTTGACTGTTTTGGATTCAGTCTTATTAGATTGGTTAAAACACTAATGTTTGTTTTCTCATTGCCCCAGACACCAGGCGGTGATCCTGACAATGTAGTAAGATGGGATAGATGGCGGCATGACTGCCATACAACTACACTGCTTAAGTGCATTGTCTGTTTAATGTGGAGAATCTGAATTACAATTTATTAGAATTTCAGAACTCTAGATTAAAAACTCCATCTGACTTTGAAATCTTATTGACTTCTGATTTTTTACAGTATATTATTGAGATTCAGACTTGTGTTACTTATGTTTTGCCTTTGGTCAGAAATACCTGGCATAAATGTCTCATCTGCTTATATTTGGTGACTTACGTTCATGAGAATGTATTTGAGATTCAGTGACATGTCTAATATATTCATCCTGTCTAAAAATTGCAATCCTGCAAACCTAAACACAATGGCTGTGCCTACATTGGCACCCTTTTCCGGAAAAGGGATGCTAATGAGACACTTCGGAATTGCAAATGCCGCGGGGGATATTTCAAGGAATAAGGGATCTTCCGGAAAAGGGTTTATTTTCCGCAAGATCCCGTCTAGACTGGAGCTTTTCTCCGGCAAAACCCCGAGCCGGAAAAAAGCTGCAGCCATGTTCATGCAAATGCCGCGGGGGATTTTTAAATCCCCCATGGCATTTGCAATTCCAAAGTGTCTTATTAGCATCCCTTTTACGGAAAAGGGTGCCAATGTAGACACAGCCAATCAGTACTTTGTTCAAGGTTCTCTTATTAACGCATCTACAGTCTATACACTTTTTTGGAAGCTGAAGTAATAACAATGTATCATCCAATGGAAGTCAGGTAGAATTGATCATAAGAATTGTCAGATAGCAGCAAAATATCTTACAGAGATTTATTAAAGGGCTTGGATAATGACAGCCTTACAATCTATCCTGGAATACTGCCTTGTCCTATTAGTTGTTACTGATATGTGACATGTATAAGCAAGCAATGAGTCAGTGCCTTGAAGTTTGTGGGATGGACCACTCAGAAATTATGACTAAAATTCCATTTCACTGTCTGAACATGACTCATTATTTCCACAGAATGTGATGACTTATAATCTTCGGATTTATTTGTTTTTCAAACATGTCAGTTAAACTTGTCAGACTTGTAATTTTTGTTGGTAGATCATACCAGAAGCTTAGACTTCCAAGTCTAAAAATGCTATGAAGACATGCAGAAGACCGAGTATATCTGAAAAGGAATGGTGGCAGCATCAAATGCAGTGGACTGTATATGAGGGCTCTTGGAAAAACAGAAGAGTTGCCAACATGATCCTTTGGTATATTGTTTCTGAAAGAAACAAATGCAGCCCTCTCAGTGTTTTCTGATCACTTCTGTCTTACCCTGTTGCAGGGCTAACAGACAACATGTGGTGTTGATGATATCCAAGTTTTCTGAGAAATCTAATGAAAACAACATGGACACCTTACTCTACTCTTTTCCCAGAGCAGATAGTCAGGCAACAAGGTAAGTGCATTTTCTTACTGTAGTAAGATTTAAAAGTAGATGCAGAAATTAAAGGAAACCCATTTCAGATGGAGATGTTTCACCATGGCCTTCTCAATAACTTTCCCAAACAATAGAAGATGTGAGGCAGGTTTGTAACTAACACAACAATTAATACTAGGGATGGATTGTTGAACAAAAATGTGTGCAAGTTTAAAGGCTGCTCGCCTCTAACCCCTTCCCCAGAAAAAAAAAGCTTTAATATACCCCTTCAATAATGGACCTTTCCATGAACCCAGGCAATAAAAATCATGGGTCCATCTCACAGGTAGCATACCTAACATATTTCAAAATTTTGATTGTTGCACTGGAGGAAACTGTTATATAAGCAATCTCTGATTCTGATTTCATTTACATTGGTGTAGATCTGGAATAACTCCACTGACTTCAGCACTTGTAAAATACAGTTACATCTGACATGAAATACTAATTTATAATACACTACATTGAAATGAGATCAGGATCTATGTCTCAGTATAGCGCAGAAGTTATAAAATTGTTCATTTTCCCTACTCTTGATTCTAATACGTTAGCCCTGTCTTTATTTTAAGGATAAAATACCTGAAATCTAGGCTGTATAAAATTGATCTTAAAAGTAATTTCTGCACCACATAGTAGGGAAACGTACTCATTCATTATATAGGGGAACATAAGAATGACCATACTGGGTCAGATCAAAGGTCCATCTAGCCCAGTATCCTGTCTGCCAACAGTGGCCAATACCAGATGCTCCAGAGGGAGGGATTACAACAGGTTATCATCACGTGAACCCTCCCCTGTCATCTACTTGCTGAGAAATTGTGACACTGGCAATATAGAAAGTGATATTATAGAATCATAGAATACTAGAACTGGAAGGGACCTCAAAAGGACATCAAGTCCTGTCCCTTTCATTCATGGCAGGACAAACCACCATCTAAATCATCCCTGACAGATGTTTATCTAAGTTGCTCCTAAATCTCTCCAAGGATGGAGATCCCCCAACCTTCCTGGGCAATTTATTATTATTATTAGGCAATATCAAATGTACATAGAGCACAAACTAAAAATTGAACATTTTCCCTCCAATCTTCTTCAATTATAGTAATTTTATAGATTTTATGTAAGATCAGTAGACAAAGTAACTTCAGACAGAAGTGTAATCTTTAATTTGTTGGTTGTGACTGGTCAGGGTCTCTCACCATCAGTTACTGCTGCAAATGGGTTCTTTCATCGGTAATTAGTGGCAAGTTCAACATCAAGTGCTTCATAAATGTTTCGTCTCCACAACATAAGGGTTTCCTCAAAGCTTTTACCTTCTAGCAAGTCAAAGAGTAGTGTAGAGGGGGCGAGTGCTCTCTCATCACTCTGAGGTCTTGTACTTTTTCTGGCCTTTCTTTCTAGCCTTCCCCCTCATCCTCCTGTTTCTTCCAGTCACTCTTTTAATCATTAGCAGCAGATTATCTGAATCTCATTGTTGAGTGGTTAATCACCTGATACCTAGTCAATTGTCTTGTCCATTTGCGTCAGGTGGGAATGCTTACCAAGTGCACAAAATGGTGGATCAGCTATAAGCGATTCACACCCTGTCCTGTTAATAGACGTGAGATAAAGAGAAAGGCAGGGGGCCCTTTGGAGGGGTAGCGTGCCTCCTGTAGATGTGCTGTTTTGTTTGTATTGAGCACGCTCAGTAGCACTGCTGAAATTGACTGCCTTCACTCTGCCTCCCCTCCCCTCTCAGGCATGGGAGATGCATCCACATGGGTAGATTGTCCTTGTGCATCTCACATTGGCTATGTCTAGACTGCAGGCTTCTTTCGAAAGAGGCTCTTTCGAAAGCATCTTTCGAAAGAGCCTCTTTCAAAAGATCGCGTCTAGACTGCAGGCGGATCTTTCGAAAGAGAAATCCGCTTTTTCGAGAGCACCCAGCGAGTCTGGATGCTCTCTTTCGAAGACGGCCTCTTTACATTGAAGAACGCCTTCTTTCGAAAGAGGAACTTTCGAAAGAAGGCGTTCTTCCTCGTGAAACGAGGTTTACCGCCATCGAAAGAAAAGCCGCGTTCTTTCAAAATAATTTCGAAAGAACGCGGCTTGAGTCTGGACGCAGGGGAAGTTTTTTCGGGAAAAGGCTATTTTTCCCGAAAAAAACCCTGAGTCTGGACACGGCCATTGAGTAAATAAAAATGGCCCCAGAAGGAGCCCAGTGAAGGAACTCAGTTCCTTTCCTGTTCCCCATTTGCTATGGGAGAAGATGATACGTTTTTGAACCTAGCTGTGCCACCATTATATTATAGGGCTAGAGTCATAGGGTGAAGAACCCCTGCTCTACCTCCACCATGCCTGCAGAGGAGGTTGTACAGGAGAGCATGTCTGGCCCTTACAGGGGATGACCTGCTGTGAACAGAGACAAAGACAAATGCTGCATCACTGGGTTAGGACTCCCCTTGGCCAGGATAAGTCTACATGGGAGCAGGGGGTATAATTTCCAAGTGAGACAGACATACCCATCCAAGCTCGTATCAAAAACATACCTAGAGTTTTAGATGTGTTCGTACATGAGGCAGCTAGTCCCTCTTGCTACTTGTGCAGCAGCAACTATATGCCTGTTTTTAGTGCACTAGCTCAGTCAGGGCTAGCAGAGGTGTCTTCCCGAGCTGGAAATTATATCTTCCAGCTCAGGTGCTGACAAACCCTTATGCCCCTTTGTGGCTTTGGGGGCCTGCACCACAATCTGGCACACAGAAATTAACCCATATTGGTACTTGTCAGAATCCCCTGCCAGCTAGTGTATTGTTTGCTGGATTTCTGTACTAGGAATCAAGAAAATAGAAGGCTAGCTTTCATCTGGTTGAAGGATTAGTACTGACATCAAAACCCATTTGTAAACAGTGAGTCATTACCATTTCTAGGGGAATAGGTTTATTTCAATGATAATATAGTAATCTCTATTCTAATAATTGCACATGTGCTTCAAAATGTAATAATTGAGTATATAATTGTCTCATGTAAAAGAAAATATTAAAGAAATGCAATGATGTAGAATCAATCTCTCTACGTTGATGCAGCCATCAGAGAAATTAAGCAGCAGAAATTGTTTAATCAAGAAGTTACTGTCAATAAAGTATCAATAAAGCATGTATACGCTTATAAAATAGTGTGAAGAAATGCAAGTATATACAGTCATTTTGTTGCTTATTATTATTATTATTATTATTATTAGGCAATATCAAATGTACATAGAGCACAAAGTAAAAATAGAACATTTCCCTCCAATCTTTTTCAGTTATAGTAATTTTGTAGATTATATGTAAGATCAGTAGACCAAGTAACTAGAGAGGAGCTAGTGACAGATGGGGCAGAACTCCAACCTCTAAGTTGGAGTTGCAACTGACAAAGTGGGTCTTTGCCCAGGAAAGCTTATGCTCCAGCACTTCGGTTAGTCTATAAAGTGCCACAGGACTCCTCGCCGCTTTTGCAGATTCAGACTAACACGGCTACCCCTCAGATACTTAACCTCTAAGTTGTAAACTATAGGAAGTCATGGAAAAGCAGAGCATTTTGGATAAGGTATAGTAAAAAAGTAAACATCCACTTCAAATTACACTCATTCAGGTATGCTTTAACTTGGGAAAGCAATTAAGCACATGCTTAAGTCCTCTGAAGTCAATGGATGAAATCCTGAATCTACTGAAGTCAATGGAATTTCTGCCTTTGACTTCAGCCCGGATTTCACAAACTCATATGTTAGCATATGCTTAAGTGACTTCCAGAATCAGGGACTTACCGAGGATTTCAAGAGATTGTTAACTGACTTATATTTTTTGCAAGATCTTCACTACTACACCAACATTCTTATCATTGCTATCTCTGTACTCATAAATATATGCAAACCCATGTTATGGAACAGATACTGCTGCTGTTCAAATCAAAGACATTTTTACTATTAACTTCAGTGGAAGTAGGTTCTACTCTGTGTTGTATTCTGTTGTCTCTTTGGTCTTTTTAATAAAGATTAATAATAACCACCTTAATGTAAAGATATCATAATACTTTACAATCATGAGTAACCACTATTAGCAAGAAGAAATATTTGTAACCACAATTTTCCCCATTAGTTCTTTTGAACAACTTTCCTTTATTTCCCCCATTCTTTTCCAGGTTTTTTTTCTTTTCTTATACATGTAAATTTACCAAATTTACCATTGTCAAGAGACAAGTGTTAAGTTTTGTGTTTGGCAAATGATAGGAGTGTAGATGCAGAACACAGCTGGAGTATGCATAATGAGGCTACAGTCTTGTTGCTGATGTTGGAAAACAACAATATGGTGTATATTTATATCAGTTTAATGAGGCCCTATTCAAAATCCAGCTGTGAAAATGTGATCAATTCTCAGTACCAGAAGGTAAGATTCTGGGTTAATCCTGATTTTCACATAACCTTGTGTGATTTCCACTATATTTTGTTGCTTTCATTTCCACTGAAAAACAAATCCTAGGAGAAAGTGATTGAATTCCCACACAGTTCTAACAGCCAAATAACTTCTTGGGTATTATGTTTTTCTTTTATTTTTTAAAAAATAGTTATAAAACCCAATACTTGAATTCTTTTATAGGAAGTGTTAAACATATTTCCATTCATTTGCTTGCTTATGAATAGGTGTGGCTTTAACTACATAAAATTATGCTTCACTTGTTTTCATACATTTATATTTTCAGTTTCTCTTTTGAATAGATATGTAAATCACAAATCCAGTCTGCACAAAAGAATAATGCCATTTTCCATTAGTTAAGCTGGTTATGTGGGTAGCATAGCTTATTTTCAAATGGAAAAGAAGAATGTGCCACAGTTTTTTTTGAAGTACTGGAAAAAGTGCATTTGGTCCTTTAATCTAAACCTTTGCTAGCTAGCAATTGAAATAAATGTCTTTTAGTAAGTGCTATGTAAGGGATTCTATTATAACTATCACCAAAGACCATTGGTATTTGTCCTATTAAATTATGAAAAAGACAACCCTTTCCTTAATACCACATTTTACTTATAGTTTGGGTATTAAAGAATGCAGTCTTTTTTACTGAAGGATCTCAACATGTAATCATGAATACGGAATTATCACAGTGTTTCCTATGAAGTCTTATATACCTGCACCAGGAACAAATATTTGATAATGGACTCATCAGTCTAGTAGAAAAAAAAGTATAATTTATTCCACTGACTGGTAGCTAAAGCTAGACAAAGTTAGACTGGCAATTTTAAAAACTAGATTGGATGTTTTTTCCACAAGCTATGATTAAGAATTATTTTCAAATGTTCTATGGCCTGTGCTACACAGGAGGTTAAGTTAAATGATCACCATGATTCTTTCTGGCCTTGGAATTGATGCTTCTAAATTTGCATAGGCAATGCTATCTTTGAGGGCTGGCCTACTCTTCTTGAATTTATGCTACCTAGTAGAGATATCTACACTCCATAATCAGCAGGTGAGAGCTAAGGTAGAATAAAAAGGGTGTTCAGAGCCAATACAGAAACAGCTGACAAAAGTATATCTTTATATTCTGTGTATGGACCCAATCATGGAGCAGACCCATTGTGCTAGACACTGTACAATTACCCAACAAAAAGCCAGTGTCTGCTCCAAAAAGTTACCATCTAAAGAAAAAGAATATAAAAATTTGTGGACACCACAAATAGACATGTGGAACACAAAGAAACATTGAGACAACACTGGAGCCTGACAATAGAGACACTTAGCAGTAAGAGGGAAGGGAGGAAGAAATCACTTCAACACTAGGGTGAGGCAGAAACAGCGGGCCTCAAAGTCCTTAGTAGTTGAGGTGAGGCTAGAAAATTTGGAGGTGGGGAAACAAAAAGGAGAAATAAGAAGAAAAAGTTTTGAGAAAAGAGATAGGGGTCCCTTGTCTGAGGAGGAGATAGGCACAACATGTGACATGGGATCCTTTGAGGACCGAAAGATGAATAGATATCCCTGAGCTGATGACTAAGGGCTTGGAGAGGGAGGAGAAAAAGCAATGAGATAGCTGGACTGAAAAAGGAAGAAGGAAAGAGAGAAACCAGGGGAAGAAGGGGTACACAAACCCTAGCAAATGCTGCTGGTAGTGCTATACCTATAGCTTTTTAGATTAGAAGGATGGTGCAGTAATTAAGGTATTAGTCTGTTAACTGAGAGACCTCAGTCCAGCTCTCCTCTCCCACAGACTCGGACAACTCACTTAGTGGTGGTTATCTCAATTATCCATCCATAACATGGGGCTAATTGTACTTCTCTCCCTCACAGGCATGTTGCAAGGATAAATATATTAAAGATTGTGAGGTGACCAGATACTTAAGAAATACAATCAAAGTACCATCCATAGAAGGAGCCAGGAGGTGAGGTGGAATATCAGAGAACTGGGAAAGGTGAAGTACAGAAAGAATGAGAAGGGGAAGGAAAGAGGAGAGTCATTTCCAGACCCACGAATGGGAAGGGAGGGGCCTGAACCCAGCAATTTCTCAAGCACCTGTGAATTACTGCTAGAGCGCTGGAGCACTGCTCTGCGTGACTCAAGGGCTGGGGCGCAGGACGCACTGTGGTCTGGGAGGTGCTAAGAACTGACTTCTCTCAACCCCAACGCTTCCACCTAAGGCCCCATCTCTTCTGGGGGTGCTGATGTGGCCCCTCTACACCTTGCCCAGGGCCCACAATGGCTGTCAGCCCCCCTAGTCCTCTCATCAAAGAAAAAAAGATCCAAAGAGGGGATCAGAAAGAGATGCAGGAAACACATATATTTAACTTCTGTTTCTGGGAAAACAGGCCCAATATGTTAAGTATTATTAATACATGCTTTTTAAATTTTCCCTTTTGAGATAATGTGGAAAGTAAAGTGCTTGGATTATCTTCTTTCAAGCCTAATATTTCAAGGGAGTAAAAAACTCAACTCGGGGTAAAACCAAAGCCCTTTTTTTGTCAATTAGATAAAGATAAATACTAAGAGGTTTTGTATCTTGAGATATATTCTTTCTATTAGTTCAAGGAATGAAGATGGGGGGGGGGGGGAGGGGTAGCATTTACAGTCCATGCCTGTTGCATATTTGTTTAATATTTCAACATTTGATTAGACTTGATAGGATATCCATTTAACTGAGTTTTCTATGGGGACGGGTGTGGGACACATTCTTCATACCCTTATTCACTTGTTGCCTGTAATATTCTGATAAGAGGGCAATAAATAATAAATTACCATGCATTGCTTCACATAATTTAGTAAGCTGAGCATTCCACAATAGAGCTTTGCTGCCTGTTCTACTAAAGCATGTAAGTATCCAATGACACAACAGTGGGACAGGGTCTAAGTGATATGAAAGAACTATAACAGTACCTGAGCAGGACTTACGAAACAGTTATCCAAATGGGGTACATCTACCCAGCAGGGCTAAAGTCGAATTAATCTATACAACTTCAGCTACGTCAATTGTGTAGCATACGTTGAAGTAGCTTAATTTGGCTTTTGGTGCTGTCTACATATCAGGGAGTCTAAGGAAAAACACTTCCTCCAACTTCCCTTACTCCTTGTGAAATGGCGGTTACCATGAGCTGAAGTAAGAAGTCCTCCAGTATGACATTATTTCAAAATAAAGGCTTGTAGTGTAGACACACTCATGAGCTGTAGTGCAATTGAAATCATGAGCTGTAGTGCAATTGAAATCATAGCCTCTGTGACACAAAAGGATTTTGAGCTACTCTGTTTAGTTTTTAAGCATAGCACTAAAAACTTGGCTTTGCCACCATTAACTGAAAATAAAGTTGTGACTCGGTCCCAAGAGGGTCAAACTGAGATTGACCCTGATAGCAAACTGAAAAGAATGGGGGAGATGATCCCTGAAACCGGTGATTATTTCTAACATTTAGATTCACCAAGATGGCAACAAAACAGCTTTGACAGTACCTTGCTGATTTATCCAGAAGCCAAAAATATAGTGCCCTTAAACAATACACACTTGGGCTACGTCTAGACAGTAACACTATTTTGGGATACCAGAAGTACCCCGAAATAGCAATTCTGCATCTTTTGATGTGCCTGTTATTTTGAAATATATTTCAAAATAAAGGGCGCGCTATTCTGGCATCTCTGTATCCCTCGTTCCATGAGGGTTAAGGGATTTGTCAGAATAGCACTTTATTTCAAAATTACCTCAAAATAAGCTACACAATTTAGTCTCTCGCCCAAACAGCCAAATCAAATATGAGGAGGATTACTGAAAATCTTATTCATCATATAAAAAAATTCTATCTGTCTTAAGGGGTCTGACACATTACCCACCAGCAGGCCCACCGACAGGAAGGGAGCAGGAGAAAGAGACAGTTGCCCTATGGCTTGGGAAATAAAAGGGACCTGGAGCTACTGTGGCAGCAGTGGTGGCCAGAGCCCTGGGACCTTTAAATTGCCACTGGAGCACCACACTGTACACTCTGGGTGGCTCTTAGGGCTCTTGACAGCAAGCATTCCTCTGGTGAAATATTGTGGCTTTGAAATAAAACCTCCTCTTTCCAAAGCACCATCAGTAATTAACTGCATCGATTAACATAAGGTAATTGCCAATCTCCTACCATTTACAAGTAGTTTGCTACGTATTTCAAAAATAAATAAAGACAATGATATTACTACATTTACAGTTTATCTAAATCTTAACATCTTTTCATCTCTGAATTAACAGAATACAGTGACAGACAGGAAATCTTTGGTTATGTTGTTAACCTCTAACTATAGATATATAGATATATAGATATGTACACACAAAAAAACCCCCCTCAGTCATTGTATGTCTCTAATCTGCGTTAATTAGCCTGCTATTTGTGTAACCTTTTCTTTCCTGGTGTCAGAAGAGGAAGAACTGAAGTAAAATTAATTAAATCAGTGAGAAATGGTCTGAAAACAGAAGATTTTAACATTAAGATGCATACATTAACAAACAAGCATATATTAAAGAAACAAGGTAATTGTTTAAAAGTTTGGCAATTTAAGTGTGTGTACAATGTTGGCACACAGTCAAGGACTGTGAGTAGGCAATTTTAAGCAATTTGGCCAATGACGTGTGTATTGGTAGGCAGAGACTGACTGAGGTCAGGTAAAAGCCACTCCAGTACAGTAGGGAGGAGTCATTCATTCATTCATGCTCAGTACAAAACTAGGTCATCATCCCATAATAGTAAACTTCCTATAGTACTAACATTTATTATATAACAACTTTGATTGACAGTTACATTTGGCTGTTGTGATTGACCCATTTTAATAAACCAAGCTGGGAGTTTAAAATGATTGGAAGATAGGTATGCTAATGCTAGGATTGGGAAACAAGCAAATCAGAACAGGCCAAAAGTTAAATAAAAGACAGAGACTAAGCAGGCAAAAGTCAGTCAAGGTAGGAGCAGGAAATTAAGGAGAAATTAGAAGATGTAATCAGTAGAATCAAATTTAGAATAGCAGCAAGAGCAGCAGCAAGTTGCTGAGACAGAGCAGAAAAAGGATCTTTGGACAGTGGAGTCATGCTTGATCAACTAAATTGCCTTCTGTGATGAGATAACTGGCTCTGCGTATATGGGGAAAGTGGTGGACATGATATATATTGATTTTACCAAACCTTTTGATAACAAGTCTCCAACAGTATTGTTGCCAGCAAGTTAAAGAAATATGATTGAATGAATGGACTATCAGGTGGATAGAAAGCTGACACAATTGTCAGGCTCTACTCAACATATTGACCAATGACTCAATGTCTGGTGAGAAACTGGTAGCAAGCCAAGTGCCCCATGGTAGAGCCCTGCTGAATATCTGCAAGTATCCACTTCTTCGGATGTGGATATCCGCAGCTCATTTTTGCGGCTACAGATGCAGATGTGGGTACAAATTTTGGATCTAGAACCTTGCAACTTTGTGAATATCCATTTTATTACCACTGGTATTTGCATCCACAGGTGTGGATGCATATTTCTGTGACTCATTTTTGTGGATACAGATGTGGATACAAATTTTAGATATAGAACCAAAATTTGCATATATCCACATTATATTTGCAGGTACCCATATCTGTGGACTGTGAATATCTGTGGATCATTTGCAGATGGAGATGAAAATACCAGTTTTTTACTCACATAGGCTGTGTCCAGACTCAGGGGTTTTTTCGAAAAAAGTAGCCTTTTTTCAAAAAAACTTCACCTGCATCCAGACTCAAGCCGCGTTCTTTCGAAATTAAATCGAAAGAACGTGGCTTTTCTTTCGATGGCGGTAAACCTAATTCTACAAGGAAGAACGCCTTCTTTCGAAAGTTCCTCTTTCGAAAGAAGGCGTTCTTGAATGTAAATAGGGCTTCCTCGAAAGAGAGCATCCAGACTCGCTGGGTTCTTTCTTTCGAAAAAGCAAGCCGCTTTTTCGAAAGTTCCACGTGTAGTCTAGACGCGCTCTTTCGAAAGAAGCTCTTTCGAAAGATACTTTCGAAAGAGCCTCTTTCGAAAGAGGCTTGCAGTCTAGACATAGCCATAGTGTTCTACCTCAGGAGTGAGTCCTGTGGACTGTTTTCTTCAACATCTTCATTGATGATCTGGATGATAGGACGGATTACACTCTGGCTGTGTCTACATTGGCACCCTTTTCCAGAAAAGGGATGCTAATGAGACAAGTCGGAATTGCAAATACCACGGGGGATTTAAATATCCCCCGCGGCATTTGCATGAACATGGCTGCCGCTTTTTTCCGGCTCGGGGCTTTGCCGGAGAAAAGCGCCAGTCTAGATGGGATCTTTCGGAAAATAAAGCCTTTTCCAGAAGATCCCTTATTCCTGATTTTAAGAGGAATAAGGGATCTTCTGGAAAAGGCTTTATTTTCCGAAAAATCCCGTCTAGACTGGCGCTTTTCTCCGGCAAAGCCCCGAGCCGGAAAAAAGCGGCAGCCATGTTCATGCAAATGCCGTGGGGGATATTTAAATCCCCCACAGCATTTGCAATTCTGACTTGTCTCATTAGTAACCCTTTTCCGGAAAAGGGTGCCAATGTAGACACAGCCTCTCAGTATATTCATTGGTCACACTAAGCTGGAGGAGGAGAAGTATATACACTGGAGGGTAGGGATGGGGTCCAGAGTGACCTAAAAAATTGCAGGATTGGGCCAAGAGAAATTTGATCACATTCAACAAAGGGAAGTGCAGAGTCCTGCACCTAGGATGAAAGAATCCCAAACACTGCTACCAGCTCATGACCAACTAGCTAAGCAAGAGTTCTTCAGAAAAGGACCTGGGGATTACAGATGACAAGAAGCTGGATATGAGTCAGTGTGCCCTTGTTGCCCAAAAGGCTAATGGCATATTGGGCTGCATTAGTAGGAATATTGCTAGAATACAGAGGGAATTGATTGTTTCCCTCTATTTAGCACTAGTGAGGCCACATGTGGAGTATTGCTCCATTTTTTGGTCCCCACACTTAAGAAATTATGTGGACAAATTGGAGTGAGTCCAGCAAAGGGCAAACAAAATGATTAGGGGGCTGGTGCACATGGCCTATGAGGAGAGCTGAGGGAACTCATCTTATTTAGTCTACAGAAGAGAAGAGTGAGGGAGGATTTGATAGCAGCCTTCAACTACTAAAGAGTTTCCAAAAGAGGCTGGAGGGTTGACAAAGAGGGTGGAGCCAGGCTATTCTCAATGGTGGCAAATGACAGAACAAGAATCAATGTTCTTAAGTTGCAATGGGGAAAGCCTAAGTTGCATATTAGGAAAAACTAATTCTGTAGGGCAGTGGTGAAGCGTTGGACTGGGTATCTAGGAAGTTGGAGGAATCTCCATCCTTAGAGGTTTTTAAGGCCAGGCTTGATAAGTCCTTGGCTGGGGTGATTACGTTGGGGTTGATCCTCCTTTTCGCACAGAGTTGGACTAGATGACCTCCTGAGGTCAACCTTAGATTTCTGTGATTCTAAGAAGATGCAAAGAAGAATACAGAGAATAAGCATGCTAACTATAATATAGGTATTCTATATATTCAATGGCAACTTTAATGTATGGGGGGAGGATAAGGAAGAGGTGTGTCTGTAGTGCATATGTAAGTTACTATGTAAAAAGTTTAGGGTTTATTAAGATTGCTATCAGTGTCCTCCATATAACTGATCACCATATGCAATTCATAATCACTGAAGCCATTTCAACTGTATAACCTTACAGAATTAGGTAGTTTGGCTTGGATTCCTGTCTTAAGGGATTCATGTTTATGTTTTTATTTAGGTTTAGATTAATGGTATTAGATCAGTTACAGTAAATAAAGATAATGCTGTATTTTGGAAAAGTACTGGCTAGGTGTCAATCCCTTGAGCAGAAGGTTGTATATGTGTCACAGATCTAGCTTGTTGAGGTGATTTTGTATCAGCCTCTGCATATTACCCTTCTGCCTGATTCCTAGTGTAAGTGATATGGCAAGTGAGCTGCAGGGTCATCCCTATGCACTAGTGTTTCCCAGCTCCTTGACCATTCCCTTTAGTCCATGGGCAGCTCAGTGTCAATTAGAATAACCCTATAGCTGCTGGATTGCACTAGATACATTTTCAAAAACATTTTTAGGTGAATGGGAAATGGGAATGAATTTATTAACCTCGTTTCCTGTAGGGCACACTGCAATTGGCTTTCAGGGTATCTACTTATTTTTTAAGAAGTTTGGAGTTCTGATGTAGACATTATTCCAAAAAATGAGTCAATCTGAGCAGATTTTGATTACTGCTTTATAGGATTGACAATTAAAGTGTGGAAAATATTTTGAAAAAGACAATCCTCTAACTTGAAGCAAATATTTTGCAGCAGCTACACATCACAACTCAGATACACTCACTGAGGAACCTACCCCTGCAATAAATTACTCTGTCCACACATCTATACAACCGACACCATCACAGGACCTAATCACATAAACCCCAATATCAGAGGCTCATATATCTGCACATTCTCTAATATGATATGTGCCAGCAATTGCCTGCAATGTTCCTCTGTCCTGTGTATTGGCCAGGCTTCATGGACCTCAGTGGGGTCCCTGGCTAAGCGAGTCAATGAGGATTTTGTCAGTTGCTATTTAATAATATATTTTATATTTTATTTCTATTTATGCTATTTATAAATAAGCATATACAAATATTATTTAAAAGATAAAAGCTCCATCACAATATAGTAACTCATGTTCACAGGAGCAAGTCTTAATTAGCTCATCTTAAACTTCGTAGATTATAAGGTCTCAAGGAACCACTGTGATCATTTAGTCTAAGCTTCTTCCTGAAATAATTGCTGCTTAAAATACAGAAAAAAGTCAAAGTTGCCTGTGATGGTGAACTATACATCCGTGGTAAATTGTTCAGTGGCTAATTTCCCTCCCGTGTTTCCCGTCAGAGTTTGTCATATTTTTGCATGTAGTCTAATTGGCTTCAATGGGTTTGCTTACATGAGTAAATATTACTCAGATAAGAATCTGGTTTATAATGCATGTGACACAATGCTATGAATTATTTATGAGTTATCACAGTTTGCAGCAATATCAATGGCAACTTTAAGAGACATATTACTGCAAATGTTTATTTTCAGAAGAAAACTGAAATAACTAACTGATAATCAGCCTACCTACATAGTTTTGTTTTACTATATTACAAACATGCTACTACTTTGATTCCTCGGTTACATTATAAACCATTGTAATGGGAACACTTCACAGAAAATCGAAAAAGCTATGTTAATTACTTGGATTGTATAACATACACTTTATATTCTGGGTGACTGCAAGAAGTGTAAAGCAATATTGTTCATACAGTTCCCTGTATTATTGTCTGTTGTGACTAGCTTGATAGAATAAACATCAAGAACCCTCCAAGGGTTCTTTCACTTCATTCATTTTATATTATTCCATTTAGCAATAATAGTTACTGCTCTGCAGCCCTAATAAATGTTCAAATGAAGTACTGTTATAGTTCTAAAAGAAATAAACCTGCTGTGCCAGACACGATCATATTCATGTTCCATTGATGGATATAGACAATAAAATGTACATAGCAGCATAGGGGCATCTATTTGCCAAATGATCAAAGTGAAGCAAGGTTGACTCACTTCCCAAAACAGCTAATACTTGCTCCATTTTGGGTGTTGTATTTTTTATGATTATATGAATATAACCAGAAAAGGAAGTTCTTCTGGCAGAACACAAAGTTTTCCTTTAAAGAAAAACATTACTTTACCTTTCTATCTTTTTATGTTGCCTCTATTGCTATCTAAGAGTGTGTTTATTTGCTGGATGAAAAGTAATGATGGATTCATATTTGACATGCTTATTGATTTGGTATAACTGAAGAAGAAAATATCCTGGCAAGGACTTCAAAGCATCTTCTTCCTTTCACCAGCATCATCTAAATCCTGTCTTAATTTCGAACCAACTGCTTTTCTTCCATATCCCTAGCTCTTTCAGATAATGTGATCTGGGTTGATGGTGGCCAGTTGGCTATTAGTTTTTATATGCATATTATGCAAAAGCTGTATATTTAAATGGATTTATGCTTACTCTTTTTCACTAATACTAACCAGAGGTGCTACAATTAGGAGTGCAGCAGCACCTGCTGGCTTGAAGTAGTAATGATGTCCAAATACTACATTTCTATCACTATTCCAAATACATAGTTTCTTCTTTCAGCACCTTCCACTATAATCATTGTTACAGCACCTCTGATACCAAGTATTCCGTAACACTTTGCAAAGCTGAAGTCAGCTTTGTCACAAGTAAATACAAAATGAGTCAAAATCAAGTGCAGGTGCCTTCACAGGGAACTGGTTTGGAATATAGGGACATGTCTACACTAGAAAAGTGTTTTGATATAACAACTTAATAACTCCTGTTTTTATAAAATCAAAATAGCATGCCCCCACTATGAGGATGCATCGAATTAGTCTGAGGCAAGCTCTGTTAATGAGGATGCACTACCTTGACTGAGAGCCTCAGGAAACACTGGGGAGTAATTAGTTCAAATTACTCTGGGGAGAAATTTTTTTGATATAGCGGCACCAGAGCATCCACACTAACACTATTTTGAAATAACTATTTTGAAATTAGTGTTATTCCCTGAGAAAAGCAGGAGTACAGATTTTTAAATAAGTGGCCATTATTTCAAATTAATAGGCTTGTTAGTGTAGTCGCTTCACTTATAAATTTGACCCAAGGGGGTGTAATTTTGAAATAAAGCCCTAGTGTAGTCCAAGGCTAAAATCCAAAACGGACAAGAAAAAGTACAGAATAAAACTAGTTAAGGGACTGTTTTGAACTGATGGATTGGATTTTAGTGATCTACTGAGTGTTTTGTAACCTGTAAAACCATATGATAAATAACTACTTTAAATTTTGAAGCACAGCTTGTGTGTAAGATGAACCTGCTGCAAGACAAAAATTGCTTCCCAAAAGGAGGGTTTCTGCTTTTCATATTGTACTGCTTTATTTTAGACAATAAACAAGACAATAAACTTGGGTAAATTTGGTTATTTGGTCTCAAAAGATAAAATGGAGGGGGGAGTTGAAATATACTCCATAGTAATACTGTCCACACTACCAAGTCCATTATTCTAGAATAAGGGGCTGTGGAATTCAAACTGTGAAGTTCTGCTTTTCATGAGGAATAACACTATTCCCAAACTTGTAAGTCCAAAATAACATTAGTATGGATTCTCCATTGCTGCTAATTGTCTCTGGGAGGCCTCCTGCAGCTCCACAGATTACTTTCTGGGGTTCTGAGTCCGAGGTAGCACATATACAATAACAGAATCTGCCTCGGACTACATTCAATTCTTCTCTGTAGAGAGGACACGGTACTTCAGATTTGTAAAATCAAGTGCCCAGAAGTCGAACTTAGTACATTGAAAATAATCTCCTAATGTAGACATGGCCTAAGAGAATAATGCCAGGGCTTTTAACTTATTAGATAAATATGAATATACTCTTCTATTATTTTTCTGCTCTCACTTATATTTATGTCTCTCTGGAGTAACTTCATGGTATTCACTAAAGTTGTTTTAGGTTTTCTCAGATGTAAATAAGATCAGAATTTGACCTAACATCTGCATTTTGTCTTGATGGTTCTGATTAAAGCCTCTTTATATTTTGTCCTCTCACAAAAATACAAGAAACAAAAGTATATAATTTAAAAGATACTCCCAGAGGTCTTTTTGTTGCAGTCTTTCTTTCTATCCAAACAGCGATCCACCCATTTATGTAAATATATTGTTTGTAAATCTCCAAAAGAGTTTATTTAGAAATAACTTAAAAAGCCACAAATAGTCTTGCAGCACCTTGGGGACTAACAAAAATGTAGATGTTTTCAGCTTTCAGATGAAGAAGTGGGTTGTGCCCACAAAAGTTCATGATAGCATCTACATATTTTGTTAGTCTGCTAAACTATTCATTGTTGTTTAAGTTTTTCCAGTTAGAGTGTGTCTAAACTACACCCCTCTGCTGACAGAGGGATGTAGATTAGGCACATCACTATTGCAAATGAAGCGGGGATTTAAATATCCCATGCTTCATTTGAATAGAAATGGCCACCGCTTTTTGCCAATGCGGCACTTTGCAGGCAAAAAGCGGCAGTCTAGACTGGGATCGGTCGACAAGGAAAGCCTTTTCCAACCGATCCTGTAAACCTTGTTTCATGAGGCATAAAGGATCGGTCGGAAAAGGCTTTCCTTGTTGACCAATCCCCATCTAGACTGCTGCTTTTTGTCGGCAAAGTGCTGCGGCGGCAGAAAGCGGCGGCCATTTCTATTCAAATGAAGCACGGGATATTTAAATCCCTGCTTCATTTGCAATAGCAATGTGCCTAATCTACATCCCTCTGTCGGCAGAGGGGTGTAGTTTAGACACACCTTTACAGACTAACACGGCTATCCCTCTAAAGTTTTGAACATATCTAGATATAAAACAATGTAGCCATATTTAATAATGCAAAAACATCTTTTCAGGACTGCACAGAGAATCTTGGCTTTGATATTTGGCTCCACCTAAGAACTTATCTTATCTACAATGGAACAATTCCCGTTGATTTCTATAGGTTCATGGTCAAGCCTTACATACATAGATAACTTTTTGCAACCAATATAAATGTCACATATATACGTGAAGCAGATATTTAGAGGTGAGCTTTGCCATGCAGGTCTGAGAAGAGAACTTTGTCTCTCTATGTTTGTCTTTTCTAGCACTACTGAAGTTCATAGGAGTTTTGCCAGGATACTGTTATAATTTTAGTAACTGCAGGATCCAGTCTAGGCCAAGTATCACTATCTTATTAAAATAAAATTCTGCATAGTTCAAAACATATATAGCAAGAAAAATTGGGGAAAGGGTATTGTGGGGTTTATTTTATTCTGTATTTTCTGAAAGCTAACATCATAAGCTAACACAAAACTATTAAACAATAATATATAGCAAAAAACTAATTCCACATTTATAAGCTTCCATTGCTAATATATTTTATATATTTGTGCACTATGCTAAACACTATTTAATTGCAAAATGTATACCACAATTTGTGTATCTTTTTCTGCTTTTTTCCTGAAAGAGTTTTTTCTGACATTTCATCCATCTACAAGGAGCCAAATTTCAGATAAACTTCCTCTTTCAGAATATCCCTTATTCCTCATACAATGAGGAATACAAGGATGCTGAAAGAACGCATCCACTTTTTCAGGAACTATTCCGAAAAAGTAGATGCATTCCTTGGATGTGGCAGAGCTTTTCTGGGATACCGCCAGTATCCTGGACAAGCTCTGCAGTGTAGACATAGCCTAAGAAACAAAATATAACCCAAAGTGCTTACACGCTAAGGGATGTCTCCACTGCAGAGAAAACCTGCAGCAACAACCCTCTGAATCTGGGTCAATGGATTGCGGTCACAGGGCTAAGGTTGCAGGGCTAAAAATAGCAGTGTAGACATTCCCATATGGGTTGGAACCTGGGCTCTGATGCTAGGTTTTGGAACCTGGGCTCCAGTCTCAGCTTGAACATAGAATCATAGAATCATAGGACTGGAAGGGACTTCAAGAGGTCATCGAGTCCAGTCCCCCGCCCTCAAGGCAGGACCAAGCTCCGTCTACACCATCCCTGACAGATGTCTATCTAACCTGTTCTTAAATATCTCCAGAGAGGGAGATTCCACCACCTCCCTTGGCAATTTATTCCAGTATTTGACCACCCTGACAGTTAGGAATTTTTTCCTAATGTCCAATCTAAACCTCCCTTGCTGCACTTTAAGCCCATTACTCCTTGTCCTGTCCTCAGAAACCAAGAGGAACAAATTTTCTCCTTCCTCCTTGTGACACCCTTTTAGATATTTGAAAACCGCTATCATGTCCCCCCTTAATCTTCTTTTTTCCAAACTAAACAAGCCCAGTTCATGAAGCCTGGCTTCATAGGTCATGTTCTCTAAACCTTTAATCATTCTTGTCGCTCTTCTCTGTACCCTTTCCAATTTCTCCACATCTTTCTTGAAATGTGGCGCCCAGAACTGGACACAGTACTCCAGCTGAGGCCTAACTAGTGCAGAGTAGAGCGGCAGAATGACTTCACGAGTTTTGCTTACAACACACCTGTTGATACAACCTAGAATCATATTTGCTTTTTTTGCAGCAGCATCACACAGTTGACTCATATTCAACTTGTGGTCCACTATGACCCCTAGATCCCTTTCCGCCATGCTCCTTCCTAGACAGTCGCTTCCCATCTTGTATGTATGGAACTGATTGTTCCTTCCTAAGTGGAGCACTTTGCATTTCTCTTTATTAAACTTCATCCAGTTTACCTCTGACCATTTCTCTAACTTGCTAAGGTCATTTTGAATTATGTCCCTATCCTCCAAAGAAGTTGCAACCCCACCCAGTTTGGTATCATCTGCAAACTTAATAAGCCTACTCTCTATCCCAATATCTACATCATTGATGAAGATATTGAACAGTATGGGTCCCAAAAAAGACCCTTGTGGAACTCCACTTGTTATCCCTTTCCAGCAGGATTTAACACCGTTAACAACAACTCTCTGACTATGGTTATCCAGCCAATTATGCACCCACCTTATCGTGGCCCTATCTAAGTTATATTTGCCTAGTTTATCAATAAGAATATCATGCGAGATCGTATCAAATGCCTTACTAAAGTCTAGGTATATGACATCCACCGCTTCTCCCTTATCCACAAGGCTCGTTATCCTATCAAAGAAAGCTATCAGATTAGTTTGGCATGACTTGTTCTTCACACACCCATGCTGGCTATTCCCTATCACTTTATTACCTTCCAAGTGTTTGCATATGATTTCCTTAATTACCTGCTCCATTATCTTCCCTGGGACAGACGTTAAACTGACCGGTCTGTAGTTTCCTGGGTTGTTCTTATTCCCCTTTTTATAGATGGGCACAATATTTGCCCTTTTCCAGTCTTCTGGAATCTCCCCTGTCTGCCATGATTTTTCAAAGATCATAGCTAAAGGCTCAGATACCTCCTCTATCAGCTCCTTGAGTATCCTGGGATGCATTTCATCAGGACCTGGTGACTTGCTGACATCTAACTTTCCTAAGTGATTTTTAACTTGTTCTTTGTGTATCCTATCTTCTAAACTTACCCTCTCTCTGCTTGTATTCACTACGTTAGGCACACCTCCAGACTTCTCAGTGAAGACCGAAACAAAGAAGTCATTGAGCATCTCCGCCATTTCCAAGTTTCCTGTTACTGCTTCTCCCTCCTCACTGAGCAGTGGGCCTACCCTGTACTTGGTCTTCCTCTTGCTTCTAATGTATTTATAAAAGGTCTTCTTGTTTCCCTTTATGCCTGTAGCTAGTTTGATCTCATTTTGTGCCTTTGCCTTTCTAATCTTGCCCCTGCATTCCCGTGTTGCTTGCCTATATTCATCCTTTGTTATTTGTCCTAGTTTCCATTTTTTATAGGACTCCTTTTTTATTTTGAGATCATGCAAGATCTCCTTGTTAAGCCAAGCTGGTCTTTTGCCGTATTTTCTATCTTTCCTACACAGCGGAATTGTTTGCTTTTGGGCCCTTAACAACGTCCCTTTGAAATACTTCCAACTCTCCTCAGTTGTTTTTCCCTTCAGTCTTGCTTCCCATGGGACCTTACCTACAAGTTCTCTGAGCTTATCAAAATCTGCCTTCCTGAAATCCATTACCTCAATTGTGCTGGTCTCCCTTCTACCTTTCCTTAAGATTATGAACTCTATTATTTCATGATCACTGTCCCCTATACTGTCTTCCACTTTCAAGTTCTCAACTAGTTCCTCCCTATTTGTTAAAACCAAATCCAGAACAGCTTCTCCTCTGGTAGCTTTTTCAACCTTCTGAAACAGAAAGTTGTCTCCAACGCAGTCCAGAAACTTATTGGATAGCCTGTGCCCCGCCGTGTTAGTTTCCCAACGTATGTCTGGATAGTTGAAGTCCCCCATCACCACCAAATCTTGGGCTTTGGATAGTATTGTTAATTGTTTAAAAAAGGCCTCATCCACCTCTTCCACCTGGCTAGGTGGCCTGTAGTAGACTCCTAGCATGACATCACCCTCGTTTTTTACCCCTTTTAGCTTAACCCAGAGACTCTCTCCTACGTTCATCTCCACTTCAGTCCAAGTGTGTACATTTTTAATATACAAGGCAACCCCTCCTCCCTTTTTTCCCTGTCTATCCTTCCTGAGCAAGCCGTACCCTTCCATACCAACATTCCAATCGTGCATCCCATTCCACCAGGTTTCTGTAATACCAATGATGTCATAGTTGTATTTATTTGTTAGGAATTCCAGTTCTTCCTGCTTATTACCCATACTTCTCACATTTGTATATAGGCATCTAAGATACTGATTTGATCTTGCCTCCCTGTTGTGCCCTGACTCTCCTTTCTCCTTGCCATTATAGTCCGTAGTTCCCCCCCATTTCCAACCCATCTCCCAGTCCCGCACATTCAGCACTTACCTGTGGGCTTTGCTCATCTGTTCCCGTCGAACCTAGTTTAAAGCCCTCCTCACAAAGTTAGCCAGTCTGTGTCCAAACAAGGCCTTCCCGCTCCTGGAAAGGTGAACTCCATCTCTGCCAAGCAGTCCTTCCTGGAAGAGCACCCCGTGGTCAAGGAAGCCGAAGCCCTCCTGGCGACACCATCCTCACAGCCAGGCATTCACCTCCAGGATGCACCTCTCTCTGCCATGTACCTTGCTATCTTCAGTGCCACAGCCTGAGCCTCACAAGTCCTCTGAGTCAACTGAACTAGGGTCCTGAGACTCAGCACTGTGGGATTTTTATTAAGGATTACAAATAAAAAACAAAAACAACAACAAAAAAGACAAATATGGAAGGATTTGTAGCACACGCAAGCAATGTGAGTGAGGTAGTGATGAGCGTACATCTTGCTATTTCCCTTTTTTTCTAACATTTACTTCATTCATGTTTAATTACTGAGAAAAAAGGGAGAGAGTCAGCAGGAGCAAAAGCGTGTGAAAAAGGTTGATGATGATGATGCCTAAGTTAATTTCAAAACATTGCAATGAAACACATTATGTCCAAATGGAGAATGTGTATAAATAAATAAAACATATTGCAGTATTTGAAAAGTATTCCTGATAATATTTCTAAGCCATTGGTAGGCATAGTGAGCAACTGAATACATTACTGCATACAGAGAGCTTATCTTCTTGGACCAAAACCTCTACTCCTGGCTACTGTGTGCACTATGTCTTGCATGCATACTTAATGAACCATGAATATTTTTATTTTTTGAACATAAAAAAGCCTCTGTTGAAAAGCTGCTGTGTCATTTGCCCACCAGAGTATTCTGTGGCAATAGAAGGTAGCAGCTGTTCCCAGCCAGCTAAGGAAGAGAAAGAGCCTTCCTTCTTCATGGTGCCTGTTGGGCCAAGTCAGCATACAGGGGCTATGGGAGACTGTCACATTATTTAATTTTAAAGATCATTGCTACACCTATAGAGGGTAGTTGCCCCAAAAGTCTATACAAAGGCGTCCGTGTGAGATGTCACATGAAAGCTTATGTTCTATTGATTCAGTATATGCTATTCATGTACTTGTACAATATCTGTATGTGGAGTTATAAATATGTACTCTGTGTTGATACTGGAAAATTCTCTGTCTGAGACACAGCAATGGGCGAAGAATGTTCAGCCAGTGGCTATGCTAATTAGCAAGTAGACAATGAATCTCTAGGTGCCAATACACAGCTGAGGAATGTGACTGATACCTGCAAACCAGCCAGGACATAATGGCTGCCAGCATGTGAAAGAGAGAGGTCACTTGACCACGTGACCTGCTCTAGGCAGGAGGATGCCAGGAGAGGTATATAAGTGCCATGCGGCACCCTCCATTTTGTCTTGAGTTCAACTTCTGATGCCAGATACAGCCTTGCAGGGAACAATGATCCGGAAAGAACTGTGGACCCATCCTGACACAGGATGTACATCAGAGACTTTTAAGATAGCAGATGTAACATCTCTCCTGAGAGCCTGCATTGAGAATTTGGTGATTCGATGCATGTAATGTATTCTCCTTAACAACCTTATTCTCATGCTTTTCTTTATTTTATTAATAAACCTTTGGATTTTAGATTCTAAAGGATTGGACCAGCGTGATCTTGTGGGTAAGATCCAAAGTGTAAATTGATTGGGAATTGTGGCTGGTTTCTTGGGACCGGAAGAACCCGTTTGGGATAGGTGAGATTGGGTTCTAAAACCCCTCACCTGTGTGCAGGCCCAGGGCTGATTGGAGCACAGGAAGAGCTGGGTTGTCAGAGGGGTTTTGCTTGTAAGACTTCAGGCTGGCCAGATAGGCAGCTGGAGCACTCGGTGTGACTGGTTTGTGGCCTATTTGGGAAGGTCTCCAGTCTGGAGCTATAAGGAGCTCCGAGTTTTGAGCAATTCGCCCTGAGCAGACACCCTCAGCTGTGCCCAGACCTGGCCCAGTCCATCACAGAGACAGATGGGGCTCATAAGGGCTAATGGGGAAGGACAGACTGGGGCAGTAGCTGAATGGGAGTGGAGGTGCAGGGTCATTAGGAGCAGGGAGCACAGAGACACACTGAGTTGGAGGATGAAGAACTACATGGTGTTGGGAGGATTGTCATTCTGACTGGAGGTGGAGGGACACGTGGACAGAAGAGCAAACACACATGGGGATGGAGGAAGTAGGTATGAACAACGTTGGAGGGCCTCATGTGCCACAAATACTGAAACTAATCAAAGTCCAATTGCAGCTTGAATATTATAGCTTGCTCTAGTATTCCTCATCATATTTTTAAAAATTATGAGCAACTATGAGCCATATGCTTCATTGGAGCTATGTTTATTGGCAACAGGTAAGAACTGATCAGAATCAGTGGGGGTTGAATTCTGTACCTATTTTCTGTCTCTGTTCTGAGAAATAACAGATCATGATTGAAATTAAATGGAGTGAGACTGTTCAAGTCAGGAAAGTAATTTTAATGAGCTGAAACTAATCTTTACATTTCAATGGAGTATCTCATGGTGGATTTCATAGTGTCAGCTATCTGCTGTCAAACTAATACCACTTTCTAGCTGAAAAAATATTTTTCCTTATTTTTTTAGGCTTCTAACATAACAGAATTTGTTCTGGTAGGAATAAGAACACATCAGATGATAGGTCAGGATACTTTTCTTCAAAATCAGAGCAATCCTGCTTCTTCACATATCAAAGGTTGAGTCTGTAAACATAAAATAATTCTGTGGCTATTGAACAAAATGTTAGAACAGTGGAATATCCTGCTGTGTGGGGGAAATGTAGGAATTATAAGACGGTGTAATACTCTGTGCAGACATCAAAATGTAGACATGTGAGCTCTATTTAAAAACAGTAATATATCATAAAATTATAAACTATAGATGAACTCTCTTTATATATTCTAATATTATATATAAACTATAGATATATGCTCAAGTGTTTTGACAAAGCCTCTAGATCTGCTGGTTCTATATGAATAAACAGCAGTAAGCTAAATGCATATTTAGAAGGATTAAAAACTTTATTATAAAGACGATCACTGAGACTATTTTTAATAAAAGTGAACTGAGAATTCTTAAACTTTTAATCAAAAATGAATATATCTAATTTACCCAACTTTATTACAAAGGAAAATGGTTAGAGATGGATGTGCATAACAATGCTTGCTTCTTTCATCCAATGTTAGGAAATGCCCAATGGCCTGTCATGACTACTGACATTTTGGCAATATGTCATTTCATGATTACCAAATGAGACTCCAGGTAACTCTTCCTATTTTTGTATACCTTGGATTGGAAAAATTTATTTGCACCCACTTATTAGAATAAAATAGCCATATTCTCTTGATACAAAAAAGTGACTGGGAGTCAGTAACCCGAGTTTAAAAAAAATAGCAAATGGTCTGGTAGCACTTTATAGACTAACAAAACATGTAGATGGTATCATGTTAGTCTATAAAGTGCAACCAGGCCATTTGTTGTTTTTTTCTGTACAGACTAACTCGGCTACCCCCTGAAGCTTCTGAGTATTAAAGACAGCTGTGAAATGGACTTGCTGTATGACTTCTGACAATTCATTAAGCTCACTATAAATTAGTTTCCCCACAGTTTTCCCATAGTTTACACAATGATTGTAAATAATACTGAACTTATATTTACCAATCTCACAAGAATATAGTAAAATGTATAAAGTACTTAGAGGATATAGAATGTTCCTTTACAGGCCTTGCGGGAAAAGCCAATCCCCGCCTTCAGACAACCCCCTAACCTCAAACAAATTCTTTCCAGTAACCATGTAGCACACCTCCATCATAATCATCCAGGAACCCACCCCTGCGATCAATCCTGGTGTCAACTCTGTCCACACATCTACCCAAGTGATTTCATCACTGAACCCAACTGAACCAGCCACCAAATCAAAGACTCATTTAACTGCACATCCACTAATGTGATCTATGCCATCAAATGCCAGCAATGCCCCACTGCCATGTATATTGGTCAAGCTGGACAGTGTCTACAGGAAAAAATTAATGTACACAAATCAGATATCTGAAAAGGCAACACACAAAAAGCCTGTTGGAGAATGCTTTAACCTTTAATGGACCTCCAAGTCACAGTATTGTTCCAGGCCAATTCCATAAACCAAATACATAGGGAAGTGTGGGAACTTAGGTTCATTTACAAGTTTGGGAGCCATCAAAAAGGTATGAATAAAGACATTACCTGGTTAATACACTAGCTTCCACAGCCTAATGAATTAATCAACTAACAATGGGTACTTAAGAACAATTTGCATCTTCTCTAATTCACAATTTTTTTCCTTGCTTGTCCCCCCTCATCCCCTATTTATTCTTGGATCTGGACTTTTTATACTCCATTCATCTGAAGAAGTAGGTTGTGCCCACGAAAGCTCATACCACCATCTACGGCTACGTCTACACTGACAGCTTCTTGCGCAAGAACTCTTTTGTGGAAGAGTTCTTGTGCAAAAAATCTTCCACAAGAGTGCGTCCACACTGCCATGTGCTTTTGCATAAGAGATGTGCTTTTGTGCAAAAGCATCCATGTCAGTGTGGACTCTTTCTTGCGCAAGAAAGATCTGATGGCCATTTTAACCATAGGGGCTTCTTGCACAAGAAATTCATGTTGCCTGTCTACACTGCTCTCTTGTGGAAGAGCTCTTGTGCAAGAGGGCTTATTCCTTGTAGGGAGAGGAATAACTCTTCCGGAAGAAGCCTTGTTTTACAACGCTAGACTGTAAATGTACTTGCGCAGGAACAGTCGTGCAGTGTAGATAGCAGACAAGTTTTTGCACAAGAATGGCTGTTCTTGCATAAGATGCTGCCAGTGTAGACGTAGCCTGTACATATTTTGTTAGTTTTTAAGGTGTTGCGAGATTATTCGTTGTTGTTTTTATAAGTTTTGCCAGTTACAGACTAACTCAGCTTCCCCCTCTGAAGTTCTTATTATTATGAAAGACAAACTGATCTTGCTCTGGTGTCAGGCATAACTTCACCAATGTCAGCAGATCATTGAATGACATATGTATTCATGTAATTTACACAATTTCTAACCAGGATGGCTTATTGTTAAATTGATAAAATAATATAGCATAATAGAGGGAGAAGACTGGAAAATGCTCAGATACTATGTGGTTATGTAGACAATCATGTCTAAGGCTACATCTAGAGAGCAGGGCTATTTCAGGATATTGGAAGTATCCTGAAATAGCAATTCCACATCTTTAAACGTGCCTGTTATTTAGAAACATATTTAGAAACAATGGGCACGCTGTTTCTGTGTCCTTGTAACCCTTGTGGAACGAGGGTTAAGGGACTTGTTGGAATAGCACTTTATTTCGAAATCTGACGTTGTGTAGACAATGCCAAATTTCTAAATAAGCTATTTCAAAATTATCTCAAAATAAGCTATTTTAAAATTCTCTCAAAATGAGCTGTGCAATTTGCATAGCATAAATCACATAGCTTATTTTGAGGTAAGGGTGCAGTGTAGACACATCCTAATTAAATAGAGTAGAAAGGCACTGGGCATTCCTCCTGTTAAATATTACCCTTCAAATCTTGCCTTCAGGAAGTGTTACTTACATGCAGTCTTATGTGTTCTATTTTTAATGCCTTTTGGCTAAATAGATATGTATCCCATACAAATCATCAGAGTAAACACAGATTTAGTGTAACTATTCACTGAAATTTATATCTCTCTTGAACCTTTATTGTGATCCAGTTAAATTAAGACCAACAAATTTTCAGGATTTTCTACTCAATTCTTATAATTGTACAATGCTGTAAAATTTTAAACATTTCTGTGTCTATTACAAACATTTTTCATCTTAAATATATAACACTTGTACTTACTAAATTTATTATATTTTAGTTAGAAGAAAACTTGACACATTGTCATGAATATTGCACAATAATATTCCTAGGGTCAGATCCTTAATAAGTGTCAATCAGCATAACTCAATGTCATAGGAGCTACAGCAATTTACAGCATTTGAGAGTCTGGCTCACACTGTAGGTATTGGACTAGACTCAACCTTAAACAGAATAAGGGTTGAATATGTCTGACTCAACACTAAATCCATATGGTAGGTGTAACTTCTATATACTGTGATCTCTACTTTCTCTTCTGCCTCGGGACATTGGTGGCTAACAACTCCCAGATTATATATTTGGTCAGCTAGCAAAGTAGAATGAAGTGTACTAATGACATTTGCTGCAAGAAAATCTAGATGACCTTGAAGACTGGAATAACAGCAATGGGATGATATTCAGAAATACAACGTATAAGATTCCCTTTTTCAGACTGGAAATAAGGTGTACATTTTTAATAGTCAGAGTAATCGAGCATTGGAACAATTTACCAAGAGCCATGGTGCAGTCTCCATCACTGGAAATTTTTAAAGCAAGATTGGATGTTTTTCTAAAATAATCTGCTCTAGGAATTATTTTGAGGAAGTTCTGTGGGAGACAGGAGATCAGTTTAAGATGATCACAGTGGTCCCTTCTGGCCCTGGAATCTGTGAATCTATAGGGTCATGCATTTAGGGTCTAACAATAAGAATTTTTGCTGCAAACTGCGGTCTAACAGTTTGAAAGTAACAGAACAAGAATGAGACCTGGGTGAGACAAAGATTCACTAATGTTACACATGTGGAAAAAAAGGCAGTTGTGATCATATGACATAACAGCTGAGTCATTTCCAGTAGAAATAGAGAAGTGTTAATGCAGCACTAGTAATACCTCTTTTGGAATACTGTGTACAATTCTAGTCACTTGTGTTCAAACAAGATACATTTGAACTGGAACAGATGCAGAAAAGAGCTACCAAGATGATCAGGAAAATGGAGGACCAATTTTATGAGGGCAGACTGGAAAAGCTTGGCTTGTTTAGTTTATCAAAAAAGAAGGTTGGGAGGGGATATGGTTGCTCTCTATAAATACATCAAGAGGGTAAACACCAGAGGTTGAAGAGCTATGTAAACTGAAAGCCATTGCTGGCACAAGAACAAACGGAAATATATCAACTCTGAACAAATCCAGTCTGGGAATTAAAAGAAGGTTTCTAACTATAGAGTGAGGATCTGGAGAAGCCTGCCAATCAACAGCACTGGCACTGGAGGTTCTAGAAGCCACCTCCACTTTTAACATGGATGTAGTCTGGGAGGCCAAACTACCCCCAAACTGCATTCCTTCCCCCAAACAAGAAGCTTCAGGCAGGATTGGAGCAGGACTAGGCAGGAGCTGCACATTCTAGTGGGGGAGCTGCTCACCATTATAAGCTCCCCTGCCATGAGTCACACCTTCTATCAGTGCCTAAGGCTTGCAGGTTGGAGGGGCAGCATCACCCCTGCTTCCCAAACTATGCTCCTGTTAAAAAGTGGTGGGCCTGGCCCTTTGGTGCCCCTCCATGTTTGCCTGTGGTGGCCGCTCCACTTCTACAAAGGTTCTGGTGCTCTTGCTCCCAATAAGACTTGTGGATGCAAGCAATTTAATTAGTTTTAAGAAAGATCTAGTCGAGACACATTTATGAATGGGATTGTATGGCTGGGTTGCTCCTAGTGGGAGACACAGCTTAGCAGCCTTGAGGGTCCTTTCTCGTTCACCTCTTACATTCCTAAAGTTCATCCTTCAGGGTTTCAACTGGTCACATGCTGGGGTCAGGAAGGGATTTCTTTCCTCTTTCTTCCTCCAACCTCCATGTATTCTGGTTGTTGTGGGTTTTTGTGGAATTTTATTTGGTCTCTGTCTTCTGAAACATTAGAGAAAGCCAGGGTGGATCAAGGCTCAGTGTTGGCACAGGAACATTCAGCAAATGAACAAGGATCAGTTCTTGGTTCACATCCACAAGAGCAAAACCATTCTACTTCCACCACTTCCCATCTTTCTCTTCCTGGAAAGCAACCACATTATGTAGCATCCACTATGTCCACCACCTGGACTACTTGCTTGAATTCCAGAGGTATTATCTTCAAACGCAATATTTGGATACGTGCTGTTGCGACAGTCACTGTCTCCATTTGAGTCCAATTAAGTGGCTTGGTTTTGAATCCTCTCTTCCCCAGTCTTTTTTATCGTGTCTGCTCTAATAGCGTATTTCGGACCCTTTGTCATCTATCCCTATACTCATCACCAAAACCATTACACATGCAAGTACCAAACACTCAATAGAGTTGTTTTACTGCCCAGACAAAAATAAAAACTGTAGGTCTTATCCTTTATGCTTTCAACTTTGTGTTCCCCCTCCCCTTAAGAGGCTCAGGGAGAGGCTTATACTAGACACTTGTGACAGTCTGTCTTGTCCCACCTTAAATTTGTAGCAATCCTTTATGTGGCCAATTTTGTCTCAGTATCAGCATTCAATTGAATTGTTTTTGTCTCTCTTTTTTTTCATTATTGCCATTTTCCCTTATTTTATAACCAAATTGATCATTTGTCCCAATAGAGCAATATGATGGTTAACCAGATAAGAATCTTCCTATCTTCATACACCTTAGACACAGAGCTGTACTTACTGGACCCATGGTTATCAGCTTCCATGTTTCTCACTATCTGGTTCACAGCTGCAATAAAAAAATCAAATTCTATAGCTTCTTGCAGTGTTCTTTTGTCCTCCTTTCACTTATCTGCAAGGTTTTGTTTTACATCCTGGTGGCCATTTTTTATTTCTGGAAGCACTTCCATGATCTGTGTCATCTTGGTTCAGCACAAATACCAGATTATAGCCTCTCTTCTTGTAGACTGTAACCCACCCTGACACTAGTGTTACCTATTTTGGACTAGCTATAAATTTAGAACCTAGAAGGTTGTTCTAGTTGGAAGTAGAAATTGTTAATGATCCTCAGATATGTCTTTAATGAAACTTTGTTGATTTACAAAAAGTGTACTAAGTCCTGTGTCTCTGAATGCAAAAGGAACCAAGAACAAAATGAACCATTTCTTAGTGTACATCTCTGGCTTCTTTAGCCAAAAGAAAAAAAAACACACCCTCTCTTTAATTTTTCAAGGTCACATTCTGCTCACACATTCCTGATAGCCCTTTTTGCGTTTTCCATGTGCATCTCCCTTTATGTTTTGGTCTGTCCTCTGTTTCTGTGTGTTCTCTCTGTTACCACACACAGAGACATCTGGTCACAATATGCAGTCATACCATTGCCTAAATGGTGCTAGTTTCTGTGCAGATTTTATTTGCCATTGCTGGAGGTGAGACCTCTTTACCTGTCTTTTACAACTAAGAGTTGTTAACACATCAGTTTGAACTAAACTTTAACTCAATCCATAACAAGGTTTCACCCAGCTCATAGTAAAGCATCTAATACTAAATTTGAAGCAAACTACCTGAAATCCACCTGCATATTTTCAAAGTTTAGGAGCCATAGAGTGGAAATATACAGCTAGCTCATAAATAACAGAGGTATGTTGAATGTCTTTCTCTTTCTTTACTTTTAACATAGAGAACACTGGAACTGAAGACTGCTGGTCAAATGAAAGCTTAGGAAGTGTATGCAGTAATGCAGTCTTTCCATTGACTTCAAAGGGCTTTGGATAAAGGTCCAACACTGCAGTTTTCAAGGAGTGATTATGTTACAAATATAGAAATACTGAAATGCCACAAACAATGTGGCAAATGTTATCATATCATTATGATATGTGGCATGTTGTTGAATGTGAAAAAAAACATATTAGGAAAAACAACTAAACTCATAACAAGGTAAAAATATATTAGACTTCTGTTTTCAGTGTATAGCAATATAGTTTCCATGAAAACTGAACAAATGGAAACAGACCCAGTTTATGATTCATTTCTGTAGAACTTGGTCACATCTGTTTCAAAACACTCTTTATATATTTATTTTTCACATATCAGCATTGCCATATTGTTTTATCTCTTTACTTTCAATCTCTTCCAGTGTTTTAACATCTAAAACATTAGAAAGAAAAATAGCAAGGGTCAGAATTGGAAGGAAACCCCCTTGTTTTTATAAATTCAACCATCAGTTTTAATTTTAAAAGAAACAAATATTTTTAAAGAGGTCACATCTTCCAAAATCTTGTTTCATTGCATTCAGAACTAGGTCTTGGAGTAGCAAACATCTAATCTGTGCTGCTCTGGGTGCGTGAGTGATTCACAGGATTGGTTGTTAATAAATCAAACTTTGCTGCTCTTGCCCTGGGAACTGATGAGATACAACTCCGCTATTTTCACTTCCTCCAGCTAAAGTCCAATATATTAGACTCAGATGACATGCTGTGGAAACTTCCATGAAAACAAAACCAATTTTCAGTTCAGATATACTGAAGATAAACAGATTACGAAACATTAGTCAAAATTAATTAAGATTAGAGACAACATTTCTGATAAATCAGAACAATTTCTGTTTTTTATAGTAGCAATTAGGTGACTGCATTAATACGTAACAAATGTTATCGTGGTATATGATTAATTCTCGTGGCTACATGTTTAGCCAAAGAAAAGTGATTTCTGTTTGCAAACTTTTTGTTTTAATGAATAATAATACCTTTCAACATTTTCTCTGCCAGATTATTTTCTTAGTAAATCTGGCTTCAGGCACTTAAACATTTATAGTACTTTGTTGTTTGACTGCCTTTTGTTTTCTTTTAATAAATTAAACTTTCTAATACAGCTGAGAGGCACAGAGCAAATAAATCACTATGCTCATCACCTAGTGAAAGAAACCTACTTTCATTGTTCGAAGGGCTCATGATGGCCTCTGTAGCATATGGTAGATGTTGCAAATTCTATGATAAACTTCAAAAATATATGGACTCCTAAATGGCAACCTTTGAGTTTTGGAAATTAAAAAAAAATCTTGTTTTTACTCTTGTATATTGACTAAAATGTATGGATCATTTAGACATAGCAGTTTCTGCTTTCTGTGTGTTGGAATAATCTTTAAATATATTAAATATATTACTTGATACCATTGAATGTCTTTGCATCCACTGTATCATTTATACAGACAGTCTGCATATATATTTTCTTTGATGCTTATTTTTTTCTTTTAAAAACTCATTTTAGAAGCGGTGAAATTTGACATTCTTCCAGAATAAAGTCCTCAGTTTAACTAGACTAGCATTCCTTTGTCTTCAACTCTATTTGCCTCAACCCTGTTTTAGAGAAAAGACCTTAAAAAGTGAGAGGATAGTTCAGTTTCAATTACTATTCTTTCCTGAAATACACAATGAGAAACATAATCATTACTACCAAATTTGATGGCTGTTTTTTTAAGACATGAGCATGTGTCTATTAGGAAGATGACAGAGGCTACTAACTAATTTTATACAGATCATCAAAGAGCCATATTTTTCAGCCATTATCAATGTTATCTGTATTCATATTGATGATCTGAAGGATCTACGACTAACTACTACTAACTATGAGCCATGGATATTGAATACAATATTCTGAACTATTTGATAACCTTATATACAATAGGTATAGTATGACTTTTATTGTTTTTTATTTCCCCGGGTTAGTCTGTATTTTTTTAGATATATAAGTATAACCCAAACACCTCCTGGCGATGGTGTTCTGACCCCCGTAGTGACATTAAGACCACTTAGAAATTAACAAATCAGATACAGCCTTAGCTAAGAGCTGCGGGGTGTTTAGCTCATGCAGTAGTGGGTCATACCTTTAGGTCTAGATGTTCCTAGGTTCAACACGTCCTGCTGACAGCCAGAATTTTTTTGTTGTTACATAAGCTGTAAATCCATGCATAGAATTCTGTTTCATTCTCCTAAATGGTGAAACTCAGTTGATGACTCCAGATTGTTTCTGCCTGATTTCTCATGCTGTTAGGACCTTTTTTGCCTCATTTGCAGATTAAAACCAGCCGTATCTGGGCATGCTTGGCTCTTTCCCTAGGGGAAAACTGTCTGGAGAAGAGAAAATTAAAATATCTGCTAATGGAATTTTGGTTAATTTCACTCTCTAGGATCTCACAGCAAAGTTTCTGAAGGACATTCCGTTTACAAAATACAAGCTGTATATATTCCTCTCATGAGCATTCAGAGCTTCTCAGTGCTCACCTCTTTTGAATATCAGGCTATAATTTTAGCTGCCAAAATATGGTTTTAGGAGCCTAAGTTTGGGCTTCTCATTTTGAAAACCTGTCCTCAGCCTTTAAGCAAATGGAACCTACTTTAAAGTTGCTTTCCATCTCAAATCAGGGCAGTCATCACAACTGGTATCATTTTGGAGTCAGAGTGTCTGCAAGAATAAGTCTGCAAGCAATTCTCTGTAGGCATTTGTTGCACTGGTATCACTTTCACAAAGCTTCTCCATGCTAGTTCTCTCTGTCATGATTGACTGGAACTTCTGAAAGAGCTAGACCATGACTTTAGGTATACCCCTTTGTAAGGAATGGTACAGGGATCCACTGCCATTGGAAGAAGTGTGAGAAGGAGTGTGACCATTTATTCCTTGTTTACTTTGTACTTTTTAGTAGTGGGGTGGCTGCACCAGTCCAGCAAGGGAGGGCTTAAAAGCAGGCCAGAGGAAACCTGCTCAAACACTTCCAAAGAGAGAGACGCTCATAGGGAGCCAATCAAAGGGCGGCTTGCTGGTCACACCAGGAATAACATAAGGAGCTGCTCAGCAGAGCTTAGGATAGTTGTGTCCTTACCAGAGAAGTGGAGAGACTGGTTCTTTCCCTTTTATAGCTCCTGAACCTACCCAATTTTCATGAGCATTCACTATGTTACACATTCAATTGCCACCAAACTTCTTGGTGAAAAATGAAACAAGAAGTCATTAGGCACCTCGGCCATTTCCACATTTTCTTATAGTTTGAACCTCTCTAAACCTGGATTCTCTTGTCCAGCAACATCTGTAATCTGGCAGGACTACAGATGTTCCTGGATCAGAGCACCCTCATGGCGGGGAGTCTGGAGGCAGGAGGGCTGGGGTTTGGGGGACCAGTCAGGCTGATGGCAGCAGGACTGGCAGCCTTGCTGAGGTTGGGAGACCTGTTGGGCCAGAAGCAGCAGGGCCAGGAACCCTGCCGGAGCTGGGAGCCTTACCAGGCCAGGGGCAGCTAGGCCAGGAGCTTTTCTGGAGTGGCAACAGCAGAGGCAGTGACAGAAGGGCTGGAAGCCCAGCAAAGCCAAGATGGTAGGGGAATCAGGTTCTGGGAGCCCTGCTGGGCTGTCAGCAGTGGGGCTGGCAGCCCTCCTAGGGCTGGGATCCCTGCTGTGTTGGCATCAGGAGGGCCAATGGCCAGGTGCTTAACTGGGCCAGCAGTAGGGGGAGCAGTGTCCATGGGCCCTGCTGAACTGGGAGTCCAGCCAGGCTAGAGACAGGGGGCTAGCATTGACCTCCCCTAGTCCAGCAAACTCCCTTGTTCAGGATCAGTCAGGTCCCAAGGGTACCAGACCAGGGAGGTCCAACCTGTATTATGTTTCTTCATTGCCTTCTCTTCATTATAATTGAAATCAATGTTTGAAAATGTGGGAAACATCCACAAATATTTAAACAAATGGTTTTCTATTATTGTTTAATAGCATGATTAATATTTTAATTGCTTGACAGCCCTACAACCTACAGAAACTGCTGCATAGTGTGCTCTACACAAAATAGCTGCCACAATTCACCCAAGAGGTGGTTGCTGTACTTAAGTAATTGAGGATTGATTTTCCTCTGAAGTGTTTATAAATTGAGTCAAGCTCCTTATTGGATGACAAATGCTATATAAATACTAATACCAGTCATTCATACCTCTAATAGAGTTTACTGATGCAATAGCACAAAACTCTTAAAGAGTAAATGTATCCGATAACTCTTTCAAGCCTCACAAAGTTGAAAAAGAGCTTGCCCCTTTCACTAATAGAAGTTGGTCCAATAAAAGATATTGTATGGAAACTTTGTAAAGTCACTGTAATAGAGGTTCATACCTCAAACATAAACCCTCCCCGCAAAGTGCCATTGTTTAAAAAGTGAAAATTAAATCCTAGTGTGGAAAATAGATACATAAACTCTGGCAAATGAACTGTAAAAATATGATTAGAAAGGGCAAAAAAGAAATTGAAGAACAGGTAGCCAAAAATTCAAATAGCAAAAGCAATTTTTAAAGTAAATCACAAGCAGGAATCCTATTAAACAATGGTGGGGCCACTGGATGATTGAGATGTTAAAGGAGTACTCAAGAACGATAAAGTTATTGCAGAGAAAATGAATGAAGCTTTTTACATTGGTCTTCATCGCTGAGGATTTGAAGTAGGTTTTTAAACCTGAACCATTCTTCTTAGATGACAAATCTGAAGAACTGCCCCAATTTGAGGTGTCATTAGAGAAGGCTTTGGAATAAATCAATAAACTAATCAGTAACAAGTCATCAGGACCAGATGGCATTTAACTAATATAACTCACATGTGAAATTGCAGAACTACTAACTGTGATTTGTAACCCGTCTTTAAATCAGCTTCTGTGACAAATGATTGGAGGATAGCTAATGTGATGGCAATTTTTTAAAAAGAGCCCCAGACATGATCCTGGCAATTACCAGCCAGTAAGTCTAACTTCAATATTGAGCAACTGGTTGCAACTATAATAAAGAACAGAATTGTCAAACACATAGGTAAACATAATTTGGGAGGGAGGGGGGAGCCAACATGGTTTTTGTAAAGGGAAATCATGCATCACCAATCTTCTAGAATTTTTTGAGGGTATAAACAAGCATATGAACAATGGGGATCTAGTAGATATAGTGTACTTAGCTTTCCAGAAAGTTTTTGGTCACTTAGCAATGGCTTTTATGTAAAGTAAGCTGTTATGAGATGAGAGTGAAGGTCCTCTCATAGGTTGGTAACTGGTTAAAAGATAGGAAAAAATGGGCAGGAATAAATCACATTTTCAGACTATTTTCAGAGGTAACTAGTGGTGTCCCCCAAACATCAGCACTGGTACCAATCCTATTGTCAATAAATGATCTGGATAAAGGAGTGATCAATGAGGTGGCAAAATGTGCAGATGATACAAAGTTGCTTAAGATAGTGAAGTCCAAAACAGGCTGTGACAAGCTTCAAAAGGATCTCACAAAGCAGGATGACAGTGCAACAAAATAGCAGATGAAATTCAGTATTGATAAAAGCAAAGTAATGCATATTAGAAAACATAATCCCAACTAAACATACAAAGTGATGCAGACTAAAGTAGCTGTTACCATCAAAGGGATCTTGGAGTCATTCTGTATAGTTCTCTGAAAACACCATTCCATGTGCAGCAGCACTCAAGCAAATAAAATGTTGGGAATCATTAAGAAAAGGATTCATAATAAGACAGAAAACAACTTATTGCCTCTTTATAAATCCATAATACGCCCACAACTTGAATACAGTGTGCAGATATGATCACCTCATCTCGAAAGAGATATATTAGAATTGGAAAGGTTTCAGAAAAGAACAACAAAAATCATCATTAGGAGATATAGAACGGCTGCCATATGAGGAGAGATTAATAAGACTGGGACTCTTCAGTTTGGAAAAGAGATAACTAAGCGGAATATGACAGAAATCTATAAAATCATAATTGACATGGAAAAAGTAAGGAAAAGTTATTTACTTCTTCCCATAACACAAGAACGAGGGGTTACCAAATGAAATTAATAGGCCTCAGGTTTAAAACAAAACAAAACAAAGCAAAAAGGAAGCATTTCTTCACATAATGTACAGTCACTCTGTAGAACTCCTTGCAAAAAGGGTATTGTGAAGGCCAAGCCTTTAACAGGGTTCAAAATAGACATAGATATATTGATGGACGATAAGTCCATCAGGGTATGTCTACAATACAAAGTTAATTCGAACTAACAGCTGTTAGTTCGAATTAACTTTAATAGGGGCTACACACAAAAATCGCTAGTTCGAATTTAAATCGAACTAGCGGAGCGCTTAATTCGAACTAGGTAAACCTCATTCTACGAGGAGTAACGCCTAGTTCAAATTAAGGGCTGTGTAGCCACTTAATTCAAACTTGTTGTAGGCTAGCCCTTCCCAGGTTGCCCTGGTGGCCACTCTGGGACAAACCAGGGAAACTCTTCTGCCCCGCTCCTGGCCCCAGAGCCCTTAAAAGGCCACGGTCTGGCTAAAGTGCTTGTGCCAGTTGCAAGCCTGCCAGCACCCAGCCAGCAGACCCTGCACCTAGCACAGCATGAGCCAACCACCCGCTGCCACACAGCCCTTCGCCTCTTCCCAAGACCAGACTGGCAGCTCCCAGGAGCCTGCCCAGGGCTGCAAGAGGCGGGCGCCTCCCTGGTCTAGTGCAGAGATCATGGACCTCATCTAGGTTTGGAGGAAGGCCTCCAATGTCCACAATCTCCGCACTAGACACAGGAAAGTGGCCCTCTAGGGCAGGATAGCTGCCAGCCTGGTCACCAAAGGCCACATGCGAACCCAGGAGCAGGTTTGCATGAAAATCAAGTTGGTCCAGTGAGACCCCAGATCCTGAGCCCTGAGCTTAGAACATAAGAACGGCCGTACTGGGTCAGACCAAAGGTCCATTTAGCCCAGAAGCATGTCTGTCAACAGCAGCCAGCTCCAGGTACCCCGGAGGGGATGGACCAAAGACAATGACCAAGCAATTTGTCTTGTGCCATCCATCTCCAGCCTTCCACAAACAGAGGCCAGGGACACCATTCCTACACTCTGACTAATAGCACTCCATGGACCCAACCTCCATGAATTTATCTAACATCTCTTTAAACTATGTTATAGGTCTAGCCTTCACAGCCTCCTGTGGCAAGGAGTTCCACAGGTTGACTATGCGCTGTGTGAAGAACAACTTTCTTTTACTAGTTTTAAGCCTGCTACCCATTCATTTCATTTGGTGTCCTCTAGTCCTTCTATTATGGGAACTAATGAAGAACTTTTCTTTATTCACCTTCTCCACATCACTCATGATTTTATATACCTCTATCATATCCCCCCTCAGTCTCCTCTTTTCTAAGCTGAAAAGTCCCAGTCTCTTTAGCCTCTCTTCATATGCAACCTGTTCCAAACCCCTAATCATTTTAGTTGCCCTTTTTTGAACCCTTTCCAAGGCCGAAATATCTTTTTTGAGGTGAGGAGACCACATCTGTACACAATACTGAAGGTATGGCGTATCATAGTTTTATACTTCCCCTCCTCCTTCTTCCCCTGGCTTCCCCCTTCCAGCTCCTCCTCCCAGGTTTTCCCCTCCCCTCTCCCAACCTCTCTCTTCCTCTCTCCCACCTCCTTTTTCCAGTCTCCCCAGAGGTTAATCCCCCCCCCCCCAGTTTTGTTAAATAAAGGGAGTTTCTATTTTGAACACACGTGTCCTTTATTTTTTACATCAGGAAGGAGGTTAGGGAGGGGTAAGTGGAAGGAGGTGAGGGAGGAATGGGGTACGAGCCCCCGATGGGGAGGACTGGGGTGGCTCTGTGGGCTCCTCGGGGTAGAAGCTCTCCTGCAGGGTCTCCTGGATCCTGACAGCCCCCCGATTGACTCCCCCCCGGATGGCAGCCTGTGGCAAGTGCAGCCGGGCTGATGGCCGAGTGTTGTGATGTGCCGAGTGCAAGCACTCATGGCACTCCCAAGACAGGACTGCTTTGTTGTCCCTCACTGAGGTAGACAAGCAAGCGGGGAACCCTGAGAACTGTCTGTCCAGGGGGGATTGGGTCCCTTTAAGCACAGCCCTTGGCTAGCCTGAGACAGCAGCTCCACGCTCTAAGTCCTAACCTGATGCCCTGCCGGCACTGCTTCCGGCCAGCCTTAACTTCGCTTCAGGGTCCACTCAATGTGGACATGCTAGTTCGAATTAGCAAAACGCTAATTCGAATTAGTTTTTAGGTCTAGATGCACTAGTTTGAATTAGCTTAGTTCGAATTAACTAATTCAAATTAAATTAGTTCGAATTAGTGCTGTAGAGTAGACATACCCTCATTGGCTAGTAGCCAAGAGGGTCAGTGATGGTGTCCCTAGCCTCTGTTTGTCAGGGCTGGAAATGGGCAACAGGGAGTGGATTATTTGATGATTACCTGTTCTGTTCATTTTCTCTGGGGCACCTCGCATTGCCAACTGTTTGAAGAGAGCATACTAGGCTCTATGGAAGACACCGTATGGCCATTCTGATATTCTTGTTACCACATCCATTTTGTCTCTCATAGCCTGGGACCAGCATGTTTGCCTCTACACTGCAACCTGTTATATTTTTGCCTCTGTGTTTTTACATATGTTTTATATATTATGCATGTCGGTTATATCCAAGAAATGTATTTGTTAATTTAATCTAGTGTCATCTTTATTCCCTGGTATAAAATTCATA